>NC_053154.1:224191812-225391812 GCF_016835505.1 Polypterus senegalus | reverse complement strand
CCGAAGAAAGCTGACTAGAAATGATGACTTAACTAGAGACATTTAAGTACAGTGGAACCTCGGTTTGCGAGCATAATTCGTTCCGGAAACGTGCTCGCAGTCCAAAGCACTCGTATATCAAAGTGAATTTCCCCATATGAAATAATGGAAACTCAGATGATTCGTTCAACAACCCAAAACTATCCATCCATCCATTTTCCAATCCGTTGAATCCAAACACAGGGTCATGAGGGTCTGCTGGAGCCAATCCCAGCCAACACAGGGCACAAGGCAGGAACCAATCCTGGGCAGGGCACCAACCCACCGCAGGACACACACATCCACACTCACACACTAGGGACAATTCAGAATCGCCAATCCACCTAACCTGCATGTCTTTGGACTGTGGGAGGAAACCGTAGTACCCGAAGGAAACCCACACAGACACGAGGAGAACATACAAACTCCATGCAGTGAGGACCCGGGAAGCAAACCCGGGTCTCCTAACTGCGAGGCAGCAGCGCTACCATTGTGCCACCGTGCCACCCAACCCAAACCTATTTATATAAAAATGATTAATACAAAATATAAAGTAAAAATACATAAAACAAATTAACCTGCACTTTACCTTTAAAAAGAATCATGGCTGGTGTGAGTGAGTTTCTAAATTCCTGTGGGATTTCACCCAATGGGACGACACACGGAAGAGTGTCCCAAAGTAATCGCAGTCTCCCAGCGCTGTAGCAGTTCGCCGTATAAGCGTATCCAAAAAGATTGCAGACATGCTATAAGCGCCTGCCGTCGATGGGTGATACAAGGAACATTATAAAGATCCCGCTACAATAAATAACCGTGCCGTTGCTGTTTCAAACTGAATAAAGCTGGTGTTGTTAAAGTACTGAGACTCAGCTTCGTGTTTTTGGGCGCAAGACGGGGACACACACTTCACAGCACACACGTGCGCTCGCTCGCACACACACACAGTCACAATGCTGTAGTAAATAGTATACGCTCGTACGGATGTTGACTATATGAGTGAGGCACGCAGACTCAGATGGAGAATAGGAGACGATTGCCCTCAAGAGAAGACAGACAGACAGACAGAGAGAGAGAGAGAGGCGCGCGTGAGAGAGAGAGAGAGAGAGAAGAACCATCAGCTCAGTTGTGATCACATGACGCTCAGCAGACAAAGTGTATCCATACTACTTGTATTGCAAGACATTGCTCGTTTATCAAGTCAAAATTTATTAAAAAAATGTAGCTCGTCTTGCAAAACACTCGTAAACCAAGTTACTGGCAAACCGAGGTTCCACTGTAATTACAAGTCTTTGTGCTGCTTAAAGCTACACATCAAGCATTTATCAGGTTATATGGTTCTGCTTCCTTAATATTAATATTTTCTGAATATTATCAATTATCCATCCATCCATTATCCAACCTGCTATATCCTAACTACAGGGTCACGGGGTCTGCTGGAGCCAATCCCATCCAACACAGGGTGCAAGGCAGGAAACAAACCCTGGACAGGGCACCAGCCCACCGTAGTATTATCAATTATACATTATTAAATTGAAACTTAACTGCTGTTTATTCTTTTAATCTACTAGGGCGCTTCACCCCCTGTTTGGTTAATCAGATATACAATTTAAAATTTTTTTTTTCTTTGGAATTGTTTCAATTTCATTATTTGCACTTTTACTTTAAAGCTTCATTAAAAACATTATTTTTTGGAGACACATTGTGACAACTCCTCCTTGAACCGTCACCTTATCGTGGTGGAGGGGTTTGCGTGTCCCAATGATCCTAGGAGCTATGTTGTCCGGGGCTTTATGCCTGGTAGGGCCACCAAGGCAAACTGGTCCTAGGTGAGGGATGAGACAAAGAGCGGTTCAATAAACCTCCAATGAAGAATAAAACTTGGACGACGCTTTCCCTTGCCCGACGCTGGTCACCGGGGCCCCCCTCTGGAGCCAGGCCTGGAGGTGGGGCTCGATGGCGAGCGCCTGGTGGCCGGGCCTGCACCCATGGGGCTCGGCGGAGCACAGCCCGAAGAGGTAACGTGGTTCCTCCTCCCCATGGGCTCACCACCTATGGGAGGGGCCAAGGAGGTTGGGTGCAGTGTGAGTTGGGTGGTGGCCGAAGGCAGGGACCTTGGCGGTCTGATCCTCGGCTATAGAGACTGGCTCTTGGGACGTGGAATGTCACCTCTCTGAAGGGAAGGAGCCTGAGCTAGTGCGCGAGGTCGAGAGGTTCGCTAGATATAGTCGGACTCACCTCGACGCACAGCTTGGACTCTGGAACCAATCTCCTTGAGAGGGGCTGGACTCTCTACCACTCTGGAGTTGCCCCGGTGAGAGGCCGAGCAGGTGTGGGCATACTTATTGCCCCGACTGGAGCCTGTGCATTGGGGTTTACCCGGTGGGCGAGAGGGTGGCCTCCCTCCGCCGGGTGGGGAAGGGTCCTGACTGTTGTTTGTGCGTATCGCCAACAGCAGTTTGGAGTATCCACCCTTTTGGAGTCTCTGGAGGGTTGCTAGAGGGCATACCTTCTGGGGATTCCCTCGTTTTGCTGGGAGACTTCAATGCTCACGTGGGCAATGACAGTGAGACCTGGAAGGCGTGATTGGGAGGAATGGCCCCGATCTGAACCCGGCGGTGTTTTGTTATTGGACTTCTGTGCTCGTCATGGATTGTCCATAACGAACACCATGTTCAAGCATAAGGGTGTTCATATGTGCACTTGGCACCAGGACACCCTAGGCCTCAGGTCGATGATCGACTTTGTGGTCGTGTCGTTGGACTTGCGGCCATATGTCTTGGACACTTTCGGGTGAAGAGAGGGGCGGAGCTGTCAACTGATCACCACCTGGTGGTGAGTTGGCTTCGATGGTGGGGAAGATGCGGTCAGACCTGGTAGGCCCAAGCGTGTTGTGAGGGTCTGCTGGGAGCGGCTGGCAGAGTCCCCTGTCAGAAGTAGCTTCAACTCCCACCTCCGCAGAACTTCAACCCGTCCCGAGGGAGGTGGGGACATTGAGTCGAATGGGCCATGTTCCGTGCCTCTATTGTTGAGGCGGCTGACGGAGCTGTGGCCGCAAGGTGGTGGTGCCTGTCGTGGCGGCAATCCCGAACCCGTTGGTGGACACCGGCGGTGAGGGATGCCGTCAAGCTGAAGAAGGAGTCCTATAGGACTTTTTTGTCCTGTGGGTCTCTGGAGGCAGCTGATAGGTACCGGCAGGCCAAGCGAGCGCTGGTTGTTGCTGAGGCAAAACTTCGGGCATGGGAGGAGTTTGGAGGCCATGGAGAGCGACTTTCGGACGGCTTCGAGGAGATTCTGGTCCACCGTCCGGCGTCTCAGGAGAGGGAAGCAGTGCCGTGTCAACACCATATATGGTGGGGATGGTGGCTGCTGACCTCACTTCGGGCGTTATGGGTGGTGGGAGGAGTACTTCAAGACCTCCTCAATCCCACTAACATGCCTTCCAATGAGGAAGCAGAGCCTGGGGACTCTGAGGTGGGCTCTCCCATCTCTGGGACTGAAGTCACCGAGGTGGTCAAAAAACTCCTTGGTGGCAGGGCCCGGGGTGGATGAGATCGCCGAGTTCCTTAAGGCTCTGGATGTTGTAGGACTGTCTTGGTTGACACGTCTCTGCAACATCGCATGGACATCGGGACAGTGCCTCTGGATTGGCAGACCGGGGTGGTGGTCCCCTCTTTAAAAGGGGACGGAGGGTGTGTTCCAACTATAGAGGGATCACACTCCTCAGCCTCCCTGGAAAAGTCTATTGGGGTTCTGGAGAGGAGGGTCCGTGGATAGTGAACCTCGGATTCAGGAGGAACAGTGTGGTTTTAGTCCTGGTCGCGGAACAGTGGACCAGCTCTTCACCCTTAGCAGAGTCCTGGAGGGTGCATGGGAGTTTGCCCGACCGGTCTACATGTGTTTTGTGGACTTGGAAAAGGCATTCGACCGTGTCCCTCGGGAATCCTGTGGGGGTGCTCGGGAGTATGGGGTACGGTACCCCCTGATAAGAGCTGTTCGGTCTCTGTACAACCGGTGTCAGAGCTTGGTCCGCATTGCCGGCAGTAAGTCGAGCCCGTTTCCAGTGAGAGTTGGACTCCGCCAGGGCTGCCCTTTGTCACCGATTCTGTTCATAACTTTTATGGACAGAATTTCTAGGCGCAACCAGGGTGTTGAAGGGGTCGGTTTGGTGGACTCAGGATTGGGTCACTGCTTTTGCAGATGATGTTGTCCTGTTTGCTTCATCAGGCCGTGATCTTCAGCTCTCTCTGGATCGGTTCGCAGCTGAGTGTGAATCGGCTGGGCTGAGAATCAGCACCTCCAAATCCGAGAGCATGGTCCTCAGCCGGAAAAGGGTGGAGTGCCCTCTCAGGGTTGGGGGAGAGATCCTGCCCCAAGTGGAGGAGTTCAAGTATCTCGGGGTCTTGTTCACGAGTGAGGGAAGAATGGAGCGTGAGATCGACAGGCGGATCGGTGCGGCATCCGCAGTGATGGGCTCTGCATCGGTCTGTCGTGGTGAAAAGGAGCTGAGCCGTAAGGCAAAGCTCTCAATTTACCAGTCGATCTACGCTCCTACCCTCACCTATGGTCATGAGCTATGGGTAGTGACCGAAAGAACGAGATCGTGAATACAAGCGGCTGAAATGAGTTTCCTCCGCAGGGTGTCTGGGCTTTCCCTTAAAGATAGGGTGAGAAGCTCAGTCATCCGGGAGGGGCTCAGAGTAGAGCCGCTGCTCCTCCGCATCGAGAGGAGTCAGATGAGGTGGCTCGGGCATCTGATCAGGATGCCTCCTGGGCGCCTCCCTGGTGAGGTGTTCCAGGCACGTCCAACCGGGATGAGGCCCCGGGGAGGACCCAGGACACGCTGGAGGGACTATGTCTCCCGGCTGGCCTGGGAGCATGGGATTCTCCCGGAAGAGCTGGAAGAAGTGGCCGGGGAGAGGGAAGTCTGGGCCTCTCTGCTTAAGCTGCTACCCCCGCGACCCGACCTCGGATAAGCGGAAGAGGATGGATGGATGGATGGACATTGTGACAACACAACGTATAACTGCCTGTGAGTGACTGTTGTATTTGTTTCTCTAATAAATAATCCGACTTTTTCTGTTTGTCCCTGTGATTTATTGATTGTCATAGCAAAAGCTATTCTCACGGTAAATTGTAAACATTTTAATTCGAATGGCATATCACAATCTCCTTTAGTGTGCAATGTTATTCCCGGAATATATACATTAATTTTCTTTTTGCCCGTTAAAATTTGCATCGCTTCTCCATGATCATCAATATACACATGACCGTATTGTGTATTCTTTGAAATTCAACTTGTCTTTGCTTTAACTGTTCCGGGACCACAGATTCTCATAGCGTATGGTCCATTATTGTGTAAATCCACGTTTTGTGCATTGAATGATGCGAATGCGAAAAGACTTTGTTGTCTTCTCTTTGCCTTTTATTTCTGAGCTCGACTTGTCATGCTGTTTTTTCAGTTATACCTGGTTCTGATGATTAATCACCTTTTGTTTGTGGTAATGCACTCTTTTCTCTCTTTTCTTTGATACTGTAGCGACTGACATGATAAAGTGTCACAAAAGGTTTTCTTGAACAATCGCTGTCTTCCTAACCCCAAACACAACTTTCTAGCACCCTCTCCAACCCCTCCTCCGGATCTCGCCCCCCCTTACCGCATAAATCAATACCCCGCTATCAGTCTTTCGTGCTGTACTCCACCCTCCCTCAATCGGACCTAACTTAAAACCAAAAAGGCCTCAACCTGCCTGGGACGCTACAATACTTTCGAATTTTACTGCTTTCATATTCTGTACCTTTCTCTGCATGTGTATCGCACCATCATTTGTTTGAGCCTTTCGAATTCCACAAATTTCATAATCTCTTATCTGCCTTTTTTTCTCCCCAACGCCTTTGGGTCTCTATTCTCCGTATTGTCCTTGTACGCTTTATATGTGCTGAGGGCACAGGATCTGTGTGTACTACGTGCTTTTTGCACAACTGAGTGTTTTTGATGGGTATGCTCTTATATGATATCTTTTGTAAGTAGGGCATGTCTTGCAAGAATCTCATGTTCAACTTCCCCACGAGATGGCCCTGGGACAATCTCTTGCCACCAAATTTCATGTTTGCGGTCCCCACGAGACGCTCCGTGGCAAGTCTCTTTTGTCTCGCCGGTCTTCTAAATGTCTTCTGAGAACTTCCGAGAAGATCACGTATCGTTGCCTTGCTTTTGCTTTCCAGGATTTTTTTTTATAATAGAGAGATATAATTGCCTGAAATGGAGAAGGGAAGGTGGGGAAAAGTTATAAAGCACAATACCTTATAAACAGTGGTTGGTCTAGGGGATTTAAGGCATTCTGATAAAGTCTACACAGTAAAGAATATAAAAGAAAAATAGATTAATATAGAATTCTATCAAAGACAAAACATTTTTGTTTTATCTTAACTATTAATTGTATTAAGAGAACATAAGCATTAGCATGTTTCATATTTTCACTTACAATTTCTGTTTTTAAATCTATATGTTATAAACTCTACAGTCATTATCATTACTCACATTGTATCATTATTTAAATTTGAGAACCAGATGCAGAATTTTAATGAAATAATTTATACACACTTCTGATATTTTAATATTTAGTTGAATCATTATGTTCCATCTATCCTAAACTGATCAGGCTAGAACAAATGTCTAGGACACATGCCCAGTGCTTCAGTAATCCAAAAGTCTAAAGAGTTTGGAATGAACAGTCCATTTGGATAATGCACTGGAAAATTATGGATTTGCACTAGTAGTTTTGGCTGTGTTTTGTTTTATTATTAATGTAAAGTGCCATTGATTTACATGTCAAAAGCTCCCCTTGTGCATTACTGAAGCATGTCATAGTCATAAACTGCTGCTTGTCTTGCTTGATGCCTAGAACTTCGAAAGAAGACAGCTGCTCCCTTTTGAAAATGTGGCTGCTTAAATATAGTAAGATAATCATTTAGAACTCTCCATAAATGAACTGAAGGCAAATATAAGATGCAATAGTTAATGCCTAATGAAACCATTCAAACAAAGCCAAATGTTGACAAATGATAGATGGGATTTTGTGGGCAAAAACGTCATTGGTCTTATAATATAATGCTTCCTTCTTTAGAGCCATTTGCAACTGTCTTTATATTCAGAGTATAGTAGTTACTTTTGTGAAAAATATACCCCTTTAAGAGTAAAATGGGTTGTATTCTTTGGATTGCTGGTTATAGCATTTGTGCTGCATAGTGGATTTTATGTATTAAAAACTAACTACATAAAGTTTTACTAAAAAAGGCAATCAAAATGTTTTTGGAATTATAAAACAACATTGGGTCTGTGTATTAAATGTGTACATCTATAGACTATTTCTGTGATCTCTGAACTGCTCATCATTTAACTCTCTGGACTTCTCACATGTATGGTTCTTATTTTAAAGTGTGACATTTGATATTTCTAAAACTGAAAATTGCAGATGAACAGAAATTAGTATTGAACTAGCTATCTGTGACATACAGTACTTGATAATATAAAGTCCAGTTTTGTTATGCTTTGTTATCTGATAATCTGTCAGTACATTTTAAAATGGAGTAATGCTTTTGTACAGACTTATGGAGAGCGATGTGTAGCGATGATAAGAAAGCATAATTAGAGGCAAACAAAACACCACAAAAGGAATAATGAATGTACATTATCTGTGATTGCTATACAGTAGCTTTTCCCTTTTCTCTTTTATGATAGACTAGCAAAATACCCACACTTTGCAATGGCGAAGTACTGCCTTAAACTTTTTATTAAGAAGAAAAGTAAACCTTTTCAAACTGAGGGAAAATATGCCAATAATTATTTGTTAAGGATCTCTTTGTATACCACGTTGTCAGTTAGGCCCTCTGGTTGTAATATGACCAAGCTGTACGCTGAGCTTACTCTTGAACATGCAACATACAGTTGGCCATGTGAAAAGCAATGTTGCCTCAAATCAATGCCAACCTTTTGTAGGGTCTGTCCCTGAAACTTATTAATTGTCATTGCGAAGCAGAGCCTTACTGGAAATTGGAGGTGTTTGAATTGAAATGGGAGATCAGAGGGTATAACGGGGATGCGAGGAATAAAAACTCTCTCCCCTGAGCCACTGCCAGTAAAAATAGTTGCCTCAATTAGGTTCTTTTGCAGACAGAAGTCTCGTGCCATTACAAAGTTTCGGTGGCTGTAAGTTTCTCAGTAACATTATTGATGCCCCAACCTTCAAAATTAGATTATGCTCAGGAGAGCCTGGAGAATTTAGAGTGTGGAGAAACTCTACCGGATAGTGCACCGCGTCTTCCTCTTCTACAACTGAATCCACAGACTGATATGTTTTCGGTTGTGAAGGTAGTTTTTGAAGTAAAATGTGGTTTATAGTCGTAGTCATGTCATTTCTTGGTTTCAGGCTAGGTCTCTCCCTCAACCATGACACGTCGTTTTCGTTGGAAAGTTCAATATGGCGGCCGACAGTGGCATCATACCACCAAAATAAGTACGTACATCGGTTTCGGTTAGCACAGGGAAGCCGCCTACCAAATTTCGTGAAGATGGGGCCATAAATAAGAAAGTTTAACATTGCGGACGTTGTCAACCGTTATGACCGTTTCAGCCTTTTACCTAGACAGGAAGTTGGAGAATTAGTGATGAGTGAGTCAGTGAGGGCTTTGCCTTTTATTAGTATAGATGATTCAATTTGTTTGAATGAAACAGACAAATACTGAATGACTCGAATAAATTTCAATCAATTTTTGTGTTTCAATTAACAAAATGCAGCCTAGAAAATGGTCTGATTTCACATTTCTTTGAAACAAAACAATGTTTTAAAATCAAAATTAAATTGTTAAATAAAACAAAAAGAACATTGAAGTAATGTGAAAATACATTTTACTATGTATATAAATACACATCAGAAGTGCATCCCTGTTTCTTGCAGCCTCATGGACACTTCAAAATGTATCTCTCTTGTTCATTCCAGAAATCGCTCTGTTTTAGCTCTGGTCTGTAACTTCTTGTTTTTCTCAGTAATCCTAAGCTACTCACTGTAACAAAATGGGAAAAGGATTTGCCATTTTTACCTACAATGAGAAAAAGCTGAGTTTACCTAAGTAGGGAAAGTTCAAAAGTTCTTTAGAATCCAGGAAGATATTTATCAGTGTTGTCCCCAATAAACTGAGCATTCTTCTCTTAAATGGGTAAGGCAGAAGGCATCTGATATGAATTGAATAAAATGTCAATTTTTGTGTATGTAAAATTGATTAATAATTGATTCATTTTGATTAAATCTTTAAAACAAAAACAACATAAATTTCATCACATAAATAAATACTGTTTTTGTAAAGAGAAAATATTGACTGTTTTCACTGGTATAAAGCATAAAGTATTTTCTGACCTTCTTTGTACTTTCTAAAGTCAAGGCACAGGCAGGACTGAAATCATATGACTGCACCCATTGCCCTTAGATTCCAGAATACACCCATTTAAGGCATTTTAAGATTATTATTATTGTATAAGTCTTTTCAGGCAATTTAGAAAAGCTTGATTTATTTTTTTATCTAAGCGTTTGAGTTCTTGTTTTTGATAAATGATTAAGTCATTTTTCCATTAGCTAATTTTAATTTTCAGACAGCAGGTACTTTTAGTGTATTCAAGTTGCCAGTAATACTACTATATAATTTTATATATAGTTCCAGAATATACTGTTCCTTACTTGAATTTTGCAGACATTTCCATTTCCTCAGTTGTAGCAGAGTCCTGTCCATTTGGACTGTAAAATATGGACTAAAATTCATATCGTGGTTGTACTGCTACATTCAGTTCCAATATAAAGAACGTATGAGTGACCACTTGACATTTCCATGTGATATGGCTGAAAACTGAAATCATTGGAGAGAGGTTTAAGCTTAACTTTACAAAAGCTTACCCACTGAAAAAAATTAATACAGCACATTGTGAACAAAGTAATATCCAAATAATAAACTATACATTTTTAACTGCTGAACTATTATATTAAACTACTGAATCACAGTAACTTTAATAAAGCTGTCATACGAGTTTTTATGTGGCATGGTTTATAAATAAATAATTTCAAATAAATAAAACCTTAAATCAAAGTTTCATTTTTCAAAATACTATCTAGAAAGGAAATAATTCAATATCAATGCAATATAAAAGGGGCAAAAAGGTATTTAAAATAATACTTGTTCTCTGAAGATGTGTCTAGTGGATGCTGAGGTTTAATGTTTTAGTATCCGTTGTCATGTAGCTCTGCTCCCGCAACTAATGGAAAATTAAGGTGTGACTATATGTCGATATTCTGGAAACTTTCTTTCTTGCAGGTTTAAATATTAGTTACGATATTAGTATTGTTTGGCCTGAGTTTCTTTTTCTTCTGCCTTTTGCATACAATGCAGCACATATGATGGTGCTGCATTTTGATAATTTTAGGTGTATTCCAGAATGATGAGATGTTTTTTGTGTAGTTATTGATAAAATCACATGGAAATTCATTTTGGTAATGCAATTGTCTGAGGAACAGCATTATTTTTGTATAAAGCTGTGGGATACCCTATTTAATTAAAAGTGAAAATAAGCCAAATCTGCAGTCTTTTTGATTGTAAAGCTGTATATGATCATGCTGAGATGTCTGTTTTGGATATGAGTAATGACAGAAATAATAGCAACTGATTATAAATCTGTGTGTTCCCTTAAGGTACAAGCACTGATGCTTTATTTAATCACACTCTCAAAGCATATTTAAAACATGTATTTTTAATTATAAACTTGCCCATTCATTTTTATTTATGAAGTTGCATTATACTGCAAGTGGATACAATTAGAAGTAGCATGATTTTATAGTTGTATTAATTTAAATTAAGTGAGATTTTTAATCAAATGCCCGATGCTTGTGCCTTTCTGAAGTTAAAGGTTTGTAAGAGGAGTACCATTTTTCATACGCTGGATTCATATTCTTGCTAACAAAATGTATTTAAGCAAAGACTAATTGCAATTTTTGTGTCTGTAATGTGTTTTTGTATGAAATCACTTTTATGTTTTTACATGTCCGCATTTAACAGTAAATGCATCATTTAGAAAATTGTTTTTTGAGTGGAAAGTTTCAAACTTCATGATATAATCTAGATCAAAAGTTCTCCAACAGAAGGGATCAGAGAGGCTGTAATATAAGTGAAAATAGTGATAAAATAGCTGCACAATACTAATACCACAAGAAAGCAAAGTACAGTAGGGGTGTAAAACTCCTCGATCAATAGTCAAAATACTGTAGCAACTCAGCTGGGATGCAGTGTGGCAGCTGTGAGACACTTGGATTGGCTGAGGAGGCAAAGAACACCATGGAGTGCTGCCTGACATGTAAAAGACTGCCACTGAGAATAGAAAACTATAAGTACATGTGCAAGCTACAGAATATAGAAAGTTTTGGATGGTACTTCAGTAATTACAGCATCCCTCATGGCCAGAACAGTGAGGGGGGTATAGTTAGGTGTAAATAGTTCCCAGTTCAGTTCCTTTTATCATTGCCTTTACTCTGTAGTTTTTGTATTTGTTAAAAAAATGACTTTCTACAATCACTTCCTTGTTCTGCTGTACCTTCTTCCTAAAATTAGTGCTGAGTCACTACAATATGTTATATACGGCAGGCAATGACTGTTAGTTTTCTCAAAGATCCTCTTTAACATTTATTTCATATATGGCATAGCTGTAGGACTAACCTGTAGTTAAAATGGGAGCAGGCTGCTTACAATTACCCAAAAAGAGGGAGTAAAAAGAAGGTGACACACCACACTGCCATAAAGACCTTTAGTGTTTTACCATGATACCAAAGACTTGAAAGTCTCATGAAGGAAATAGTAGGGTAAATTCACACACTGCTGCCACTTCGCCCAATTTTTAAAACCACATTTGTGTGGCTACCATATACAATGTTTTTGTCATTTCTGCTGATTTCATTGTTGTATGTGGTGTGGCAGGCAGCTGGCATCCATGCCCAGCCGGGACGCCCCTTCACACTGTATTCAGGGGGAGCAGCCCTGGACACTGCAATACCTCCCCCTGGACACTAGATGGCCTCCCTGGAGCACTTCCGGGTGAACTATAAAAGGAACCAGCGACCACCACTTAGCTGCCAGAGTCGAGTTGGAGGAGGACAAAGCTTGGTGAGGAGTGGTGGTAGAAGAAGAGAGTGTGTTGTAGTCGTGCTCAGTACTGTGATTGGGACCGTGTTGTGGCTGGAGGGATTGCGGGGAAGATGTGCCCTCCAGCTGAAGAAAATAAAAGTTTATTTATTTTTATACGTGCCTCCATGTGAATCTGTGCCGGGTCGGGCGCTATGTAGTGCCTTTCTTACAGTGGATAGAGAGCATATTTGTGATTCCACTCATCTTTAATGTGGTCACCACTGATGTAAATGCTCCTGGGTTGAATCCATGGTATAATGAGGTGGTTATACAATTAAGTCATGAAAAAATGTCTGCTGTGATAAATTATACAGTTTTTTAATAGAAATATGTAGTAATTTTATGCTTTATTTAAAATAGTAATACATAAGCCAAGTGATTACTGAGCAGCTTTTATTGTTATCAAAATATCTGCAGTGACAAATTTTGGATTTTGATAATTACTATGTATTGTTTTTTCTTAAGAAATGCCTATTCATTTTACATTACGATTAAGAAATTGACACACTAGTAAAAATGTTTAATAAAAAAGCACAAGCTGTTTTAGAAGTGGCTTCTTAATTATGCATTATGCTTTAAAATACAAGTGGTGTAGTAGCACTAGCAGCAAATATGATTTTGTTAATAATTGTAAGTTGAAAAACAACCACCTTTGTGAAGATAGCAGCAAGATTACTGAAGGAAAAGTATCATGTAGAGGGACCATTTACATATTCATGGGGCCTTGGAGAAATAAAGGTTGAGAATCACCGATCTTAGATAATATTATGTGAATAAAGGCATTAATGGGTGTTTATATTTAACTATTTTATGATTTTTCAGCATTTTTTCATTTATAGCATGCAACTTTGTGAATAAAAAAATAATATAAAATAAAACTGCAATGTTACTCACTTTTGGATTATGTGATTTTGTCACATGGGTTTCTTCTACTTTAATGAAATTAATTTGGTGGGGTTTGGGGGATGGATTTGGAACTCAAGATGTTTTACACAGCCATTACTCTCTTTTTGTTTCCTTCTGGTACAGTTCCTTCAAATAATTTCAGTCACTTTATGTGTATTTGCTGCAGTTTCTCTTTGCATGTTTCATAGATTAAGCAACTAGATTGTAATGATTAGTGGTTTGTATATGAGACCACAACTACATATGGTACAGTACTTTGTTAGAACTGGAGTATTCATGTGCATTTTCCAAAAGACAGTACAGGAACTAGGAACACTTTGCAAACTGCCTAAATGTATAATTGCAGAGCCTCTTGATTATGTCCTGCAAGTCCAAGTGACATTATGATATCTAGAGTAACAGGAAGGAAAGGGGAGAGATCCAAGCATCTCAGTTCAATTTTAAATGTTTAAACTTTAAAAATATTATGTTGGGGTCATAGGCAGATTACTGTGTGTTGCCACATCCCCCACATGATGAACTTCCCGGATTGGGACCAGAGTGCAACCATGCAATGAGTGACACCTCAGCACTGTTGCTAAATTCAGATCTACATATAACAATCATAATGGAAGCAAACCTAAATTCCCTGAATAATACTACTGTACACAAAGATGAGTGTCTGTGAATACTATCAGTGAACCTTTACATAATTCTGCTGTTATTTAGTCAGGCTGGTTTTTACTGCTGGCATGTTTTGGAATGTCATTTTCCTTGTCTTGTGTGTACATGTAAACAAATATTTAATTACTGTGTGTTTGTCAGTTTAATGGTGTGTCCTATTTTCGATCCTCTTTCCGCATAAGAATATTTTAATTGTACCATTTTAAGTTCTGTTGTCTTTGTGGTTATCTGAAAGACTAACCATTGAATTCAAAGTGTATTAATAGGCAATTACAAGAGTTTACTACCAGGCCCGGTTTCAGGGTGTCATTTTGCCAGGCTAAGACTTGCCAATATCATGACCATCCCTTCTGCTGGGTTTAATGCTACTTGCTGGACTTTTGGGACATTGTCACATCATGTTCACCCTAAGTATTTCAGACGCCCTCTTTAATATTTAGGTCTGAGATGGGGCTTCTTACTACTCTCCAAATTAACCTCCAGTACCAGAGCACATAATTCTTGAAATGTATAGGGGCCCAGTGTGCCTAGCCATGCTTCCCATCCATGCTTTTATAATAGTTGAGGTATTGAACTGACATAGCACAGCTATTGAACAAACCAAAGGACAGAAACCCAGAGCATCACCAGTGGGTGCACAGTAATAAACATTAATCAAAAAACAACACATTAAAATACAGAAACTGCTTGCACATTACCCAATTCAAACCACTATTCATTAAAAATGAGGTCTACAATACCAAATAGAGTTTACTTTTACAGTTCATCGTTGACCACGGTACATTTTGCTTCTTTAGATAAGCAATTTCAAACTACTGAAAGGAGACATTTTTTAAATGAAAAAACTGCCTGTTAATCATATAGGATATCTCATTATTAAAGCAAACAAATTTTTGTTTACAGCAGTTAGTTTTTTGTTTTTTTTTTTGTAAATAATTTTGTTAGCTTGCTTCTACTTTTTTCAGAGTCTCATTTTCTCATTTCTGTCATTTTATGTATTTACATATATTTATTGCAGGCATGTTAACATATATTTCATAAAAAGAAAGTGTCTATAATATTTTGAAATCATCCAAATAAATGACACAAATGTTTTAATGGGTGTGCCATATTTTAGTATGATTTCCTGTTAAGGTGAAGGAAAGCATATAATTAAGTTAAAAATAAAATGACCTTTTAGATTCATTGCTTCTCTACTCATGTACCTTATTTAAAAAGGAACAATAGAGCCTCTGCTCTGAACGGGGCACTGGTAATCCATCCTCAAGAATAACTTTCCATCTTATTTTCTCTGTTAATTCAGTTTTTGAATCTTTAAATTTTATGCTTATAGCCTGCATTTTATGTTAAGGATGAATGAGTGTGCTGTCTTGACACACTGACAACAAGTGACACTTACCAAGTTTTTTTTTTCCTGTAAAAACATAATAAATATTTTGTGGTGGTTCTATCCATTTACTTGCAGTGCAGCTTTTCTCATCCAATATAAATGGCATAGGGGTTCAGTAACTGAAGTACAGAAAGAAATAATAGTATAGAACTAGCAAAATACCCGCGCTTCTCAGCGGAGAAGTAGTGTGTTAAAGAAGTAATGAAAAAGAAAAGGAAACATCTTGAAAATAACGTAACATTATCATCAATGTAATTGTTTTGTCACTGTTATGAGTGTTGCTGTCATATATATATATATATTTACACATACATACATACACACACACATTATACTGTATATACAGTATATATATCTATATCTGTATATTCAGTATACCTATATCTCTCTCTATATATACAGTATACACATACATACTGTACATACATACACACACACATATATATCTATATCTATCTATATATCTATATATATATATACACACAAATACACACATATGATATCTATATCTATATATATATATATATATATAAAACTGCTCAAAAAAATTAAAGGAACACTTTGAAAACACATCAGAGTTCAATGGGAAAAAAATCTTGCTGGATATCCATACTGATATGGACTGGGTAATGTGCTAGGAATGAAAGGATGCCACATCGTTTGATGGAAATGAAAATTATCAACCTACAGAGGGCTGAATTCAAAGACACCCAAAAATCAAAGTGAAAAAATGATGCAGCAGGCTAGTCCATTTTGCCGAAATTTCATTGCAACAACTCAAAATTGTACTCAGTAGTTTGTATGGCCCCCACGTGCTTGTATGCATTCCTGACAACATCAGGGCATGCTCCTAATGAGACGATGGATGGTTTCCCGGGGGATCTTCTCCCAGATCTGGACCAGGGCATCATTGAGCTACTGGACAGTCTGAGGTGTAACCTGGTGGTGTCGTATGGACTGAAACATAAAGTCCCAGAGGTGTTCTGTTGGATTTAAGTCAGGTGAGCGTGGAGGCCAGTCAATGGTATCAATTCCTTCATCCTCCAGGAACTGCCTGCATACTCTCACCACATGAGGCTGGGCATTGTCGTGCACCAGGAGGAACCCAAGACCCATTGTACCAGCACAGAGTCTGACAATGGGTCCAAGGATTTCATCTCGATACCTAATGGCAGTCAAGGTGCTGTTGTTTAGCCTGTAGAGGTCTGTGCATCCCTCCATGGATATGACACCCCAGACCATCACTGACCCACCACCAAACCGGTCATGCTGAATGATGTTACAGGCAGTATAACGTTCTCCACAGCTTCTCCAGATCCTTTCACATCTGTCACATGTGCTCAGGGTGAACCTTCTCTTAACTGTGAAAAGCACAGGGTGCCAGTGGTGGACCTGCCAATTCTGGTATTCTATGGCAAATGACAATTGAGCTCCACGGTGTCAGGCCCTCAGGCCACCCTCATGAAGTCTGTTTCTGATTGTTTTCTCAGAGACATTCACACCAGTGGCCTGCTGGAGGTCATTTTGTAGGGTTCTGGCAGTGCTCATCCTGTTCCTCCTTGCCCAAAGGAGCAGATACCAGTCCTGCTGATGGGTTAAGGACCTTCTACAGCCCTGTCTAGCTCTCCCGGAGTAACTGCCTGTCTCCTGGAATCTCCTCCAAGCCCTTGAGACTGTGCTGGGAGACACAGCAAACCTTCTGGCAATGGCATGTATTGATATGTCATCCTGGAGAAGTTGGACTACCTGTGCAATCTCTGTAGGGCCCAGATATTGCCTCATGCTACCAGTAGTGACACTGACTGTAGCCAAATGCAAAACTAGTGAAAAAACAGTCAGAAAAGATGAGGAGGGAAAAATGTTAGTGGCCTCCACCGGTTAAACCATTCCTGTTTTGGGGGTGGTCTCATTGTTGCCCCTCTAGTGAACCTGTTGTTAATTCCATTAACACCAAAGTATCTGAAACTGATTAACAGCCCCCTCTGCTACTTAACTGACCAGATCAATATCCCAGAAGTTTCACTGACTTGATACTATACTCTGATTAAAAAGTGTTCCTTTAATTTTTTTGAGCAGTATATATATATATCAAAATACCCGCGCTTTGCAGCGGCGAAGTACTGCCTTAAAAATTTTATTAAGAAGAAAATTAAACCTTTTTAAACTGAGGGAAAATATACCAATAATTATTTGTTAAGGATCTCTTTGTACACCACATTGTGAGTTCGGCCCTCCGGTTGTAATATGACCAAGCTGTGCGCTGAGTTTACTCTTAAGCATGCAACGTACAGTTGGCCATGTGAACAGTAATCTTGTTTCAAATCTCACAGCTTGGATTGCTGCTGTCATAATCGGTTTCAGTTTCATGATTTGTTTCAATTACGACAGTATTTGTAAGACTTGTGTTGAAGTGACATTCGGCATCTGTCAAGCGTTGTAAGTATACAACCAGTTTTATCGATAACTTCACATCCAGCTTTTGAGAGTTTAAACATTCATAAACATCAAAGTGTCCACTACTGAAATCGTCACCTGTGAATCTAAGATGTTTAAGAGGCATTGGTGGTTGTCCAAAGGTGTAAAATATTTGGCCATTTCGGTACACTTGAAAGCGACAACCGAACAATTCAGCGGCAGCCATCAACTCACATGCAGATGTATAGGTGAAGGGCTTAAGCATTTCACTCTTATAGTGCTCCTTTGTAGTATAATTATCTCCTGTACCGTCATCAGTCCACACCTTGAACCTGTCCCAGTCATTCAATACATAAGACACAATGTTTCTCCAGATATCAACAGTGAGCCTGATATGGCCGTGAAATATGTAACAAAGAGAATGGAAACCATTCGGTAAGTGGCATTTCTTTGTCGATGATGATCACCTCGATAGACATGTTAATGCGGGTATGGTTGGAATGATAAAGGAAATGGGTACCTGAACAATGTAAAGTAAGTCTAAAATATCTACACAATAACTATAATCGTAATAAATGAACAATAAAACAGCGGAGAAGCCGTGGATTAAATAAAACGGCTGTAGTTATCAGCAGGGAGACGAGAATCCCGTGGCGATGCAAGGAAGGGAATGTAGAGACTGGAGCGACAGACGGTTTTATATAGGCAGGCAGCCAACAACGTGGGAGGTGTTAGGATAGGGGACCCAATGCCACCTCACACGGTGACTGAGGTGCAGGCTATGGACATATATATGTACGTAAGTAGGATTCAATTAGCGTTGGGAACCCGCGTACCAAATTTCTTGAAGATGGGCCCATAAGTAAAAAAGACTGTTGAAAAGTTCAATATGGCGGCCGACAGTGGCATCATACTACCGAAATAAGTACCAAATTTCAGCCTTCTACCTACACTGGAATTTGGAGAATTAGTGACGTTGGAAAGTTCAATATGGCGACTAACAGTCATACCATCGAAATAAGTACGTACATTGGTTTCGGTTAGCGCAGGGAAGCCGCCTACCAAATTTCGTGAAGATGGGGCCATAAATAAGAAAGTTCAACATGGTGGACGTTGTTGACCGTTATGACCGCTATGCGCAGAATTTCGAAATGAAACCTGCTTAACTTTTGTAAGTAAGCTGTAAGGAATGAGCCTGCCAGATTTCAGCTTTCTACCTACACGGGAAGTTGTAGAATTAGCGACTTTTGAAAAATTCAATATGGCGGCCGACAGTGGCGTCATACCATCGAAATAAGTACGTACATTGGTTTCGGTTAGCGCAGGGAAGCCACCTACCAAATTTCGTGAAGATGGGGCCATAAATAAGTTCAACATGGCGGACGTTGTCAACTGTTATTGACCGTTATGACCGTTACGTGTAGAATTTCGAAATGAAACCTGCTTAACTTTTGTAAGTAAGCTGTAAGGATTAAGCCTGTCAAATTTCAGCCTTCTACCTACACGGGAAGTTGGAGAATTAGTGATGAGTGAGTGAGTGAGTGAGTGAGTGAGTGAGTGAGTGAGTGAGTGAGTGAGTGAGTGAGTGAGTCAGTGAGGGCTTTGCCTTTTATTAGTATAGACTAGCAAAATACCCGCGCTTCGCAGCGGAGAAGTAGTGTGTTAAAGAAGCAATGAAAAGAAAAGGAAACATTTTGAAAATAAGGTAACCTGATTGTCAATGTAATTGTTTTGTCACTGTTGTGAGTGATGAGTGTTGTTGTCATATATATATATATATATTTATATATATATATATATATATATACATATCTATACATATACACATATATACATACATATATATCTACATATATACACACACATACATACATACACACACATATATACACACAAATACATATATATATATACATGCATACACACACACATATATAAACATATATATACATATACATACATATCTACATATATACACACACAGCTATTTCAGATCAGTGCAATACACTGTTTGTTAAAACGGTTGACTCCGCTCTTACGTGCAATAACAAATCAAATCATTCAGTTGTCTTTGCTCATATGTCATTTTAGAGCTGGACGCCTGGCATCTTTTTTTGGCCACAAGTTCGTTTCTGTTTGGTGTGAAGTTCTGTGTTGTGGAGATTCTCAGGATGGACTGCAGGTGCTCATCAGTGAGGCGACTCCTGTGTGCTGTTTTGTTAGTCTTTATCACTGAGAAGAGCTTCTCACACAGATATGTGCTACCAAACATGCACAAGGTTCGAGCCGCATGTAGACGGACTTTTTTTGTTCTTCAAAGTCACCAAAGCGCCGTGCAAACTCAGTGCGCAATAACTCTAGCTTCGCAATAACTTGCAGCATCATAAGGTAGACTTGATTAACGCGGTAAGTGTTCGCAAGGCAGCTGAAGCGCTGCATTATGGGATCTGTAGTTTATTGTGTTACCAGCGCTTCATATACCCGGGCCATTAATAACAATAATACAGTATATAAAATGATCTTGCGGGCGGATATAATTACACGCCGGGCCGGATGTGGCCCGCCCTTGAGTTTGACACATATGGACTAAATAGAACTTGAAAAGATATATTTTTCAAATGTGATCACGCAATTCAGATAGAGTTGACGCACTACAGCCTGCATGCCTCAATGAGTCATCCTCCCTCGCTCTTACTTTTTACCGTTCATCTAATGAATACACTGAGTATGGCTTTACCAAAACAATCATTGATGGCGAATAAAGTATCCATTATTCGAGTATGTAGATCGGTATATATATATACATATATATATACCCGCGTCGCAGCATGAGAAGTAGTGTGTTAAAAAGCTAGAAAAGAAAAGGGAACATTTTAAAAATAACGTAACATGACTGTCAATATACAGTATTTGTTTTGTGAGTGTTACTGAGTGTGGCTGTCATCAAGGATTTGATTATCATTATTTCTTTCAATCAGGTTCGTATTTGTAGGATGTGTTGTGTTCAAGTTACATTCCGTGTTTGTCAATCGTTGTAAAGATGACAGGTTTCATTCATCGATTCGTTTCTTACTGCATCAATAAACAGCTCGTCTTCTTCTTTATCTGAGACCTGACACACTGCATGCACGGGTTTTTTTTTACACTGTCTTCCTTTAGTGGGACATTGACTTTTTCCACCGTGTGCTTTGTTTCCGCAGTAGCTGGATTTATGAATATGCTTATCAGACGCTTCATATTTTTGCTGCCTTTCAATTGTGTAATTCGGTTTTGTTCAGCTCTTTGGAACTGCTGCTTTTATCTGTGCACTGCGTCAGTTCACGTGAGCCACTCGGTGTACATGCATCGAAGGTTCCCAGCTGTGCTGGTGCCATCTCGTGCTATGTCCATGGCTGTATTTAATGTTACCTTAGTCCTGGCACTTAAAACTTTCTCTCGCAGTTTCGCTGAGTTTGTGTCAAACACCACCCTGACCATCTCATCTTCTCAATATTTACCCGTGGCAGTTTGCTATTGGATTGCCGCTGACGGACGGCCTTATATGGGCAGGCACTAAATTACAAACGCCAGCGGCAGCCTGTCTATGAACTTAATTTAAAGTGTAGGTTTACATCGTGCTTTGTTTCCAAAGTAGCAGAACTCATGAATATGGTTGTATATGTCACTCACTCACTTCTTATTGTTTCGCTGCCTTCTCAATTATATAATGCATGTTTTCTTCAGCGCTTTTTTGAGGTCTTCCTGGTTTTCTACGTACTGCGTGATTACGTGGGAGGCGTGATGATGTCACACGAAACTCCGCCCTCACGGCGTTGAAGCTCATCTCCATTACAGTAAATGGAGAAAAACTGCTTCCAGTTATGACCATTACGCGTAGAATTTCGATATAAAACCTGCCCAACTTTTGTAAGGAAGCTGTAAGGAATGAACCTGCCAAATTTCAGCCTTCCACCCACACGGGAAGTTGGAGAATTAGTGATGAGTGAGTGAGTGAGTGAGTGAGTGAGTGAGGGCTTTGCCTTTTATTAGTATAGATTACAGTATGTGAAACAATGTATTTTCACAAACCTTTTCAAATAAATACCTATTACAAGTTTGCAAAAATGGAGAAGACATGAATATGTTATTACATTTAATAACATCATAAATAATGCTATAAAGAATAATTAATGGTTTATCTATGTTTTGATGCCGATTTTACCTAAAGAATATTACAGAGACTAGAAGCCACATCAGTAATTTAAAGTACAAAGCATGAAATGGTCCTGGATGGGATTCCAGTCTGTCAGGCACATTTACGCACACACACCCAATCTATCCCATTTCAAAATTTCTTGCCAGCCAAACTTACATTTGTTTAGTATGTGAAATAAAGCCATAGTACTTGAAGAGAACACATGGGACCAAGTGGAAAATAAATACTAAACTGATTACTGAACTCCGCTTGCTGGCTTTGTGAGGCAACAACACTAATCAGTGCCGCACCAAGTATTACAATTCAAAAAGTACAATACAGTTTACAATACAGTTTATTTTTGTATAGCCCAAAATCACACAGGAAGTGCCGCAATGGGCTTTAACAGGCCCTGCCTTTTGACAGCCCCCCAGCCTTGACTCTCTGAGAAGACAAGGAAAAACTCCCAATAAAACCTTGTAGGGAAAATGGAAGAAACCTCGGGAAAGGCAGTTCAAAGAGAGACCCCTTTCCAGGTAGGTTGGGCGTGCAGTAGGTGTCAAAAGTAGGGGGTCAATACAATACAATATACACAACAGAACAATTCCTTAAGACAGCATAATAAAAATTTTAGAATTACGGTTTAACAGTAGATGATATGACATAATTAGGTTTGGATATTTTTAGAGTCCTGGAGACCTCATCCATCTAGCTGCATCTCCATTTGGCCATGCCACGGCTGAAACATTGCTCCGATGAAAGGACCCCTCTTTCCCATGATTCCTGTGATCCTCCATCAGGGATGACTTTACCTTTGGCAGGCAAACAACTTGGCAGGTGGGCCGTGGCACCAATGGCCACATTTGGGTACCGAGAAAAGAAACAGAATAGGTGAGGGTTAGTATTCAAATATAATTATCATGTTACTTATGTTATAGTGCTAATGACTAACAACAGAGATGCAGTATGTACAGTTAATCAGCAGCTCTAGTCAGGATATGCTAAACTGAAGTAGTGAGTCTTCAGCCGGGATTTAAAGGCTGAGACCGAGGGGGCATCTCTTATGGAAGCAGGAAGACCATTCCACAGTTTAGGGGCCCTGTAACTAAAAGCTCGACCTCCCACTGTTATTTTATTAATCCTTGGAATCCTAAGCAGACCGGCATCTTGAGATCTTAATGTGCGCTCAGGTTTGTAAGTCATGATAAGTTCAGACAAGTAAGCCGGACCTTGGCCGTTTAATGCTTTATATGTTAAAAGGAGGATTTTGAAATCTGCCCTAAATTTAACTGGGAGCCAGTGTAAAGATTTAAGAACTGGGGTTATGTGTTCATATTTTCTTGTTCTTGTAATAATTCTTGCAGCGCATTTTGGATTAACTGGAGGCTGTATAGAGAACAGTTTGAACAGCCAGTGAACACCGCATTGCAGTAGTCAATCCTACTAGAGATAAATGCATGAATTAATTTCTCACAATCCTGTTTATTTAGAAAGCGCCTTAATTTCCTAATATTTTTAAGATGGAAAAACAGGTTTTGGACGACTTTGTAATATGCGCTTTAAATGACATGCTAGAGTCAAAGATAACTCCTAGATTGCGGGCTGATTCAGTAAAATTAATTGGGATTCCAACTGAGTTAAATGACGACAAAATATTGCTGTGATCAGCGTCATTCCCTCCAACAATTAACATCTCTGTTTTATCTGTATTTAAAGACAAGTAGTTCTCATTCATCCATTCCTTTAATTCACTAACACAACTAATTAAAGACAACATCGGAGAAACTTCATTTGATTTAAATGAAAGGTATAACTGGGTGTCATCTGCATACGAGTGAAAATTAACATTATGTTTCCTAATGAGAGATCCCAGTGGAAGCATGTAAAGTGAAAACAGTAAAGGTCCCAGTACTGAGCCCTGCGGACACCATATTGAACTTCTGTGTATAATGATGGAGTACTGTCAGCACATTTCTGTACATACTGCAATCGATTTGATAAATAAGAACTGAACCAAGCGAGCACGGGCCTGTAAGTCCAACATCGTTTTCTAGCCTGTGCAGTAAAATAGAATGGTCAATGGTGTCAAACGCTGCACTTAAGTCCAACAACATAATTACAGTGGAATTTCCTTCATCAGAGGATATCAGAATGTCATTTACAACCCGTGTTAGTGCCGTTTCTGTACTATGGCCAGTCGAAAGCCAGACTGGAATTTCTCAAATAGATTGTAATGCGTAAGGTGTGACTGAAGCTGACTGGCGACTACTTTCTCTAGTATTTTAGAGAGAAATGGTAAATTTGAAATAGGCCTATAGTTATTTAGTATGTGTGGGTCTAGGTCTGACTTTTTAAGTAATGGTTTAATGACTGACACTTTTAGTGCATCAGGTACTGTGCCATGCAATAATGAATTATTGATAATGTTTAGAATTGGTGCTACAAGAACATCCATTGCACTTTTTACTAGTTTAGTTGGCACTGGATCTAGGGAACAAGTAGTGGGCTTCATTTTCGAAATTAAAGTTACGACTTCCTGCTCAGTTACAGGATTAAAATTATTAAAGTGCTGAATGCAATGTGAAAGTGTATAAATATCTTAAATCTGATCACAAAAATAGGTACAAGGTATACAGATGATATCAACTGAAACACTGCTTTTATTGTTGTTAAAGTTACAGTTTAAAAATAAATGTAACCAGGATTTAAAATTGAATTCTAAATTCTACTGGCAGTCAATGCAGGGAAGATAAAATTGGTATAATATGAGTCCTCTTGTTGAATCCAGTTAAAAGCCTGGCAGCTGCATTTTGCACAATTTGCAGATGTCTCAAGGCAGATTTGCTCAAACATATGGTATAAACAAGGCGAGACAAGATAAAAACGATGGACGAGCATTTCCATCTCTGTCTTAGTGACCATAGTTATAAGTCTAGAAAGATTTCTCAGATGGAAGAAGCAACAATAACTGAGAGACCTTATATGGACATCAAAGGTGAAAGATGGATAAACAAAAAAACATGTTACGAAGACATGTTTGAGTGGAAGTAAATAACTTCACATTCCTTTGATTAATGACAGGATGCAAATCAGGTGGGACAAAGATCAAGACCTCAATCTTTTGTGGTTTTAACTGTAAATAATTGGCACATAACCAATTTTTCACTTCCAACAGACAATTAACCAGGCTTGCTAGCTTTTGTAATTGCTGGGGCTTGAAAGAACAATAAAGATAAATGTCATCAGCATAAAAATGATAGGAGTCCCCATTAAATGAAGTAATAATTTGAGCTAAGGGTAAATTGCATAGCAAGGACAGATCCCTGTGCACACCAGATGACAGTGAGGTGCTGGTAGAAGTGTATTCACCCACGCAGATGGCAAAATGTCTGTCTGCTAGGTATGATGAGAACCAGGCCAAAGCTGAACCCAAAATGCCTACAAGATTATGTGCTACTCGCAGGGGTATTTCTGCTTTAGGTTCTATGGAACATAGCCCATCTAGATATTTTACAAAATAAATAATAAGCTTTCCTCAGTATTTTAAGTTATTATTAAGTTGTTTAATAATCCACAATTTTCTGTTTTTGTTTTATCTATAAAAATATTATTTTGCAGCGAGTAAAACCTGTTCCTGGGTAAAGGGACTGACCTTGTTGGCATTGCAGTGTTTAAGGTTTATCGTTAGGTGTATGTGCAACCTGAACTTTGTATTTTAGTGATAGGGTCTGAAGACTACAAACCCTTATTTTGGATATTAAAATGAGGATAGCCTGGTTTTTTTTTTCGTTTAATAATCATACGTGGCCTTTCCGTTTCAAGCTTTTTCCTGTCAAGGCTTTGCAGCTCAGTCCGGCAAAGAGGAAAAGCCCAGTACAATTTGGTCCATTTAGTGTGGCAACAGTAAGTTACAAAAACAAAAAGAAAGAAGATCAGTATCAGTAATGTACAGTGGCCTGCAAAAGTATTCAGTCCCCTTGAAAGTCATCATAATTTTCTCCCCGACAAAAAATTTGTACACATATTTATGCATTCTATATTTTAATGTGAACTCTTATGCTGTAACAATTAAAGTCAGAAGAAACCATTTTTGTAGGTATTTAATTGAAGAAGAAAAACTTAAAGTTAGTGTTTGTAAGTATTCAAGCCCTATACATTAATACTTTGTCAGGAACCATTTTGCAGCAATAACAGCCTTTTGGGTAAGTATGTACCAGTTTTGCACATTGTTCAGGAGTGATTCTTCCCAATTTTCTTGGCAGAACTAATAGATATCCTCTAGACTGGTGGGATAGCGCCTCTGGACTGCAGTTTTCAAATAGTGCCACAGATTCTCGATAGGGTTAAGATCAGGGCTTTGACTTAACCATTCCAAAAGATTCACCTTTCTGTTTTTGCGCCATTCCAGTGTCACTTTGGCCTTATGCTCAGGGTCTTTATCATGTTAAAAAGATCAGTCTTTTACTGAGTTGTATGTTCATAGCAGACTGGAACAAGTTCTTCTGCAATATGTGTGGTATTTGTGTCCATCCATTGTCACTTCAACTCTGACAAGATTCCCAGTCCCAACACATGAAATCACCCTCATAGCTTGATGCTGCCACCACCATATTTTACTGTAGATATGGTATTTCTTGAAGCAAGGCCAGTGTTAGTTTTATACCACATATAACTCTTTGAAGTCTGATTAAAAAATTATATTTTGGTCTCATTTGACCATAAAATCTTCTCCCACATCTTAGCTGGGTCTTTATCAGACTTTGTAGCAAATGCCATAGGTGCTTTTATGTGGATCTTCTAATCAAATAGCTCTTTAGAGGCATGTTTAATGGAAAGCTATTGAAATTATGGACCTATAAAGAATATTGCAAACTTCTGAGAGTGACAGTTGGATTTTTAATAGCCTCTGTTACCAGTCAACTTGCTCTGATGTTTAGTTTTGATGGATGGCCTGTTCCAATAAGAGTCTGGGTGCTGTGATAAACTTTTCATTTTCTGATGATAGATCCAACTGTGCTTAATGGGGCATTCAAACTCTTTGATATTTTCTTGTAGCCATTTCCTGCATTTCAGTGACTTTCTAACATCAGCAGAATGGTCCTTTGTCTTCATTTTTGCAGTGATTGTCCAACAAAGACTATGGGTGCTTTTTTTGTCCAAAGAGATATAAAGAACTCAGAAGTAGGACCTAATTATGTTTAATTAATATTAAAATGTGTGCTTCAATTTAAATGTTTAAAGTTTAAATTTTCTCGATTATAATAGAAAAAATGAAAAATACATAATATTTGTAATCATTGACCTTGAAATAGACTAAAACGATACCCCACATGCTTTATGTTTGAAATTGTCATCTGTAACCTTTTGGGATGGCTAGAAGCACAAGTAATGAATTAAGTATTAAAAATAGTATCATATTCGTCATCAGCAATCTTGAAATAGCATAAAACAACACCCCACATGCCTATATTTCCAATCCCCATTGTTTAAACTTTTTGTGAAAAGGAGTAACCCCTCATATGCCATTAGGGGGTGAACCTGTGGGGTTGGATAATGTGGCATGCACAGCTTCAAATTCTTCTAATCAACACAAAACATGTTCCAAAAATGCCTAACAATTAGGGTTTTTCAGGTTTGTAGGGCTAAAAACAGACGGGAATCCCAAAAAGCTTGATGTCTTGAATAATTAGACATCAACGTGAATTTGTTAGTACATTACATGTGAGAGTTGTTGTGAGTCAGGGACACTGAACAAAGAAAAACTTGATTTAAAAGTTATTCATAAGTTATTCTTGAACAAATAGCAAGCAATGCTGCCAAAGTCAGTGTTTCATTAACAAGAGTTGTTGATTGACTTCCTTTTATAACTTTGTGCTCATTCATAAGTGTCCACATTATTAGAACACATTGTGAAAGGTATAAGTCAAGAAAAATATGGGTAAGTATAGTCAGAAACCAAAATATAGTCTGTTCAATAAAACACTTTTTCAGATTTTTTTTGAAAAATAAAAGAAAATCTGTTTTAAAGTTGGTAAAACAAAAAATAATAAGCCCAAGCAATTTTAGGACCAAAACAATTGGAGAAACAATATTATAAAATTGGCTTTGATAAGCTCATAGTATAGTAATAAATTGAATAAGAACAGGCATTTGATATCAAGTGTGCATCATATTCACAAAACTATTGCTTTTGCTGAATACTGTTAATTATTTTGGAAAATTAGGAAAGTGGTACTCCCAGGCTGATTGAAGACTGCACAGTCAAAATGTTGTATCACTAACATTTTGTTTCCATATTTTTCAGCTAAGGAATAATTTTTCGATTGTTTCCTTTTGCAGATGCACAGTAACACGGTCCTTTAATAATTTTGCTTTAATTAGATTTTAAATTATTACTGAATGTTTTTGAAACATTTGAGTTATTGTAAAGATTATACTGAACAGTGTTATTTTGTGGGGAACTTTGTCATAAAGATCTTTCTGCATCTTTCACAGGCTGAACTAACTCCATGCATTCTATTCACTGGCCACTTGAAATCTTCATCTCAGAAGGAAGGAAATCAGATGATTGGTAAGTATCTCAAAAGCGCCTTCCTGCTTCATATTTGTGCTTCTTGTTCTAGGAGATAACACATTATGCTGTTGATGATTGCTGAGTTTTAATTAAGTTTGCCCTCTCAGGAAAAGCACATTTCTTTTAGAATTGTCTCCATAAATCCCAAGTTCCTTTTGACTAAAGCACTGCTGGTATCAACATTTTTCTGGAAATGCTTGCCACTCACTGCACAGCAGCTACGTATCCCTGGATAACCATCAGTTGTTTTCAATTAATGTGCATAACTGCTAAAATTTTGCATTTGTTTAAAATAATATCCTTCTGTATACATGTTGTTAAGGATTAAATTTGTATAATGGGCTTTCATAATGAAACATCAAGGCTGCTACCTAGAAATTCATGTATTTTTGTTATCTTTAATAAAATTAACCAATATTTATTATGTGTATTTAGAATACTATGGTAAATGTTACTCATTAAATGAAAACAGAAGTTCAGCAGTAATTACTCAGAAAAATTGTGAAAGAGCTCAGATGTTCTGTCAAAGTATGACTCTGACCAAATCACTTCCATATACTCTAATGGATGAACATAAAAAAACAACTGTACTATATAGCTCTGTACTTGTAAAGCACCATGAGATGCTGTCACTATATAAAGTATTATATAAAATCAAGTTTTAACACTAGAATTACCAACGCTTATGAGAAAACTCGTAATTCCGGCCCACCTTAAATCCGCTCGCACCTTTCCATTCAGCGTCTTTTGTGTTGTAAATGTGTCAATAATCCCAAGCAGCAAGCAGCCTGCTATACCTAACACCGCCGGAGAAACTGCAAAACCCTCTCCAAACTGTTTGTCCCTTGTTTATCAGGGAGTCAGGTAGAGCTGCATAGGCTAAAAAAATATTGTTATTTGGAACACATGCATTTCACGTGTGTTCCGTGTCTACAAAGATCTCTGTAAGTGTAGGATGACAGAAATGTTGAATGCATAACTAAAAGACAAACTTTTTCCATGTTTTAATACTAAAGACAAAATGTAGACATGAAGTGTATAATTTGTGAAGACTGAAGTCCAAATATCAAATAGGCACTTTCACAAAAGGTACAAGTATAACACAACAAGAGTGCTTTAATTCAAGAATATAGCTGCAGAAAAAGAACCCACGTTAGGTTGCGACATTGACACCCCTTCAGTGGTGCAACGGTATAAACTGTTGACTGGTAATCAAAACTTCACGTGTTCGACCCCGGAAGAGTCCCTTTTGAGAAGTGAGCTACTCTTATTCTTACTATTTTAGAATAAAAACATACATTTCATTTCAGTTTGTAACAGCCAGTGTAAATTTATGATACTTGGAAAGGTTTTTCAGCATTTTTTTATTCAGTTTTATGCTCTCAGTCGCGTTCACACTCGCCCCGATCTGACACGATCCCAAAAAAAAACCAAAGCTAACCTTTCCTAACCTGTCTTCACCACTCCCCGTGTTTCTGTGCACTACTCTATAATGCTCAGTAGGATGAGGATCTGATCAACACACCCTCTAAATTGTCAGAACTCAGCCTGTTCTTTTCTCAAAGGCTTGTTCACAGGATCAAAAATATGCTATACAGTAATCCCTCCTCGATCGCGGGGGTTTGCGTTCCAGAACCCCCCGCGATAGACGAAAAATCCGCGAAGTAGAAACCATATGTTTGTGTAGTTATTTTTATATATTTTAAGCCCTTATAAACTCTCCCACACTGTTAACATTATTAGAGTCCTCTAGACATGAAATAACACCCTTTAGTCAAAACTTTAAACTGTCCTCCATGACAAGGCAGAGATGACAGTTCTTTCTCACAATTAAAAGAATGCAAATAGATCTTCTTCTCTTCAGGAGCAGAGAATTTCAGAGGGAGAGAGCGCTCGCAAAGAAAAGCAAACAATCAAAAAATCAATGCGTGTGCTTTTAAGTTTGCCGGCATTTTTTAGAGGAGCGTCAGTATCTTCTAAGCAAACAGCCCCTCTGCTCACATCTCCTCCGTCAGGCGCAGAGAACGTTAGAGAGAGAGAGCGAGATTAAAGCAACAATCAAAAAATCAATATGTGTGCTTTTAAATATGCCGAGCACCGCAATAAAGCGGCATTTTTTTAGAGGAGCGTCAGTATCTTTTAAGCAAACAGCCTCTGTGCAAACAGCCCCTCCGTCAGGCGTAGAGAATGTCAAAGAGGGTGAGAGAGAGGCAGAGACAAGCAAACAATCAAGCTCTGCTAGGGATGCATATCTTATAGCATTGAGGAGTTTTAGTTAATATGTAATACATGCTCTGATTGGGTAGCTTCTAAGCCATCCGCCAATAGCGTCCCTTGTATGAAATCAACAGGGCAAACAAACTGAGGAAGCGTGTAGCATAAATTAAAAGACCCACTGTCTGCAGAAATCCGTGAACCAGCGAAAAATCTGTGATATATATTTAGATGTGCTTACATTTAAAATCCGCGATAGAGTGAAACCGCGAAAGTCAAAGCGCGATATAGCGAGGGATTACTGTATAATGATTATTGCTACAATTTTGCCTGGGACTGACAAAGTAATTCCGTTACAGTTGGTTAATACACCTTCAGAATCATGGTGATAATGCCTTTGTTCTAGGTGCCTGGTATTTTCTTTCCTTCCAAAATTGATGTAAACAGGGGATGAAGGGTTATGACTGTTGTGTTTCAGGGTCTGCATCGAGCATTTCTTTATTCAGATTGTCTGGGTCATGATCTCTCGTGTTGGTATCAACAATTTCTTTTTTTCTGTTGTGGGGCAGTGTTCACATCCAAGTCCATCTGTGCTTTTTGGATATCTGTTTCACTTGTTGGTGTTTGTCTACTTAAGACATCTTCTCAGCCCTGCATACTTTGCAAACTATTTACCACAAACTAATCATGTAAAGACCTTCCACCTGCTAGGCTGGCAAGGTTACCTATGTAAGCCTGCTTGTCTGCTCTTGTTATTCTTTTGATTGCTATTTTTGCTTCTGTATACTTTTGCTTATACATCTCCTGCAATCTCTCAGATTTAACTTCCCTGAGTAGGCTCCAGTATCTTAGTGACCCAACTCAGGAAAAGCAGGTTTAAAGATAGATGGATGGATGGATGATTTTCTTTTGTGTTACCCCTGTATTCAATAGCTTTCTATATTTATTTTATTTATTCTATGAATCTTATTTATTCTTTTCTCTTTCTTAGTCTGATCCCCAGGCATGTTACTCTTCACATATATTAAAAAGTCCTGTCCCCATTTCTTGTTGAAAAAAAGCTGTGAGCATAATTTATTCATATTATAACAATCATGTATATAAGTAAAATGTATAAAAGACTTCCAAAGATGAACATCTCAAAGTATTGATTTATTATGTTCACAAATGTTTTAAGCAGCAGTGTTCTGAAAATGATTAAAGTGATGTACAAAAATACCAAAAGAAATCCATGGGATTATTTTTTTTTAATCTAATTACTTCTAACTGTTCTAGTAAAAAGGGAGTTTTATTTATGTCAATGTTCTTGCTTTATATGCTAATAAAGATCTTTTTCTAGTTGTATGCATAGTGACACAGCTGTTGTGTTACTATATTAGTGCTGCCTACTCCCAAACTAGTATTGAAGTAATCACATTTTTCAGGTGGTCATGCACAAAATGCATGAATGCTGTTTCTTTTGTAATGTTTGGGTTTTTATTATTTTTACTTTCAATGTCTTATCTTAGTAACTACTGTCGTGGCGAAAAATTCATCATCAGAAGGCTTTTTTACCTAAAAATAAAGGCTATTAGGACTTGAGATAGACAGACAGAGTTTTAAGGCTTTATTGCAATAAATCAACCACACGGACTCAACCCAATTCGGCCAAATGAGATTGAGACCCGATCATTGCAGCCATTGAAGTTTTTATAACAATTTCTTCTCATTTTGGCCCATTCAATTAGCTCATTCTGCACCTGGTTTTACTGTCCATTATTCTTCTTGGTGTCTGTTTGGCTTATTTTGATTGGTCTAAGACTGGGTGGATGGTTTCCTCCCAATCTCTTCTCTGACTCCCTTCTACTCCTGTCTGCCGTACGTTGAGTTTCCATGGGAACCCTTATCATCTTCTTACTATTCCTATTACTGGCCCCCTTATGGAATGTGTTATCTTTCTATTCTGTTCCCATTTTCTCTAACTGGCCAAGGCTTCAATTCCATATATGGGTTTTGCTCTCATCGTTTCCTCTCTTAAGCCTTCCAAAACTTTTACAATAGTGACCTGAAGCTTAAGCTTTAATTAAAAAGAAGTATAGTATGTGCTTTCATTTGATCATTGCTTGGCATGCTTGATTTGTCTTAATTTCTACACTAAAGTTAATTGCTAATATATTCTTATAATATTTTTGCTAATGCCTGCATTTACTAAGATTTTCTCTTCATGCATTAGGTCAGCGTGACCCTGCTTATAGCAAAAAGCCTTTCTGCTGATTCAGCAGCCTAGCTGGTTTCAGAGGCCTCTTCTCTATGTTATCATCTTCCTAGCCTTGAATCACAGGTGTTCTCAAACTCTTATCCTGTCCAAAACTGGTCTCGGTGTATCAATTAGCTGTTCTTTTCTTTACTTTGGAAATTTTAATGTAAGCCTATAAAATAATGCAATATAACTGATTTTTAGTTAAATATTTGCTAGACCTATCGTATTTGCTTTAATATTCTAATTTATGCTTAATCTAATGTTTTAGAAGCTTTTAATTACTTTTTATGGCTCTATATGTTAATTTGCTATTCTCTTATGCTAATAAAAAATGTTCCTTCTACATTCCTCCCTTTTGAGGTTTAATCAAACCTCAACATCTAACCTGATTCCAAAAGAAAGGTAGGGGATGTTGATTCAATTCTTCTTCAAAGCCCAATACGGACCTTTCACAGTTCTTCTCAATCTTCAACACCCATACCCCTCCTCTGGTGGCACAGGAGCCAAACATCTCCCCCATCAATCAACTAAGAGGAGTAAAAGACTTCCTGGCCCTACCCTAACAGTCAAAATATACATAATCAATCACAGGTGTAGCGAAATCTAAATATCATAGGAATATCATATAATTCATGGAAGTCACAAAATAGTGTTATTATAAAGCAGAAAATAATAATAGTAATAAAACAATTGTCCATAATAAGTGCTTTTTCTTCACTTGGAGAAATATTTTTCCAGTGAAATTACATTTTTTTTTCAACCCAGGTACTTTGCGCACTGTACAGGGTCACCTCCCTGGGGAGTAGTTACTAGCACTTCACCCAAGGAGTTTCTTCTGGTTTGGTATTTCATCATCCACATTGTCATCAAGAAAAGAATAAAATCTGTAACTGAAGATGTCCATGGTTCAAGAAATTGGATGCACACTTGTTTGACAGCAACTCTAGTAATAACTAATTAGAAACTGGTAATAAGCAACAAATACCATTCAAATATATAACAATACCATTAATAGAGTAATTTTTGCTTCACTAACATGAACCCCATGATTCCCAGGTTCAAATAAAGCTAATACTAATTATATTGGTTTTACCTTTCCTTTCTAAGATGGATTTACACTAAACACATAATGTATGTCCCAATTCCTAAATATGGCGAAATAACTATTTAATGTACCTAATTCTTTGTGTTCATCTACAATCAGACCTATAAATAATATTGGTGGTGATACAGATGGCATAAATATTTATCTTAAATAACTCAAAAGTTCTCAGTTTTAGGTTGCCACCGCTGTGCACAATGATAATCAGAGATAAAGTCCTTACACACCTCACCATGCTCACATCTTAACACACTTATTCATAAAATTGCCCAAATATACACCCAGCTGTGGTCTCAACCTTGAGCCACCTTTATCACATTAATGCAGCCATTTTGTGGACAGTAGGTGTCAATCCTCCCTTCGGAAGACGTCAGCACTACCTTCCAAAATGCAAATCACTGGGTCATTTTTGAGGTCACATTCATTTCAATTTCAAGGGTTATACCCAAGCTTCTTATTAAGGATTCATATCTTCAGAGATCTTCAGACTTCATCTGGGCTTTTTAATTCACAGACCACACATTCACCACTGTATGTATAAGACACTCCATCTCCTATGGGCCAAATTATTACTTCATTTCACTAATTTTATAATACATATACTTAACAAGCCATGATGTTAATCATTTGACCTGTATCACCATCAACATGCTAGCCTAAACTGTTTTATCCTATTCTAAAAGTTATGGATGTTCTGACCTATAGTATGTGTCCCTTATCCCCAAAATACTAGTTATGTGTCATCCCATATACTTACTATTATTCTTTTCAATTAAATAAATGTACCTAAATGTTAAACTCTACATTATTTGCTATAATACTACAATCAATAACCTAGAATATCTAAACTGGACTGACCCTAACTAGTAATAGTGGATTGCCCCTGCAATGACAATCACTTAACAATCTCTAATAGATCCCTTATGTTAGATTAGATTTGATTCTGATTAACTTTACAAATAACAAAATCATTGGTCCTTAAAGGTAACTTATTATCTCATACTAAATATCAGAAGGCATATCAAAACATTTATCTAAAATATCTATTCTTAACCACTATGAATTCATAATAAATGTAGTATTCCCATTATTGCAATGATTAATTACATACAGTATTATTTAGGAGTCCCTATATTCTGCTTTGCTTACAAATAATTAGCTTTCCCTTCTATAGCTTTCATAACTTTATAGTTCAAATATTTTTAATTTAAAAGATGTTGCTATTTGTCAAACAAGTGGACAGTCAAAGTAGGCTCCAGCAAGAACATTGAGCCCTGCAGAGTAAAAGTGTGACAAATTTTCTTCTCTGATAAGGATTAAAGCAGGTGTTGGGGTCCAATATCCCAGGTAAAAAGGACCCAAGTAGGCAGATGTCATCTATGATTCGGAATCCACGATGATCTTTTGGGCTCAAACATCACCAGCACAGTTGAGCTCTTGGCAGCAGGTATCCATGATGCCTGGAACTGGAATCAAGTGCATTGTCCAGTAGTCAGCTGATCGATGGCCTGATTCACAACTTGATTCCCTCTTTGGTATGGCTGGGTTCTCCTTGGAGTCAGATGATTAGTTTATCTGCAGACCTTTATCACAGCCCAATCTCTGGTTCAACTTCAAATGCTGTCATCTACAATGCACTAGGAAAAAACAGCTTTCACCTGCAGATGTAAAGACTTAAAAACACTCATTTAAATAGTCAGCATATTAATTCTTCATTGGTAGCTACTTATGGATCCAAAAAATAATATGTCATAAGATGTCAGATCTGTTTCGTTGGGGGTACCCCTATTAAAAATATTGCTAACAGTGAAACAAACGGTCATTTCAATCCAGTCTGTGCTTGTCTAAGTCAATTTGTCTTTAAACAGTCAGAGTAAAATTTAAATTGATAAGCATAAAGTTCAAGTCCTCCTTTATAGCTGTTTCCAGTTTGGCTGCGGTTACAATTTCCACTCAATTAAAAACATGTCCCAAGTCATTATAAAATAAAGTCAATCAATGTATTACAAAGGAAAAGTACTCAATAATAAATCATTACAAAAAATTGGTCCCAGTAATATTGACATAATATTCAAATTATCTGCATTTGTTCCATAATAATTAAAAATAGTTCCAAAATTTAAACTGGTTTCAAAATGTAAAATTTAAACAAAATTAAACATACTTATACCAATACTTATTATACCAACCCTTCCCCCCTTATTGACACTTGTGTCAATATTGCTGTTTTATTTTACAAGTAGAGGAGATGTGGAGCAAGAGGGTAACTAAAACTGATCCCATTAATATAATAATAAAAGCCAAATTTTATAGCTCCCTTACAGGGAAGACAAATACGTCCAGGGATAGAGAACAAACAGACCAAAGAGAAAGTTGAGTATTTATTAGTTAAAGAGCCATGCTCCGTGGAGGTTGGTGTAAAAATCAAGAAGACTTCAGTCAATTATAATAAATTTGTCATAGTGTTCATTGTACCCCTCCCTTATATGATCGTCAAGTATACCAGCAACCTCCAGAGAACATCTCATAGTTAGCATAGCAAGTAGAGTCAAGAAAGAAATCCACAATCTGGATGGGTAATTCTTAATCTTTTTCCTTTGTGACATTAAATATAAAAAAAAAATAATTAGGCTCCACATTTCCTCTCCCATGTATCTAATTATAAAGCATTGTTCAAATGTACAAAGTCCTAAAAACATTTTTCTTTTTACACAAGGTGTTCACTTTGAGTATATTTGGACCATATCTAAGATTAACAAGGTCAGTGAAGTAAAATATTTTATCCCTTCCCACTCAAACCCCCTTAAATTATTTCAAAGGTTATTTAGCAGCAAAAAATAATCTTGGACTTTATCTCTAACCCCTTATAAAAAGCTTAAGGTTTCTATACATGTATCCCAAATAATATTTCTTTCTTTCTTTTTATTACTAATTATTTAATTAAAATACCACATACATTTGGATCTTAGTTTTTAGAATCTTAATAAAATTATTATTATTAAAATGTCTCATTCAATATTTCATTAATGCATCAAAAATATAAAAGTGAACCTTCCATTAGTTTTGTTGTGATACCAGTATTCCACTATATTTCACACAAACATGTCAATATTACACACAAAGGAAATGAGGAAAGAAATCAATATATCAGAATGCCCTATAATGCAAAATGTGCCTTTATTTATTTACTATAAGGCCCTCTAAGAATTTTGCACATTCCTACCCATATTTAGAATGAAGAACCCACTTCTTTATCAGGTAAATTTTTCACAAAATCTCAAACTAAGAAAATACTTTAAATCTACTTCAGTAGATTTCGTTTCCTCATAACCTACTACTAAAGTCATTTGATCTTGCACATTATTTCATTATTATCTTTCAGATGTTTATTACATGTTTTTCAGAATGTTAACTCCAAAGAGCACAGGCTATTTTTCTTAGTTAACCCCCCTTTTTCCCTCTTTTCTTAGCATATTTTAGCATGGAACACTACCTGGACTGGAAGCCACTGTTTTTCTTCAGCTTCATTTTACTATTTTAAAGAATGTCTCCTTCAATTGAATTTTTTATTCCTTTTAATTCAAATCCTCCCTTATATCAGAGTCTGGCCAGTACTATGCCTAATCTGGAGACTTTTTACACCACCTGTTCATATCTTTTTTTAATTTAGAATTAACAGCTCTTTTAATTTCAACATTTACATTCACATTCTCACACACATTAATATCAATTATTTCATCCTTGCAAACAACACCACATATTTTTACACATACTCTCAAACACACTGAAACTTATCTAACATGCACACATAGGGATCCCTTTAATACACTATATAACATACATAAAATCACCCAAACCATTGTATCACACTCAACCATACCCCAGTTTTATTACTTATTATTTATAGTTACACACTATATTTGGAAACAATGCAGCAAAGGAATCAGAAAGAGAAAATGAATTCTCAAGAAGAGAAAGTTCCATTCTCACTTAACATTACCAATCAGGACAAACGAATATAAAACAGCCTCTCATGACGTTAGCTGGTGTTAACCATAGGAAATTAACACGATCCTACTCAGCTCGAAACGGCTAGATCAAGGAGACTCTATTGGTGGAATGACTCAGCGACAACGAGGAATTGCTTCCATGGCGATCCTATTCCTGCGTCAATTAGGGCAAATCCAACTATCGAGAAATCACGCAGTTCGCCAGCAAGATGGCACTCCCAGCAAAAAGACTAAACTGTCATTGAGAATATTAACTCAAAACAAATAACATGTAAGCTTCAACACAAATCACAAATAAACTCGAATCTTAGCAAAAGAGCTAACCACTGCGCCACCACACACTCCACTGTAATATTCCCTATAGAGCACAATTTCACATACACACATCACAAGAAAAAGAAAAGGACAGAAGGAAATTGAAAGACATTGTTTCCCTTGAATGTTATAGTTATCAAAAGTGCACTTTTCCTTAAGACTTGATCAGGGTCCGAAGGAAAGATGCCTCGCATATTTTATAAACATTATTTATTATTAAAAGTGAATGCATTTTTCATTTTATCAAATGTTACACATACTCACGTTTATTTTAACCCATATTTACTCAGAGCTCTGGAAGTTTAGATACTAAATTCATTTTAACCCATTTTTTAGTCACGAGCTCTGAAAATTTATATGCACAAGGCAGTTTCAGCAAATCATAATTGAACTACATTACCCAGAAGTCTCCATGTTTCGTTTTCTTACTCCCAAACACACACACGCACACCCACAGAACAAACAACGTGCACGCTCACACATTTTTAGCACAAACATATTTACACACACACACACATAATATACATGCACACACACAGACATTAGCGAGCGCCAGGTACCTTTGAAGTTAAATACAGTGCACTTTTCTTTTTTTGCGCATGATATTCTTTTCAACGCTTGTTATTCTTTCCCCACAAATATAAGTACAGATATATACATATTTACACACAAATCTATATACTCAAACATTTTTCTGTCGCTTAATTTTTCTTTTTGGTGCTATCCTCCTACATTTTTATGAAGGCTGCTTTACTTATGAGAATATAAAAACGGCTCAAATTGTTTTTAACAGGGAGTAACATGAAGCACAAGTATTTGAATCAAGTTAACCTTTTTCAAAACTTCACATTTTAATATCCGAATTCTTATTATAGTACTTTTCTAATTTACCAAATGCTCGCACTTCTTCTAATTGTCTATATTTACGTTAATTATGCTTTCTTGATAATTTTACGAAATCCTACTGCTGCAAGGAAGGAAACCCATGCCAACTAAAAGTACTTAAATCATGGTATTAAATTTATTTTTAAGAAATTATGTCACTTGAACTACGTTAATGCTTTTCTGGATATATTTTTGTAATATACTCTCTCTGATCTTTAATTTATTTCCTCAACTCACTAATTTGGCTTTCATATATTTATTTGCTGTACCTCCTAACAGTGATACCGTTTTGATGAAAATCTTAGATGTCTCATCTAACTCTGCATTTCATTCTCAAGCTGCTCCAAAGGGGGATTTTTAGGGAGTTCCCTCCAAACAGGTGTAGTCATTGTTTGACCAATAAGCTTTTCATGTGGGGGTAAATATGTCGCTCTGTCATTCTCCGAACGATAAAACATTAAAGCCATTGGCATAGCATTTTCCCAATTAAGGCCAGTGTCTTCGCAGGTTTTAACCATCATTTGTTTTATAATCCTATTTCTTCGGCCCACCATTTCCTGTGTTAGGGGGTGGCACCCAGAGCCATATATTTGTATTATTCCACTGCTTCGTGTCTGCTGCTGCCTTGGAGCTGATTTGATCTTTTGTTCTTTTAGTTCGTTCTGTATTGTTTCTTTCTTTTCCCCTAACTCTTTCTCTGCATTTTTCATCTCTATTTGCCCTTTAAATTTTCTTTTTCCTTTTATCAGTGGGAACTTATATGACATACCTAACGGTAGTGTTAATGGGGTTCCACCCCCTATCTCTCCGCTATTAAAACACCAACTCGCTCCTTCTAATGTGTTTCTTTTCATTGCTTCCCCCATAAACATTTGCATTATGTTCAGTTCCGTTTTCCTCTTATTTTCCCTTTTTTCGCTCACATCTTCTGTTTTATAATTTTTTATGTGCTATATCATTTCTTTGCACAATTCCAGACTAAATGAACCTTTTTGTGGCCAACTGCTTTTAAAATTTTTTGTTCTCTTATGCCATTTTTAAAGATTTTTCAGTAAGTTTTTTGTGGAGGGGATCGTTACGCCCTAATACATCCACAGGCAACTCGCTGGCACTCATTTTAACCCCCTGTAGCCGTGGGTTTCCTATCGCCAATCTTAATTTTGAATTTCTATTTAAATTAGGTTTGATTTTACACAGGACCTTTCTTACTGTGACTGCTGGCAGTACAAATCTTCCAACAGCGTTTTTCGGACACCAATTTACCCTTCTTGCTATTATACTTAGTTCAACACCAGGATTTCTCAGTATTTTTCCTGTCTTTCCTTGCCTTCTCTTAAAACCACAATTTATTCCCTTCTGTAAATATGGCTGTAAGTGTTTTTTGAAGGGAATCTCAATAAAGTAAAGTTTGTCTGACTCTACAAACTTTTCCAAAGTAGCTCCCAACTTTCTCACTGTCTAATTTCTTGCAATTATAGTTCCCCAATCTATATAGGGCCACTTTTCCTGTACCTCATCTAAGTTTATTATCTCGGTAATTGCTTTCAATAAAAAGTTTTTAGTACCTTCTGCTAATTTTTGCGGTTGTCCTGCTGCGTTTATGTAAAAATCCTCCTTCCAATAGTGAGTATGCACACCATGAGTTATATGCAGGGTCCTTTCTTGTGCCATAAATTTTGCTGCTTGACTTTTCCACAACTTATACCCCCAGTAATAAATCTATACTATATTTTTCCTCCTGAGTCTCAAGTTGCCAGTATTCACATAGGACCCTTCCTGTTTTTCGATCTGTGATTTATACTATTTTCTCCCTTCTATCCTTAATATTTTGTAATATTCTGATCTCTATTCCACTCTCATGTATATATTCATCTATTTTTTGCATGGAAGAAATAGTTGCTTACAGAATCCTACTTACACCTTTTATGTGCTCAATTACTTTACTGTGTTTCTCGTCTACCCACTATTTGGGTTCGGAGTTTTGTTCATACTCACACTTGTCTTCGCTGTTGTGGCTTGTTTTATTACCACTAGGTAAACTTGGAGCTCATGTAATTACTCACACAATCATTTATTAGAGGCTGGGGCTATTTAAAATATTTGTGTGTCTACACTTCACCCAGCTATGTTTATATATATATATATATATATATATATATATATATATATATATATATATATATATATATATATATATATATATATATCCATCCATTTTCCAACCCGCTGAATCCGAATACAGGGTCACAAGGGTCTGCTGGAGCCAATCCCAGCCAACACAGGGCACAAGGCAGGAACCAATCCTGGGCAGGGTGCCAACCCACCACAGGACACACACAAACACACCCACATACCAAGCACACACTAGGGCCAATTTAGAATCGCCAATCCACCTAACCTGCATGTCTTTGTAATTGTGGGTGGAAACCGGAGCGCCCAGAGGAAACCCACGCAGACATGGGGAGAACACGCAAACTCCACGCAGGGAGGACTCGGGAAGCGAACCTGGGTCTCCTAACTGCAAGGCAGCAGCGCTACCACTGCACCACCGTGCTGCCTATATATATATATATTTTTTTTTTTTTTTTTTTAGTTTCTTACAAATGCAAGATCTAATTTGTTCCACTGAACTTGTATATATGGGTGATTAGACCAAATCCTGACTCCCATTAACCATACTTCCACTACTTTTATTCTTCTTCGAACGCAAGTTGTAAAGACGTTCAATCTTATTTTATCTTATCTACCCCATAACTTATATCCCCCGTAACAATATTTTCTCCATACACATCTCCGAATGGTATATAAGGTCAAAATTATATATCTAAACAAAAGAACTCTTTCTCTATTCCTTACCGAGTGTCTTAGCTCTACTCTTCCTCCTTTCACTCTGTGAAATTTATTTACAGCCACTTTTATACGCTTAGGTTTCTATATTCTCTTAATAAATATAGTTTATTTTACACATAAACAGTTACACCCTAAAAATCCACATTCATACTCGATCACACTTTTTAGCACCTAGTGTACTAATCCCTAATGCCCTGTTTTGCCCTCAAGTAGTTTTTGTACCTCTTATACCATACACTCTTCTCCAATCTGCACCTGTGTGCTTCACTCACCGCGTCGCCTTTTTAAAGCGCTCCAAGCATTCTGCGCACCTTTATGTGCTTCAACAATTGCCGCGACATTTTTTTCTAAAAAAGCGCTCCATTCACACAGCACTTGAGTACATAGTACTTGTGTGCCTCCCTAACCTATCCAAAGAGAAATCATAAAATAAAATAAAGTTCTAATTCCCTTAACTGTCCCATGTACTAGCACACTCACTCCACCTGTTGACACAGATCCCTTTCACCAGCTCTCTATACAAACTTGGAAGCGTCTGTCCGAACAGGAATTTCTGCCTATACGTTGCCAATCCCCTTCTCTAATTCAGGGCAACAACGATAGGTCTCCAAGCACACCTGAATTAACACCTTTACTGTGGCACAATTAGAAGGAACTGCACTTAGCTTTTCCCAACAACTGGCTCCCTTTCGTAAAACGGCTTGCAGACAGAGGTCACACCTTCCCGCTCACAAACCTACCGGCACTCAAACGGCTTGCAGACAGCGGTCACGCCTTCCCGCTCACGTTTTTCTGGCCCTAAAAATGGCTTGCCGACAGATGGCTATGCCTACTCGCTCACATTTCCTGGCACTCGGACGGCTTACAGACGGATGGCTATGCCTTCTCGCTCACGTTTCACGGACAGCATATACAGCCATAGTATAGGAATTCCACACCTATCTATACTCGGAAAGCCGTCATTATGGCAACTTTAGTATACTCTCGGTTCGCCGTTACTATGACAACCCTGGTATTTTAATAGGATTTCAACACCACCCGTTACAATGCAGGCCTCCGTCCCCCGGATCGGAGGGAGCTATATTCTGCACCGTGCAGTCCCCTGACCCCCGGATCATGGCGTTTTCTATTAATAACCAAATACCAATAACCAAAAACTCAAATTCTCATTATTTTACTGCACTCTCATTTTTACACACACATTCATATAAGCTGTACAGTCTCCACCCATTTCATTAAGTCTGTCTGCCCTTCCTTTATTCCTGCCTGTTCGTTTTAGAAAGGCCAAATGCTGCTTGTCTCCGTTGGAGGGGCGGATGCTCTCTGAAACTTCACACAAATTAGTTTAGCGAAAATATCGCTTACCTTACAGGTGGCCACCAACTGTGCCTGTTTCGAAGAGCCTCGCCCCTGCCGCTGGATTCATGCAGGTGACCTGTTATTTCCTCACGTCGGGGTCACCAATATGTCATGGCGAAAAATTCATCATCAGAAGGCTTTTTACCTAAAAATAAAGGCTATTAGGACTCGAGATAGACAAACAGAGTTTTAAGGCTTTATTGCAATAAATCAACCACACGGACTCAAGCCAATTCGCCAAATGAGATTGAGCCCCGATCATTACAGCCATTGAAGTTTTTATAACAATTTCTTATCATTTTGGCCCATTCAATTAGCTCATTCTGCACCTGGTTTTACTGTCCATTATTCCTCTTGGTGTCTGTTTGGCTTATTTTGATTGGTCTAAGACTGGGTGGATGGCTTCCTCCCAATCTCTTCTCTGACTCCCTTCTACTCCTGTCCGCCGTACCTTGAGTTTCCATGGGAACCCTTATCATCTTCTGACTATTCCTATTACTGGCCCCCTTATGGAATGTGTTATCTTTCTATTCTTTTCCAATTTTCTCTAACTGGCCAAGGCTTCAATTCCATATACTGTATGGGTTTTCCTCTCATCGTTTCCTCTCTTAAGCCTTCAAAACTTTTTACAATAGCGACCTGAAGCTTAAGCTTTAATTAAAAAGAAGTATAGTATGTTCTTTCATTTGATCATTGCTTGGCATGCTTGATTTGTCTTAATTTCTACACTAAAGTTAATTGCTAATATATTCTTATAGTATATGCCTGCATTTACTAAGATTTTCTCTTCATGCATTAGGTCAGCGTGACCCTGCTTATAGCAAAAAGCCTTTCTGCTGATTCAGCAACCCAGCTGGTTTCAGAGGCCTCTTCTCTTATGTTATCGTTTACTAGCCATGAATCACAGGTGTTCTCAAACTGTTATCCTGTCCAAAACTGGTCTCGGTGTATCAATTAGCTGTTCTTTTCTTTACTTTGGAAATTTTAATGTAAGCCTATAAAATAATGCAATATAACTGATTTTTAGTTAAATATTTGCTAGACCTATCGTATTTGCTTAATCTAATGTTTTAGAAGCTTTTAATTACTTTTTATGGCTATATATGTTAACTTGCTATTCTCTTATGCTAATAAAAAAGTTTCCTTCTACATTACGTAAAGCCAGTAGCTTGCTATTAAAAAAATAAAAAAAATGTAAAAAATCCCAATGCACATTCTCTTCCTGCCACTATTTTCCTGTTTATTCTATGGGTTTAGCTATTATTACCCCACTACAAATTACTCTGCAATGGAACACCAACAGATGGTGCTAGAGAGATCCATGCAACAATGGATACATTCATACAGGGGACTATTCTTTGTCTTTGATGCTTTCTGTGGGGGTTGTAGCTAATGCTGATTCATAGGGCATTTAATATAATTTATGTAAAACTAAAGTATAGACGGCAAAATTCCATTTTGGTGAGGTATATTTTTTGGAGCCTGGTAATAGATACGGTTATTAGATACCAAAATTCCTAGATAGTTCCAGAAATACAGTATGTGATTGGTAGCTAAAGCATGAGTTGCTGTAGCCCACTGCTTTAAGCTGTTTTTGCAGTGAACTTTTCAGGACTTGGACTACTTTTCTCTTAATTCTGAAGAAAAGGACTAGGAGATTGAGAGATCAAAAGATACAGGAAAAAAGCAAAGCTTAATTCATGGACAGGGGTCTAAGTACCAAGAGGTACACACCAAAAGAACTGCAAAACCAGAGTCATAGATGTAAAAAAGTAAGCAAAGTTCATAACACTGTTTTTTCCTCTTACCCACACTAATACAAATGAAGTGCCTTGTTTAGAATTAATTTTGCAAGGCAAATCTAATGCTTGGATAACAAGTACAGGTGCACAACATTTTATATAGGTGGAGCATGATGACATGGCGTTGTTTTGTTTCAGCCAGGACCCCTCTCATGGATGGTGTTCATATTCCTTTTTCATGTCTTTTTTCCTCATGTTAGATTAATTTATGTTTATATTGTTATTAATGTTAATTATCCAGATTACTCTGTGTTTTGTATTAGTTTTGTTGATTATTTAATTTCCGTGTGTCTCGGCTTCTTCTATTATGTTGCATGCGTTTTGTGGTAATTCCCACTTGTCTATCTCCATCAAAGGACTACCCTCAACACTTTAAAGGCTGAGGGAAAACAACTTTCCAAACAGTGCATTGTATGCGGTTGGTGTTGTGTTCTCTTTGAGTACTGCCATGTTTCTTGTTGTATTACTGGATTTTTGACCTATGTGCTCTGTTCTTATGCCTCTCTTTGAATTTGATTTGGGATTTTTCCACCAGTGGATTGTCTATTATTTGTAGGCAACTTCTGCAGGGCCTTTCATGAACCTTGAAACATTTGTGCTACAGAGCATTTTGATAATAAATCTTTTATTTTATAAAACTTCTTCATTTTTCCTTTTAGAAAATAAGCTGAAGGGGGAATGACCTTTCCTGTTGTGGGGATTTTGCAAATGTTTTTGGTACTTTGTGTGAAGGAACTCTGATGGTAATGACAGGCATGTCATGTCATGTGATCTCATTATAACATAATCAGCAACTAGCAACTATAACCAATATATTCACAAAGTTTCAGCCACAATAAAATACAAAATGGCATCACCACGATAATGCTAGCATAATTAAATGAGTGAAGTTACATGGACTAAAATGCCCAAATGTAACTAATTGAACCAGAAGAGTCAAAACTTTATCACACCTTTCTACAAAGAGATATTTTACAAGTGGTGTTGTGAGTGTGGTACTGATATTTTATCTATTTCCTTGCTAACCATACTTTCAACTGTAATTAACATTTGTCCAACAAGTGTAGTGTTGGTATTAACTTAAAAATATGACATGTTTTAAAGTGAAAAAAGAACAAAGGAACAGGTGTAATATTAGTTTCGACTTTTTATCTCTTTCTACACAGACAATAGACACTCCTAATTGTAATTAGAGACCAAACATATACTGTACATTTAATACCGATGTTCTTTATATGTTTGTACAGTGGTAAAGGCTGCTATCTTTAGAAGTCAGGATCTTGGGTTCAAAATCCAAAGATTTGCTGTTTACGTAGAGTTCACATATTTTTTGCATCATCTGCATGGGGGTTTCAACTGTACTCCACTTTCCATCCCAAAAATGTGTAAATTAGATTGACTAGCAATTCTAAATTTACTCCTTAGGTATGCTTCTGTAAACTGATCCTGCATGGACCTGGCATCTCACCCAGGGTTGGGTCCTGCTGTGTGCCCAATGTAACTGGGATAGGATCATCCATGACTCTGAATTAGATAGATTAAGTAGGTTTAAAGGTGTTAGGTTTTCTTAAAAAATTTTAAATAGAGGGTTGAAACAAGTTAGATTTTTACATATGTTTTTACATAATATTGTTTATAATGAAAAGCTTACTACTACGTACTGTACCATAGTCAAACTAATGCAACTTTACTAATGTAAAGTTTCCCAATTTATAACTATGCTTTCTTTATGGTACTGAACCATAATGACAATCCACCTTAATAAAATGGTAAATGTCTGTGTGTCTGCCTTTGTGTCCGTCCGGTGGCTATGTCCCTGTTATTCCAATAGATGGCGCATCATAAATATTAGCACTGCTTTTGCAAATCCAATACCAAGAGGCATATAACAGAGACATATGCATTTCATGGTGCACTGCAAACATTAAAACTGAGGTAGACATTGATTACTTAATTTTTTTTTAATTTGCGTAGAACAGCAAGAATTTTATAAAACAACATACACACCAATGCACATTAGAATCATTCTTGAAACATGGCCTCTAGTTTTTGTTCCAGCTAATTTTTTAATCAGAGTTCAATCTTAATTCAGTAGTAGACTTTATTAAGTAGTGAATTTTATCTGTATGACTACTATAATAACCAAACTATTTTCTTGGAAATACTTTGTGTTAAACTGGAAATGATATGAAGTTTTTATTAAGAAAACAAAAAAAATCCATGTTATGTATTTTGATGTAGTATAATTACCAATAAAAATGAAAATCTAGTTATAATACAGTAGCCATCCAGACAATGTTGCGATTTGTCTGCAGAATCAGAGCTTAGTCTGAGTGAAAATCATAAGTCACAGTTACACATAATGACCCCAGTGGGCATTAACTGAAATCACTTGAATATTTAAAATGCTACATTGAAATATGTGATTTAGAAAGAAAGAACAACAAACTGCCAATTCATCCATTCATTTTTCTGAACATATTTTTTTCTCTTTTCGATTGAAGTGAGCAAGTGGTGATCTTTGCAATATTAGGTATATGGCAGGAGCCAAATACTACAGGTTTGTTGCAGATAGACACAAATTCACAATCTGTCATTATAGGCCAAATTAATATAGAAAAACATTCTTGCTCCTGCTTTATCCAATTCAGAGTCACAGGTGGAGCCCATCAAGAAACAGCCCTGAACAGGGTACCAGTCCATTGTAGGGCCCACTCACACACACACACGCTGGTGCCAATTTAAAGTCACCAGTTAAGCTAACTTGAACATCTTTGGGTATGCGGGAGGAAAGCAAGAGTAGAACAAAGCATGCTGACATGAGAATTGAAGACTCCACACTGATAACATCCAAACACAGGATTCAAAACAAAGATGGAGGATGTGAGGCGGCATCATTGCTGCCCGCTGTGTCACCATGCTACTCACTATTAGCTAAATTATGTGCTGTTTTAGAAGGAACCATGCCAGCACCATGCAGGCAGCAACTATACATGAAGGATACCCCAGAGAAGGTCTGTGAGACAGCATATGTTACCATATGTTATAATGCCAACATACCACTTTACTTAAATAAAGAGTGGACATAAATAATTAAAGATTTATATTTTGAATTTTGTAGTCCCCTAGGATAAAAGAGGAATTAATCCTTTCCTTGTCAATGTCTCAAAAATCAGGTCTGAAACACCAACATATAGAGACACATTCTGGTAGACTGTCTGAGTGAAAATAAATGATATTAACAGTCTGGATTTGCTAATTTCAGAAAATAACAAGTCGTCTTTTTCTTAGAAGACATCTGGGCACTGCTCTAAATGGCTTCACAGCTCTGACATCTGTTAGGTTGTTTGTCGACTTCAAATTAGTCCACTCATCTGTAACCATGAAACTGGACAAAAAGGATTTAGGTAATTTTATATTTTAAAATATAACTTTTAGTTTAATATGCTAGTACTTAAATTACTCGTACATTGTCTTGATGTAGAGATAAAGCTAAAAGAAAGTCCATATTAACTTTTATTTACTGTTTCAGTGTTTACTTAGTATAAATTACTGACCTGGAAAAAAATATTATTTTACTAGAATCAGTTTTGAACCTAAATCACTTGCCTTCATATACAGTATGTGCATTTAAGTAATTGGTCATTCTTTGTCACATCATTTCTAGCAGAATGGATATTGCTCAGTGAAGCAGTCAAAAGAAAAATTGAATATAATGGCGTAAAAGGCAGCAAAGCAGATTATATTACAAGAATATATGCTTGGATAGAGTTCTGATTGTGTTTTTGCACCAAGGGTTTATTTTCCATTGTTTTCTTTAACAAATGTTTGTAAGAAACATTTTTGACAACATATTTCAATGTCAGCATCTACATAAATTCCTTTGTTTAAGCAGACAATGAAATGGATAGCCTGACTTTGTATAACCTCCAGTTACCTTTTTGGACCAAAAAATATGTGGTTCTGATAGAACACATTGAAATGGATAAAAGGCATTGACTTCATGTGCCCTCTTGAGATCAGCTTGCTTAAAATAAAAGTGGGTACTTAGGTGTTTGCTGAAAGTGTATTTTAAATCTTCATGTTAGAGAGTGATAGATTTTAGTGACAGCATTGTATTTTTATATATAGTATACTGTTTTAAGGAGATTAAACTACACCATGTTTTTGAATATTTTGAAACAAAGGTGACATTTATGTTATTTATTGAACAGCAGAAGATGTCATATTTTGAGAAACAAACTCAACACAAATTTGTGTCCAATAAGACACTAATGGCCCAGTCAAAGGTTTTTTTTGCCTTAAAGAAAATTTTAATTCTACTTGGATTTCCATATCTAGTAAGAGTAATGAATAGTAACTGCTCATAACATGCATCATGATTAAAAAACTGAACAGAAGATGTTATTAGTTAATATAAAAAGAAAATGGTGTAAATAGATAACTGTTAACTCCATCCATCCATCCATCCATTTTCTAACCCGCTGAATCCGAATACAGGGTCACGGGGGTCTGCTGGAGCCAATCCCAGCCAACACAGGGCACAAGGCAGAAACCAATCCTGGGCAGGGTGCCAACCCACCGCAGTAACTGTTAACTCTTTTTGCACAAGTGAGTTGCACTTCTGTTGATTTAAATAGTATGACTGAGTGAAAAATTTTATTTTTGGGATTGGCTCCAGCAGACCCCCGTGACCCTGTAGTTAGGATATAGCAGGTTGGATAATGGATGGATGGATATTTTTTTATTAGATCGCCTTTATTTATTAGCATTATTGAAATGACAATGAAATATGCTTTTAACCTCACATAAAAAAAATCCATGTGATGTGCACTACCTAGCTAACATTCCTGTGAGATTTGCACATTCTCTTTTATTTTTGTTAATTTTGATTACATATATTAATTTTATCAAATATCCCAAAGACCTGTGCATTAGGGGAGGTTAACTAGCAATTCTGAACTTGCTCAGGTTTGGTGGATTGTTTTTTTGCTTGAGCATGTCCTGCTGTTTCACCCAGGTTTGAGTCTTTCTTTGCACACATTATTGCAGAGTTCCATGCCATCCTACAACTGGAAAAGTATAGGTAAAGAAATTGTTGGCTCAGTATGCCCAATAGGGGCTGTGCGGTCTCATGGCCTCAGAACCCCTGCAGATTTTGCTTTTTTTTCTTTAGCCCTGTGTATTTTGTTTCTGTCCTCCTTGTCATCGGAACTTACTTTATTCTTTGTTACTTAGTATTGCCTAATGTTATTTTTATATTTTTCTTTTTTCTTTCTTCATCTTGTAAAGCACTTTGAGCTACATCATTTGTATGTAAACATGTTATATAAATAAATGTTGTTGTTGTTGTTGTAGTAGTGTCTGAGGACATTGAACATTGAGGATTCTTAGACCCTGATTGAAGTGTACTCTTCAAAGTAGGGTAGAGTATAGGGAAAATGAAAGCGGTATAATGCATTTGCTCTATTTATGAGATTCCATGCATCCATTTTCTATACTTTCTTATGCAGAATAGGATCCCGGCGAAGCTAGATACTACTCCATGAAGATTCAAGCACAAGGTAGACAAGGTTGCTTGTAAATACAAACAGACCAGGTGCCAGATCCATCTAAGGCTGAACACACAGACATTCGTATCAGGGTCCAATTTAGCCTAACCAGTCCACCTTACAACCTAGCATATGGAGAGGACCCACACAGATTCGGAGAGACTTGTGAACTCCATGTAGGAGGCTCCCGGGACATGAACCCAAGTCTTCTTAATGCGAGCCAGCAGCACTATCATTGCTCCACCATGATGTTCTTTATCAGATTCAACAGTAAGGATTTTTTTTCAATTCAGGTTGGATTTATACCAATGAGGCAGATGCAATGGACAGTCCCCCTTGGAGGAGTAAGTAGATTTTTCATGTACATAAGACAGTGGATGAGAGTTGAGCATGTGCTGTGCTTTCTTTTTTTTGGTATAAAGGAATATGATTAGCCATTTCAAGCCTAATTAGAGATTCTAAAATCATTTGAAGATGACCCAGAGGGAATAATAGAGAATTTCAACAGTGTATGCTTTCCTTGTATGGTTTTCACTGTGTCTCTGTGTATGTGGTTGACTAGCACATGGGAGAATAAATCTTTGCTGGGTCCAACTGCGTGTTACTTATATTCATTTGCATGATTGCTAATTAAACACAGCAGATTTGATGTTTTGTAACTACTGTTCAATTTTTTTAATTAAATGAGGAAAATTACTAGAGGAAGTCATTTTATTTCATTTTAATACCACACCTAATTAAGATAGCATGCACCTGTAAATTATAGTTGAATTGTTAAATTTGAAACTGAGCTATTTTGGTAATTAACATGGGCACGGTAATTGTGCACATTATGCATTCAGTCAAAACATGTCGCTTGTGAGAAACTAGTTAGTACTGCAAATCCTTTCACTATAAAATTGATTTTTGCATTGAGCAAACATTATGTATAAAATTTAAAAATATCTTTAGTGATATATTTTTTATTATACAGTAGTTCATGTTACAGCAATTTTAAAATATGTAATTGTTCATTTTAAAATTTCTTCCCACCATTCAAGTGTCTATTATCATGTAAATGTTTTAAACAATTTTTTTGCTAAAATGACAGGTAAAAAATAAACTACATTAAAAATTTAAATTCACATGCATGGCAAATTTGTGTGTGCACTGTCCTGAGGTAAATGAGAGAGCTTCCATATAACTAAGTATACAGATGGGATCTAAGACAGGCCTTGTGAAAAATAAACACAAACACAAGAAGCCTCATATTTGAACATTCATTCCCCTTAAGAAAAAGGGCATTGCATTCATGACAGTAGCACATAAAGTCAACTATCACAGGGTAAGCAATCAAGAACTTTGTCATTTAGCAATGGGGTTTTTGAAGATGATTCAACATCAAACAGGAAGCCAATGTAGTTGAAACAACTGGGTGCTTATTTGCGTATTTGTTTTTTACTTGTGTTTGTATATTTATTGCTGGGCATAGAAGCCATGTCTTCAACCTTTTGGCATTTTATTTTAGGAAAAGCCTGCAATTTCTGAAGAGAACATAATTCTAATTGTTTCAAAAGTTATATCAAATTATTTACTGTATGTATGGCATGATTTAATTCCTGGAGGTTTTAACATGGCTCCTGACTAAATCCTTTGTATTTATAAGTAACCTCCACGCTGTTTATTGACTTTGTTCTCTCTGAATATTAGAGCATAAGAAAAATCTAGACAAGAACAGGCCATTCAGCCTAATAAAGCTCACCAGTCCTATCCACTCACTTCTTCTAAATATCATGTCTAATTTTGAAAGTCCCTGAAGTCCTACTATCTATCATAGCACTTGACTGCTTATTCCATGTATCTGTGGTTCTTTGCATGAAATTTACCCTTAACAAATTTCCAACTGTGTCCCTGTGTTTAACACATTTCAAAATAACAGTCTCGATCCACTGTACTAATTCCCTTTATAATTTTAAACACTTCAATCATGTCTTCTCTTAATCTTCTTTTGCTTAAACTTTTTAAATCTTCCTTTATAGTTTATCTCTTGTAGCCCTGGAATCAGCCTAGTTGCTCTTCTCTGGACTTTTTTTAGCGCTGCTATGTCCTTTTTTGTAGCCTGGAGACCAAAACTGTATGCAGTATTCCAAATGATGTCTAACCAGTGTGTTATAAAGCTTAAGCATAAACTCCTTGGACTTGTACTCTATACTTTGTGCTAGATAACCTAAAATTCTGTTATCCTTCTTAATGGCTGCTGAACACTGTCTGGCAGTTGATAGTATAGAATCCAGTACGACTCATAAATCCTTCCCTTAAAATGCACTTTTCGATTTTCAGACCTCTCATTGTATATTCAAACCTAATATTTTGCTTCCTACGTGTAATACTTTACATTTACTTACATTAAATTTCATCTGCCACAAATATGCACAATCCCATTTACTTTTCAAGTCCCTCTGTAATGATTCAGTGGATTCTAGATTATCTGTCAATCCACCAAGCTTGGTATCTTTAACCAGCTTTTTACTTATATTCCTATCCCAATCATTCATATATATTAAAAATAGCAGTGGTCCCAGCACTGAACCCTGTGGAACACCACTCAACATCAGCCAATTTTGATAGGGTTACTCACGCCATCACCCTGTACTCTTTGTGTCTGGGCCAATTTTGCACCCATCTACAAACAACACCCTGAACTCCCACTTAATTTAGTTCAAAGTGCAGCATTTATACAAAGAGTAGTTAATGTTCAACAGTGTTCAAAAATGCTCATTAGAAAATTAGTCCAAGGGAGGAATTAGTTTTTAATTAAATAAAATAATAGTAACAGAAAACCTTCACAAGCTGTTTTTGAAAGATGCATCTCTGAGACATTTTGTAAATTCTGTAACTTACACAGAAAGCGGTAAAGATCACTTCTTGTAATAGGTTGGGTCAGATAATTAAATATACTTTAATCCACAAATACAGTATATTTGATACTAGGTTGTATATTGTACCTGAATGAATGACACACATTCAGTAGAAACATTAGTAGGGTTCAAATTGCACCCCTATTTATTTCCCTCTGATAATCAGAAGTTTCTCACATCATGTCTTCATATTAATCTTTTACAGACTGACTTGATGACTTTACTGACTGATATCATCACAAAACAAAGTCATCATGAGTCATGGTCATCACATATGAATCATCACAAAACAAAGGAGGAGCCCATTGCATTCCAGCAGGTGTTATTACACATTGGCAACACTGAGATTCTGTAACCCCCTATATGAACTATATTATAAGATTAGCAACACTGAGGTTAGTAGTGCAATATTAAACAACTGCAACACAGTAACACAGCACAGTAATGGCACTCCATGACAGCATACACAGTTTTTACTTTTTTATGCAATACCTGAAAATGGTACATATTTCAATATGCCCAAGTAAACATTTTGATTGAATGAATAAACTGGCAATGTCAGTAATGAATGCAACCTGGGGGTTATAGACAAGGAGAGCACCTTACAGTAGATAGTTAAACTTACTCTATCAAGAAACCCTTATCAGAGTAATGAGAACAGACATCTGTAACAGTTATGCTACAAACTGTAACTCTTGAATTGGAGCCCACATGCTTACCATTCTACCTTAATGCCAGTGAAGTACAATAAAATCTTGTAGAGGAGAAAAATCAATGCAGAAAGCTGAGACAAGTACATAATATCACCAGTTTTTCATCATGAAATTAAGTACCGTAATTAAAAGAACTAATGTATATTTCCATGATTGAAAGTAGGACACAGTTTTAAATATTCATTCTTTCATTTATTTATCAAACCTGCCTATTCCAGTGAAGACTGTCTTAGAACCAGACCTAATTCTGTTCTTGCTTAGGGAAGGTAGAAACCAAGCCCAGAATAGATGTCAGGATATTACAGGAAATATTCATGCATATTCTCATGCTCACTTACATTGGGCCAATTCAGAATTACCGTAGTACTGAAAAAGGTATCAGTGTGCATTAGTCATTCAAAACACTCTTTATAATACCTACAAAGAAATGGTTCTTTCAGCCATTATGAGTGCATAAGTAATTACTACTAGGATTTTGAAGATTTAGATAGTTAAATTTATTTCAAACCATGTATGGCATGATTTGCTTACTGGTGATACTAACATGGCTCCTGACTAACCATTTGTATTTACAATTAACTACCATTTTTGATATGTCCAGAGAAAAAGCTGTCTGTTGATTTTTTTTCTGTCAGTTCTGAATCCATTACCTGTGAAACCCCCAGGGTGAACACACTAATTTCTTAAGCCCTAGTAGCACTTCCATCCCCTTGAAAGTGCCTGGTTCTGTACTTATAACTCTAAATGCAACATTATCCCCATTTGCTTTTTTGAAGGCAAATTAACTGCAATTTTGTGCTCATGAGGAGCACTTACACTTTCATGTCTGGTGTAATCCTGGCTTTGGAATACAGCAGATTGCTTTGCATTAGGTTTCAAAAGCAAACAGTACTATAATCCATTAAAATCCATTGACTGTTTTAGAGATCATTTTTATTGAATGAAAAGTAGAACGTAATAGAAGTTAAATGAAGAAACACAACCCTGTAAGTAAATTCCTTTATGGGACTGCCCAATCCTATTCTGAGTTTAGTGAAGAGCTTAAAAACCTTCTAGACAGAAACAACACAGTTTACATGCTACTTATAGGCAGAAGGGTAAAATTAATGGAGAATTTTAAACTATGTTCACTGGTAGTTAGGTTTTTCAGAGCAGTATATAACAGTGAAGAATAGTTTATCCTTGATTACATAAGGTAATATAAAAGAGGAAAAAATCAAGGGATACAGTGCAAACTGGGATTGAACATTTCATGAAATATGCTGCACGTGTAAGTAGACTGTAAATTCTGATAATAAAATCTCTTAAAGTATGTTATTACATTTTCAACACATTTAAACAATTTCCTATGACTAAACAAAAGATGTAAGCATTACATGAAAATGTGATTTGTGACAGGTGGGTATCAGCAAGAGTGAAAGGGAATGTCTACAAGAGAGTAGTGAGACAAGCTATGTTATATGGGTTGGAGACAGTGGCACTGACCAGAAAGCAGGAGACAGAGATGGAGGTGGCAGAGTTAAAGATGTTAAGATTTGCATTGGGTGTAACGAGGATGGACAGAATTAGAAATGAACACATTAGAGGGTCAGCTCAAGTTGGACGGTTAAGAGACAAAGTCAGAAGGGCGAGATTGCGTTGGTATGGACATGTGCAGAGGAGAGATGCTGGGTATATTTGTTGTACAATGTCTCATTGCTACAATGACAATAAAGATTTTGATTGATTGATTGAAAAGAGGAAGGCCTAAGAGAAGGTTTTTGGATGTGGTGAGAGAGGACATGCAGGTGCTGGGTGTCACATGGCAAGATACAGAAGACAGGACCATATGTAAGAAGATGATCCGCTGTGGCAACCCCTAACAGGAGCAGCCAGAAGAAGAAGAAAATTGTGTTACAAGCTCTTTAGGAAATTTCTAATATTTGAAATATTCTTTCTTCTCTGTTAAGTCATATCTGTTTGACAGTTGAATCCTATGAGTTTTTTTTTAATCAATTTTTATGCAACTTTCACTGTGTTATAAGACAGTGATTCTCAACCAGGGGGCAACAACCCACGAAGTAGCTTCAATAAACTTTTAGAGGGGCACCAGATGACTAAAAATAATTATGCAATTACAGCAATATATTCAAATCACTAAAAATCAAGATACAGCAAGAGTGTCAAACTTGTTCAATCTTGTTAAAGTTATCTTGTTATCATCAAAATCTAAAATACAATACATACGGTGTGCAGTGACTGTCAGCTTTCTCGAATACTCCCTTTAATATACATTTCATCGATTTAATCTGTGTATAATTTATACCTGCATTTAAAATTGCGTCACCAGTGTCTTCTTGTGGCAATCAGTGCAGCACAGTGCACCACAGCTACTTAACCTGCAATTGCTGAGCGCTTTGAGTAGTGAGAAAAGCACTATATAAATGCAAATAATAATTATTATTATTACTAGTATATGATTAGAATAGAAAGAGGTTACTCACAATGATCCCACAACAAAGTGAATATAAAGTGACATGCCACACTTCCATAAGGAAATTTAGTGTTTTAGCATGATGCCAAAGACATGATAGGTTGATTTTACACACTCTGCTGCCACTACTCCATTCATTTTTTAAAGCTGCACAGGTGTCAGGACTGGCCACTGGTCTTCCTGAAGCTTTTGTAACTGCAATTACTGGCCCACACCATTCTTCTGTCTTTTTGAGAAGTTCTTGGTTGACGTACTGAGGCCTTTTCTGCTGACTTGATAGAGAACATGTGTTTGCATTTCCACTCATGTTAAATGTCACTATCACTAATGGAAACGCTCCATGCAGATTCATCACAAGAAATAACAAGAAATTATAATGTTGGTGGCCCTTTTAGACTAAAATATCAATGAAACTACTTTTGAAAACATTGAAGAACTGGTGCAATGAACTAGGCTATACTTCAGTTCAGGTGTAATTTCTTCTTCTAAATTTTCAATTTTCTTTCTGAAATATGTGACCCATTTCCACTTGTGCTATCAACCTCTCTCTCTATATATATATATCATTTACCTCAATCTCCCACACAGAAATAAAAAAATAGACATGAGCACTCCACTGAAGATGATTCACCAATCAAAACAAAGGATGTGCCCACCCTTTCAACTTTGACAAATGAAAGTGACAGTTTTATTTCAAGCCGTATTTCATTTTGAAGTGGACAAAATTAAATAAGTAGATAAGAAACAAAAACATATTTCATGATATATTTATTTATGCTCACATTTCATGAGACATTAATTTTTTGCTCATATTTCACAGTACTTTTATTTATTTGCTTATTTATTTATTTATTTAATTTTATCAGAAATATTTCTTCATATACAGTACATAATAATTTTGTGCTTAATTTAAAAAACAATACTTAGGTCAACTAAGCAGCTTTTGTTAGCAAAAATATCTGCAGTGACAAATTCTGTATTTTGGTAATTACTAGCTATTATCCATACTTAAAAATGCAAAGCTGTTTTATGTTATGATTAAGAAACTTAGACACTAGTAAAAATAAATTGTATGTAATAAAAACAAACAGGCTGCTTTTGAAATATTCTCTTAATTTTGCATTTTTTTAAAAAAACAGGCAGTGAAATAAGATAGCAGCAAATATGGTTTTGCTAAAAAATAAAAGTTAAAAATAAGCACCTCTGTCAATATCATGACCTGTACAGGGGGGCCCTGTATATTCTTGTGGTTCTCTGGAGGACCTTGGAAGAATAATGGGTGAGAACCACTGTTACAAGATGATATTCTGAAAAAGATGGCATATCACCTTGCTGTATTCAGCATGCTTCATTAAGTTTTAATTGTTACCAACATTTAGTCTATTAGACTATCCATCCATCCATTTTCCAACCCGCTGAATCCGAACACAGGGTCATGGGGGTCTTCTGGAGCCAATCCCACCCAACACAGGGCACAAGGCAGGAACCAATCCTGGGCAGGGTGCCAACCCACCGTAGGTCTATTATTCTATCACCTAGAAATCAGTTGGGTGTAAATATTTGATCTTCTAAAGTATTTTATTAGTTAAGATTTATGTTTAAATGCATTTGGTGTTAACATTATCTTTTTGTTTTGGAAAATATTTCTTAATGGTCAATTTTTTTTTTTCTTTGGAGCAGTTGTTTTTCTGAAATTTGGTTCAATATGTGAAAAGAATCTAAATACGTTCAATACTGCAGTGATATTCTTTCTTGCTTGAACTTGATGTACTTCACTAACTGTACTAAATAATACAGAGGATGAGCATGGTGCGCACAGTTACACTAAGGTGTTATTATATTTTTTTAACATTGAACTATGATAATTGTCTAGACTCAAGTTGTTTTTAACCTTACTAGTGCCACAAAATATTATAAAATAGAATCTGGAGCAAGACCCATGCAGTCTATTTTTTATGTTTTCTTGCATTATTATCTTTTGTTAAAAACAAACTTCGTGTCTGGTTTTTGATTTCTTTTTTGCAGCTGGTGCCATTGCTAACAGTTAGGTTCTAGTGGACTAGGTGGATTTGACCGTGAGTGGATGAATAGAAAATATTATTTGTTAAAAAAAATTACATTTCTAGCCAGTAGTCATTTTTGCAAATCCAGTACAACTGAAATGCTAGTACAGATTTGTGATGTGTAAATCAACTAAAATCAAATTTATAAATCAATTTTGAATGTTTTTTAAGAATCTATTTTTATGTAATGCACTATTTAAAAAGACGCAAAGTAAAGTTTCCCCTTTCAGTTTTTTAAACTCTCTGTCATGAGCCACAAACAGAATATTTGTGTGCATTAATGAATGAATGAATTAATTAATCAATGTATGAACTGTATCAACTTGAGTATTTTAAATGAACATGCCATTTAATAAATATATGTTCAAGTAGTTCTGTAAATGATTATAAATATTACATATGAATAGGTAGGTATATTGCATAACAGTACTTTGCAGAAGGCAATGGAAACAGAAAATAGTTGCTTGCAATGAAAAAATTCTGATTGTGCCTACCTGGTCCTTGCAATTTGATACTTATACTTATGCCCATAAGATAAAGACAGTGGAAAATTTATATGAAAATATTCAATAACTTATAATATAGATGTTTAATTTAGAAATGGGAACATTTCTTTAAAATCTGGTATTTTTCAGTTCAGCTTAAGATACAGTGTTGAGAAGTGGACATTTCTCTATAGCTGTAAGAGCTCGTGCTTCAGGGTTGTCTCATAGCCCAGGAGGACGATTTAAAGAATTTTCAGTCACTGCATCAATGTAGAGGCATTACAAAGTTTGGTGCTTCTGCCCCCCATTTTGATCTTAGTTATGGTTAAGGTCTTGAGGTCTTTTAACTGTCTTGTTTTGGTGTCTGTGTTGTTTTTGACATTTTCCTTTGTGTTTTGACCCTGCTTTGTTATAGAGAATTTTGCCACTGTTCATTCATGTTCTTGTTTGGAATGCCTACATTTGCTTGGTTTTGGTTAAATTAGAATTTTACTTTGTCTCTATTTTTTAAAGGTTTAGAAGTTTATCATTATTTTATTTGATTCTTTTTGTTGTTCTAATGTTTCTATTTTTGAAAGCATTATTCTTTGTGGTCTTTTGATTGAATAAAGAGTTTTTTCATTTTGTATCTCTCTTTAATTAAACAATGCTTTGATAGTTAGCTTCATGATGGAAAGGAATTTTCTCAGTATTTTTCTCTCCCCTTTTTCGTACCTTGTGGCAAATTTCATTATAAATATCTTGTTATACTCTTCAAATTTTGAAAACCTCTACAGGCGTTCTCCTTGGACTCTTTCTACCCAGACTGTGAACATTCTTCCCAATATATTTATTTTCAATAGATTATTTTCATCTTGAGCATACATTACAATGCTGCATCTTAATCTTCTTAATCTTATTATTATATATTATATTATGTGCTCTATAAGAACTGCCCCCGAGTAGTCAGAGCACTTTGAAAGCTAATGAAAACAGCTTGAAACTTGGAGGAAACAGTAAGTTCCGGTAGTGTGTCAGCAAGCTGTTTGTGTGTTCATTCCCAAAGAGCTGAACTCCCAGACCATCAGTCTGTACAGAAGCATTGCCTTGCTGAATGTAGAGGGGAAGATCTTCTTTGAGATTCTGGCAAAAAGGATGGCTAACTTCATTATGGCTTCCTTGGATGCATGGAGCACTCTTCTTTGATTGGGACCAGATGCAGCGCGCCAAGAGAGAGAAGAGTTACTTGCATGTGGCATGGTTAGATCTCTCCAATGCTTACGGCTGAGTTTCACATAGGTTGATAGACTTTGTTTTGTAGTTGTTTCATGTCCCGAGTTGCATGCAGAACATCATCACTGGATACTTCAGTAACCTGCAGATGTGCTTCACTCTGGAGGGCTACACGACAGGATGGCAACAGTTAGAATGTGGAATTGCCATGGGATGCACCATCTCCCCCATCCTGTTTGTGATAGCCTTCGTGGTAATTCTCAGAGGGGCCAGCCAGGTAGTTGAAGGTATCAATTTACCAACAAGCGAGAGGTTACCACCACTGAAGAGTTATATGGATGACATGACAAGCATCCTTGAAATGGCTCCATGCACAATTAGGCTCCTCAAGCGCCTTGAAGAGCTCCTTGTATGGGGAAGAATGAATGTCAAGGCCAGAAAATCAAGAAGTATGTTGATAAGGAAAGGCATATTGCAAGTCAGTAAAATCTTTGTTGCAGGAGGGGAGCCCATTCCACGGCTGGACAAGAAACTACTGCAAAGCCTGGGAAGGCAGTACACCACAAACTTGTCCGATAGGCAAATGGGAAAACTAGCCAAGTATCAACTTGCTGAGCGGCTGGCAAATATCGAGCAGAGCCACCTACCTGGAAAGTACAAGGAGTGGTGTTATCAGCACACCCTATACCAACGGGTCATGTGGCCTCTAAATGTCTGCAAAATCTCCTCCTCAGAAGTCAACAGGATGGATGGTCTCGCTAACAGTTACATCCATAAGTAGCTAGGATTGCCCTCCTTCTTTTCACATGTTGGTCTCTTCAGCCAGAGCATGCTGGAGCTCCCTATCAAGTTCATTAGCCTGGTATACAAACAGGAAAAGGCTTGTGTTGGAGCTAAAGAACTCGACAGACCCACTCAAAAGGAGTGCGAAAGTCCCCATCCGCACAGGTCGCAAATGGAAGGTGCAGGTTGAGGTGGATTGGGCGATTTCCAGTTTGCAACATCTAGAGGTGGTGGGGGAGGTCCAGACCAGTCATGCTGGCTTGTGCAGGGGAGAAGCGCACCAATTCTGGTCCAAAGCCACCAAGAAACAACAGAAGATCATGTTGGTGGACGAAGTCACCAGGCTGGAGCTTGATCTTTTCCATGTGAAAGCAATATCCCAAGGCAGCCAAGGGATTTGGACAAGATGGGGCGCTACCATTAACCGACACATCAGCTGGGCAGACATCTGGGGGACACCATAATCTAGACTTAGCTTCCTGTTGAGGGAAACCTACAACTTCCTCCCATGCCCTTGTATCCTCACACAATGGTATGGTGAGGAGGTAGGCTCTTCCCTCTGCAGGATCATCAAAGTGAGCCTCCAGCACATATTGTCAGGGTGTAAGGTGGCTTTGACCCAGGGACATTTCAGGTGGCGCCATGATCAGGTCCTGAAAAAGCTAGCCAAGATTCTGGAGAGGTGCAGGGTAGCAGCAAACTGCACAACAGCAATAGCTGAGCATGCCCTAGCAGGATTCGTAAAGTCCGGCAGTACGTATCAGCCTCCTGAACAGAAATTGGTTAACAGGCTTACGCCTGGAAAAAAGTGGCAGTTGCTGGCTACAGGCTGAAGAGCCAAATCAGGATATACTATCTTACCTGTACAATGAATTTATTACATGCTGAGAACATTTTATCAAAGATCATATTACAGTTACAGCACATCTGGATAAAGTGATCTGCTCAAGATGACACTATGTTTCAGATGTGATGGCTGAACTGATAACTTTGTAGTTTAAAGTCCCATGCTTTAGCCGTTGCAGCATGAGGTAAATACGAATGCCCACAAATGATTGTCATTAAAAAAAAATCAAAAAATATTTTGTGTTCATATATTTATACTAAATTAAGAGTTTTTATGTTTTAATTATATTTCAAAGTGTTACTTTTTAAATTAAGAATTTTATTTGTTACTATTCTTTATGCAAATGCTGATATTTTAATATCAAACAGCACTTCTCAATAGTGTATTGCCAAGTGTCACATGTAAATTAATTAATTAAAATGTTTTGGCTTTGGCTCAAAGTCACTATGAACTTTCTGTAGTTTCATTGACTTCAATTTACTGGAAGCAACTAGCAAAAATAGATTTTTGTGGCCAGTATAAACACCAGCAATCTGAAGGTCTTCAGAGGTTATTAAAAGCTGCATTTTTTCTTTTTCTCTGTCATTTTATTCCAAGTGATATTTACTTAATAAAGACCACCAGGTAAGATCTCCAATTTAAATTAAACAAAAACAAAGCTGAAAGACTGAATTAAATAGACAATGTTGTCATCTTGCCAAAGGTGTTACCTACTCATTTGTTATTAATAAAGTGAAATTATGTAGGCTTATTTTACAGTAACCATAAAAAATTATTAAAATAGATAAATTCCCCTTAAACCACCTCATTATATATAAAGAAGATAGAAGGCTAACATGTATAACAAGTTTATGTGTAATATAGAAAAATTTAAACTGCTGCTGTACTAAACACAGACTCACTTACTGTTCACACTGAGACAAAAAGTATCCATTTTAATTAAAGGGTAAAATGAAAAATTCTTAACCCAGCTTTCTTTCTGCTGAAGATGCACCTCTACTTTCTTCCATTTGAAGTTCAGCTGGGGATTAGAAACATTTGCAGTTCCTCTCTGTAAAAAAATGACTTCAGATTCCCTTTTCTCAGTTTATTACTCCACTTCTTTAATGTAAAAGGCAATACTCCATGTATATATCTCTGCAGCCAGGAGCCAAATGTCGAGCAGGAGGGGCAAAGTTTTGTGGGAGGGGACATACTTGACAGGTACAATGATGTTTTCAAACTAAAAGGTTGGTACACTTGAAGTTGTAAAAGTTTGTCATGAATACTCTGATGTCTACACAGCTTATAATAGGGAAAATACACAATTTAAAAAGGATTAACAGGATACATTGCAATAAAAGTTAAGCCATGTTCCCAAAACACAAACATAGTCCAAGAACGACCAGCCTAATGGCATGTTAATTTCAAGCTGTCATTTTGTAAACTTCACTTTATGCTGAAAGTTTTTTCAATCTCAGTTGCACATTTGATGATTTCAAGTGTACGCTCTAGTGTCAAATTCACACACTCAGATTTTATTCTTTTTTTTTTATTTAATTGTAATCACACAATATACCATCCAATTAGATCACTTTTTACAAAAATAGGATTGAAAACAAATCAACCACCACCCCTGAGAAAAAGAGCATGGCCAACAGAGTAAAACTTAAAGCTAGTAAAAATAAGCAAATTGATGAATTAATAAGTGAGTAAAGATAAATGGAGAAGAAAAACAAATGGGGAGAGAATCTGCTTCCTCAGTTCATTAAGAGCTTAATATAAAATGTTCTTGATTATATCCTGCCAGGTTTTGAAAATGTTCTGCACAGATCCTCTAAGTGAGAATTAGATTTTTTCCAGTTTCAAATAGTGTAAAACATCAGTTACCCACTGACTTAAAAGGGGAGAGTTAGGATTCTTCCAGTTGAGCAAGATAACTTTACATGCCAATAGTGTAGTCAAAGCAATTACAGTTTGTTTGTCCTTCTCCACTTTAAGCCCATCTAGAAGTACACCAAACACAACTGTTAATGGGTTAGGAAGGATTGTAACACCAAGGCTGTCTGAAAGGCATTTAAAGATTTTGGTCCAGAATGATGTTAATTTGGTGCAGGCACAAAACATGTGGCCCAATGAGGCTAGAACTTGATTGCAGCGTTCGCAGGGTGGATCTTGCCCTGGAAACATTTTGGACAATTTTAAACGAGACAGATGTGCTTGATATATAATTTTGAGTTAAATAATTTTATGCTTTGCTCATATGAAGCTCGAGTGAATTCTCTGAGATATTGAGTAAGAGGTCGCACTGTCCTCTTAGATGTTTGAAAGGGAGGGACTCTAAAATGGTTTTATATATTGCAGAAATGCTGCCTGAGCCTTCGAAACTGAACAATATTTTTTCCACCATAGTAGTTTCTGATAGTGAAAGAAATGTGTTGCTGGAAAGATAAATTTGGAATGTAATTGTTCTTAGGATGCAAAGACAGATTTTATTCTTAAATGCATGCCATCAAAACCTCCACCAGCGGCTGCTTGGTGCACAGCAATCACAGTTGCTTTGATGTTCAAGAGCACTGGTTTTGCTTCTTGGTCCATCACTTTTCAGTTTTCATTTCATGTTCTGGATATTTAATGTGAATTCTTCACTTTACATTCTGCATTTTTAAAACCTCTTTCATGTTGTTATAGTTTCCTCATTTCACACTCTCGGGTTTTAGTGTTCATTTCATGCCTTTACTTTCTGTTCATTTTACCTTCTCACTATTCTTCATTTCATTCCCAGCATTTTAATTTTCATTTCAGACTGTCACTGATCTAGCTTAAAAAGAATTCAGTGGCATTCTCCTTCCTGTTCTTATTGCTTGCTGCTTGGCTTACCTCAACTACACATTAATAGTATCGTTTATGTCTCTAATACGTCATGTTATTGGAATATTGAGTGGTTGTGATATGTGCAAGCAAGCAACATTCCAGTAAACTACTGCTTTAGTTTTCGGCTTGAAGATGCAATACACTTGGCAGACAGTTCTTCAGGATTCATAAGCTGACAGTTGAAATGCAAACAATCCTTCCCATTAAAGGGGAACAGTGTTTGAATTACTTGAACGATTTACTCCATTTGCACATGTCAGCTACCAGGAGCCTCATGTATAACGCCACGCGTAGAACTCGCACTTTAACATGGCGTAAGCACAAAAGCCGAAATGTGCTTACGCACAGAAAAATCCAGATGCAGGAATCTGTGCGTCCTCCAACTTCCACGTTCTTCTGCTACATAAATCCCGATCAGCGTGAAAAGTAACGCTCATGCACGTGCTTTATGTAACGCCCCAACTCCTCCCAGAATTACACCTCTTTGAATATGCAAATCAATATAAATCGCCCTTAAGCTCAGCCTTCTGTGAAAAGACAATGGGAAAAGCACGGGGGAAAATATAAGAATTTCAGCGAATACCAAGTGGAGGCAAAGGAAAAACATACTATTTGTTTAATTAAACCGTGGTATAATCAACAAAAGGAAGTTGATCGAGTGACATAGCGTGTTGGAGAAACTTGAAAGCTCGCGTTCACTAAATCGCACAGTGCTGGAAATAAAAAAGAAGTTACTTATTAAAGTCGCCGTGAAAAGGCGAGTTGTAGCCCACTGTCTGAGTGTCATATGAAAGCTTATTATGGTACAGAGCAAAAAAAAGGCACACAGTAGGGAAAAAGCACGAAATGTCAACTTCAATCTCGAAATTTCCACTTTAATCATGTAGTTTATTTTGTCATTAAAGTAGAACATCATAAACTTCATCTTAAAATCATTTAATTAACCAGTTTCTCAAATCACATCGTAATTAAAGTAGCACGTTAAATGCTTTGTTTTGTATGTGATCTTCTATGTGCTCTATGTGTGTGAATCACTACTTGCTTCTTAAACCGGCTCTCTTTCTCCAACTGGACACGGAATCCATTACATTCGTGATATTACAGCTCTCTGAATAACTAAAATACTGAAATGTATACGTGATATCATTTTCATGATGATAGTAGTTAAAGCACGTTATTAAACATGGGTTTCACGGCTCAGTGATTGTGTGCGACCTTCGACGAAATAATTTATTGCAGCAGTACTCAGGGGCGGCTCTAGGCTTGTGGTGGCACTGGGCAGAGGAAGAATCGTTGGCTCCTTCGCCCGCCAATGTCAGTAAGGTAGCTTATGGGGATGGCCACGTCCGTTGCGGACAATGCATAGCTGCCTCGTGCTCATAACACAAGCATTTAACTTTTGCAGAAATTTGTTGCTGCGTTTTTAGCTGTGTTGTTATTTTCTCTTTCTCTTTTTTATTCAATATATATTGGCGTAGCCGCCCCTGCAGTCCTTGCTTTTCTTTGTCCAAGTAACACAATCAGCTATGTAATAGACGTTACGCCATCTGTAAGCTTAGAGCGCCGATTCTTCAAAACGTTTAAGGAGCATTGAAATATCTTTGTAGTACATGTTTAATTATTCTATCCTTCACGGCAGTCCCAGTGAAGAATATAGATTATTTAAATGAAGTTAAAGTTTTATCTGTATAATATAATAAACATATTTTGCTGCATTTCATCTTAAAAATTATATCGTCATCATATGTAAATACGCGCTTTATAAAGTGGCTCTGGTTGTCCGATATTATAACTGTAGTGCAAGTTTACATTGGGGTGATTGTACTTATAAGTACAAACACTTCTACAAGAAGCAATAAGTGCGTTTAAAGTTCTTGGGATGAAACTGTTTCTGAACCGCGAGATCCGTACAGGAAAGGCTTTGAAACGTTTTGCCGTGGCTGAGACAGCGTGTGCTTGAAGCTGAACGATAATTCTCTTTCCGATCAGCTGCTGCTGTGGTTCACACTCAGATACAGTGATATGAATACTCCTACTGGTGCAGTGAGAGTAATATGGAAAAAGATGATCCGCTGTGGTATCTCGTAACGGGAGCAGCTGAAAGAAGAAGAAGGTGAGAGTAACAACGCTAAAGCAGTTATGGTATTTGGAATACTATGGCTATTCCCTGGACCATTATATTGTTACAAGTTAATTACAATCAGATGCATTACACTAATAAACAATATGCGGTTAGTTTCAGTGTATTTATAAAGCCGTGTCAGGAACATAAGGTGTAATTACACAGGAACAGTAGCATTGCTTTGACGCTGGGTGCCGCCAGTCTGCAAAACCTAGCGGACAACTTGCGTACGACAAGGTATGAGGTACCGTGGAAAAGTGCATGGCTTTACACCAACTGTAGGTTTTATGCATCGTGATTTGAACATGGAAAAGTTATTATGCAACATTTCTGTGCGTACGCACCGTTTATACATGAGGCCCCGGTGATCGAAACATCTGGTGTGTCATTGTACTTTTTACATGTGAATCAATATATCATACGAGAATAATGAAAAAAAACATGATAAATGTGTTTATTTCTTTCAGCATACTGTTTGCATTCTTTGTTCTGTGCGTCAGACAGCATGTGCAATGACAAGACATATCACTCACTCAGAAGATGGCGCTGACTGGTCTGGCTGGCCGTCTGATCGTCTCGCTAATCTATGTTTTATCTTTGTTTTTTTGTATTAGTTTATCTCAACGACCACTGTCCTATGATCATGATTCTTTACTTAACTTATATTCTTGCTTGCTTTCCTTTTAATTTTCATCTCCTTTTGGGATATTATGTGAATCTCCACCTTTGTTTTATTCATCTCCTGACTTCTTCACCTGGACGCCAGTGTTCACCTGTATCAGTGATCTGAATGCCTCTCTGAGACGCAAACGCACCTGCCGCCGACGTGAAAAAAAAGCCGTCATAGCCGTTAAACAACGCCGACTCAAGTCCCAGAGCTTGGATTCCCGATGCCTGCGAGTCGTCTATGACTCATCTTCTCCTGCACAGGACTCCATCCCTGGTCCATGGGCGCTGGATACTGGATTTAATTTCTTTATTTCAAGGCGGCATCGCTTTTCCTCGGTGTGCAATTGGGCAGTAAACGCTGCTAATCTTTGCACGCTCACCCGTGCTCATCCCGCAATGAGCTCTTCCACCTCTATCAAGGCTGTTCTGTTGAACGTGAGATCAGTGTCTAATAAAACTTTTATTCTGCAAGACTTTATTACCTCATATAATCTGGATATCTTTTTCATCACTGATACCTGGATTTTAAATGGTGACTCTTCATGTTTTATTGACTTGGTACCATCAGATTATTCATTTTTAAACTCTCCTCGTCTGACTCGCCGTGGTGGGGGCATTGCCACTGTTTTTACAAGTATGTTCTTGTGCCGGAGCTTTACATGGGGTCCGTTTAGCAACTTTGAACTGCAACTTTTCAAAGTGTGCAGCTCCCCTTCTTTGTTGCTTGCCATGGTTTATAGACCTCCGGTAATTAATTATACTTTCATTTTTATGAATTCTCTGATCTCCTTGGCTGATATTACCCTCTCCCATGACAAAGTATTTATTGTTGGTGATTTTAACATTCACGTTTGTTGTCAATCGAAACCTTTGGTTAATGACTTTTTATCAGTATTGGACACATTTGATTTTATCCAGCATATTAATACGCCAACTCACTCTCTCGGTCACACCCTTGATCTCTTTCTTACTCGTGATATTTCAGTTAATAATTTTGATTTATACGATGTTTCTTTCACTGACCACTTTTCTATAATGATAGATATGAATATGACTGTTGATGTCCCGACTAAGAGCTGTCCCCCATGCTGCTCACGCTTTTAAAATTCTATTATTTCTGATTTTAAAACCATTGTCTCCAGTCTTGATGTGCATATCCAAAATTGTGGTATCGAGGTCTTAAAATTTAATTCTTCCTGTAAAACGGTTTTAGATTCAATTGCTCCGCCCAAGATACGCAGTAATAAGTTGTCAGTAAAACCTGCTCCCTGGCTAAATGAAACTATGCGATCGCTACGCTGCCCCTGTCGAACTGCTGAACAGCATTGGAAAAAAAGATGGACTGATTGTCTCTAAACAGATTTTTAGGACTTCTCTTTTCAACTTCCAGGCTGCAGTTAAGAAAACTAAACAAGATTTCTTTGCCAATTTAGTATCCCGTCATTCTAAGAATCCTATGTTCTTATTTAATTCAATTAATGCGGCCATTCACCCTCATTCTGTGATGGGATTAAATAGCACTGTTCATTCATGTGAGCAGTTTCTATCATTCTTTGTCAGCAAAATTGATACTATCCGCTGTGGCATTGTTCAAACTGGCTATGAACTTCTTACTGTTAATCATGGCATCGTCTTAGAATCCTTTGATCTAGCCTCACTTTCACAGTTAAAAAGAACTATTAACACCCTTAAACCAGCTCCCAGCCCCATCAATATAGTACCACCATGCCTCTTAGTGGAAGCCTTTGATGTTTTGGGCCCATCCTTACTAGCCATTATCAATGATTCTATAAGTGCGGGGGTTGTGCCCTCATTTTTTAAACATGCTGTAGTCTGTCCCCTGGTGTTTTAGCCAATTTTCGCCCAATTTCCAAACTGCCATTTCTGGCTAAAATTCCAGAAAGAATTATTTATAATCAATTGGTCGATCACCTTAACTCCAATAATTTATATGAGATCTACCAATCTGGCTCTAGGCATTATCATGGTGTTGAAATGGCCCTCCTGAAAGTATTCAATGACATCTGAGTTACTACTGACTCAGGTGACGCGGCAGTCCTTTTCCTCCTTGACCTGTCCGCTGCATTTGACACTATTGACCATGAGATATTGCTGATGCGGCTTGAACATCTTGTTGGGCTTAAAGGGGCTGCTCTTAATTGGTTGAGGTCATATTTAACTGATAGACACTTTTCAGTGACTTAAAATTCCTCTTTCTTATCTACAGCTCCTCTTAAATATGGTGTTCCTCAGGGATCCATTTTGGGTTCTATTTTATTCTCTATATACCTTCATCCTAGGTGTTATCTTTGACAGTAACCTCTCTTTTGCCTCGATTACTGCAACTCGATGTATTCTAGGATTAACAAATCCCTGATACACAGGTTACAGTTGGTTCAGAATGCTGCCGCTCGCTTTCTGGTTGGGGCAAGAAAGTATATCTCTGTTTCTCCTGTTTTAGCCTCTTTACACTGGCTGCCTGTCAGTTTTCAAATTGATTTTAAAATCTTGTTGCTAGTTTTTAAATCTTTACATGGGCTTGCTCCTGCCTATTTATCGGAATCGTGTGTTTTACACCAGCCATCCAGAGTGCTAAGATCTTCTGGGCAGTTGTCTCTTGTTGTCCCTCGTACCAAGTGTAAAACCAAGGGGGACAGGGCTTTTGCAGCTGCTGCCCCTCGCCTGTGGAACTCTTTACCTCATCATATAAAGGAGTCGTCTACAATTGAACTGTTCAAAACAAGATTAAAGACTCATTTCTATTCACTTGCATTCCATGACCTTCAGTAATACTGATGGTTTCCTCATTGTGATTATATAACATTGCTTCTATTTATTATGTATTTCATTTATATTCATATATTTTATTCCTATTTATGTTATTTACGTTATTTGTTTGTTTTCTTTTATTCTATTATTGTAAAGCACTTTGGCCACAGCATTCCTATGTTGTTTTAAATGTGCTATATAAATAAATTGACATTGACATTGATATTATATCCACCTATTCGTATTATGTCATGACTAATCAAATGTCAACAGGTCATAAACCTCTCCTACTTAACACTGTAGTCCCTCCCACTCAACATTGCCCTCCTTCTTGACATTTTGCTCCTGGCTGCAGTGATACCCTTCTCCATTACTCTTGTCTTCTCTCTCTAAAGCTTGCCTGGCTATTCTCAGTTTACAGTAAGTTCCAGCAATAGAACAACATGTGCACTTACTCAGCTACCATAAAACTCTGTATGAAAGAGCACTTCAACTGCATTACCATAAAACTTAGAAAAGCAGAGAGTGAAAAAATCACTTTTAAGATCAGTCAATTTGGAGTGGAAATTGGCTGATTTAAATTGCTGGATGGTCAGTCAGATAATCACTTCTTCCTACAGCATGTTCCCTCATAGCATTTTCATGGAATTAACCTCTACACTTTGATTTAACAATTCCATATCATACTATAGTGTAATATCTCAATTTAAATTAAAAGTGGGTTGATATCACCAACATAAACAATCAAGGTTACAAGGCTGCTTTATCACATCAGTAACATGCAGTGAGGTTTCCAGTTGGGCTGAGCACTAGATTAACACAATAAACTTTGATGAACAATTCATTGTACTACAGTTCTGCCACCAGCACAATTAGATGTAATATTGACATGAAAGTCTCAGTGATGAGCTGATGATTGCCAAACCTGAAGCACATGTTTGCACTTATTTAAGTAATTATTAACCTATATTGTTCATGTAGCTTTGTAGCATATCTGGATAAAGTTCTATTACTACATTAGCTTCTCATTCACTGTCCTTGGTTCTGGATGATATTTCAACTAACTGCATGCTGCCATAGATATTGATCCAGTGCTGCTGCAGTGGGAGGTGAAGTGGTCTTTTAAAAAGAAATGGAATTTACTGAAGAACGTATCATGGAGTAGCACAATGACCCAAAACCTTTGACCAAATCTAAAACAAAATCTCTTAAAGGTTAGAAATGGAGAATTTGGAATCGAAGCCCAGTTTCACAGTCTTGGATTTGCAGTGCACTGTATTCATACACATGAGACAGTTGTCAAATATCAGAAAACTGAAAAAGTTCTCTGAGGATGAGTAGTTAAATCAGTCTTATAGGATATGCAAGAATCTGACAGAAGGTTAAATAAAGTGCTGGAATTTATTTCTGACAAAGAGGAAAGTAGTGGATTTTGAAGCCAGTGGTATTAATTTTTAGACATTTCATCCTTCCCTTTTTTGAATCCTCTTAATCTCCCAATGCAAGGCAGAAATTGAATTATGTCAAATACAATCTTACAATCTAGTATTTTGTCTAGATTAGTTCACCTTAACATAGGACAATCTCAGTATGTTCATATATGTTAAAAAAAAAATTCCAGCTAGTGTGTTTTTTTTTCTACCCAAACATTGTACCCACGTAAATGTACTTGTACAAGACTTGCCTCGCTTTACATTTCTTTTATGTCTTATACAATAGTGCAGCTGTTTATAGTTTTCCAAGTAGCAACATTACAACAGTGAAACAGAAAGGCAGGTGACAGATATCAAAAAGCACAGATGTCATTACTTTGAACACTTTATTTTTTATGCATGTTGCTGATGCTGCCTATGTTTCATTAAAATGAAAATACTGTTCTATGAATGCCTTTTTCAAATGAAATACATTTACTCACAGCACTTCATATGCTTTAATGAAAAGACACAATCCCAGATCATAACTCTGCACCACAGATTATTTGATAGAATTTTTAAAATGTTGTTTTCAATTTAAATATTAATCTAAAGAAGCAGTACTATTACAATATGCAGAAATGTTTTAAGAAATAAAGATTTTTCCATGGGAATAGTAGAGAAAGTAAGATACGCTTCCAAGTAGGATTCATTATACTACCTTCATAAGTCAAATATCCTGCAAATGCAAACTAACCATTCCTGTAGATTTTCAACAATAGGCATTGTAACAAAGGCGCTATATAGGCACCTGACCCGACACAGAAAGACACGGAGGCACGTATAAAAACACCAAGACTTTATTTTTTTTCACCCATGGGCGCACGTCTTCCCCGTGACCCACAGGCAATACACAGTCCCAAAGCACAAACACAATACCGCAACACACTTTTCTTCCACTACCACCACTCCTCCACAAGTGTAGTCTTCCTCCTCCCGACCCTGGCTTTCCAAGTGGTGGTGGCTGGCCCTTTTTATAACCCACCCGAAAGTGTTCCAGGTGCTTGACCACCTGGTCCTAATTGCACCTTCGGGTGGGGCTGAAGATTCGTCCAGCCAGGCTGCCAAGTCCATGCGGTCCCCCTAGCGGCCATCCGAGCCCCCAACCAGGCTGTGGAGGACTCCATCTCCCATGGATCCCTGCGGGTGGTTGGGGTATCACCGTCAGCCATGAAGGCTGCCACCAAGCGTCCCGGGGGAGGTACTGGACTGCCCATGGTGACTCCCCTGGAACATAAGCAGCAGGGGCGTCCCTGCCGGGTATGGGACCTGGCTGTCCTTCACAGCATGTTTTAGAATACCATCTACTGTGGCATATTATGGTACACATTATAGCCCAAAACACAAGTCTTGGACAATTGGTTTTATCCACAAATAATGCTTTAATCCACAGATATTAAATTCCAGGTGGCAAGGCATACCAGTTGTTAGAACTGCAAATCCTGGCCCATTCACTGTCTCTGTACTTCTCAGTAAGGGAATGTGCCCTGCGATGGACTGGTGCTCTGTTCAAGACAGGTATCTCCCTTGTACCTGACACTTCTGTGATTAGCAATGTTAATAGGCAGGTTCAGTAAATAGATACATATTTGGATGGAGTTAAACCCTATTAAGATGTGTTAAATAAAACAATCTAATCACAAATAATTGCAACATAGTGGAATATTTTTATGAATGATGATATGTATAGATCACCTTGTACAACAGCCTTAATTCCGGGCAGGGTGTTAAGGGGCATATTCCTCAATGATTTTTGTCTTTCTTTGAATTCAAGTTTCTACAGCCTAAAATGGATTATCATGTTAGGTGTGGACTGAAGTCAGCATAATTGTTTTAAAACTACAGTAGTTTTTGGAGTTCATCTACTGTATAAACTGGGATGAACTAAGAATAAACTGAAAAAAATCTATTATTAGATGAAATGTGAAGCATTTAGTCCAAACTTCTTTATCACACTACAAAATGCTTACTTTTTTGGACATATCAGTCATACGGTTCCACAAACAAATCAGTGGGCCTATTCTGGTAACACTCAGCACAAGGCAGGAAAAAAAACCTTGGACAGGGTGCAAGTTTATCACAGGGTCTACTTATACATACAGAGGCTAATTTACATTTGACATTTATCCTAACATACATATCTGTGGGGATATGGAAGTAATACCGGAATAACCAGAGAAAACCTCAACACAGATACTGGAGAATGTGCCAGCTCCGTATAGACAATGATTAGGCACAGGATCGAAACGCAGGCTGGGTATGTAAGGCTGCAGTTGTAAACACTGCTCCACCTAGCCACCCAACACAAAAAATGGTTGCTTTTATTAAGTTTATTGGTGAAATGTCATTTAGGAGAAAAATAATCTCTATACTAATTGTTACAAATTTTGCCTAAAACAAGGCAGTAAAATAGAGCAAAAAATAGGTTTTGTCATTTATTGGCAAGTGTTATTCTCCACTCCAATTTTGTTCCCAGTTATCTAATCCCTCAATAATTGAAAGTCTCTAATTCAATTACATTGTGAGGGGCAAATGGAGATTATCACAATATTTATAGCACAAATGTCCATCTATGCTCGAGTTATACAAGGGTGAAGCTGCCTCATTGCCCTTTTATTCTTTTGTTACTCGTATGCTTATAGATCAGTGTTACATACAGTGCTGTGTTGCAAGAGACATAGTTGTGTTTTCATACTAAGAACAAAAAGGCATGCAATTCCCCATAAAAATAAGCATGACTACAAAATATTCCCAAAAATACTAGTCAGGCAGGATAAATTTAAAACTATTTGGATTGCAATATTTTCCTTAGAGCTAATTTCAGCTATATCTGAAAAAAGTCTAAGAAAACTGCAGATATTATTTAACAAAATAAGCAACAATCAATCTAATGTCCTATCTAATGTTAGCTGTTCAAATGATATCAATGGATGAGTTCCATCACTTTATTTAACCACATTCAAAGAAACAATTCACAACACTTTATAATGTATTATATCCTCCTTGCGTACGTTATAGGTTCATTCCAGGCAACTGATTCTTGTATTTAAAGCATGCAGAAAATCGTACAGGTCTGCTGTATTTTAGAGTGTATTAAAATGTTGCTATATTCTAAAACATGTAAATAAATCATAAATACAATTAAGTTGCCTTGGAGTCCTTCATGCCTCTAATTAAAATTTGTTTCCTTCTGAAAATCTTTTAAACAAAACCAAGACAGCAGTGAAGATTACATGATTATTGGCATTTTGCTTTGATGCAATCCGCCAAGGCTGCCCTTCCCTTCCTTGGACCAAATCTTTTAAGATCCCTAACAGCAAATAAGAAAAGTAGATTTTTCTTTTACTGTGGCTAGACATATTTAAAGAAGTCGGCTGGTTGGTATAGGTCCAACCAAATGACAATTTTAGTAATATCAATTTTGGTTAAAAGAAGCATACTGTTTATATACAGTGTGTCATACAGAAAAATATTGCTTCATTTTCCATATCAAAGTAATTTCCTAACCTCAAAAATCTCTAAAGTAAAACTCTACAGGCAGACATCTCACTACAAAGTTTGTAAACTGTTCTGGAAGTGAAAAAAGATCAATGAGGTTAACCCAGGAAGTTTTGCAACACAATCTTTATTGCCAGTAATTCATTACATAATTGTTTGTATATACTAATAGGATAACTGGATGCATTTGCTACGCTGCTCATGATCTCATCCAACTTCAACAGCTTTTTAACAGCAAGAAACAAGAGCATCTTGTACCAGTCAAGATACTACATTTAGAGCCTCATTTTCACTTCCTCAATGACCTCATCTTCACTCCCAATCCCAAAAGGCATATTTGAGGATTACATAGAAGTGGGAATCTAAGGGAGTAACAACTGGTATGTAGGGTGCATGGGGGCAAACAATCTGTGAGTTTTGTGATTCTTCAATATTTTTTCAAATGTTTCAGTGGTCACACATTGTTATATTGAAAGAGAATTGCAGCAACATTTGTGTGTGCTTGAATTCTGTAAATTCTTCTGCTAAATGTACAGATCTAAGTTAATAGTTTAATCATGTGGTGTAATGTATACCAAAGTCATCCCAAAAAGAAGGGCCACTGCTGAGAGGTAACACTAAACTTCTTCTGATGGGAAATTGGATGAAGCTAATGTATTTCACTGAGTGCTGTATAGTCTTTGGTTCTAAAAGAGGGACTAATGTTTTATCCCAAGTGATGATCCGTTTCAAAAAGCTGTTGGCTTCAACTTCTTTAATACAAAAGAAAACTTGACCACATCTTTCTCTGCACAGCTTTGTGATTGAGAGTTAAACTTCGTGGAACCCAACTTGCCCACACTTTGGAATATCTTAAGGAAAATAATACATTTCAAATTATCCACAGAGTAAGTTACATACCTTTCCTTGTTAAAATGTTGTATATTTTTGGACAACCATTGTATTTAATGGCAGCACATAAATTATGTTACATGGTACATAGAACTTGAAATGTTGGATAAACAAACATATGTTTAACCCTTTAAGTTATTAGCTATAAAGTGTGCTTTTCATTGAAGTCTGAAACTCACTATTACATTTAATTTTGTGAAAGCTCTGAGGAAGTGTTGGGGAACTAAAGTTGAAAAAACATACTTGCATTAACAAATTTACTAACAGTTCTATTTCAAATCCGAGTTGTAGTCAAGGCAACCTTTGTTGAGCCCAGCACAACTCCAACACCCCAACTAATTGAGACAAGACAGAGTCTAAGAGGGGTTGAGATTAAGTCAAAACCAACTCCATTGGTAGTGAGACTGATGCAAGTATATCTATGAAGGAAAAAATGAGCATCTTATCAACATAGAAAACTACAATTTACCTGGTTCCAGCCCATATTTGCTCTCTTTGATGGATAAATTGGGGCTCAGTCTACTATACTCCTGCAAAATAACTTCACAAAATGAATTTAAGTGTATGAAATGTGGGAGGTTTATTAGCAGTACACAACCAAAATGTGGGAATGTACCTGGAATTCCATTGTGAATGTCGTAATGGAAGGACTGGCATTTTGACAGAGATGGAGGGTGATTATTTGCCCTCCTGGGAGGCTTTAATGGAAGGATGAGAATTGACAAACAACCCGGCTGGGATGATTGCAGGTACCTTTCACGGTCAGCACACCATATCACAAGGAGAGAGAGAGAGAGAGGCCATTTCCCTTGTGTTGCTCCTGCACTCAGTATGGCAGCATCTCTCTGGTGGAACTCCCATTTGTACATCCACAGAGCATATGGGAAGCTGTAGTCCTGATGGGTAGCACTGTTGTGGTTCTTGGATGATGTCAGGAGGAGATAAAGAAGAATGCCTTTAAGTGCTTACGATGTGTAATGGCAGTGGAAGTAATCCTGGGTCCAACGTAAAGGAGGCAATCTCATCTGCATCTGTGAATCCAAGTTGGAAGGAAGAGGATAACACTGGCTGAGAAGTGGAAAGAGACAGAGAGCCATTCATTTATTATATTATACTTTGTGGGCTGACCTAAAAGCCTGTCAAGGTATTATTATAAAATAAAATAACTTTATTTTAACTTGGAACTTTGTCCATGGCAGTTGTGTCTAATGTTCAATACTGGCTCCCCCTAAAGTTCACAAGAAAATAACTGATCATACAAAAGCTAAGAAATACAAATTTTGTTAACAGTTAAATATTTTTGAATATGATGTGTGAAGTAAAAAATATGCTTTTTTAAACGATCATGTTGCACTTTCATTTGGAATAATCAAAAACAAAGTGAAACAACAGTGTAGAATTAAATTAGATCATATCATTTGCTTCTAGTATGGATTTTAACTGGCATTAAACTCAACACACTCTAAAATAAATATAATATGTACATCTCACCCTCATAAAATGTGTTATGCTGCATTGAAGTAAAAGTCACATGGAGCTGAACTGAAACTTTATATTTTTCTGGACTGCTCAATATCAGAGATTTTATTTTACTGTACCACGCAGATCCACAACTTCTTTTTAGTATGGTGTACCGATAACATTCTCAATGCTGATAAATAACAAGGAGTAAACAGCAAAGACAAAACTATGCAAACACCCCACTCATGTTAACACAGAAAGCAATGCATTAGGTACTGAAAATACTGAAACTGCATAAACTCAGGCTTACAAAAGAATGCAACTTTTCCAAAAGTTTAGTATTCTCTCTGTGTAGGTGTTGTAAATAATTCAACTAGTATTGCCTAATATGCTTTATTTATTAATTTTATGAAATCATATCTAAACGCACATCTCTGTTCTAAGATGCCAGTACTCTACTGCAATAGTCCATGATTGTACCTGAAAAACAGGAGGGCAGTACTTAATTAATTTTAATTTTCAAATGTCAAATTCAAAACAGAAAAATACTTCATTTAACTTTAAGTCTGGACAAAAAACAGATTATGGACAAGCAGCTTGATTTTTTCTTTTAATCTGCAAAATGTAGAACTACCAATTAAAATGTAACAACACAAGTTTCAACCGTTGCATCTTAACACACGAGTTTCCAACTGCTTTTGCAACTCTCTGCTAACTTGAATCAACCTAGGTGATTGATGTTATGGATCACCACGTTGTTTTGAAGAATACAGCAAAATTTATAACTAAAATTCTGCACATCAGTGAACAATATATTAGACTAATTTCTAGTTAGTGAAATATTTTGAAATCATCTAATAATGCATTTTTGTAAGTACTTATAATTTGCAAATCCAAACAGCAAGATGCATTTTCAGACAAACAGAACCACTGTTGCAATATCTATGTTTGTTTGAAAAAAAGAGAGAAAGCCTGCAGTACCAATGGAAGAGGGATAGACCAAGATGTTGAGCTTTTTCTCAACAGTTTAATAAATCAGACCAAGATGCTAACCAAAATTTCAGTCCCTGGCAGTTGCCAAGTCTTATCATAATTGTCACTAAAGTTCTCACAGATATCCTTGTCAGGAACAAGTGTGACTCTTGTTTTCAAATGATCAGATGCAGTGATAGGCAAGAGTGCAGTCAGTTTTCCTTGCTATGGCTTTCTTGAAAGGTAGCAATAAGTTATTATTTTAAATAGGCGAATAGTAATTATAAATTAACATTAATTATAAATATAAATATAATTAATCAGGATATTCCTGAACATAATTCTAACAAAAAAAAAAAACAAACAAAACACTGCAGTGAAAATGGCACAAAGCTTACACTTTTAGTAATGGAAACTTAACTCAGACAGGCCTCGTGTACAGAGAAAAAAAAAAAAAGCAGCTGGTTTTGATCAAGATCAAATGACCTAAAACCCTATTTGATGAGAGTAATAGCAATAACCGAGACAATAGAGAAAATATCTTGAGTCCAGAGATCAAGTGTTGCAACTCAGAGAGCTCCTTTACATAATAAACAGGAGTCACTGTACAAGTATGAGAATGTAATTGACATTTTCAGGTTCACAAAGTACTGGAAACTGAACTGGTAATTTTATGGTTTGAGGTACAATACCTGATTCACTAGGCAAACTGCCTGACAATACAGTATATAGCTAACCATATTTATTGATGTCTAAATCTAAATTCTAAATGAAATGTGGCTTTTGATCAATAGTGTTCATGTCAGCTGAACTCTTAGATTAATGGCAAAGGTCATGAGTTTTTGCTTGAAACAATGATACCCTCAAAACTGTCCTTAAGGAAACATCAATTTTTAAAGATCTGTTGATAGGAGATCAGGAACTGATCAAAAAGTGTACCCTAAATCAGTGGTTGTTGAGTTCAGTCCTGGGTGCTCTGTGTAGCTGCATTGTTTGTTCCAGTCAGTTTCACAGTCAGTGAGCCATTTTATCTTTAACTGATCTAACTGTGTAATTAGCTCGTTCTTCCTCGTCTCCTTCATTTTCTTCTTCTGTTTCTTCTTCTGCTTTTTACTGCTGCATTTATTTCTGATTCTTGTTCTTCTGCATTGCATTACAAAAAATTAAAAAATGTTTGAGTTTTTTGCCTTTACTTTAAATGCTGAACTCTCTCTTATGTTGTTTTATTAATTTGCCTTTTTGCTGTGGACTTTGCTACTTTAATTTTATCCTAATATAATGACATTTACCAAGATGCAAAGTAGACATGGGACAAGCATCACTAAATGCTGAAAGGCTGCACCTGCTTTTTCTCAGACCCACTAATGAGCTCAATAGTCAATATCATTAAAATAATAACACCTGAAAAAGTGGAAATGAAATGATGATAATGATGAAAAATTTTTAAATCAATATTCTGATGTCACATATACTGTATTACAGCATGCTAAATAGCAATTAAAATTTAACAAACACACTTTTGTAATTTTTGGATTGGCATGAGAACATGGAAATTGGAAAATAAATACTTTCTTAATTAAGGCAGGAATTCAGTCCAAAGCAGAATTGCCTGGAATAAAGAACCTAAAATGATGGGCCGCCTTAGGACTAAACATGAGAACTATTGACCTAAATAATCTGAAATGAAATGTCAATAAAACAAAAGATTGGTGGTAAACTTTAAGTGAGGAAAGAGTGCAGTCATCTACAAGTTGTAGAAATGTTAAAAAATTTCAATTTCTTGGACACCACCGCTTACAACATTCTAGAAAGGCATTTTTACACATTTTTACTCAAAAATCTTTGGATGCAATGCCCAGTGATCTAGTACTATATATTAAACTCATCTGTTCATTTTCTGAACCCATTTTGTGAGGAATGTAATTGTAACAATAGACATAAAGAAGAAATACATTCTGAACAAGATGCTGGTGTTTGACATTTTTATACTAGTCAGTTTACTTAAATATTGGATTGGACTATGGGACAACACTGACACCTGTGGATAAAGCCCACACAAACAGAGGACACCCTGACAGGGAACTGAGTTGTAGGTCCAAGCAAAGAAATTTGAAAAAGTGATCATTTGATTTTCTAGTTTGTTCTTGCTAAGTTTCTGATGTTACTGAGATAGGCCTCACCCACGACAACCCTGGATAAAGAGGGTTTGAGAAAGTTATTTTAGGTTATATATTATATTCATTCATCAGATCACATTCTCATACTTGGTGAGAACAAAATGAAGCAGCTTCATTTAAATGTTGTGATGGAACTGGGCCATCAGAGAGCCCCAAACTCCAAAACAAACACACAAGCACAGTCCTGGGTTCAAGTAAAGGATAGTTTTTATTGAACATAATACCACCAAAGTAGCAAAAGCACAAGTTATTTCTCACACAATAACCTCTCCTCTATCCACCAAACTGCCCTCCTCCAGTCGAGTGTTGCTCTACATCCTCCCAGCTCCAACTCGCCTGGATAAGGGGGTGTGGTGCCTTTTTTGAGGACCCAGGAGTACTTCAGGGTCATACGGAAGTCCGATATTCAGAGGAGCACATCTACCTTCAGCCCCCCCTTGCAGCACTGATGGACCCCAGCAGGGTTGTGCTGCCAGTCTACAATTCCCGGCTTTCCCAGCTGGTTCCTGAATTTGCACCGACGTGGAGGGCTGCTGCCATCTAGCACCTGGGGGGAGTAAATTTTCCCCAGAGACAATCATTCCCTGTTCTCTTCTTTTTCTCCTGGCCAGGAAAGCTTTTAAGCCCAAGTCTGGTTGGGTCACCTGTCCATTTATTTGGGATTTCCTGCCTGGGTAGGGAACCATCAGTTCTAGTTGGAATGTTCGTCCATCCCTTAGGGCCAACCAAATCCAGGCGTAACCTCCTTTGCCTTTACATTCCCTCAGGACCTCCTGTCCAGTAAAGGGTTCTTCCTGGTTCTCATGCGTACCACATATAATGTATAAACTATTGCACACTGATTTTGCTGCTTGACACCTATAAAAACTAAACTCGAAACAAACCATATCTGATCCTATTCACAGAGGGTTAGATTTAACACTGAAGCTGCATGAGCCAATTCAAATATGTTTCTAAAATCAAAATATGTCAGAATGTTGTTAGCTTAACTTTCAGAACTTCCCACGGGTTTACTTTGCTATACTATTTGGTTATCAAGGGACTGAATAAACCATTTTGTTTAGAGTAGCTTTCAATAGGAATGACACAAAGATTGTGCAATGATGATAAAAAACAATGACTAAACTTAAAGTTTTGAAGATTTCCTCTCATGCATAAACATTGCATCAAGTTAGCAAAATGACTATGAAAGTTTGAATTTTGGAGATGATATAAAAAATAAAAAAGTGTAAATGTTAATTGTGAAATTTTCAAGGATGCTTCATATTGACAGGTTATGAATCATACTAACTCAGAACGCAAAAAGAATTTGGGAGGACACAGAAGCCTTGGTTAAACTTTTCATTATGTAGGAGGGAAAAGGAAACCAACTTCCTCTTCCCTGACTGATCATCCAGATGTGGCTTTTGTAGGTGGCTGAGAGACTGTGGCTAAGAATCTAGTTAAAGCAGAAACCTGACAACCTTTAAGAAGTGTCTGGGTGAGATATTGGAGCAGTTTAGATATTAGGTAAACAAACAAGCTTGATGGACTGAATGATCTCTTCTCAATTATGAAATTTCTTATGTTTTCAGTAGAGTTGCCTGCCATTGCTTATTCTTTTTGTCATCAGTTAAGAAATTATAAAATAGTTACAAGTGTTTAAATGATAAATAAATTTAGATATGGAAAAAGTAAGTGGATGAATCAACATGTATATTTAAGGCAAGTGTTTTCACTTAGTTGGAAAAGTTAGATAATGCACTGAATCCTTTTTAGTACTCATACACATTACATGATTAAAAATTTAAAATTAGATAGTAATTTAGTTCAACTACCAAGAACTAATAAATTGTATTGTATGCTTGTTATTCTAGAGTGACATGGTGGCTAATTCTATTACCTCACAGCCCTAGAAGACTGGGTTTGATTCCCAGACTGGCCACTGCCAATTTTGTAGTTTGGGCATTCTCTCAGTTTCTATATGTATTTTATTCAGGTGTATAATTGTGTGAGTGAGTCTTAAGATTGACTGTTGCCCCATTCAGAGATCACTCCTATTATGCATTGATGCTGATGGAACACACTTGAGCCTCTCTTGACAGTGAATTCTAAGAATCTGCATCAGAAAGATTAATGCATGGATACATCATTCTTCAGTTGCTGGTCAGAATGCAAAAGACAGAAAAAAATATCAAATGTCCTGACTGTTTAAGAAAGCTTATATGCTTAATAGTTAAAGGAAATTTGCATCTCCCATCCTTGTCTGCGTGGGTTTCCTCCGAGTGCTGTGGTTTCTTCCCACAATCCAAAAACATGCAGGTTAGGAGGATTGGCAATGCTAAATTGGCCCTTGTGTGTGTGGTTTTGTGAGTATGTGTGTGTTGGTGTGTGTGAGAGAGTGTGTTCCTCTGCGATGGACTGGGGCACCTTGCCAGGGGATTATTTCTGCCTTGCGCCCTATGCTTGTTGGGATATGCTCCAGCTCCCCGCAGCCTATCTCAGTATTAAGTATTGGTTGGGTTTTTAAAAATCGTGAATTCTGACAGATAATATGCAGTCTTACCATTCCATGAATTTCCTCATTCCACATTATCTATGTTCAGAGTTGCATGAAGCTAGTAGCATCAAGTAGGAAACTCCAATGGATAGGGCATTAGTCTGTCCAAGAACACACTGAAACATCCACATATTCATTCATACCAGTCAACCTAACAGGCATGTGTCTGAAATGTGAGAGGAAAACATGAATACCTTGAGAACAGCCCACACAGACACAGGGAGAAAGTGACAGACTCCGCATAGAAAAGATCTGGCCCAGCATTTTAACCCAGTCATCTGAAATGTGTGGGCAGCAAAGCTAACTACTGGACAATTGTTCCACACTTCAGTGTTCCCAAAATGAATAATTATAATTAATTAATATGCATCACTTTCAGGTCATCTTTTCAGCATAGGTGGTGACTTTGCTTGCCACCTAAAAATGTTGTATTTATACCACAAGGTCGCAAGTTGAGGTTCAATATGCCAAATATTTTGTCATCACATCTCATAATCTGAGTGCATTATGTAATACTTGCATTCTCAGACTTACTTAGCCCAATTCAGGGTCGTGGGGACGGAACCTACAGTATGTTGTCTGAACAGGGTATAAGGAGAGAAACAGTCCTTAATGGTATATTTAAATGTAATTGGCACATTTTAGCAGGTTTGTTTTGAAAAAAACAAAATCTGCTTTTTTTCATTTTTCCAAAGTGAAAAAATGTTCCTCATATGCTATTACTGAATTGAATGAAATTGTCACAAGAAATAACATTAATATTTAATTTGCTGTTGTAGATGTTTGGTGTACAGAATAATGTGTCTTGATGTTCTTTCTAACCACAACCACCACATCCCGAGGCACTAGTCTTGCATGACAGCCCTGGTCTAACCACAGCCTGAGCAAATTAAAATGCTGAAAGTGGAGCATAAAATGTTTAAATTAGAGCCTCTTTCTTTGGATGGACATAATTCTCTTGCTTAGAATTTGTTGGATCCTTTGAAACCTGCCTAGTAGGCAACACGCATTTGCCAGTTCAGTCGCTTGCCCACAATTTTCCTAGGTGGAGCTGTGCTCTTTCACCTGTGAAATGTCTCTCATGGCAGTCAGGGATATTCAGAATTTATGCCTCTAGACTTCATTCATGAAGACTGTTTAAGTCATATCTAGCCATTGAATATAGAGTTGATTGACGATGCTGAACAGGGTTGGTATCTGTGTATGAAATTCCAGACATACCTTATAGAGCTGTGAAGGGGCCATTTACAATTGTTTGAGTTATGAAATGCATTTTATGAGGTTCTTCTGCAGGAATAAAAAATATATCTGAATATTGTGACTGCAAACCTGATGCCTTTTGGACATTTTACTCTGTAATTGCAAGACTTTTCATTAATAGAATTAATAATCCTATTAATAAAATTAATAGCAGAATACAAAAAAAGAAGTTTATAGCATATTTAAATAAACAGATTATGGTACTATACCATAAATCACCTGTAACAATCTAAACATAATTTATCCCATCCAAATGTAAAGTGGGCACAAATACAACCATGCTTAAACTTTGGCATTTTGTGTTCTCATTTTTTAGTTAGTAGGTAACATTCTCAGTGGTAACAGGCCTTTTTTGTTACCTTTATCCTCTGAAATGATATCAAACTTGTACTTGATAGAGGGAGTCTGGGACATATATCACAATTTTTTAATCTGAATTTGACTCATTTTTATTTTTTATCCTACATTAAAAAAAACTATGATAGAGAAGGGGTTCATGGTAGCCTGATCAATGTGGTATTTTTTATTCTTGTTACACTTTCTAACAAGAGCACTAACATCTGTATTAAACTGCATTTTTAAGATGTTAACCCAGTTCTGAACATTTGTTATCCCTCCAATTCTGAGTTAATCCGCAAGTTTTACAGCTTTACTCAGTATTTCAGAATATATTAACATACAGTAAATTGAAAAGTAAATGTAGTGGTCTGAGTATAGACCTGAGGTGATGATTTGCTGACCACTGGTGAACTTGTATAATTTGTTTTATATTTTTTGGATCTATTTTAATGTTATAAACATGATATATCTTTTTTTCTTGAAAAAAACATGGGCATGAAGTCAGCTGAGTAGAGAATGGGATGAAAATGAAGTATAAGTGCAAATCAGGAAAATTGCTCAGATCTTGAGGGAGCTGAAGAAATTACAAGCAAAGCAAACTGCTAATGAATTACTAGGTTGATTTGTGTGTGATGTGTATTTTCATCTTCTTTTTTTAAATTCCCTTTTAACACTGAAAAAATGACTGACAATTCTCTTCATTCACTGTGTTGGATGGAAATGTTGTACTATAAAAAATCTGAATTAATTGCAGTTGATTGCAATCTGTAATTAACTGTCATTTGGGTAAAGCTGGCTTTTCATAAATAATGCATTCCTAAACATTTTGAACAAATAATAAAAAACAGTATTGTATATGCTTATGTTGAAATACAGGGATTTTATGGTCAAATCCATCCATGTCTTTCCCTTGGCAGCTTTTACCATGTTATCAGTTAACTTAATACATAAAAGTACCTTTGGCTACTGTGGGTTTATCCTGTTTTTTGAAATATGGAATTGACTGTCTCTTTATAAGCTGTGATGTTTTTCTTATTATCAATTTACTTTTCTGTGTCACTACAAACAGTTGTGATCTGCATCCTACATGCAGTAACTGCCTTTTATTTTTTTATTATTGCTTCCAGTCTGGGATACATTCACTGTAAACTCTAGCCAGATGGGTAACACACAGTTATCCATATATCCAGACTCCTTGCTATGAGATGTATAATCAAACAGGCATATAAATCCACTACTATCAATAAATCATTTTCAGTTAATAAACTTTTTAGTATTTCCCTATTTACAAACACAAGTTTCAAGATTCCAAGAATATTCGGCTGACATAGAAGTGTTTAAATGTTCAAGAATGTTATGTACTTTAAAGAGCCATAGAGATTTCTTGGAAAATAACTGTTTTAATTCCTACAAAAGCTTACTCTTAGCCAACAGGACCAACCAAACAACTTTGAACATAATTTTGTTTTGAAAAAAAAACAACAAACAAGACTGTTTGTTACCCACTGAAATCTCAAAATGTGAATGAACTCTATATTCAAATTCCAAAAGCAGAAGATAGGAAAAAGATTTCAAGAGCAATTTTACTTATCTATCTTAATAAAAGGAAAAGTGTCTGCCTGCGTGTCAATTCAGTTGCTATGTCTCTGTCATTCCAAAAGAAGTTGTTTCACAAACATTTTAGTAATGAATGGGTTGCATTTGTCATTTCAACAGATGGAGCATCGCAAAAACATTGATACTGCTTTACGAATCCCATACCAAGTGGTATATAACAAAAATACACACATTGCTTGGTGCACTGCAAATGTTGAGGTCTACAGTGATTCCTTAGATTTCAACCTGTCTGTTAGACAAATAGCACAGCTAGTCACTCTATAATAAAAAAAATATTTTGTTACAACTAAATTGCTTACTTAGTTAGAACTGAGCTGGGAACAGGAAATATTTATTTGTTATGGACTGCTAATGTTTTCATTCTGATGAATCATTTTTTATATTGTAGCTTTTTACTGTGCAAGTATATAACCCAAATAATTTGTGGCTTGGAGCAGATTAATATTCTCATTCTTTAACCTTTTTATCTTCAGTTTCTTTCCATATGTTTTGTTAAACAGAACCTTCATGTTGAGCATATGCTTGTGTAAATGGATCCAAATTAAATAATGATCAATTGGTTCCTTTATTATTTGCATCTCATTGTTAATTGGTTAAGAAAGCAAGAAGCAATTAAAAATAGCACTGTGTAACAAAATGTAACTTTTTTGTCACATAAAATGGTACAAGTATTTAGTATTTTTCATGTTGAATACAAATATCTAATCAGAATCAAGGATTTTAAGTCATGTATGATTAAAATTTACACCAAATGCATATTTACACAATATGTACATGCTGGCAGCGTAGAGATGTAGAATTTTCTGATGTACTTAACCTCAGAATTATCCCTCTTGATGGTCCAAAAGTAGTCAGCAAGCATACTCAGATTCCATAGCATTGCTTTTTCATTTCACAAATATCCTAATGAAACTGTTTGCCATGCTCATCACTGACCACTCTGACCATGCTGATTTCCAGGAAAAAGTCCAAATAAGAATGCAAAAAATTACTTTTTAAAGATTTAAACACATAGATGTTTACATTTTCACATCTGATCACCAAATGTCATTGAGCTGTGCCTCAGACTGCAAGCTTGTCAAAACAGCGTGTAAACTCTGGCACAACAGACTGATTTAATTATCCTCTGGAAAGTTTTAAAATGTTCACAAACAGCAATACCAACATTTTAGTCTTAAAAATAAAATTTGTGTTATTCTCTTAGAATAACATTAGAAAAAAGAAGTTCACCTTAATGAAGGTGTATATACTAAATATATAGCCTAAAAAAGGCACAAATCAAAAATTTTGTGTGACAGAAATATTTTGATAAAATTTTTTAAATTATCTTGAAAAAGTGTCTTGAAAATACCTGTTAAGTTATACTGTGAGAAAATCTTTGTTGACCAGTATCAATGCAGCTGTTTAAGACGAATATATAAGTAATTATATAGAGACTAATAATAAGTAATTAAGGGTTATGAGGATTATTAATCTTAATAATTAGGTGGATTAAAATCTCAATGCCAGTTTAATACCAATTTTGTAGGTTTACCCAGGTTGGCTGTTAGCCCCATATAGGTATTGGAGCAAGCATTTTTACAGCCAGATGCCCATCCTGGTGACATCCAAATTTAGTTGCCTTTTATGATGTAAGAGAGATGGTGAACTTATTCAAATTGCTGGGAAAAGTAATCTAACTAAAAACAACCACTAAGTATTGTGTGAGCAATAATTGCTTTCACGTTAAGAAATTGGATTGAAACAAAAACCAGCAGTTACTGCGACCATCCCGAACTGAACCTGAACACACTAGGTGTGAAGAGACAGGGGAATATATGAAAAGAGCAACACTGTGAGTAGATAAATGGTTGTAAAAAAATAAGTTATAGATAAAAATAAAGTGGCCCTATATGAGCGAGTAGGGGTGTGTATATTTGTTTACACTATGTTTAGGTTTGATTCCTACCTTGTGCCTGATGTTCTAGGATAGTTTCTACTGCCTGTAACCCTGAACTGATTTAGCATATTCAGAAATGTATTGTAGCTGTGTTTAACCAACATTATTAAAGTTCAGCAGCTCTAGTTTGTAAATGGGATTCAGCAAAAGCTTGACATGTTGAAATGATTCCACAGACAAAATATCTTCGTTTTAAAAGCATCTTTAAAAAAAACAGTTCACACAAAAAAGAGAAAATTGATATAGCAAAAAAAAAAAGTTCTTGTTTAAAAGAAGTTCTGTTTAAAGCTTATAAATCTTGTTTAATTTCTTTAAGATTGCTTACATTTGAACCATTTCTTAAACAGTAGAGAAAACTGTATTTCCATGTCCATGCTGTAAATACTGGGACCTATTCAAAAAACAACTGACTCAATTAACACCCTATATCTTAGTTATATCAAGAAAGTTCTATCTCATATTAATGTACAGGGGGTAAAAGGCTATTCCATTGTCTGTGACTATGAAAGAAAATTATATTCTGTTCAAATTAAACAAACATTAATATGAGTTTAACTCAAACTTTAATTCTCTAAGATTGGCTCTTACGTGTATTGATAGATAAACAAATAGAAAAATAATTACAATTATCAAAATTTCCAGGATACTGCTTGATGGATTTAAATTCCTTTAATGGATAGCAATTTGATGACTTTGCTTGGAACTTGAGTGGAGTTTTTAAAAACGCTATATCAGGTCAACATTATATTTTAAAACAAAAGTTATTTTAAACTGTTATTCAAATGGGTTTATAATGCAAGTAATGGTATAATTCATTACTTTTTCATAAAGTGAAACTTGATAATACTTTGTAATCTGGAATTCAAATTGAAGCACATTATCTATAAAGTAATACATTATTAAATTTAGAATTTGTATAATGTAGCTATTAATGAAATATTAATTAAGGGAGACACTAAATGATGTGCAGTTTAGTTTTATAATAAGTCTATAATTAATGTGTGGTATAACCTAAATTAACTTCACAGGGAATAATGGTCTCCAGTGTATGAATATCATATTTAAGTTCTTAAAATACTCACTCACTATACCACTAGTGTCAGACAATGTCATAGATTTAAAAAAAAAATTATTCCAACAAAGTTTTGGGAGGTACTTAATGACAGCAGTCAGATTCAGTTTAGGAGGCTAAAGAGACAAAATTTATATATTAGTCTGTTTTTTGGGGTTAGAATAATAGAATATGAACATCAACAGTTCATACTTCAGGCTAAAGTCATAAGAATTTTGGCCGCAACATGAGACTCAGAGAGATCACTAAAATTATATTACTGTTAAGGACCAGCTGTTGTGTTCTCTCACATTTGTCTTTTTGGTTGTCCATATACTAGTAATTAATTATTGATTTTGGATTTCAGATCTTTGACTTCACTGAACTTGCTATTTAGTGACTTAATGTGTTCTTTATTGTTTAGTTTTTTGGAAGGGCTTTCTGATTTTTCTTGTTTGACGCTTTATTGCATTATTTTGTTTTTCTTTCAATTGTTATTATTATTGAAGTATTTGTTTGTAGCATTTTGAATCGTTTAATCCTTTATTTTATTGTTTAGTAAAGTTTGTAAAAATAAAATTAAAAGTATTCTCCCGGTCAGGTTCCTGATAGTGTTGGTTTTTCTACCTGGGAAAAAACACAACAGTTTGAAAAGGAAGAGAAGATGAATATACTCTTTATTAAAGGTTAGCATTGTCCCATGGTCTAGACTCCTTGGTATGAAACGGAGTATTGGCCTTGGTCCTCATCTTTCTCCTATTTAAGATTTTTAGTTATCAAAGAATTAAGTTGTTTATTTTAGATAAGGAAAGCTGACGGATTATCTTTGTCTGCATTTTTCATTTATGGGTTATGAGCCACTCTGATTAGACACATATGCACTAAACATCATTATAGTATAGTCATATTGTAAATTCAGGACATACAAGGAAAACATTACTAACTAAATATGTTGAATAACAATAACGAATACTAGTAAAACCTCATTCAATGCCCTGTGAAACCTGTTATACTAAAGGTTTTCTTTTTGTTACGGCCTAAGATGAATAAAAGCTCTCAAAAATAGCAGCAAGGACCAGGATAAAAACAGCCAAAGGAAAAAGAAAAAACTGTATAGAAATTGGTGGGTTGAAATACAGAGCACAAATGATACGTCATGCAGATATTCCATCAAACAATATGACTCATGAAATAAAAAATCTAGGAAATACCATTGTTAATCATAATAATTAATTCAAAATATAACAAGCAATATAGGGAAGTTCATGATATTTTTTGGTAGACAGACAGACATACAGACAGATAATAGTGTGAACACATACCAGTGTGACTAAAAAGGAAGAAAATTTAAAGAAAGAAGAGAGTGAGACTTTATGCAGATGTATTGCTGTTGGTATAAAGGAGCCCTCGTAGTGTTTCTTGACACACCTCTGTTCAGTAATTTGATGATGAAGGTCCTCATTTAGTTTGTCAGAGAGAGGATGTGCAGAGTTGTCAAAAAGTCTTCAATTTTAACTAGATTGCTGATTTGGTGGATGTTACCCAGCACACCAGTGTAGAAAATCACACTGGCCATCACAGAGTTGTAGAAGATGAGAAGGATGTCACTTCCCATATTAAAGGAACACAGTATCCTAAGAAAAATTAGCCTTCTTTTGACTTTCTTATATAGTTCCTCTATGATATGAGACCAGTCCAGCCTGTCATTTTTGTGGACCTCCAAGTACTTGTAGAAGTGTACCACCCCCACGTCCACTCCCTTAACAGTGACCAGACATTGGAGCTCTTTGGTGCGGTGAAAGTCAATAAGCATATCCTTGGTTTTGCTGATGTTATCTTTCAGACAATTCTTTCTGCATTAAGAAACAAAGGTCTACACATGACTGCTATACTCTGTCTCATCCCCCTTATCGATGCACTCATTAAATACAGAATCTTTTGTCTTTTTTCTATTTTATTTTTACAAGTGAAAATACAGTACACCCAATGTGCTTTTTTTAACGGCAATTACATTTGAAATGGAAGAATAAACATACGTACATGTTAAAGTTCTTAAACACATTTTTGAAACCATACACTTCTTTATTTGGTTCATAAATTAAAACATTTGATTTTGGTGCGTCTCCAATTGGGATACAGGTAAGCAAAGCCTGAATAGTCAGAATTTTGACCTTTAAGTATTGTTCTCTGGTAATTTTGGTTCAAGTGCAGCAGTGGTGATTAGATGATTTTTAGGTGGGAAAATAAATATACAGTCTATCTGCCAGGATGTACAAAAGGATGGTTTGGTGCTATTACAGTTCATTTGCCTATTCTCAGAGAAAGAATAAAGTAAAAAACATTAAAAGGTTATTGTATTACGTCCCTTAGCTTGCTCCACTTTAGCATCTGGGGTAATGTTTATGAACCTTCTGCTGACTGTGCTTGTTATCTCAGGAAACAAAAAAAGAAAACAAAGATATCCATTATAAATCCATTATATACATAGAATAATTAGCATTTGCCCAGAAGACAAGAATAATATTATAAAATTAAAATATTTGCTTATTTAATATATTCATATTGTAAAGTTCAACCAAGATCCATTTCTTAGACCTCATTTTAATCTACTGGTTCAATAGCTAACTGCTTACAGTAATTAACTGATAATTGCAGTTTTAAAGCTGTAAATGATCATTATGTGATATTTTCTTCCGACAGGACAAAATTATTCAACATAGTTGTATTGAGCTTGGTTTCTGTGATGATGTGCTGAGGTAAAACAAACATGTACACAGTGGTCAGTGTTAAGTTAAATTGTTTTGTTCATCAGCAGTTTCACACTAATAACACTTGTTTTGCATTGTATTTTCATATTTTATAAGGCTTTAACAAAGCACACATATAAAGGGTACAGTTACTTTTTTAACTTTATCTGTGAAATTAATTATCTTGATCCTCTGTTCACACAACTGCACTTATAAAATATTAAGTTGCACATCAAAGTGGTAAATGTGTTTATTTAATCTCATAAATAGATCAATTAATTAAAACGAGGGTTCAGGTTACAATGTAAATCAGAAAATCCTGCATCCATTTCAGTGTTAAACATTTTGTACTTGTTCCCAGCTTTCTTTACACGCATTAGTAATTATTTATTTAACACTAGCATTTTTTTCATTTCCTTTGGGTAAAAAGAAACTAAATAATGTAAAAATATTTAAACAAGACAGCCTGCTCTTCAGAACAAACATTGATAATAAACTTTGAAGGATTCATAGTTATTTCTGAGTAAAATTCACTTTGAAATGTATTTTTATATAAATGTATTTTTTATGACAAAAAAATCATAAAAGTTTTGCAGAACACGTTCAACCACACATTTTAAATACACAACAGTAAAATATATGTAATTTCAAGAAAGAGTAATGAAATAATTAAAATAAAGTAATCTAAAACAGTAAACACTTTAAATTTGCTAAATATTCTGAATGTTTTTTATATTATCCATTATAGGTTTTCATGGAATAAGAGTCTATTTAAGGTGCATCACAGACACTATTACACGGGCCAAATTCAAGGTTAGAAATAATCCTAGTCTGCCCACTTTTGAAATGCTGGTGATATCGAGTCCCACTTCCCATATATGATACGGTAAGAAGGAGAGCAGGCATATCACATACAGATAGTACCTAGAACCTTGAAACTGCAAGGACAAATTAGTTAATGTGAATAAAAACAACTAAGGAACATTGCAGGCTTCAACAAATAACTTGTAACAATTTTTAAGCGCAAACAAAGTACCTCGAGACAAGTTTGCATGTACACAAATATAGGATACTTTTATACATTTAACACTATGACATAGTCACTAAAACACACAAACAATACAATTGTGTACTTCTTCACCGAATTCATGTGTCATCCTCACTAGCCACGTTTCCATCCAGTTTTTTGCGACGTTTTGTTATCGACAAACAGAATATACGTAAAAAAAATGTGCGAAATTTTCTGTCTCCAGCATGTTTCCATCCAACTGGCTTTTTATCGATAAAATGGTGTGTGTGATGACGTCATCCCCCCCGAAACGAACTGTTGTATAAGTTCTGTTGTATCGCGAAAGAAATTCTGCCCTTGAGCCATTTCCATACATAATTTTATGTATGTCGCAAATTATCTACCTTTTGTTTTCCACGTTACACCCCCTCCACTAAACAAAGAAATGGAGAGATTATTCAGAAAGTTTTTTGAAATTTGCCAGCTTACTGTTATTTCAGTTTCACAAATAATTGGAATTGTACATAATATCCGAAGACAACAGCAGAATGAAGCAGTTGCTTGTCCGAGTATAGAGTAGTTGGAGAAACTTTCGGGGTTAGTAAAACTACCGTCCATCGATGTGTATATGCTGTGTGCACCGCTATTAAAGAAAAATTAATGCGCCGTTATATTAGACTTCTGACTGTAGCGGAGGCCAATGAAATTGCATACCGCAATTCCTTGGTGCATCTTGTGCCACAGATTTACAGTGCGCTGGATGGCACGCATGTGCCTATTCTTCCCCCGACGGAAGGCTACCGCGATTACATTAATCGCAAAGGATGGCCATCTATTGTTTTCCAGGCCCTTGTTGATGACCGGTGCATGATACGAGACATTTGCGTTGGCACTCCTGGAAGTGCCCATGATGCAGCTGTGTTTGCAGCATTGGATCTGTACAGGTGAGCCTACCTTTCAACATCCCTTCTCAGTGCGATAACAACTAAATTAGTACTGTAACCTGCTTCCCTTAAGGTTTTTAATTAAAACTGAAATTTGAATTAATACAAAATAATGTTTAATAAAAAAAAAACTAAAGTTAATATTAATGAGAGAATTTCTCATATATGCTAAAACATCTGCCATTTAATAAGAAAAAAATGTTTAGATAATGAAACACACGGTTTATTCAATATTTTGACTGGCACAGTAAATTACCTTTGCGGTTTTTGTATTATTTAGACATCCTGAGGGCGGCACGGTGGCGCAGTGGTAGCGCTGCTGCCTCGCAGTTAGGAGACCCGGGTTCGCTTCCCGGGTCCTCCCTGCGTGGAGTTTGCATGTCTCCCTGTGTCTGCGTGGGTTTCCTCCGGGCGCTCCGGTTTCCTCCCACAATCCAAAGACGTGCAGGTTAGGTGGCTTGGCGATTCTAAATTGGCCCTAGTGTGTGCTTGGTGTTTGGGTGTGTTTGTGTGTGTCCTGCGGTGGGTTGGCACCCTGCCCAGGATTGGTTCCTGCCTTGTGCCCTGTGTTGGCTGGGACTGGCTCCAGCAGACCCCTGTGACCCTGTATTCGGATTCAGCGGGTTAGAAAATGGATGGATGGATAGACATCCTGATAGACACCCCCAGGCTACAGTTGATGTGGAGGAAGTTCAGGTACCCCTTTTAGTAGCAGGAGACCCAGCCTATCCGCTACTGTATTGGCTCATCACAAGGAATAACGAGTCTCTTCATCAGACCATGCGAACCACTCCGCTATTCTCGTTTTGATTGCACGTGATGAAAATGTATCATGTGACACATTTATTTGCGTTAAAGCCCTTTTTTCCGACAAAAAGTGTTTCCAATGTAGTTTTTGCGACATCTGAAGTATAGATATGGAATTTATGCGCTAAAGTTAAACGGAAAAATATTATGTCGACATGTACAACATTTTATCGATAATTAGCATTTCCATCAGCTAAAATTTGAAGCGCTAAATATTTTTTCGCAAAAACTCCTTGGATGGAAACCTGGTTACTGATACTAAGTAAGAGAAAAAGAAGTGATTGATCCTCTGATCCTCACAATTTTTCAATATAGTACAATATACAATAGACAAAAACTTGTGTGTAATAAGTAAACTTTTTGGGAATAAAGAAAATAACTGTGGCTCTACAAAATTTAGAATGGAAAAATACAAAATGCCACTATAAACAAGAAATGATGGGGCACTTTGGAAATTTCTTATTTCCATTTTATGTCTCTTAGCAGAAAATCACTGTAAAGCCAGATTGGAATATTGTACCTAGGTAGAAAAAAATATTTCAAAGGTTAAAAGAAAATGAAAAAAGTACTGCAGAGTGTGGCAGACCGCCAGAGTCTTTACCCTTTCAAGACAGTTTCTCCCCTGGACCAGCAGAAGGCAGCCTCCTTGGCTTCCAACAGGGCCACGGGTCATAAGCATGGAAGCTCAACCCTTCTGGGGCCTGTGGCCACCACCAGGGGCGACTGGATGCTTGCAGGGCCCTATTTGGCAGCACTTCTGCCACACCTAGAAGTACTGCTGGAAGAAGCACTATGAAAGGAGCCAGTCACCAACTCTCAATGACTTGAGTCGGGAGGAAGTGGACAAAGCTCATGAGGAGGAGTAGAGGCGGAAGGACTGGCTGAGAGAAGGGGCTGTGAATTGTTTGTGTACTGTACTGTGCTGTGCTTTATGTACTATGCTTTGGGGAGCAGAGAAAAGTATTCCCCAGCTGTAAATAAACTATGTACTGTGTAGTAAATAGAGTCCTGCCTGTCTGCATTGGGGTTTGGGTGGCTATATGCGTCCTGCAGCATCACAAGAGGAACCCAAGGCCATAAATATTTCATGTATGTAAGATCCAATCTTAGAAAGTTAATGCTTAAAGTTGAACTCATATTAGTGTTTGCTTAACTTCTATAATTTGCTTTCATAGCCATAGACAATGGTATAGTGTGTTACTCCCTGTAAGTTAATATGATATAGAACTTTCTTGCTATATCTGAGATACAGTGTGTTGACTAAGTCAGCTGTTTTCTAGAATATGTCTCATTGCTATAGTAGGCACTGAAAAACCCATTTACAGCATGAAAATGGGATAAGCATGCAGTTCTCTGACCGTTTAGAAATGGTCCAGCTGTATACACATGCTATAAGAAATTAAACAAGACTTATAAGCTTTAAACAGAACTTCTCTTAAATAAGAACTTTTCTTTTCTTTGCAATACCAATTTTTTCTCTATTTTTGTGCGAACTGTTTTACTTTGAATTTTTACTAAAGTTTTTAAAACGAAGATATTTTGTCTGTGGAATCATTTCAACATGTCAAACTTTTGCCAGAATTCCATGAAGCATACTGAAGCTGCAGAACTTTGGTAATTTTGGGGAAACATAGCTACAATGTAAGTATTTACAAAAGCAGATATAAATTGAATTATCCAGGTATATTATCAAATCGGTCTAAGAACTCATAAAATCTCTAGATCTAATGAGATTTTACAAGTACTGTAGCATTGAACAAAGCGAGAAATTTTTTATAAAGCTTTATTAGAAATTTATCTTCAGATAAGAGAACTACCGCGTGACCTGATGACAGTAAAGATCAAATTATGTTTAGAGTCTATAAGTAAAGTTGAAATTATAAGACTACTTGTAAAATAATAATATTAATGACAGACTGCACACTTCATCCAAAGCAGTAAGTCGTACTTCTATATATATTTTTTCTACTGTACCTGCCAGTTAACATTTATTTAGATTTTCAAAATGCCATTATATGGTTTCAAATGAAATATTAATTTTGAAGTTATAAGCTTTGGACTAAGATGCAAAACTGTATTTAAAGCTGGTTAATCAATAGAACTCAAAGAGTAGAGTTAAGGGGATAGTGCTCCACATGGAGTGAGGTTATCAACAATATTAACTAACAGGAAGAAAACTGTAAAGAAATTAAGGGTTTGTTTAAGGGTTGAAACGACCATTTCATTTTCCAGGTAATGTGTGGAAGCAATTAAAAAGCAAATTAAATGTTTGGTAATATTCTAACTGTTAAATGTAAATCAGATGACTTTATACTGAGTTATTGAGTCTGCATCTGGAGTACAGTATGCTTTTATCATAAAAAAGATATAGCAGCACATAAAAGCTGTAGAAAGGACAGCAATCAAATTTGTACCTGGATTCAAGGGATAATCTTAACTCTGGAAGGCTAAGGAAATGAACCTCTTTTTAGAGAAGAATGTGTAGAGAACTAATCCAGGATTTCTTCAACTTAAAGTCTGTGGAATTCTGGAATTAACCATTTATGTAGATAAGTTAATATGATAAGAGCTTTAACGGGTTTTGAAAAGCATCTAGATAAAATACAGTGACTTCTTATCTGTTAGATTACCAAAAAACCTTAACAGAGTTCTGCTACATTTTGATATATTGTGTTATTCAATATGATGCAAATATATCATTCTGCTTCATCTTGGAGGCTATCGCAGGCACCTGGAGCCATTTTGAAGTAAATAGTGTATTTGCAGTTTAACCTAAGGGCACAAGGTAATAGTAGCAGCCTTTAAACACATTAGTAGATATGTGTATACAGTCAACTGGGTGATCCTACTCTACTGTATTATGTGATGGCTTTATTGTTACAGTAAGACAATTACCCTGGGGTATACAGTATCTCTCCAGGGCATCCTCTCTTACATTCTCCATATTTCAAGTATGATTGCCGGACACCGGCTCACACGATGAGACACTGGCATTTAAATTTTCAGTTTGGACATTGCCATATACAGTCTTTAGAGGCAAATAAATAAAAAAAGTCCATGATGGCCCAGTCTCAACCTAAGGGTATATATGTGTGCAGTCACCTCCAAGGTTTGCACCCTACAGAGCTTTCCTGGATCCTGGACCCTATTTCTCTTCTAAAAATCCATTACTTGTCAACTAATCTCTGTCATTGGCATTAGGGTGCAATAAATAACAAATTGAGGTGCCCTGCTACCACCTAATGTATTGGGGGACATGTGTGTGCCTACAGATCAACAACTCTACTTCAATACTCAAGTGCTACCGGCATGAAAATCCTTAGATGTTGATGTATAGGTGAAAATTTTAGAATACACAAAATTTTGATAACTGGAAACTGAATTTTGCTGAAATTTCTTCTGTACCTTTCTAATGATTGAGGCCAGCCTGCAGAAGTGAATGCATGGACTTACATTGAATACATTGAAATTGCTGGAATTGCGTAATTCGGTTAAGGTGTAACAATAGGTCCTTGCTTTAGCATTCTTTTTTTTTTATATGGTTTAGAATGAACAATTCCTTTGTTTTTCTATTTGACAAAACGTTCAGTCATTCGACTGGCATATTAGTACAGGCAGTCCCCGAGTTACGTACAAGATAGGGACTGTAGGTTTGTATTTAAGTTGAATTTGTATTTAAGTCGGAACAGGTACATTATTTTAATAAATGCTATTGTTGACCAACTGTAACCAAGTGTTCTGCCAATGAATGATGGATTTTCACCTCTCTCTGACCTTTTTATTATTTCTCTTTTATTTTCAATGGTGATGGTTTTTCTCTTCTTTACTGTTTTACCAGCACTTGCATCAGATTTGTGTTTCAGAGACATTCTTAAAGGGTGAAGACAAAAGGTTAAGATGAGCTTTTCTGCACAGCACTGTACACGCTATCACAGCAGGAAGGCACCCATCGTCACCACGTCTGATGTACTGACAAGAGACAACTTCTTGCTATGTGCATAACAGTACAAGCAGGCTTGCTATTCAGAATGAATGGGGGCGGCAAGGGGCCCACCACACAGTCACCTCCACTACAGTATGCTGTCTGCAGTGTCCGCCCACCAAGAACAAACACGGTGCGGCCAAAGGCGGGTAGTGAACTGCCCACCACTGCCCCCATTCAACAGGCAGCCACCCGAGGCACACTACAATGCTACCCCCCGCCGCCCTGTTCACTCTCAATGGCCTCCATTCAGCCACAACTGTGTCACCGGTTGCAGCATCACCAGCCGCCCACCAAGAATGAACGGGGCAGCCGCGTGTGGTGGGCAGGCAATGAAATGCCCTCCTCCACTCTATCCTGCCTGCGTCCAGTCAGGAGCAGTAGCTCTTTTTAAAAGCGTGAGGGGCCATCGCCGCGGCGTGGAGGGTGAGCAGCGAACCGCCCCATCAAGCCTTCGCCCTGCACATGAGTGATAGCTGTGAGCAGCGAACCGCCCCATCAAGCCTTCGCCCTGCACACGAGTGATAACTGTGGCCCCGGTGACTAAGGACCACGGGTCACCGCTTGCCGCCAGGAGCCGCTTGAGGGATACTACACTACGCAAGCAGCAAAAATCGCCGCCCCTCCAGCCTCCGTCCAGCAACCGCTTGCAGCATCCCCAGGCCAAAGATGATGGAGCGGCAGTTACTGAGGTGCAGTCGCTGCAGCTGCAGCCCCGTTCGTACGTTGTAGGTCGGATGTCCGTAACTTTGGGACTACCTGTATATTATTTACCAGGTGTTTTCCTTTAGTATAAGAATATCAAGGAGGCATGACTCAGCATTTACAGAATGGACATGCCTACTGTAACAGACTGGAGATATAAACTATATAATAACTTTAAGAGGGTCTTATTGTCCATCTAAGAATGACATAAGGTGCCTTATTCATTAAGTCTGCCAGTGGAGAGACACTGTAAGTAAGAAGGCAATAAGTGTAATGTACAGTAGTTGTTGAGGCTTTGGACTTCAAATTCTGAGATTGTGGGCTCAAATTCTGCTACTGACTCTGTATGACCGTGAACAATTCACTTCACCTGCTTGTACTCCAATTGGAAAACCAAAAGAAATGTAACCAATTATATCATAAATCATGCAAGTTGCCTTAGATAAAGCTAAATAAGTAAATGTAAAAGGTGTTGCCTCCATAGAGAATGAACATTATCTTAAAACTGCAAGAGTTCAGGATGTATACCTTATTCAGCATTTAATCTTATGGTATTAGATTTTATAGAATAGAAGAACAATTTGCCTTCACTGCTATTCTGCCTGTGGTTTCTTGCCTGGGAATTAATAGTTCATTATTAATTCCAGGTAGGTAGAAGTGAGAGGAGATGTCCTAAATATGATCTATGCATACTGAGTTTTGGGTGAAATGTTTGTGATATTATATATAAAAATTTGATATTATATTATTAGAGTTTTGAGTATATGGTCTCACACAGGTTAGGGGAACTGTGAAAAGAATAGCATTTACTATCATAATAAAAATCCCCAAGCAAGTGTATATCATCATTGTAACCTTTGCTTAGTCGCAAAATGTAGAAGCAATAATAGTAACTTGAAGATCATGCGAGCAGCCGCATCCCTCCCTATGTGGCCTCTTTCAATGGCAGCTCTAATAAATGTAATAAACTTAATTTTATAGCAGTTGGTAAAAGAGTCACATTCTCTAGTACTGCTTGAAAAAGTGACAGATTCCCCGAAATTCACCAGCCCTTTTATAAAAGCGTTAGTGGTTGGACCACTACACACCTGCTGAGTAGCACATGCCTTTTAAGCACCTTGAGCATGGGAAAGACATTAAAATGAATAAAATGTATTATTATCTATGCACCTCAACATGTACAAGCATATGGTGGTGTCACAATGGTTGAACATTTTTGGAGCCTCTGGAGACAAAAAAAAAAATGGCAGGCAAGAAAAAAAGAGAAAAAAATGAAGAAAAATCAATTGTCTTGAATTCCAGGGGCTTTTTTATAATGCCAACGATCAGCATCAATGAGTGCATAAATTAAAAATGACAGATTGATACTGAAATAATATTTTGCAAGGTATTTCTATATTTCTATCTCTAGTCAGAGTAGTGACTGTTGAAATCACCCATGCAAATAGAGGTTGAGAAAAAGCAGGAAGTTAGTTATCATCTATCTATGAGTTTTTGGGAGGCTGGTATACTTTTGCAGTAAATTCCAAACTTGTGTATAACACAGTATACAATAGAACACTGATGTGATACTTCTGCAGTGTTTTTTTCTAATGCATAGCACTCTTTCATGTTTGGCATGAAGAGAAAGTGGTAGCTAATTTAGTCAAAGACACTGATTTGAAATGATCAGTGGCTGTTTTAATGATTTGTAATGCCAATGTCAATGTAGGTCTTTATCAGGCATTTGATCAGGGGTCTCATGTATAAGCGATGCATATGCATAAAAATGTGACGTACTCCCGTTTCCATGCTCAAATCGCGATGTATAAAACCTAAACTTGGCGTAAAGCCATGCACACTTTCATGCTAACTAAATTCTTGGCGTATGCAAGTTCTCCGCTTGGTTTTTCAAACTGGCAAAACCCAGCGTCAAAACAGTGCTTTTGTTCCAGTGTGGTTTCTCTTTCTTTTTTAGATCCACATCCCAGACGCGGCTTTATCATATACATGGAAATTAACCGCATATTGTTTATTAGTTTAAGGCATCTGATTGTAATTAACCTGTAACAATATAATGGTCCATGTAATTGGCCAAACTATTCCAAATACCATAGCTGCTTTAGCGTTGTTCATCTCAATGCACCACTCAGACTATTTATCCCACTGTATCTGAGCGTGCAATCTGATCGGAAAGAGAATTATTGGTATATAGCATGTAGCACACACTGCCTCAGCCATGCTGCCTGTTTGAATTGCTCCCATATGACAAACGCTTCAGAGCCTTTCCTGTAGGGAAATCACGGTTCAGAAACAGTTTCATCCCAAGATCTATAAACTCACTCAATCAGTCCATCATGTGCTCCTTGTAGAACTGTTTGCACTTATTAGTACAATTACCTCACTGTAAACTTGCGATACAGTTATAATATTGCACTTTATAAAGCGTGTATTTACATATGATGATGATATAATTTTTAAGATGGAATGCAGCAAAATATGTTTATTACATTATACAGATAAAATGTTAACATTATTTAAGTAATCTATATTGTTAATAATTAAACATGTGAGGACACGGTGTTGCAGTGCTATAGGAGCTGGCTCCCATTCAGGGATTGTTCCTGTCTCGCGCTGTATTCTTGCTGGGACAGGCGTGACCCTGGAAAGATAGATGGATAGAAAAATTAAACATGTACTACGAAAATATTTCAGTGTTCCTTAAAAGTTTTGAAGAATCCGCGTTCTCAACTTACAGATGGCTTAACGTCTACTACACAGCTGATTGTGTGGCGATTGGTTACTTGGAGAAAGAAAAGGAAGGACAGGAATTGGAGGTTAGTACGTTTGAAAGAGACAGTACTGCTACAATAAATTATTTCATTGAAGGTCACCCACGACGCAGCAAGCATCTTGTGTGAGGCAGTCTCTGGACAGGGCGCCAGCTTGTCACTATCACCACGTCACCATGTTCTCATGTTTAATAACATGCTTTAACTCCTATCAACATGAAAATGATATCAAGAATAAATCTCAGTATTTTAATTACGACTCACCTTTTCACAGCGACTTTGATATCTGACAGCTTCTTTTTTATTTCGGGCACTGTGAGACTTTGTGAACTTGAACTTTCAAGTTTCTCCGACACTCTATGTCACTCGATCAACTTCCTTTGGTTGTTTATACCACTATTTAAACCAACAAATAGTGCTTTTTTCCTTGCCTCCACTTGGTATTAGCTGAAATTCTTCTATTTTCTCCTTTGTTTTTGCTGTTGCCTTCTCAGAGAACACTGAGCTTAAGGGCTATTTATTTGATTTGCATATTCAAAGATGCGTAATTCTGGGAGGAGTTTGGGTGGGGCAGCAGGCGCATGCACGTGCGTTACTTTTTCACACTGACCAGGATTTATGGAGTAGAAGAACATGGAAGTTGCCGAACGCACAGATTTGTACATTGTGAATGCTGGCCCGGGCACAGACAGACGGACAGCATATTTCACCCAACACACGTTTATTTACACTAATATGTACAAGTTTACCGTGCAGTCACACCCCAGTGCCTCCAGCACCGATCCCCCAAAGTCCAGGCCACACAGACCTTTTGCCTTTCTCTCCTGGCCGCCTCCAGTCCTCACTCCAGCTCTGTCCACTTCCACCCGACATCCGCCAATGACTGGAGGGAGGCAGCCCCTTATATACAGCTCCCGGATGAGCACCAGGTGTTCCCGGCATTCCAGCGTGGCAGAAGTGCCGGCTGTTCTCTCGGCAGCTGTCCGGGTGTCTCCCAAAGTCTTCCCCCCAGCACTTCCTGGTGTGGCGGAAGTGCTGGGCTCCAGTGCTGTTCAGGCAGTGGGGCGCCGCCTGGCGGTGGCCACGGGCCCCTACAGGGCTGGGCTTCTATGCCCCTTACCCAAGGCCACCAACATAACCAGGGCGGACACCCCCTCACGGTCTGGAGGAGGTACAAGCCCTCCTCTGGTCCTCCTGGGCGTCCCGGGTGCCACAACATCTGGATTTTTTTGTGCATATGCACATTTCCACTTTTGTCCTTATGCCATGTTTTAGGGTGAATTCTACGCATTGGGTTATGCATGAGGCCCCAGGACTTGTAGCAAATGTCCCACCAAAAAAAATGAATTTACAATTAATTTGTTTTTGCTTACTGACTGTTGCAGGTCTGAATATCTAGTGTTGTTTATGAAGCCACAGTTAACAACAGACAGATCAAGACTTGGCAGGTGATGGAATATTTTACACAAGTTACATTAAAGCTTTTATCTTTATTGATAGCATATGTAATTAAACTAAATTATTCAGTTATGAACATTAATTTACACTTTTATTAACTGATCACATATTTATGCATATTTATATGAAATAAATAACATCATGGTGTAATTTATGATGTCTGCATTAAATTCACTCACAGGACCCTTTATTAGGTACACCTTGCTAGTACTGTGTTGGACCCCCTTTTGCCTTCATAACTGCTGTAAGTCTTCTTGCCATAGAGTCAATAAGGTGCTTGAAATATTCCTCAGTGATTTTGGTCCATATTGATAACATCATGAATTTGTTCCATATTTGTCGGCTGCCTATCCGTAATGCGAATATCCCGTTCCACCACATCCCAAAGGTGCTCTATTGAATTGAGACTTTGGAGGCTATTTAAATTTAGTGAAGTCATTGTCATGTTCTGGAAACCAGTTTGAGACGATTTGAGCATTGTGCTATGGTACTTAATCCTGCAGGAAGTAGCTATGAGAAGATGTACACTGTGGTCATAAAGGGATGGACATGGTCAGCAACAATACTCAGGTAGGTTGTGGCACTTAAACGATGCATAGTTTTATACTAAGGGGCCCAAAATGTGATAAGAAAATATCCTCCACACCATTATTAACCACCACCACCAGCCTGAACCATTGATACAATGCAGCCTGTTCTTAGCTGACAGGAGTGGCCCCTGGTGTGATCTCCTGCTGCTTTAGCCCATCTGCTTCAAGGTTTAACACATTGTGCATTCAGAGATGTTCTTCTGCCTACTTCAATTTTGACAAGTGGTTATATGATTATTGTTGTCTTTCCGTCAGCTCAAACCAGTTGAACCATTCTCCTCTGACCTCTTGCATCAACAAGGCATTTTCGCTCAGAGAACTACCACCCACTGGATATTTTCCCTTTTTCAGACCATTCTCTGTAAACCCTAGAGATTGTTGTGTATGAAAATCCCAGTAGAACAGCAGTTACTGAAATACTATGCCACGTTCAAAGTCACTTAAATCACTTTTCTTCCCCCTTCTGATACTTATATTGAACTTCATCAGGTCATCTTGTCAATGTCTACATGCCTAAATGCATTGAGTTGTGGCCACGTCATTGGCTGATTAGATATTTGCATTAAGAGGTAGTTGAATAGGTGTATCTAATAAAGTAGCCGGTGAGTGTATATACGTTAGGTGAATTCTACATATGCTATCTAAAGAAATATCAGTCAGTCATTTGATTTTCTTTTACTGGTCAGACTCTGATTGAGGTTCTTACCTCCTTGCAAGGCTTGGCAATTCACCAAAAAAGGCAGCCTGCACAAAATCAGACTTCCACTCAATCAGTCTGTGTGAGCATTGAGAGGACCCTGCATTTTAGTCTATCTGATAGCACTCTGTTAGAAAAGCTATACAAAGCACTTCCACAGCCTCATGTACTGTACAACACTTGTTATCTTTAACAGAGAGCACTTTTAGAAACATATTTAATAAAGAAAATATTACAATTTTATGGAATCAAAAGACTTTTCTAATACACAGAAGTGAATAATTAAAACACATTACAAACAAATCCCTCAATTTAACTGTTTAAATAATTTTTGAACCTTAACAAAAATTTTTTCAGGCAAAGGCATATAAGGTTATTTTCTTGCCACTGAGTGTGTTGGTGGTATTGAACAACAAAAATACATTACAACACATTTGTGGTTGATGACTGTGTTTCTTTGAATTCCAGTTCATTGTGAAAGCAGTTGAGTTCAAGATATTTGTAAACTGCATGAAACATCCCTTGTCATTGCTTTGAACAAAACTATGAATTTAAACAGTTTGTCAATGGTCATAGGATTTGATTAAAAGCCAGATTACTGTCTGCGTGGAGTTTTCACATTCTGCCTGTTTTTGACCGGATTTCTTCCCTTATGCCAAAGATGTGCACTTTCGAAATATTGGGGAATCTAAATTGATCTGTAACGTATGTATATGCATTTATTTTATCTTGGATAGGTGTCTTATTCTCATTTCTGCCTTCTGCAAAATGCTTGCAGATGAGGCTTCCACTGTTTACATCTATGGAGTGGAGAATGTTTTTTCAAAAATGGATAGATAGACTTTAACTACAAGTGACAGTTTGACTTTAAACTTATATATGCATTCCATTTGATATGCTAGATTTTGTACTTACCAGCTGTTATATTTGCATCTTTCTTGATTAAATGTTTTACCTTATAGATAGTTGATACTGACATTAATGATTTTCGTTAATTCTAGTGCTTGATCTATTATTTTTCAGTCTAAGACTTTCAATAATTTGTTTCTCGTTTTTACACAATTTGTCACAGAAGATGCTGGTACCAAGGGTTTTGTATTGTATCTCTTTTAAGTCTATTTCTAAACAATAGCAGAGAAATCATGTAACAGTTGTATATAAGCCTTACTAAGTCAGGTCCTGCCTGCTGTGCTAGAGTAGACAGACAAGATCAGTCTAGCCCAGCATACTTAACTGGGCGCTGTGGAGTGTGACATGCATGCTATGGTGCTTTAGCAGGTGTGTACACAGATTCATAGAAACAAAATTCTTTGATTATGCTTTTACAATGGGCAGCACTGGAGTCAGATGCTTGAAATCTAAGAAAAAAACTATACTTAAATTCCAAAAACAACAATGAAGTGAGTGTTGATGAATAATCAGTAATGAAACTACTGCATTCAGAATAAGAGGCTGCCATTATCTAGCTTTTAGCTTTATTGCTGAGTTATGGCACTTAATTTCCCATTCCCTAGTGCTTAATATTCTGTAGCAGATTTGTGTGTTATCTATTTTACCATACATCTGCATAATTTTGGTTATATTGAAGTGCTGCCCCCTGATAATATAATCTTTTTACTTTAAATAAGTCAAGTCTGCCTTTCTTTTGACCCTCATCTTGCTTTAGGATGAAGGCATTCCATCTCACAGGCAGGTGATGGGGAAAAAAATTATCTTGCCACCTTGGGAATAGAAGTTCTTGATTGTTGCTTTGCAATATTCGTAGGTTGCTATTTGGAGACAAAACAGTTCACATTTTACTGAGGCTTTAAAGAAAAAGCAGCATGAAGTGCATTCAGCAATGGAGTAATGAGTTTTTGCTTCTTAATATTCATCCAACTGTTCTATTAAATGGATAACAGCTTTACTACTCAGCCCTGCTGGTATCGGCTCCGGCTTCCAGTGACACTTTATTCTACTGTAACTTTTCGTGGTTCACAAAAAGGAGTTAAGCTTTTAAACGTATAGCAAAAATAGAAATATTTCTAAATGTCTTACAAAAATCATACTACTGTACTTTTCTGAATGTACAATTGGAGAAGAGGAAAAAAATACCAACCAATTAAATGAGATCAGTGTTATCACTGATTATGAATCTGGTTGAAACAAAAACCTGAAGCCCCCCCTAACCCTAACCCCCAATTCACTTTACAAAAGCAAAGCAGATTAAGTCATTTGGTAACTCTAAACTGGTTCCAAGTGGATGTGCTCTGATAAGTTATCTGGGGTTGGTTCTTGACTTGCACCTGATGACGTCACGATAGTCTCTAGACCCTGCATGTCAATTGGATTAAGTGAGATCCAAAGTGGATTATGTTTCTGATATGTACGAAGTGTTAGCCTAGTCCTTCACCTTAACTATGTAAAATATCTGTTTAAAGCAGATTTCTGAAACTGTGGGTTAAATCCATCACTAATAACAATGGGATAAAATGGACCAATGGAATAAAGCTGCAAGTGAGTCTGCTTGATTCCATGTGCTTATGATGAATTTGCACAACCAATGTTTTTGTCCAGTGTCACTAAGTAAACAGTCAGTCAGTAAGTCATTTTCCAACCCGCTATATCCTAACACAGGGTCACGGGGGTCTGCTGGCACCAATCCCAGCTAACACAGGGTGCAAGGCAGGAACAAATCCCGGGCAGGGTGTCAGCCCACCGCAGGGCATACACACACACCAAGCACACACTAGGGACAATTTAGGATCGCCAATACACCTAACCTGCATGTCTTTGGATGGTGGGAGGAAACCGGAGCACCCGGAGGAAACCCACGCAAAAACGGAGAGAAAATGCAAACTACATTCAGGGAGGACCCATGAAGCAAACCCATTTCTCTACTATCACTGCGCCACCGTACCGCCCGTACTAAGTAAACAAATATTGTATAATGCTCCGTGTTTTATTTTTGTTATATTTGTATTAAGTAAATAGAAAATACAAGTTACTGTAAAACATGACCATTTAAACATCAATACAAAATAAATCACCTATCGCACAATGCCCACACCACAGCCCCAAACAGCACAAGTTAATCAGAGGAGAAAAGGCACAGATGCAAGCAGGAAAAGCTAAGTGTTCATTAAGTAAAGCTCTCATCCAGGTACGTCTGAATAAATTATACATATGAATGCTCCTTAGAAATATTTGCGACAGTAAAACCATTAGTTCTAACAGCAGTTAGCTTGAGAACAATGTTGTAGAAAGTGGATTTACAGAAGTTATAGGATAGAATCAGAAGATTTCCAACTTAAAGCTAGGGCTCATTTTGCAGTGATGGTGCAGAAATAGAACAATCAACCTCTGGAAAGAGGAAAAAGAATGAGAAAGATCCAAAAGAAGAAAAACTAATGGAGCAAATGGAACCCATATAGGAGAGGACACACAAAATAAACTGTGACACCATGCACCAAAAAGCCAAAATTTAGGCCTTTACCAGTACTTATGTAAAAAAAGTACGTGGGGGTTCAGAAGTGCCTTTGGTTTTTATTAAAGTTCTCCTTTTCTTTAGAAATACTGTACATATAAAATTGTAATAAGTCATTAGAGGCTTTATTTTTTAAGCTGAAATAATAATAATGAGTTACATTTATTGAGTACCTTTCACAAACCCAAGGTTGCTTTACATACAGAGTAAAAAAAAATTACACAAATGACAAAAGTTTGTAGAAGAAAAAAGTTTTCTCTTGAGATTTAAAAGTGCAGAAAGAGGAGCAATCTCAGAGAGACTGAGGAACAGAGTTCCAGAGTTGATGGGCTATAGCACTGATGGAAATAGGCCTATGCAATAAAGTACTACTCAATGTACAAAATTAAAATGTAATAGCAATAGTGGCTAACATTCTGGCTGTTTAGAAAGACATTAGAGGCTACCAAAATTGTTTATTTTAATCTAAAAGGTAAACAGTATACTTTTTTCCAAGACATCTCTCTGCAGACGTGTGAAGGGTTCAAATTATAGTCAAGAGTACAACTTAGCTTAAAAAAATATATTTATTGCATTTGTTTTACAATGTACCCACCAAAAATGTAAAAGTAATATTTCTCATGTTTTCCACATTCTATGAATAATTATCATTTTTATTTAGTACTGGGAACTATTTTGTTATTTAAAAATGTGATTTTATGCAGCAGTTGCAGAACCAACCTGTTTTGAGGATTTCTGTAATAAATAATAAAATAAATGATTATTTTAAAATTTACTGGTTGATTACAGAGGTAAGAGAGGTGAGAAAGTTCACTCAGACTCATGAATTATCCCTGAATCAAGACTCTGGCTGCAATGAACAAGACAAAAAGGCAGAGAAATTGAAACAGTTCAACATAGGTGCCTTGCTCTTTAGGTTGGTTGTTTATTAGCAGAGCAATGTTTCTCATGGTGGGGGTTTCGTGCATGTTTCTTTTGTGTAACCATTTAATTAAAAAATTTGAGTAAGTATGAAAAAAAGAATGACATTTTTAGTAGGAGCCATAGAGTGTGTGTAACAAACAGCCTATTAGCTTTGTTCACAAAGTCTCTGCTGCCTTTTTTTGTTCTCAAGCTACCTGTATTTATAATGAAGAGCTATAAAGTGAAGAATTTAAATAGCATTAATTAGCCCTGAAGTTAATTAATGCAGCACCAAAAGTAAATTAAAGATGCCTTAAAATAGACAGTGTTGTATTCTGAATACATTAGAACTTGATCTATTAAAAACGTACAGAATAATGTATTGTGCTAGTCTAATTGGAGGGGGAAAATAATTGCAGGAAAAAAATAATGCTTTTTAGTAGCTTGCTGCATACAAAAATGTTCCATCTCTCTCTGTCTTGCCAATGTTCTGCAAAAAATGAGATAGATGAAAAAAATGTCATAATTTATGAGACTGGCTCCTCACATTTTCCACCAATAAATGACCTAAGGCTCTAATCTCAATACATCTTAGTGACTAATAAGGAATGTTGATTTAAGACCACCTGCCTTTGTAAAAGGCAGCATCATGCATAGCATACCAGTGAATGTGTTACAAAGCAATTGAAAAGCCTGCATACTGCACTGAAAAAAATTGGAAAAGTAATTGTTGGTTTATACTATTTTCAAATTTGGACTCATAACATTATTCTTCAAAAGGGTTGGTTAAACAGATTGAAACATGCATATTTATATGTGTGTTTCTGGAACAATAATGCACCTGTTTCAGGAAGAACAGTATTACAGCTGCCTCATAGTTCCAGGAGACTGAGTTGGGAATAAAACGTAAATGCCACATATACAGTAACCATGTTTCTGTAGGTGTTCTTCTGGGGACTTCGCCATTTTTTTCTTCAACAATTAAAGATGTGCCGGTTACATTAATTGGCAATGCTAACCTGACCTAATGCAAGTGATGGTGCACCACTCACATTTGATTTGCAGCTTGTGTCTAGTGCTGTCAGGTTTGGGTTCAGCCTTCCATAACCCTAAACTGAATAAAGCGGGTCAGAGTTTTAAATCAATTTGATTCATATTTATATAGCTCGCTTCCATTTTCACAATGAAAATAAAATGGAAAATAACATGAAATTAAACACAAAAAATGAAATGCTCAATATAAAAAGCCAAAATATGGCAAAATATGGTTTATAAGAATTCATATTTCTATACATTTCAAATATAAGCTACATTCTTACAACTCCTAATTATTAATAATATAGATAAGTGCCAACCTTATGAATATGTTATCCTGACAGTATCGGGAAAAGATTTCAGTCTAGAATTTAAATATGGGTCATGGTAACTTTTGTGTTGGAGTTTGAAATTTCTCTTACTGCTGAATAAGGTTGACTAGTAATATGATTCTACCCAATTTTGCTATATGCTGGAGGTATTGTCATTATTGTGTATATGCATTTCAATAGGTTGATGTTCCTTGTGCCAATTGCTGCTGTGAACATTTTCAGCTCCACTCTGACAGTCAATAGCTGCACAATTTTAGAAACAGAGATGGCAAATCAAAATAGAATTATTCATTCTCAAAATCATGTGTATGCATGAATAATGATTCAGAGGTGCTAATTTATTTAACTTAGGCTTGATTGTCCTTTTCACAGAAATTTGCAATGAAGCAACGGATACAATAACTGTGGCAAACTCAGTAATCCTATAGCTGGTAATGGTGCCAAACTGATAGCTGATGAGCACATTCTATAACAGAATTAATTCTGTTAACTTGTCAGTTTCACTTACCATTGGTGCTCACTAACTTCTCCTGTAGTTTTAGCTATGAGAAGCATTAACATCTTTTCACTACTAATGAGGTTTTATATATATCTATATATATAAAGGAGAGTTGGAATCCGTGTGACTGTGTTTGTGGAGGGACGGAGAGTTAAGGCGGGAGTTGGAGTCATGTGATTATCTCCCCTCCCATTCACCTCATTTCATTCACTTCATTTTGCTCCGAGCTGAGCTCCGCTGCTGACGAGGTCTTGCCGTCCTTTCTCCTTTACTGATTTACTGTTTAGTAGACGCGGTACTTACTGAATAGTATTTTTTCCTTTAGTGTTTCTACATAGTGTTTCTTAGTGTTTAGTAGATGTGGTGTGCCGGTATTCCCGGCGGTGTTACGGTTTAGTGTTACTTTCTACTTCATTTTTGTACTTTAGTGTTTAATAATAAATAATAATAATTCATTACATTTATATAGCGCTTTTCTCAGTACTCAAAGCACTAATATAGGGAGTGATACTTAGCTGATAGCAGTGTAGAAGCAGCACAGCACAACGGAGCCGGCAGGACAGGCGGGTGTGGTAGTGTAGGTGATCGGCGATAGCAAGCAGCAGAAAGCACAGCAGGAAGAGAAAGCAGGATTTGGATATTCCAATACACAGCCATAAAAAGTAACTCTTGGTAATTTCAGGCGTGATCACCCCGGAGCCATAAGCCATAAACCAGGTTAGTATGAACATCAGATCAGTTCCAGGTCATAGGGTACTGTAAGATGAAACGGGAGCATATCAGCATAGCGAATATAATCACGGAGACAGATCATCCCAAGGTGCTAGATCGTCAGGTACAAAGAAATGTTCGTAGGTGTCGTCCCATGATCCACAGACTCAGCTGTTCTCAGTAAAGTGGAGTCCATAAAATCTGTAAATATTAAGCCAAATCCATGCAATTTGAGTCAGCAGTATCCACAAACTATACGTACAATAAACAAAATAAAACAAGCATAAGAACGTGCAGAATTAAGGCGAATTTTGCGAAAAGTGTTGTTAACAGGGAGGAGCAGCAACAACAAGTGTGCACCAGCGTCACCTCACCTTCTATAATAAAGCAGTTATAAAAAAGAAGTTTAGTAGACTTTTACTTTATCTCATTTAGTGTTCTTCCCGGCGGTGTTGCCGTTTTTTAGTGTTAGTGTCTACTTAGTGTTTGTGTTTAGTGTTATGGAAGGAGTGATCTTACCACTGTCAGATTTTGCAATGAATGCATTAGTAAATAATGATTATTTATCAACAGATCACATGAGCAAATTCAACGAAAATAGGCGACGGGCGACACCAGTTATAAGTATTCAGTGCGTTCAAAGACCTGTACGAAGTACGGTCACTAACACAGTCACTCATAAAAGGGGAGATGACTCGGTGCAGGAAATGGGTATTGAAACTACCTTGGAAGACATGCAATAAACGAGGCGATTAAACAGATCTCAAGAGAGGTCTTCTACGTTGGAAAAAACGCGCTTGGCTGCCAAAACCATATATATATATATATATATATATATATATATATATATTGTGGAGCCGACCCGCACACAGACAGGCGGACATGTTGTTATCAAACCACCACACGTTTATTTAGAATATTATTTACAATAATATGGTCACTAAGACCCAGTCCAAAGTAGTGCACAAACCCCAAAACACTCAGTCCTGGCCACAAATGCCTTTCTTCGGGCCGTCTCCACTCTCTTCTGCCTTGTCCTCCTTCCACCCGACTCTAGCCTCGAATGAATGGAGACGGCCGCTTTTATATGGTTCCCGGATGAGCACCAGGTGTTCCCAGCATTCCTCCTCTGGCCACACCCCAGCGTGGCGGAAGTGCCGGCTGTCCTCCCGGCTGCTCTCCGGGCGCCGTCCTAAATCTTCCCCCCAGCACTTCCTGGTGTGGCGGAAGTGCTGGGGTAACAGGTCCCCAAGGCATTGGGGCGCCTCCTGGCGGTGACCACGGGCCCCTACAGGGTGGAGCTTCCATGCCCTGTACCCGTGGCCCCCAGAGCAACCCGGAAGGCAACCCCCACGTAATCCAGGGTGGGCACAGACTCACATCCGGTCCCTCATGACGTCCCGGCCGGGTCATGGCCCCTGGCATCCCTGACAATATATATATATATATATATATATATATATATATATATATATATACACATATATACATATGTATATATATATATATATATATATACATACATATATATATATATATATACACTAGCAACATACCAGCGCTTCGCAGCAGCAAAGTACTGCCTTAAAATTTTTATTAAGAAGAAAATCATAACACCGAAATAAGTACGTCTATCGGTTTTGGTTAGCACTGGGAAGCCACCTATCAAATTTCGTTAAGATGGGGTCAGCCTTCTATCTACACAGGAAGTTGGAAAATTAGTGACGTTGGAAAGTTCAATATGGCGGCCGACAGTGGCATGATGAGTGAGTGAGTGAGTCAGTCAGTCAGTAAGTGAGTGAGTGAGTCAGTGAGGGCTTTGCCTTTTATTAGTATATATATATATATATACACACACACACATATATACATACAGTACACATATACATCTATACCAATAAAAGGCAAAACCTTCACTGACTCACTCATCACTAACTCTCCAACTTCTCGTGTAGGTAGAAGGCTGAAATTTGGCAGGCTCATTCCTTACAGCTTACTTACAAAAGTTAAGCAGGTTTTATTTCGAAATTCTACACGTAACAGTCATAACGGTTGACAACATCCACCATGTTAAACTTTCTTATTTATGGCCCTATCTTAACGGAATTTGGTAGGCGGCTTCCCTGCGCTAACCAAAACCGATGCACATTCTTATTTTGGTGGTATGACGCCACTCTCAGCCACCATATTGAACTTTGCAACGGTCTTCGTTACTTAATGGGCCCATCTTCAAGAAATTTGGTATGAGTTCCCAATGCTAACTGAATCCTACTTACGTACATATAGAAACCTACAAGCACCAAAACTTTGTAATGGCACGAGACTTCAGGTCACATGCTTGCAAAAGAACCTAATTGAGGCAACTATTTTTACTGGCGGTGGCTCAGGGGAGAGAGTTTTTATTCCTCGCATCCCCGTTATAACCTATATCTCCTATTTCAATTCAAATGCCTCCAATTTCCAGTAAGGCTCTGCTTCGCAATGACAATTAATAAGTCTGAGAAACAGACCCTACAAAAGGTTGGCATTGATTTGAGGCAAGATTGCTTTTCACATGGCCAACTATACGTTGCATGCTCAAGAGTAAGCTTAGCGCACAGCTTGGTCATATTACAACCGGAGGGGCAAACTGACAATGTGGTATATAAAGAGATCCTTAACAAATAATTATTGGTAGATTTTTCCCTCAGTTTATTATTTAAAATTTTAAACCAGTACTTTGCCGCTGTGAAGCACGGGTATTTTGCTAGTGTGTATATATATATATATATATATATATATATATATATATATACATATATATATATGTATATACATATATATGTATATGTATGTGTATATATATATATATATATACAGTATATATGTGTGTATGTATGTATCTAAACTCACCTAAAGGATTATTAGGAACACCTGTTCAATTTCTCATTAATGCAATTATCTAATCAACCAATCACATGGCAGTTGCTTCAATGCATTTAGGGGTGTCGTCCTGATCAAGACAATCTCCTGAACTCCAAACTGAATGTCAGAATGGGAAAGAAAGGTGATTTAAGCAATTTTGAGCGTGGCATGGTTGTTGGTGCCAGATGGGCCGGTCTGAGTATTTCACAATCTGCTCAGTTACTGGGATTTTCACGCAGAACCATTTCTAGGGTTTACAAAGAATGGTGTGAAAAGGGAAAAACATCCAGTATGCAGCAGTCCTGTGGGCGAAAATGCCTTGTTGATGCTAGAGGTCAGAGGAGAATGGGCCGACTGATTCAAGCTGATAGAAGAGCAACTTTGACTGAAATAACCACTTGTCACAACCGAGGTATGCAGCAAAGCATTTGTGAAGCCACAACACGCACAACCTTGAGGCGGATGGGCTACAACAGCAGAAGACCCCACTGGGTACCACTCATCTCCACTACAAATAGAAAAAAGAGGCTACAATTTGCACGAGCTCACCAAAATTGGACAGTTGAAGACTGCAAAAATGTTGCCTGGTCTGATGAGTCTCGATTTCTGTTGAGACATTTAAATGGTAGAGTCAGAATTTGGCGTAAACAGAATGAGAACATGGATCCATCATGCCTTGTTACCACTGTGCAGGCTGGTGGTGGTGGTGTAATGGTGTGGGGGATGTTTTCTTGGCACACTTTAGGCCCCTTAGTGCCAATTGGGCATCGTTTAAATGCCACGGGCTACCTAAGCATTGTTTCTGACCATGTCCATCCCTTCATGACCACCATGTACCCATCCTCTGATGGCTACTTCCAGCAGGATAATGCACCATGTCACAAAGCTCGAATCATTTCAAATTGGTTTCTTGAACATGACAATGAGTTCACTGTACTAAAATGGCCCCCACAGTCACCAGATCTCAACCCAATAGAGCATCTTTGGGATATGGTGGAACGGAGCTTCGTGCCCTGGATGTGCATCCCACAAATCTCCATCAACTGCAAGATGCTATCCTATCAATATGGGCCAACATTTCTAAAGAATGCTTTCAGCACCTTGTTGAATCAATGCCACGTAGAATTAAGGCAGTTCTGAAGGCGAAAGGGGGTCAAACACCGTATTAGTATGGTGTTCCTAATAATCCTTTAGGTGAGTGTATATATATATATGGTTTTGGCAGCCAAGCGCTTTTTTTCCAACATAGAAGACCTCTCTTGAGATCTGTTTAATCGCCTCGTTGATTGCATGTCTTCCAAAGTAGTTTCAATACCCATTTCCTGCAAGGAGTCATCTCCCCTTTTATGAGTGACTGTGTTAGTGGCCGTACTTCATACAGGTCTTTGAACGCACTGAATACTTGTAACTGGTGTCGCCCGTCGCCTACTTTCGACAGGGAATGGAAGCAATTGTCAAGTTACAAAAATTATTTGTAAGTGATTTCGCATTGAAGAAATAGTAAAAACATGATCACTTGGGTCAATACCTAAAGAAATACACACAGCAAATGCAACTGAGAATACACCAGAATCTGTATGATTTAATTGTTGCTGTGCCTCTTCATAAACTATGGGAGGTTTGTAAGGAAACAAAGCATGAAGGAAACGAAGCTGCTCTTCAGTGAGGTTGAATTTTTTATCAGCGTTTAAACTGTCATACACATGAATTATAGCACCATCATAATAGGTACCCACCCAGTGAGTCACTCGTTCAGTAGCTGCAGAAGGTAATATTTGAATATCTTTTGCATTTTGTGGAATGTGCATTATAGGTATGTCAGGAGTCCACATTAGCAAAACCTCTTGAGGTTGGACAATTGTATGCGCAGCTAAAATTTCGTTGAATTTGCTCATGTGATCTGTTGATAAATAATCATTATTTACCAACTCATTCATTGCAAAATCTGACAGTGGTAAGATCACTCCTTCCATAACACTAAACACAAACACTAAGTAGACACTAACACTAAAAAACGGCAACAGCGCCGGGAAGAACATTAAATGAGATAAAGTAAAAGTCTACTAAACTTCTTTATTATAACTGCTTTATTATAGCAGGTGAGGTGACGCTGGTGCACACTTGTTGTTGCCGCTCCTCCTTGTTAACATCACTTTTCGCAAAACTCGCCTTAATTCTGCACGTTCTTACACTTGTTTTATTTTGTTTATTGTACGTATAGTTTGTGGATACAGCTGACTCAAATTGCATGGATTTGGCTTAATATTTTCAGATTTTATGGACTCCACTTTACTGAGAACAGCTGAGTCTGTGGATCACGGGACGAGACCTACGAACATTTCTTTGTACCTAGCGATCTAGCACCTCGGGATGATCTGTCTCCGTGATTATATTCGCTATGCTGATCTGCTCCCGTTTCATCTTACGGTACCCTACGACCTGGAACTGTTCATACTAACCTGGTTTATGCCTTATGGCTCTGGGGCAATCACGCCTGAAATTACCAAGCGTTACTGTTTATGGCTGTGTATTGGAACATCCAAATCCTGCTTCCTCCGCTCTGTTGTGCAGTGCTGCTTCTACACTGCCTTTAGCTAAGTATCACTTCCTATTTTAGCGCTTTGAGTACTGAGAAAAGCACTATATAAATGTAATGAATTATTATTATTTATTATTAAACACTAAAGTACAAAAATGAAGTAGAAAGTAACACTAAACCCTAACACCACTGGGAACACTGGCACACCGCGTCTACTAAACACTAAGAAACACTACGTAGAATCACTAAAGGAAAAAATACTATTCAGTAAGTACTGCTTCTACTAAACAGTAAATCAGTAAAGGAGAAAGGACGGCAAGACCGCGTCAGCAGCGAAGCTCAGCTCGGAGCAAAATGAAGTGAATGAAATGAGGTGAATGGGAGGGGAAATGATCATGTGACTCCAACACCCACCTTAACTCTCCGTCCCTCCACAAACACACAAACACAGTCACACGGATTCCAACTCTCCTTTGTACATATAGATTTGGGAAATAAAAAGTTTTTGGTGATACCTCATACCATTTTTTTTCAGTACCCCTTTTAAATGTGGGAGTTATTTCTGCCGCACCCTGCACGATGTACTGTTAGAATAGTTTGCCGCTGGAGTGCAAAATACTAAATGTATTCCTTGTTGATAATCTGTACGCGTAAAATTGGCATTGAGTAATCCTGATTCAGTTGGCGGTTGTTTTATCGGGAACACGTTGTAAATCTTTGTGCCAGCCAATGTCTCCGTAAGGGAATTAAAGTGGGTAAACCATAGGATCCCAATTCATATTGAGCGTGGAAATCTGTTTACAGGAGTTGCCTCTGGGATAGATGCAAATGTCCCTTTCGGCAGGGGGCTCGCCATCTTCTCCGACGAAAATCGCTGCAACATCGGTGTGATATGTCGGGGCATTGTATTGTCGTAAATCCTGCCCATGGCTTTCCTTGAAAACCATTCGTACAGATGATGTTGGATTGGAGTGAGCGATTTCATGCATGTGTTTACATGATTTAGCGAAGGGGTTGATGATTCTGAGCGTGGAATCTAGCTGGAGAAGTCAATTTTCACTGCATGCAGAATTTGCTTTATTTTGTAAACGTACTTCAGTAGCTCGCGCTGTGTCAAAAACCTACATCTGTCCATATCCTGGAGAGGTAGAAGTGTTTGCATATAGTGGAGAGATTTGGTGATAAATTTGCCCATGTATTTTAAAACAGAATGGTCCGTGGCCAGGAGGTTGAGTTATCTGTGCACTCATGGAAGCAGACACTAGAGAAGAGTTGTATTCTTGAATGTGTTCACGATAATTTTTACCTTCTGATGTTTGCTGTGTAAGAAGCTGCTGTAAAGACACAGGTGGCTACCGCAAAGGTTGTAAAGCTACTTTACCATCGTGGCAGCACCTCGAGTACTTGTTGGATGTATTACACTCAGCAGGCCAGTATAGCGCATGACAGTGTTTGCACTGCTGGCCTGCAGTCCCAATATTGTACTCTTGGACGGGAAGACAGGAATGAGGTGAAGAAGTACCTGTGGTAACGGGAAAAGGATTGTGTGTATGTCTGCTGAGACTGCGTTGGTGGACTGTGTATTGGCTGCATATGGGTGGGACTGGTTTTGAAGAGGAGCCGCAGGCAGCGTGGGAAAGGGTTTGGAAGAGGATGAATAGGAATTGAGAAATGCGTGTTGGCTGCGTATGGGCGGGAACGGTTTTGAAGTGGAAGCAGGACAAACCAGAAGAGAAATATATATAAGAGATCGAGCAGTCGAGAGGTCAAAATACAGAAACAAATTCTGAATACAAATTCAAAATGCAAGAACAAATAATGAAGTTAAAACAACACAGGAAAAAGATCCTTACACACAACATTTAACTTCCACTTCACTAAGGAAGAATGTAAAAATAAGACAAGGTATCCAAATATAGGGTGCCACAAGCTGTGTATCGCCGTCTTATACAGGTGGGACATAATAACTAAAGGTATCACATGATCTGCATTTCATGTGACTGGCCTCTGGGAATTGCAACCATAAACAATATGACCACAGCATTGAAAATAAGCACAAAATGGCAACATTTAATAAAATCCTTCATATATAATGTCACTATAGAGTGTTACTGAACATAAAACTGAAAGTACAAAAGATTAACATACTAAACGTGTAAGTACCAAAACAGTAAATCACAATAAATAAAGTTGTTTGCTAGAGGGCAAATATTCCAAGATGAGCATATACAGTAGGTGACCATCCAGCCCATAATGTCATTCAGATAGCTGGGATACTTCTAATGGAAGTCTCAGGGGCACAGGAAAACCAAGACCCGTCAGAGTGAATTCAGTTTTCATGTGTCTCAAGCAAATTTGGCCAGGAAATGCATCTATCTTCAGGCCAGAGTAAAGAGAGAGAGAGAGAGAGATGGGAGGTCAGAAAGGGAGTGCTTTTGTGTGATATTATGGCGGGCAAGTGGGCCACCTACCCTACCTAAAACACAGGGGTTCAAGAAGAGGTTCTGCAAGCTTGTAGGTTTAATGTTTTAAACCTTAGTGTTTGTTTGTGCTCTGTCTTCTTCTAGGGTTAATCACTCCCTGTAGTGATTTTTGTAAAATAAAGGCTCTGTTTTTGTTAAACATTTTCCCCCTGTACAATGTTAGAGTGAGAGAGGCTGTCATGAGGGTCTGTTTCTATCATAGTATTATATATAGAATTATGTATTACTAGCAAAATACCTGCGCTTAACAGCGGCGAAGTACTGCTTTAAAATTTTAAATAATAAACTGAGGGAAAATGTACCAATAATTATTTGTTAAGGATCTATTTGTATACCACATTGTCAGTTCGCCCCTCTGGTTGTAATATGACAAAGCTGTGCACTAAGCTTACTCTTGAGCATGCAACGTATAGTTGACCATGTGAAAAGCAATCTTGCCTCAAATCAATGCCAACCTTTATGTAGGGTCTGTCCCTGAGATTTATTAATTGTCATTGCGAAGCAGAGCCTTACTGGAAATTGGAGGCGTTTGAATTGAAATGGGAGATCAGAGGGTATAAAGGGGGTGTGAGGAATAAAAACTCTCTCCCCTGAGCCACCGCCAGTAAAAATAGTTGCCTCAGTTAGGTTCTTTTGCAAGCATGTGACCTGAAGTCTCGTGCCATTACAACGTTTTGGTGCTTGTAAGTTTCTATATGTACGTAAGTAGGATTCAACTAGCATTGAGAACTCACATACCAAATTTCTTGAAGATGGGCCCATTAAGTAACAAAGACCGTTGCAAAGTTTAATATGGCGGCTGAGAGTGGCGTCATACCATCGAAATAAGTACATACATCGGTTTCGGTTAGCGCAGGGAAGCCGCCTACCAAATTTCGTGAAGATAGGGCCATAAATAAAGTTTAACATGGCGGACATTGTCAACCGTTATGATCGTTACGTGTAGAATTTCAAAATGAAACCTGCTTAACTTTTGTAAGTAAGCTGTAAGGAATGAGCCTGCCAGATTTCAGCCTTCTACCTACACGAGAAGTTGAGAGAGTTAGTGATGAGTGAGTCAGTGAGGGTTTTGCCTTTTATTGGTATAAATGTATACAGTGGTGTGAAAAACTATTTGCCCCCTTCCTGATTTCTTATTCTTTTGCATGTTTGTCACACAAAATGTTTCTGATCATCAAACACATTTAACCATTAGTCAAATATAACACAAGTAAACACAAAATGCAGTTTTTTAAATGATGGTTTTTATTATTTAGGGAGAAAAAATCCAAACCTACATGGCCCTGTGTGAAAAGTAATTGCCCCTTGTTAAAAATAACCTAACTGTGGTGTATCACACCTGAGTTCAATTTCCGTAGCCACCCCCAGGCCTGATTACTGCCACACCTGTTTCAATCAAGAAATCACTTAAATAGGAGCTGCCTGACACAGAGAAGTAGACCAAAAGCACCTCAAAAGCTAGACATCATGCCAAGATCCAAAGAAATTCAGGAACAAATGAGAACAGAAGTAATTGAGATCTATCAGTCTGGTAAAGGTTATAAAGCCATTTCTAAAGCTTTGGGACTCCAGCGAACCACAGTGAGAGCCATTATCCACAAATGGCAAAAACATGGAACAGTGATGAACCTTCCCAGGAGTGGCGGCCGACCAAAATTACCCCAAGAGCGCAGAGACGACTCATCCGAGAGGTCACAAAAGACCCCAGGACAACGTCTAAAGAACTGCAGGCCTCACTTGCCTCAATTAAGGTCAGTGTTCACGACTCCACCATAAGAAAGAGACTGGGCAAAAACGGCCTGCATGGCAGATTTCCAAGACACAAACCACTGTTAAGCTAAAAGAACATCAGGCCTCGTCTCAGTTTTGCTAAGAAACATCTCAATGATTGCCAAGACTTTGGGGAAAATACCTTGTGTACTGATGAGACAAAATTTGAACTTTTTGGAAGGCAAATGTCCCGTTACATCTGGCGTAAAAGGAACATAGCATTTCAGAAAAAGAACATCATACCAACAGTAAAATATGGTGGTGGTAGTGTGATGATCTGGGGTTGTTTTGCTGCTTCAGGACCTGGAAGGCTTGCTGTGATAGATGGAACCATGAATTCTACTGTCTACCAAAAATCCTGAAGGAGAATGTCCGGCCATCTGTTCGTCAACTCAAGCTGAAGCGATCTTGGGTGCTGCAACAGGACAATGACCCAAAACACACCAGCAAATCCACCTCTGAATGGCTGAAGAAAAACAAAATGAAGACTTTGGAATGGCCTAGTCAAAGTCCTGACCTGAATCCAATTGAGATGCTATGGCATGACCTTAAAAAGGCGGTTCATGCTAGAAAACCCTCAAATAAAGCTGATTTACAACAATTCTGCAAAGATGAGCGGGCCAAAATTCCTCCAGAGCGCTGTAAAAGACTCATTGCAAGTTATCGCAAATGCTTGATTGCAGTTATTGCTGCTAAGGGTGGCCCAACCAGTTATTAGGTTCAGGGGGCAATTACTTTTTCACACAGGGCCATGTAGGTTTGGATTTTTTTCTCCCTAAATAATAAAAACCATCATTTAAAAACTGCATTTTGTGTTTACTTGTGTTATATTTGACTACTGGTTAAATGTGTTTGATGATCAGAAACATTTTGTGTGACAAACATGCAAAAGAATAAGAAATCAGGAAGGGGGCAAATAGTTTTTCACACCACTGTATATGTATGTATATATGTGTGTGTGTGTGTGTTTGTGTATATATATATATGTATGTATATATATATACATATGTGTCACCTACTTTCGACAGGGAGTGGAAGCAATTGTCGAGTTACAAAAATTATTTGTAAGTGATTTTGCATTGAAGAAATAGTAAAAACTTGATCACTTGGGTTAATAACCTATAGAAATACACACAGCAAATGCAATTGAGAATACACCAGAATCTGTATGATTTAATTGTTGCTGTGCATCTTCATAAACTATGGGAGGTTTTTAAGGAAACAAAGCATGAAGGAAACGAAGCTGCTCTTCAGTGAGGTTGAATTTTTTATCAGCGTTTAAACTGTCATACACATGAATTATGGCACCATCATAATAGATACCCACCCAGTGAGTCACTCGTTCAGTATCTGCAGAAGGAAATATTTGAATATGTTTTGCATTTTGTGGAATGTGCATTATAGGTATGTCAGGAGTCCACATTAGCAAAACCTCTTGAGGTTGGAAATTTGTGTGCGCAGCAAAAATTTCGTTGAATTTGCTCATGTGATCTGTTGATAAATAATCATTATTTACCAAGTCTTTCATTGCAAAATCTGACAGTGGTAAGATCACTCCTTTCATAACACTAAACACAAACACTAAGTAGACACTAACACTACAAAACGGCAACACCGCCGGGAAGAACACTAAATGAGATAAAGTAAAAGTCTACTAAACTTCTTTATTATAACTGCTTTATTATAGCAAGTGAGGTGACGCTGATGCACACTTGTTGTTGCCGCTCCTCCCTGTTAAAAACACTTTTCGCAAAATTCGTCTTAATTCTGCACGTTCTTACGCTTGTTTTATTTTGTTTATTGTACGTATAGTTTGTGGATACAGCTCACTCGAATTGCATGGATTTGGCTTAATATTTACAGATTTTATGGACTCCACTTTACTGGGAACAGCTGAGTCTGTGGATCACGGGACGACACCTACGAACATTTCTTTGTACCTGGCGATCTAGCACCTCGGAAAGATCTGTCTCCGTGATTATATTCGCTATGCTGATCTGCTCCCGTTTCATCTTACAGTACCCTACGACCTGGAACTTATCTGATGTTCATACTAACCTGGTTTATGGCTTATGGCTCCGGGGCGATTACGCCTTAAATTACCAAGCGTTACTGTTTATGGCTGTGTATTGGAACATCCAAATCCTGCTTCCTCCTCCTGCTGTGCTTTCTGCTGCTTGCTATCGCCGCTCACCTACGCTACCACACTCGCCTGTCCTACCGGCTCCGCTGTGCTGTGCTGCTTCTACATTGCTATCAGCTAACTATCACTCCCTATTTTAGCGCTTTGAGTACTGAGAAAAGCGCTATATAAATGTAATGAATTAATATTATTTATTATTAAACACTAAAGTAGAAAAACGAAGCAGAAAGTAACACTAAACCGTAACACCACCGGGAACACCGGCACACCGCGTCTACTAAACACTAAGAAACACTACGTAGAAACACTAAAGGAAAAAATGCTATTCAGTAAGTACCGCGTCTACTAAACAGTAAATCAGTAAAGGAAAAAGGGAGGCAAGACCGCGTCAGCAGCGGACCCTTCTCGCAGCGGAGCTCAGCTCGGAACAAAATGAAGTGAATGAAATGAGGTGAATGGGAGGGGAGATGATCACGTGACTCCAATACCTGCCTTAACTCTCCGTCCCTCCACAAATAGTCACACGGATTCCAACTCTACTTTATGTGTATAGATTAAAGCGACAACACCGGCTGACAGGATACTACTACATAATTGACCTGTTTTACACAAGTTCTGAGAAAATGGACATCACAAAGTAAGGTGTCAATGGCTCCAAGGAATTTTTCTTGTGGGTAGGAAATTGCTTTGTCATATATATTGCTTATTTGTCTAACAGTTATTAAAGTTTCAGCAGATAGCACCTGATGTGAAGCCGTATATCACTACTTCCTGACTTGGTAGCTGCCACCGTTTCAGTCATTGCACTGTCTGCATAATCTGCTTGTGGCCGTTGTGACGATTCACCAACTTAGCGTTTTTCAATACCCATTGCAGGCGTGACTTACGTTTAGCAGCACCACTCTTATAATGTTTGGTGGATCCGCTGCTACTGGCTGACATGGCTTAACAACTTAACTTAACAAAAGTATCACTATTAAATTATGAGTTCAAACTTCGAAAACTGTTGACATCAAACTAAAGTAAAAAAGTTACAATTATTTACGACAATAATGTATATTTACACTATTCATGTGACGTCCTTCAAAACTTCTTCCGTTCACATCCGTTATGCCATGCCAGAGGTCTCCAGATTTGGGAATGTGCACTTTTCTCCGAACTCCCAAAGTCAAAATTCATGTAAACTGTAGGCCTGCTGAATATGTATCATCATGGATTGGATTGGATTTTCCTGGTGATGGTGCAAACATGCCACTGAAACTATGAATTATTAACGCAATGAACTGTGCAAGTGATTTAAGTTATTACAATTTTTTTTTTAATCAATACGGCCCCAAGCTCATAGGCCCTTGTGCTTTGCAAAATCTGCACAATCCATTGCTACGCCCTAGCTTACAACAGATGTTTAGAAAGTTGTGTATAAATTCTGTATGCCTACATGAACATACGACATCTCACAGATGTGGCCTAACTCACATTAGAGCACGATACTCTGGAATTGTGTTGTGGAAGTACTAATCACTGCACAGCCATGTTGCCTTAGACAGAATATAAATACAATCAAATTATTTCCTAACGATATAACAGGTAATCATAAAATGGATTACTTCTGGGAAACGATACATTTTTAAAAAATAAACATAAAAGTTTATAAGTTTAAGACTGTTACAAGAAACAAAGGTCCCTGCAGCATTGACTTTTTTATGGTACACTAACAAAAGTTATTCTAGGTACTATATTTGTATTTGTATTTGTACATTTGTAATTCATACCACTCTACTGAAAGTTAATTAAATTTGTATTGAAATGTGGCGCAGTGGGTAGCGCTGCTGCCTCGCAGTTAGAAGACTCGGGTTTGCTTCCCGGGTCCTCAACTGCGTGGAGTTTGCATGTTCTACCCGTGTCTGCGTGGGTTTCCTCCGAGTACTCTGGTTTCCTCCCACAGTCCAAACACATACAGGTTAGGTGCATTGGTGATCCTAAATTGTGCTTGGTGTGTGTGTATGTTCCCTGTGGTGGGCTGGCATCCTGCCTGGGGTTTGTTTCATGCCTTGCACCCTGTGTTGGCTGGGATTTGCTCCAGCAGACCCCCCGTGACCCTGTTATTAGGATATAGCGGGTTGGATAATGGATGGATGTTTACCTGTGAAAACATTTTTTTATATTCTTCTTCATGCTGAATTTTCTGATTTTTCTGTCATTTCAGGAAACCATCCACTAATCTTTGATGAATATGCAGTAACAAAGAGATCTAAATTAAGAGAAGTCAGTTTCTAAACTGTAGTCATCAATGGATAAAGCAGCTGGAGCCTCACAGGAAAGCCTCTTAACAGCAATTGAATTGAGAGGCTCCCTCAAAAGCCAAACGTATATTTGGATGAAAAGCTAAAAATGTCACAGCAGGACTACAAGTATTCTTTAATTGCTCCAGATTCTACTGAGTTCCCAGAAGAAGCTTTTCTGTTCCAGGTAGACAGCGATCATCCCATGAACCTGTTTGCAGTTTTTGAGGTTAAGAGAGATGCTTACAGAGAATGGAACAGGAGAACCAGTTTGCGAAAAACCAAACTGTACAGCATCATTGTTGCAGTGACTTTAATGTCAGTTGTGATGGCATCTTATATTCTCACTGGAGGCAAGAAGGGAATTTTGTTAAATCCCTCCTCATTCCAGTATGGCACTTTAACAGAAAATGCAGATACAGTGGCAAGCCATGAAGAAGAGTCTTCCTACGTCTCCAATCTTTCAGCAGTGCAGAATTATGCAAACATTAAATTAGTCATAAAAACAATTGCATCAAAAATAGAATTTGCCACTAGGCGGCTGCCTGACTTCAAGGAACTTGTAAAAAGTGAACCACATGTGAGTATTTGATGCATAGCCATCATCTTTTCTTATGTTTGACTGAACAGTTCAAAATGAAAAAATGTAATCTTTGCAAGTTTCATTTTATGTGTATTTTAATTTATTCAGTTTTGAATACTGCAGCCTCATGGATCTGTGTTTATACTTTTATGCTGGCACACATATCTTAATGTGCTATGTGTATACATTTAAAATATGCTACCAATTATAATGTGTTATAATGCTGAAATACATTGATTATGTGACACCATTATGCTCAATGGCTTAGTTTACAGTTTGGAAATTATAGGTTTTGTGTCACTGATCTCATACATGTTTTTAGTTGTTTTGAAATAAGTCTATTTCAATCTCAAGAATTAAGTCCTACACATTATATCAGCTTTTGTTTAATATTACTGTCCTGATAATGTGGGCAATATTAGATTCAGTCTGAGGCAACGTGAGACTTGAATATAAACTCCTTAATCAAAATGATTACAAGTTGTACCATGCAAATGTTTCTTCCATTTGTTAAGAGACAGAATATAAATATATATATATATATATATATAAAGATTGGGGTAACCACATTTGTAAGATGCTTACCTAAGACACTGTATTCATTAAGACAAGTGTTATGTATTTGGCATAGTCATGATGGCTCGAATGGGATATAATTATTTACCAGGATGCTTCATACTCCCATCACAGTAAAATTTTTGGGAATTATTTCCAAAAATAACTATTAGGATTCTGTGCAGGCTAATCTGATTTGGCTGTAGGGTAGATTACAGCATTTACACTGGTAATTTTTGTTTTGACAAACCCAGGTATCTTTTATAATCAATTAAATTGGTTTACAAGATAGGTGGACTGGAAATTTACTACAATTATGAGTACTTACATTCTTATAATGTAGTGAATTCAGATATAAATTATAACAGATGTAGCTTATTTTTAATGTTACTCAGCACCTACAGTACTTGCAGGTCTGAATCCTGACTTTGCACCTTTTGTTTGATGACAGAAGCGCCTAAAATGTTTGCCAGTGAAAATCAGAGCATTTGGCTGTTTTCTGGCAATTTGTATGGACACAGTGACACAGAACACAAAACCAGAACTGACCAAATTAAACCCAAGAGAGCATGCTATTCTAATAAAGCATTATACAGATAAAACATTGACTTTTTGGTAAAGTTGTGTTTTTTTCTTTTCCTTTCACACTATCTTAAGTAATATAAATAATTCTTTTATTGAATTCTCCACAATGCCGCATAGGTTTTTCTAGTTCTTGTTGTACAAAATAATTTTGGTTGAGGATTTTTAAAAAATATTTTTGTGTATTACTTAATTCATCAGTTTATTATCAAAGCCACTTACAGTGCTCAAGTTCACATACCCTAGCAGAATGTTTAAGTTGTGTACCATATTTTAAAGAAAAGATGACCGAACAGGCAATCCATTTACTGTTTATGGAATCCAGTCTTGCAGTCTTTTGTGATAGTTGTGGATGAGGCCCTTGATTTTCTCAGCTGGTAGAGCTGCCCATTCTTCTTGGTGAAAAGCCTCATTGTCCCCATACATTGTTGGGTTGTCTTGCATGAACTGCATGTTTGAGATCTCCCCAGAGTGGTCCAATGAAATTGAGGTCAGGAGACTATGATAAGGAGGTTAAGTAAATTTGACTCGACTTGATTACACAGAACCAAGAGAAGTCTCAGCAGGGCCATAGGAGTGAAAGAAGATTGTGAACTGAAAGTGGTGATGCAATTTAAATGCTTGTATCAGAGGAAGGTACTAACAGGTGATAGGAAACCTTGTCTCTTTATCATAAGAAAAAAATCTGTGACTTGAATGGAGGTTTAATATGTAGAATGCTTGAGGACATATAAAACTTCAAGTGTCAGGACTGCATGATCCTTTCTGTAGAGATATCAGGCAACAAGAAAGAAATAAGAGCCTCTTCTGGCTGATAGCAGGATATGGTTCTGACCCAGGAGTTAGAACAATTTGCCCTTTCAAAGGAAGCATTCAAAATGTCCATTAGTTGGTTGTGCTTAGTTTCTGAAGGTTTGACCATATTGTTCTTTTTAAGAATGATGCCTCAAGCAATACATAAGGCTCAGGGTTGCGTTCACCTTGAAGGCAGTCAAGAAACATGCAATGGTGTCCTTAATAATTTATTGGACTTTCCTTGATCTCATATTTCAGAACTGATCAAATGTGAACCCAGTAGTGGTTTAAAGATGCCTCAAATCATAGGCCCTTGAGTCATTTGTGCGATGACTGATTAGCTGTTAAAAATGAAGCTAGTGTATTTAAAAGAAATAAAAGGTAAAGACTGGAGTGGTTGTTGCATTGCTAAAGAGTTAGACAAGTGGATGTGCAACACCATCTGGTAGAGATTGCGCAGGATCCTGTAGAAAGATTCAGAGAGGCAGCAGGCTTTGAATTGTCTTCTTCATTTTGATACTTTGTGTTGTTCCTGTACTTTTTTATGTTTAATTTGTAAGTGAAAACACTGTTTTTGAATAGATCTGTTACAGTTGCTTATATGGAATGATTAACTTCCACTGCTTTTGTGTTACAGGTCTTTAGAATAAATTGATACACTAACCAAAGTGAAAAACACACTTTGCTCCTATCCTCAAACGTATGATGATAAAAAAGAAACAATTATGTTTAAAATTATGCCATAAACTATAGAAGCCAAGAAATATTGTCTTATGCTCAACAGGAAAGAAATCGAATGGAAAGTACAACATAAAATGTTCTGCACAATTCACAGTATATATGAATATACATGATAAACTGCAAAATGCATTGTGAGTGGAATAAACAATGAATGCACTTGCGTCTGTCTCCATCCTCTACTGAGGCTTCATCATTTGTCACTGACATAATACTCAACAAGAAAATCAATGCGAGAAAACTTAATAAACTGCAACTACAGAGATATATAACAGAGTAGCACTTTAGATATGTATCTAAAAAATAAAGTATATTACCTTAATACTGTACATCAGGGTAAATCTATTCTTTATGATTATTCTTAATATTTTTAGAATAACTGTGTGAAGACAGCAGATACACGCCATAGACAGGAGACATTCACAAAATATATAATCTGACAAGAAGAGACGTTACTTTTAATTTTTCAGTATTGTCATCCATTTACAGGTAAATTAAATGCTTCAGGCTATCACTAATGCAACTTATTGTTTCTGATACCAGTGACAAATTTTCTTAATATTAAAAAGGTTTTTAAAAAAGTTTGTGCCAGATGGATAATACACAGTGGTTCATTTCTAGTATTGCCTAATTAGTTCAGTGTTGATTACATTTCTTTAGTATAATTCGCATCTAAATACCGTAACTGAACTCCCCTGAGACCAAAGCACCTTAATGTTTTACTTTAATGTGCCAGGCACCCATAAAACCTTTCAAACTCTCTGTTCTGTGATATAAGCACAATATTGTTTTTGGAAATATGACAAAATGAGGGACTTAGGCAGACTTACTGAAAAAATTCAAGCACATTTATTTTTGTCTGTTGTCTTTCTGATACTACTTTCAGGGGACTGTTTACAGCAATTTTCTTACACCCTTTGTTACTCTAAAGGTGGGCCTCAGGTGACAGATATAAAATCCTCCTTGCTGCTGACCTGAGAAATATCCATATTATATCAAATGAGTAATGGATATCTGTGCATAATGAGGATGCATTACTAATATTAAAATGATCTTTTAGTTTACATTTTTTAGATTTTTGTTATTTAGTCATGCATTGGTCACTTCTCAAGCATCATTATTACAGAATTGATTGGTATTTGACTATTTGAGTAGAAGTTCAAGTTTATGTTTATTTTCTGTTCATGCTCCATAGTTTGCTACATACTGAAATTCTGATTTTGTACTGTGAAATATACAGTTTACTATGCTGAATGCTACCACTTAGGGTATGCATCATACATGGATGTGATATCTGCAAACAAAGGTCACCTTCTACTTCTGACCAACATCACGCAGAGTAAGCACTTTTTATAAAACATACCTGTATGCAGTTCCATTTTTAACATGGAAACTGTTAGTTTCAACAGCAGTAATACATTTGGTTGCAATTTTTGTTTTGTTTTGTTTGATTTTTTTCAAAGTAAATCCAAATTTGTAGGTATAGACCTTGTTTTGAATCAGAGCAGGGCTAAACAAAGTGTCACTAACTAAAACAGCAATTTTATCATACAAATTATGTATTAGCGTGAAGTAATTTACTAAAGTGGCATCCTGCCACAGACCAGCACTTCATCTCCAACTAGCTATAAACACAGAAGGCAGAAGTAATTACATTCATTAAACTCATATTTGAGCGTATTTTGTTGCAAACCCAGTAATGTGAACAAATTGGTTCCTAATAACATATTTGTACAGTTTTATTCAGAGACCCTTCCACAGTTTGGATAGGAATCTTTCAGTAAGTTTTGTAGGCATTAGGTATTTATTCTAAAATGTAGAAAGATTTTACTGTTTGTCATTCCGTGTAGAAGCAAAAATAAAAAGCTTTCATAAATAAAAAACATAAATATGTAAGTCACCTTGAGGTAACTGTATAATATTTAGTAACCATTATGATAGTCAGCATATGGGCAAACTCAAGTTACTTCATGCTCAGCCGGATAGTGTTAATAAAGCCATTACACATTTACATACAGTATACGGTTACTGAATTCCAAGAGAACAACACTAAATGATCTGCTTCAGTGCATACACAATTTCGCACACCTGACCAAGCTGGAACCCTAAAACTGTAATGAAGCATAACTTGGTGATAATCAGTTTCATTACATCAGCAGTAATTCAGTACTAATGCTTATTTGGTCCATTCACTTGTTATGTGTGCCATGACTTCAAATGGTAACACTGCCCATTTGTCCTATCCAAAATATATATAGAAGATTTTAGAAGTAATCAGCTGTCTTTTTCATTTTTTAAAAAGCTATACCGCCTAAAGGAAAACTTGTGGATGTGTGTGCTTTATGATTTATTTGGCTCTAAACGTTTAGAGAAACTATAGTTGTGTTTCCATGTACATTATATAAAATTAGATAAAAATAAATCATATAAAATACTTAATCGACAAACAGTAGATCGGTGCATATTGTGATGACTTTCAGTAATACACATCTGGGCCATCTGGTCCATGTTCGTAAGACGGACCAGTATATGTATTCAAACCTGGCTGTATTTATAGTACTGTATAATAAGTCCCTTGAGTCATATCCTTGTTTTATATCCTTTCATCATCATTCTTAGTACACATTGTGTAGAGTTTTTTTTGTGTTCATTATTTTTTTTTATTTTGATAAATTATTACTGTTGCTCACATGGGTGCCAAATCTTTAACACCTTCACAAATCCTTTCTTTGCCTGTATTATGTTACATCATCAGTGTGAGCCTCTCTCAGTGTTTATTGTCAAATGAGAGAGGAGGAATTGTACCAGCAGAGTTTGAGCAGTCATATGTTTTCTGTTTTAACAATTCAGTCTGTTAATAATTATCATTAACAGATAAAGGAGTTCTGTGTGGTTTCATTACCCTTTCACGGAAGTTTGCATGAAGTAGCACAAAAACGTCAGAGGTTAAACGGATTCAAAGCAGGAGAGCAGTGCATGTGGTGAACAACGGTTACAATGGGATAACTTAAAGTCACATGTATTCACTTTCATACTCAGACCTCATACTGTTTGATCACCTTCATTTTTGTGTCAAGACCAATTGCCTTTTTTTCCTATAATTGTACAACAAATGTAACTGAAAGTAGTTGAAACCACTGTAGCTAATAAACTGAGATCAAGATGAATGAGGCATGGCATATAGAGTTGGCGTGGCGAAAACACTCATTTCCCCATGAGGCAGTAGCAGCTATCAAATGGTCAAATGTTTGTAAGACACATAGGTCGTAAATCAATAACTTACCTGTACTAGAAATGAAAAATAGCACAGACCCTTGAAAATTTATGTTCACATTTGCATTCCTCCTTTTGTTCTGTTTACCCACTATATTGGAAAAAAGAGGGGTGAAAAATTTGGATAGGTAAAATTAAGGTTTAATAAAGCATTTTAGTGCAGTCTGACTACACCTATACAGAGAAACAAGATGGTATCATGCATTGTACAAAGGAGTCAGTACTAGGTATACTTTTCCAGTGAAGATCTTTGTCTGTAGCATGTATATGAATAAAATAACACATCTGAATTAATTTCTGTACAACAGTGTGACGTGATATTTGCATCAATTAAAGGGAACCTATTCTGTTACGTGGAGGAATGTAATGCAACACAATGTGTATTTGAGGAAAAAAGTGAAATCAATATTAAGCAGTAAACTGTAAGTCTGTAAATAAAAATTCTAATTTCCCACTGTATTTGAATTATAGAATTGCCATTTTTGTTCTTCTGAGAATCACTCGGTAACACATACACACTCTCTCCTAAGATGGATTCCTGCCTTTCAGTAAACACTACTAGACTTAAGTTTCAACGTGTAATGGAATAAGTAGGTTTGTACAGTAAATAGACAGAAATAATGGAAATTTGGAAATGTTAACTGCAACACACTAACTGAGCAATTGTTTATTAGGAGGTGAAATAAGTAGCTGGTGTCTGATGATTGCTAGTTTTGAGTGAGGCTGTCAGCAGCTTTAGGTTTGAAGTGTTATTTATATTTGACGCACTGAATGAAAAACCACATTCTGAAGTACAGTACACAGGCATTAATAATTTGGAATTCATTGTCATGGTTAACGGTGTCTCTGCGATCCTGTTCAAGATAAAGTGGTTTAGAAGATGAATGGTTAACATTTTTGTGATAACTATACTATAAAAATCCATTTTGTTAGAACGTGTGTTTAAATAGAAAATGCTACACTTAAGATACACTGGTAAAACAATATTTTCCGAAAATATTATATTAATATATTTAAGTACATATAAAGCACAGGCTTCCCACACTTTACAAAGCTTATCTATTCCTGAAAAACACTTTGAAACGTGAATTTTCATGATAAACACTTATTCACTATTAATTTAAATGAATATCTAAAGTGTTCTCAGACCCAAAAATGAACCCCATGTTTGCGGATATAACACCAAAATATAAAAGAAGTGTAATAATTGTATTTATTACAATAGTCATCAAAACAAACCCTGATAAGATGTTGTCTTACTAAATGTGTTTTAGTAAAGCTGTTCACCTGCACCTTATCACTTCAAGCTTCGCATTGAAAGAAGTAGCCTTTAGAGTTTTCAATCTATTTAATCTTTTTCGGAGCCACAATAGTCAGAAATATGCAAGAAGCCATGCAAGCAACACACCTATCAAGCTGACAACTACAGAAAATGAATGCAAAGTGTGTTGCTGTCGTGAGTATCAGCTGTGAGAATGACTCAGGTTGTGAATTCCCATCACCAACATCCAACCCCGCCCCAAACATCCAGTCACGTGCTGTTTTGTAGGCTGCCGAGAGGTATACTTGAAATGACTATAAGGATGATCTGGTGATGTTTGAAAATCATCACAAACTGAGTTTTGTGACCATGAAAATTTAGTTTCATTGTGGTTTGTAATAAAGAAAAGGGTATAAAAGGCCTTCTTTGTATATTTTTGTTAATCAGTTTCAGAATTTGGGGCAAGCTTGTGTAATTAAAAATAGAGGCTTTAAATGATTTATAAAAAGATTTTATTTCACATAATTTCTACAAAAAATGAACACTGCTTATGAATATAACTATCAGAAATATTTGCTTACGTTTCTAATTTAAAATCATCTGGAAACCAATTAGCACTACAGATATATGTGGTTTATTTAGATAATATTTCTTCATGCACAAAAACAAATATTATATTGCTGGAGTCTTGGCAGGATTAAGCCCAAAGATAAAAAAAACAACTCTGATTGCCAGATTTGATACATTGGAGACCACACTCACTCTTAAACCAAGTTTCCTGCATAGCGGAGCAGTTTGAACTTACCAGTTTAATTCATATGCGCATCTTTGGGATGAGGGAGGAAAACTGAAGTAGGCACAATGAGAACATGCAAACTTCATATAGACAGTCCTTGGGCCAGGATTTGATACAAAAGGCTATGAGGCAGCAATGCGTTTTAAAATGTGTTTTATAAATAAAATATATAATACTTCAAAAACATATGTTATAGTGTCATATTTAAACTAAAATGCATGGCCCCAATAAGTCATTTGCTAGTCTTTCATTTTCAATGGAGGTTCAACTTTTTAACATAAATTTTTATCTTGATTATCTCAGTGTAACAAAAAAGAAAACAAAAGTTAAAGCAATTGTTTAAACTTTCATTTCCACTCTAAACTGAATTTTAATAAATGTAATAATTTGGTGGTAAAGGTGTTTGCTTTTTCTTTAAAATGAATGTTACATTTATTATAATATTTCTCTCATTTTTTAAATTTTCTTTCCAGATGTTTTCAGTCATTCCACGAGAGTTTCTTGAGAATATTAAAAACCCATGTTGGTTTGAAGAATACAAAGCAAACAGCACTGCTGACCCTTACGGAACAAACCTTTATGCACTTTATTCAAAGCGTTTCAGAACGTTGTTTGACTATCTCAGAAATGCTTTCCGGGACCACCTATACCAAAAGGAAAATAAACTCTGTCGCTTTCGATGTCTGCCCTATTTTTACATTATTGGGCAGCCCAAGTGCGGCACTACTGATCTTTATGATAGGCTGAGGTTACATCCTGAAGTTAGATTTGCCACCTCTAAAGAGCCACACTGGTGGACCAGGAAAAGGTTCGGTAAGTAAATGTAATTTTGTTGTATGTCTGTTTTATATATTTTTTAAAATGAGTGTAATGAAAGTTCATGTAAGTAATTTATGTTCTAGTAGGTTTCTTTTTATAGTTAGTAGATACTGTATGAAATATATTTGTTCAGTGTTTAGTGTAATAAACTGATGTAATAGTTAAAGCTGCTGCTGCCTCTCCAGAGACATTTGGTTTTGTCCTGGCGTATTCAGAGGGTGCAAAGTCTACTGACACTCAAATTTTTTTGCTCAGAATTAATAGAACAAGTAGAATTATCATTTTATTATCCCAGCTCACTACTTATAAAGCTGCATGGAGTAAAGCCTATCACAGAAAGAACTGAATCAAGACCGAATCCACCACTACACACGCTGAAGGTCATATATATATATATATATATATATATATATATATATATATATATATATATTTATTATTATCCTGAAGAAAATTACTTGGTTCTTGCATACCCCTTGGAGTCAGAGCGCAGGGTCAGCCATTGTACAATGCCCGTGGAGCAATTGAAGGTTAAGGGCCTAGCAGAGTAGCATCTCTTTTGGTCTTGACGGGGATTCAAACCGGCAACCTTCGGGATACCAGTGCAGATCCTTAGCCTCAGAGCCACCACTCTGCCAATACAGTATTCATGCTCATATCAGGCCAATTTAGATCTGTGATTTAATTTAACATGCTCAACATTTAAATTGCAGTATCAATTGGCTAGAATAATTCATAATTAATTGCAGAATTGCAGTATTTGAGGGTTCCTCTAGAGTGACTCTTTCTTTTTTGTACGATTTGGCTCAAAAACATACACACACAACCACACAGACAAACACACACACCCATCATCCAGATATTGATGTTTTCTGTATCAAGAGACCCTAAAACATCGAGATCTGTTGAAAACCGGAGATCGAAATTTTTAACGAATCTAAAGGTTTCACTCCTCCCCCATAGCTGTTAGGTTTTTCATATTGCCTTTGTATTTGATATAAAATTATTAAACAAATTAAAATCCGATCCCTCATACATATTGGTTTTTGATGTAATAGTATTGCTTTGCAAAAGAGATATTGACATACTGTATTGTACATTGAACTTTGAATTACTAATTTGTAACTACCTATTGCAATAGACTGACACTTCGGCCAAGATTGGTTCATCCCTTGTGCCTAATATTGCCAAAACAGATATTGGCTCCACACAACCCTCGATTGGAAAAGCAGGTTAGAAGTTGGATTGATTTAGTGACTGCTAGGGGTATTACAGTTTACAGTAAACAACTATAATTACCTAATGCAATATGTGCGACTTAAGTCTTTGACTTTATTTGTTATGTTAAACCACTCAAAAATAGGAATAAAAAATGTAAAAAATGAAATATGATACTCCTAATTACCAATCAATGAGTCTGTAAGGAGATTAGTTTGAGAGCAATAATAAAATGGAATCCTTACAGAAAATTGAATAATTAATGATCATGTCATGTCATTTTCTAACCCTCTAATAAAAAATCAGTCTAGGTATTATTTAATAGGCATTGACAGATTTGCAGATGACAGCTAAGGAAAGGATCGTTGTGAAAAGAAGAAAACCCACACTAGAAGTTACAATAAAATTTTACACTGCAAATAGCTTTAAATAAAGAAGAATGGTGAAAATATTAAGGAAATTTGCAGTGCAGATGACATTTCTTTTAAAATGTACTGCAGGGAAATAAAAAAATCTAAATTAGGAAAATATGTCATTTGTTTCTTTATACAGTCTAGTAAAGACTGGATGTCAGGAAAATATAGTCTTAGTTATTGAATAAAATTTATTCATTATTATAAAAAAATGGCTCATAATTATCGAACTCTGAGGTTGAAATCTGTTTTTGTGACATTGCTTATAGTGTCTAGATAGATACAGAACTTTAATGTCCCCAGGTTTCTTACAAAAACTCTTTAAATAATTACATAATAAATACTGTATGTAGATAAGTAAATAAATAAAGTGAGAAGTCAAGCAAAATGACACTTTTTATTGGCTAACTAAAACTTGCAAGATAAAGAAGGGGACTGAGTTGCCTCAACAGCTTGCATATTCTAATCTTTTTAGTTAGCCAATAAAAGGTGCTATTTTGCTTGACTTCTCACTACATTCATAATGGCTAACACGGTACAACACTCTAGTACTATAAATGAATAAGCACCACAATGGCTATAAAATAAGAAAAATAAGAATAAAAACTACAGCCTTGGCAGTCACAGTTGAGGCATTATATAGTTGTATTACTGTTGGAATTAAAAAGGCCCTGTAGCATTTCTTGACACACGTCTGCTGAATAGTTTGTTGGCTGAAAGTCCTCAGTGTTAATGTGTTAGAGATAGGATGTGCAGCATTGTTCATAATAGCACTCAGTATTGTTTTAATTCTTTCCCTTGCTATGACCTCCAGGGGGTCCAGAGTGTATTCTATAACTGAGCCTGTCCTTTTAATTAGCTTGTTCATGCAGTGGGCCTCTCTTGAAGTGATGTTACCAGCTCAGCACACCACAGAGTAGAAAATCACACTGGCCATTACAAAGATATTAAAAATGTGAAAGATGTCACCTAAGGAAGAAGGACCTATTCTGCCCTTCCTTACATATTCACAATCCAGGAGACCTATATAATATATTTTTAAATGTGCTTAATTCAAATCACGGTCACAGGGGGATGGAGCCTGCACTGTCAGCAATAGGCATAAGAAAAGAAACAACTGTACACCACTGGAGGGGACACTTACATACACACATAACCAACACATATTTAGGTTATGCTGGAAGAGAAACCGAGTACCTGGACAAAAGTCCATGCAGACACAGGAAGAACATAGAAACTCCACATGTACAACCACCAGACACTGGATTCCAGCCTTGAAGTAGTATTGTTAATCACTGTGCTACCATGCCATATCATATTAACCTATTTTTTGTTATATTATAGTTCATTAATAAGTAACACTGAGCAAAAGGACATTCTCCTCACAGTGAATATGTCACTTTAACAGTGCGCTTGAACTGAAAGTGTGGTTTAAGAGGAGGACACGTCCTCAAATAAACTAAGTCTTGGTTTAATAAATATGTTCCCTTGTCCAGCAGCCTTCACGCAGTCCTTAAAACTGGTCAAGCAGTTAGTACATTTAGAGTCAAACAACTAGACCCATATTTTGGATAACCACTAAAAACAAGTTTTGGCAACATTTGTTTATTAATTATACAGATTCTATGGCATTTTAGTCTATCCAAATTATTTAACAGACTATAAAAAAACAGGTCTACACTTTATCAGTTTTCATTACTCTTCTCAATGCAGCTGTTCACACAGAAATTAAGACAGACAGTATTTATCTTTCACTACCAGATATTTAAGGGTTATTCAGATATCCTGTTTACCTTTCAAAACTGTACTGATCAGAAAAATATTTATCATAAAAAAAATGGATAGTTTCAGAATCGCATAGCTAGGTGATTTGTGAGTATTGTGTATTAAGTATTGTGGTTAGATACACATATTTTGAACCGTATTCAAAGTTTATTCTTAGTATGCACAAAGAAAAAAAAATATCCCCAGGCAGCCTCTATGTAATTAAACATTGTGTGTCTGAATCCCACATTTTTGTGATTCTCATTAATTTATTTAGATAATGCAGTGTCAAAGTTCCTGGGAAACTTCAGATATTCTGTCTTTAGTTGCTTGAATTAGAAAAAGAAAAAACAATAAAACCAAAACACATCAGCTACTTCAAGGAAAGCAAAAGTTACAAAAACACTTAACAGTGTGGCCTACAACATGACTGTTTACAGTAAATTTAAACCTTTGGTCTTTGTGTTGCAGTTTGGTAAACTTGTGTTAATTGCCTTCTCTTATGACCTGCTTGACTAGATGCTTACTGGCTTGTAAATACAGCATTAGTTTACTTGGCTAACTGCCTTCAAGTGTACGCTTTTCTGTTATGACCTTAGATAATACTATATGAATAACATTATGTATAGTATATGTGGGTATTGCATTATAATATAGAATTTTATAGCATTTTCCAGTGCTTTGCTATTAAGACAAAAATTGCAAAAATAAAGTTAAGTTCTATAGATCCATCCATCCACCTTTTAATCTGCTTATACAGTTCAGGGCCACATGTAATCAGTGCCTCTCCCAGCAGCATGGTGCACCCCGCAGGGTATAATCTAGTACAGGGTATCTTTCAATTAACTATAAATATCAATCAATCACTCAAATCAAAATCTTTATTGTCATTGTAGCAATGAGACATTGCACAATTAAATTTTTAGGTGCAATTTTCCAGTGCAGAAAAAATAAAAATTAAAAAACAAAAACAAAATACAATTACTCAAGTCAATAAAATAAGTATCCAAAATTGTCCATAACAGCAGAACAATGTTTTCCACTCATACATACATACATACATACATACATACATACATACATACATACATACATACATACATACATACATACATACATACATACATTAAATAAAACAGAAAGGAGTATCTTAACAAGAAATTTCCATTACTACAACACCCCTTTAGTAAATTGCCTTTTCTTTGGGGGTGCAATATGTTTGAGAAAGGAGCAGTGAATGGAGGGAGTGCAGTGTTCTTAAACATTTCCCTGAAAGTAAGTGAGGCAAACCATACTTATTTTGAGCAGCTTTGCTGCCAGGTAAAACAGAGAATATCTACAATGCACACCCACAAGAGACAGTCACAGTTAATAAACATGCAGCCATAGCACTCTATTGGGAAGCAGCAAAATGCTATAGCAGGAAACAATAATTATTTGTTTGCAGTATTTACAGTAAATCAAGTAAGTGTAGATACTGAAGGATAGGTACATCAGTATCCCAAATGATGAATAATTAAAGAGGCAATTGATCACTAATATACAAGGGGGAGTCAAGCTAAAATTAGAAAATGGGATTTATTTGAAAATGTCATTTCTCAATGTAGTCTCCAGCCTTCTTAATGCACTTGCGCCACCTGCCTAGAAGTGCCTGGATTCCAGCAGACTAAAAGATTTTTGTCTTGTATTTGCAACTTTATCTTGACTCCCCCTCTTACAATATGATGGTTGTTTCAGTGTCTCACTACAGAAAGTGATTCCTTTAAGTCATTTCTAAGGCTTTATTAAGCACATTTATTAGTAAGTTCCTATTTACATAATTATTTCATGTATCCACTTTTCTAAACCTGCATTTTGCACCACAGCGTTATAAGGAGTCAAAGCCCCTCACCAGAATCTATCCTAAAGCAGAAACAAAATGTTAGTGAGTAGCCAGCCTTTAAAACAAAGTCTCATATTAGGTCACATCCTGAACCTTTGAGATATGACAGGGAATTGGAATGCCTGCAGACAACCCCTTCTGGCAGAAAAAAAAAGCAACCTCCATACTGACAGCTCCTGGACCAGATCATTTTTCCCTAATTGCCTTAGCAATCACTTTCTTTCTGAAAAGCTAAGTCTGCTACAGTATGAACAATAGGAAATCTTGTTTTCAATTAAAGTCTACTCTCACTGCCTATCCATCTTCCCTGTTCTACCCTTTTATTCATAAGATTGGGGTTTGGATTTTTCATGTGTTTAGCCCGTTATCTAAACAATTTTCTTTTTTCTTTCATTGTTGCTTTTCTTATTTATATATAGTTTGCACATTATCATTCTAACGTCCAACTCAGCACTCTGTCTTATCCCACTCATCTCTATTCATTAAAGGTAATTTTCTAAAATTCACTTTCTCTCAATTCACCTCCAATGCACTTATATGGAAATTTTTCATTTGGAAAACCAAACAATTTCATAACAAATTTATTTTAAAAATTTAGAACAGTTTCTGATGATTTACACAGGGTGTATTTAAAATTGCTCTGTGCTGCACGTGACGGTCAAAGCATTCATCACTGATAATTCAAGCACATTTAAATGAGAACTCCTGCATTGAAATCAAAGAAAATGTCTCCTTTCAAGCTTTAAGTAGTAAATATTGAACAACTCACATGTACAAATGGGTGTTATGAACTTCATTCAAATGTAGAGGTATCCAGAGGGATAGGGAAGATGGAAGCGCTCAGGGAATTAAAGTAATAGTAAGTCTTAGTGTAGAAACATGCAGGGCTCAAAAATACTGATAAAGACAGACTGAAATGATAGTCAAAACCAGAATCAAAAAGGTACTCATACTAGCTTGTTTCAATACTAATTAGTGTAATTTGTTTATTTATTATGAATTTGAAAGCTTGGATTCATCAAGCTGCACTTAGCCATCAAATATTAGCAGAGCATGAGGACATAAAATGGTCTTGACCAAACTAAAGCAAAAAAAAAAAAGAAAGCAATTGTCACCTGTGAAATATGGATAAAAAAGCTTCTCATCATTCCAGAAAAGAATTAATTATTATGATCTCAAAACCCAGATTCATCACAGTGGTTGGAATATAGATAAAAAGTAAAGATCGATGTTGCAAGATTTTTTCAGAATGTTATTCATAACAAAATCAAAGATAAAATTGATTACGGGGAAATTAATATATGACCATAAACAAATTAATTGAGAACATCCTTTTAAACGAAAATTACTACTAAAGAATCTCACAATCCAGAGGCCTCTGGATTAGCAGACCAGGGTTGTGGTCCCCCTCTTTAAGAAGGGGGACCGGAGGGTGTGTTCCAACTACAGAGGGATCACACTACTCAGCCTCCCTGGAAAAGTCTATTCGGGGGTCCTGGAGAGGAGGGTCAATCGGATAGTCAAACCTCAGATTCAGGAGGAACAGTGTGGTTTTCGTTCTGGTCGGGGAACCGTGGACCAGCTCTACACCCTTAACAGGGTCCTGGAGGGTGCATGGGAGTTTGCCCAACCAGTCTACATGTGTTTTGTTGACTTGGAAAAGGCGTTCGACCGTGTCCCTCGGGAAATCCTGTTGGGAGTGCTCTGGGAGTATGGGGTACCCCTGATAATGGCTGTTCGGTCCTTGTGCAACTGGTGTCAGAGCTTGGTCCGCATTGACGGCAGTAAGTCGAACCCATTTCCAGTGAGAGTTGGACTCCACCAGGGCTGCCCTTTATCATCGATTCTGTTCATAAATTTTATGGATAGAATTTCTAGGCGCAGCCAGGGTGATGAGGGGGTCCGGTTTGGTGGACCCAGGATTGGGTAACTGCATTTTGTAGATGATGTTGTCCTGTTTGCTTCATCAGGCCGTGATCTTTAGCTCTCTCTGGATCTTCGCAGCTGAGAGTGAAGTGTTTGGGATGGGAATTAGCACCTCCAAATCTGAGACCATGGTCCTCAGCCGAAAAAGGTTGGAGTGCCCTGTCAGGGTTGGTGGCGAGATTCTGCCCCAAGTTGAGGAGTTCAAGTATCTCGGGGTCTTGTTCACGAGTAAGGGAAGAATGGGGCGTGAGATCGACAGGCTGATCGGTGCAGCGTCTGCAGTGATGCGGGCTCTGCATCATTCTGTTGTGGTGAAAAAGGAGCTGAGCCATAAGGCAAAGCTCTCAATTTACCAGTCGATCTATTTTCCTACCTTCACCATGGTCATGAGCTATGGGTAGTGACCGAAAGAACAAGATCGCGAATACAAGCGGCTGAAATGAGTTTCCTCTGCAGGGTGTCTGGGCTTTCCCTTAAAGATAAAGTGAGAAGCTCAGTCATCCAGGAGGGGCTCAGAGTAGAGCTGCTGCTCCTCCGCATCGAGAGGAGTCAGATGAGATGGCTCAGGCATCTGATCAGGATGCCTCCTGGACGCCTCCCTGGTAAGGTGTTCCGGGCACGTCCCACCGGGAGGAGGCCCCGGGTGAAGACCCAGGACACGCTGGACAGACTATGTTTCCCGGCTGGCCTGGGAATGCCTCAGGATTCCCCTAGAAGAGCTAGAAGTGGCTGAGGAGAGGGAATTCTGGGCCTCTCTGCTCAAGCTGCTGTCCCTGCGACCCGATCTCAGATAAGCGGAAGAGGATAGATGGATGGATGGAATCTCACAATGCTTTTGCTTTCTGTACTTTTATCATGTGATCCTGAAAGTGTATTTGTTGAGTTAAATTTTCCTGCTCAAAGGGATTGTCATCCGGACTGTCTACTTTCACTGAAGAATCTGGCAGTGGCTCTTCAGATTTTGATCAAATTACAACAACAACAACATTTATTTATATAGCACATTTTCATACAAAAAAATGTAGCTGAAAGTGCTGTACAAAATGAAGAATAGAAAAATAGAAGACACAATAAAAAATAAAAATAAGTCAACATTAATTAACATAGAATAAGTAAGGTCCGATGGCCAGGGTGGACAGAAAAAAAAACAAAAAAAACTCCAGAGGCTGGAGAAAAAAAAAAAATCTGTAGGGATTCCAGACCAAGAGACCGCCCAATCCCCTCTGGTTATGGTTCAGAATACCTCACACGATATCTTAGTCAAGGTTCTAAATATCTCACATGCTATCTTGCTTTATGCTTTATATGTTATAGGTAGTGTTCCTGTCAACCTCCTGCACATTCTGAAATTTTGATTTCTAGTGATAATATCAATCAGATTATGAAGTTAATTGGTCAGAATCATCTGCTTCTTTCAGAAATAATATACTGCAAACCCCTTGCATATTATTCATTTACACTTTCCAAAATTTAGTTCAGTGTTTTTTCACCACACTTTCATTTTACTGAATAACTTGTATTCAATTAAAATAATTGGAGATCTTCCTTAAAGCCCTGCATGAATCTCCTTAATAATGATGAAGCAGCAGGTCTCCCTCCCTGCAGGCAGTTTTGGCAATAGACGTACAGTTGTGGGCAAAAATATTGGAACTGCTGCAGTTTTCATACAAATAAACAATTCTTCCAAAAACTTTGTTATCTTCAAACATTTTATAATGCCACACTATATGTATTTCAGTTATTTGCATTGGAAGGACACAAAAAACCTGGTGGAAAAAAAAGCCAAATATAATTTTATTTCACACAGGACTCAGGAAAAAGCATTAACAATAGTACTGGCACTGCTGACTTAATAATTGGTGGCACACCCTTTGGAAAGAACAACTGCAGTCTAGCACTGTCTATAGCTATGAATGATTTTCTAGCATCACTCTACTGGAAATTTTCACCACTCCTTTTCATGGGTGTGTTCTCCCAATATCTTTTTTCAGATATCCCCAGAAATGTTAAATGGGATTTAGATTAGGAGACTACAAAACAGTCCAACATTTGTTTCAAAACCATATATTTTTGAAGTATGCTTTGGCTCATTGTCATACTAAAAAGACTCATGACCTTTGATGGAGACTATACTTTGACATTTGGTCCAGCACTTCACTCCAGAATTCCTTGGTAATCTTCAGATTTCTTGATACCATGCACAGTTTCAAGATACCTAGTGCCAGAGGCAGCAAAGCAACCCCCAGAACATCAAGGATTCACCTCAGTGTTTGACAGTAGGGATTACTTTGAAGGCTTCGTTTTTTTCTGTAAACATACAGATAATGGGCTTTAGCAAAAGCTTCTAATTTGGTCTCATCTCTCCAGACCACTTACTCTTAGAAGGATTTTAATAAACTCCAGTATGGCTCTTTTGTGTATCTGTGTCAGAAATTGGGTCCTACTGGGTATGTTATTATAGAGCCTTTCATTGAGATGGAGAGAGATAGTGTGAGTGAACACGGTTATAACTCTCTTATCCGGAGGTAAGCTTGGATCTATTTGGCAGTTGATCAAGGGTCTTTCTCCACAATTTGTGAAATCCTTTGTTGCAATCTTGTATCAGTTTTTGCTTCCATCCTTGTCCAGGGAGGTTGGCTACAGGAACATGAGGGTCCTTGGAGATGGAGTTGAAACTGTTCAGTTGTTAGCACAATACTTTTCTACAATTTTGTTTCTCACCTCTGCGGACAATTCTTCACATTTCTATCTTTTCTCCATGCTGAGTGTAGAACACACAGGCACAATAAACCCAAGTCAAATCCCCTTTTTCTTTTTAGACTGATTGAATATGTGACTTGTAAACTGCCAGAACCTGCAACATGCCACACGTAATTTAGAATACCAATTACAGTAGGATTACCTGCTTGAAATCCATTTATTTCTTGCTTCTGAAAAGTGAAAAGTGGCAATAATTTTGTCAATGCCCTTTTTGGAGTTCTGTGTGACATAAGATTAAATTACTCTTTTTCCATGTTTTTTTGTGTTCTTCCAAAGCAAATAACTGAGCTACATGTTGACATTAGACATTTTGTAATGTTATACATTTTTTAAAAGAACTGGTGGATTATCTGAAAACAACTGTAGCAGTACCAGTATTTTTGCCATAACTGCATATGGTGCATCCCATAGAGTCCTGGTTTAATTTGTCTTAATGCTGAACCTTAACTACCTGTTGAGTGCTGTCTAGTTTCAGCCCATTAGTCGGGAAATCATTTATAATAATTAACTTAAAAATGGAAATTAAAATTAGTCCAATAATTGCTTTTTAAATCCAAGCATGACATTTTACAGTAAAGTTAATTAAAATATTTGCTTTTCTGAAACAAGCTGTCCTTCATTTTTAATAGTTTTTCTTTGATTATTTGAGCTTGTCCCCATTTTCAGCAAGATATATCTATACAATAGAATTGAATATTTTCTGCATGATGTGACTGTGCACATCAGCATACTTTTCAGTATCCTACTGAGGATTATCTGAAGGCTGACTAGTCTGTGAAAGTTGTGGCTGCCTAAGAGCATCCTTTGACTCTTGTAAACAAGTTCCCATGTATGATATATTGGGGCTGTGTATTCTTTGAAATTCTCCTTGTGGTTAATGAAAATAATTCAGGTTACACAAAGAAGAATCAGATCACTATTAATATATAACTGTAAAAGTCAGGATGTGAGATGTACATCAAGGAAACCTAAAGAAAAACTACAAAGAGGTGAAATTGAATGTTCTGCTACCTGGCAGCCTGTTAATATGTATTTAGGGCTAGAAAATGAGCCAGAATAATAAAACATTAAAAGAATAAAGCACTATAACTTGGCACATACTGTAATTAAAAAGTAGTACATTACATCTGAACAGATCAAACAGTTACTGTGTGCCAACAGACAAACATATTTCCCTTCAGACATTAAAAATTCCATTTCATACATTTTATTTTTATCATTTTTATGCACGATTAAAAAAAAAAGTTAACTGTTTTTTAATTGCCATTACAGCCTGCATTTTCATAATGATGTCAAAGAGAATTTTAAGCTGTGGATGTTGGGGTTTAATAAAACAATAACTTACCAAAAGAGATTATTTTAAGATTTTATTTAAAAGAAGTATGGAGTATACAAAATTTCCATTATATAAATGTATGCTAATCATTTTAGTACTATCCATCTTTCTGTCTATTGATCTGTCTTTTCATCCAATTAGACAGAGTAGAATGAATTATTAGAAATATACATTACATATTGAAACAGAACCATGACACCCTTCTCTTTACCTGTTAACTTATTCTTTAGGTTTTGTGTGAGTACTACAGTAAACAAAATAGCAAAGCGAATCTGTGTTTGATATATATAAAATGATAAAATAGAGCACAGAAAGATTTAATCTGATCATTTGTAATTATTTAATTTCTACTTAATTTCATTCAGTTAAATAAGTGTTTTATTTTGTTAGCATTCCTATTAATCCAGCTCAGAGATTGCACAGCTGGTGAAAATGCATAAGAGCACATAAAGGATGCATACAAATACTAATTAATCACAAAATAAACAAATTTTAATGCAGTCTTGTTTTAACATTTCTGTTGTATAATAGAATAGTTATTACTATTGTGATCCACTAGGGGAGACCAGAGAACCCCAATTTCTAGATACAACTTCACATACACCAGTCCCTTTCAAATAAAGCTGCTTTATTTGTACAAATACCTTCCACATCCACACAGGTCCAATAATCACCAAAATTCTCTTCTCTTCCTTTCTCTCTCTCTTTCTTTCTCTCTTCTACTCCTCAACACCACCCAGACGAGCATTGTTCTTTCCAACCCAACTCTGACTCACCTGGATGATGGTGGCAAGTCCTTTTATATTTGCTAACCCGGAAGTGGTTCTGCTGTTCCGCCCACATGGTCTGCGGAAGGCGGAAACCCTATGCCATATTGCTCTTCTCTTTTCTTAGCGCCACCCCCCAGTGGCACCCACAGTATCCAACAGGGCTGAGACAAAGAACTCCAAGTCCCATAGTGCCCGCTGCAATCCGGGGAAGCTACCATCTAATGTTCTGGGGGAGGCAATGTACCAAATCCATTGTTCTCCCAAGTCCTTTCAATATATGGACCTACTGGCTTGGTTCCTGGATTTAACTCAGCCAGGATGCCCATGTATTCCTCCTGGCATCAACATCCTTTGCCTCTATTCTGGGCAAGGAAGAGTTTTCTTTGCCCTGTTTCTTGGAGTGGCATAGGGCTGGCCTCCCATCCGGTTAAGGAACCATGCTCCTTCCTGGCCAGGACTCCTGCCTCTGCATATCGTCCCTCACATTATCAAGGGCACAACATAAATCCATGAGAATAGTTATACCAGAATTTTTTACATTGAAGAGAGCGAAGCAGTAATAAATAGAAAATTCTGTTTCCCTCTTTGACAAACCAGAATGAAATTTTCTTAAATAAACATGTTCATGTAAGATATAATGCACCTTTTTATATTATTTAAGAGAAACACAAGAGACTGGAGACTTGCCTAGAAATCTTGAGAAAAGCGTTTCTTAAACTATGGATTGCGTGAATGGAATTTGAATTGCATAACTAGAAAAAACACCCTGGACGACAAACCAAGGGGAAACAGATGATGATCGATGGAGATTCTCCAAGCAAGAACAGAGCGATCATCAGTCACTGTTCTGTGACGATTACGAGTCATGAAGATGTGCACTAGGGAAAACTAGTTCGTAAGGAAAAAAAAGTTTAAAAAACAGTGCTTTAGAACATAAGGGACTAGATTTGATTTCTTAAAAGATTCTTTTTCTAGACCTTAATTTGTGGTATTTAAACAGCATTTTCTGAATGGACTCTACAAGCAAAATTGTTGATCTTGCTTAAGAAATTAAGTTCACTTAATTCAGAGCAGGATCATTTTGGGGGAGGAGTGCTAGAGCCTGTCTCAGCTAGCATAGATTGCAAGGCAGGAATAAACCGAAGGCAGGGCCCCAGTCCATTGCAGGGCGAAAACACACATACATCAAACACACACTAGAACCAATTTAGTATCTCCAGTTCACCAAGCCTCCATGTCTTTAGACTGTGTGAGGAAACTGGAGCATCTGGAGGAATCAGACCCAGACATAGGGAAAACATGCAGACTCCGAGTAGGGGGGACCCAGGATGTGAACCCCAGTCGCCATACTGGAAGGCAGCAGCGCTACCACTAAGTTACAGTGCTGCCCAAGTTACCAATATTACATTCTAAAAGAACAAGGTATCATTTCCATTGTTGATAAAGTAATCCAAAAATTGCTGTTACATATGTTTGAAGTAATTTTCCCCACATGGCAAGTTTCATATGAATTGGACTAGCTTCTTCTTTTTTTCAAAGAGAAAGACAGACTTATTTTAGTTATTTTCAAATAAAGGGTTAAACTTATACTGAATAATTCATTATATGTAGTCCATGGAGGTAATGTAGCGTTTCATATCATGGGTTTTAATATTTATAATTATCATGTCTTTAACGTCTGCTTTTAAAGTGTTACTGGTTATTTAGGAACAAAAGGCTTAAGAAATCTAGATGATGGAGTTCTTCAAAATTCACCTCCCCTCCATTTCCACTGGTACCATGTAATCAAAATGTTTTCATATGTCCTCACATATGTCCATTAGATTTTTAATTGGAAAAACTAAAGAGTGTACACCATGCAAACATGATAACCTAATATAGCAGGCACCTTAACTTTTAAAAGACCATTGTGTATCTTTGTCACTTGTAACTGGTTTTAAATGCACAGTAAATTTCTCCAGTCTTACTTAAGAATTTATTGATTTTATGAACAATGTAACAGCTTTTCACTTTCTTAAACTGATGAATAACAGTTCAGTGATTTGTTCTGCATATGGAGCTTATTAATGGTCAAGAAATCCATCTTCTCCAATTTTAGGAAGATCTTTTCTTGAAGTGCAAATGTACCATAATAAATTGTAAGCATCCTTATAGAGCTTTGTGTGCCAACAGAACACAAACATTTTCCCTGCAGGCCAGTGTTATTAACAACAAATAGTACTGTTTAACAGTGAAGACATTTCATTGCACTTTCTCAGCAGTCAGCTAAATTTCTTCTGGAATCCCACAGCTCTGAAACAGCAGAGAACATTAAAAAGAAAACCAAATATTGAGGCTGTGGTAGCCTCACAGCTGGTAGCTTCAGGGCATTTTATATGTTTCACAGAGTTGGTGGAACATGAATTATCTTACAGTTGACTATGTACAGTATTTGTAACTGTTGATTTATTTAAATGCAATTATTTGTTTTATTTGATTTATTTCTTTTTTTTATTTTTCCCAGGTATAATTCGACTAAGTGAAGGGTTTCATGACCGCTATCCAGTTGAAGACTATTTGGATCTGTTTGATCTGGCTGCTTTTCAGATTCAGGATCAGGCGCATGGAAATGCAACAACCCAGTATAAACACAATATCGCTATTGGTAAATGTGATTTTATTGGTTGTCAAAAATATATTTAAAAAAAAATAGAAAAGCTCCATTGATTATACTGTATTGATTGAAGATGGTACGGTTAATAGTTTTTGAACTTTTAGAGACCTTTTAGAAAGTATGGCCATTTAAAAGGAATTTTTAGCTACTAAATTATATTGTTACATAATGGGAATGCTGTTAGAATTTCTTCTGATCTGGATTCCACACTATTAAAGCCAACATAAAACCTGACATAATGAAGCCACACACATCTGTTTGTACAGAAAAACTAAAATCAAACAATTTAAACATACAAACATTTTAACTGCTTAAGAGTAAGCATAACATTCTAAAGCACACGTAATCGATTACAAGTTACAGGAGGCCAGAGGCTATCCCTGCTGCATTGGGTATAAGGTAGGAGCAAATGCTGGGCTGGTTGGGGTGCCAATACACAGCAGGACTCATTCATACAGAAACCCACATTCACTCACAAAGGCTCAGTTTGGAATCACCAGTTATCCAACCTGCATGGATTTGGCATGGGAGAAGAAACCAAAGTACTCACAACAAATACACATAGACACATATAAAATGTTTAAACTCCACAGGTAAAGTTCCTGGATACTGGATCAATGTAGAAGGATTGCTAAACACTGCACCACCATTGTTAACCATTTGGCAGAGAGGTAATACTGTATATAATGTTGGTGTGTGTCATGTTGGTTTTTCAGGCCTGTTTTCCTTTCAGGCTTCTTTTCTTATTTATCATTAATGTGTAATTCTCTGGTGTTTTAATTAAATGGATACAATTGCTTAAGATATTTTAATATGGGCCCTTTTGTTTATAAAGCCTTGAAAATACAAATTTGAAATGCAGAAATACTGTTTAGAGAAATCACTTTTGGGACTACAATGGAAAAATTAGTTTGAATAAGCATGAGTTTCCCTTTGCTGTTTTTTATTGCATATTGTACAACACTCGACCTGTAAAGTAACCGATCCATTTTCAAACTTACTTAATCCTGTTTATGGTAATGCTGTGCCAGTTCACTGCAAGGCACACTTGACACTCACACTCACTCTTGCATACATACATGTGTTGTCAGCCATACCCACTTAATCTCATTCAGAGTTGTGGTGCCTAAGCCTAACCAGGCAGCTCAGAATTGCTACTACCCTGGACAGGGCATCAGTTTGTGACAAGACACACACACACACACACACAACAACTCACTAGGTTAATTTATTTTATCCTGCACAGGCCAAATGCATAATATCTATAAGGAAATATATACAAAACTATCATTATGCATAGTAGAGTGAAGTTGCAGATCAGAGAATCTAAAACAGTTAATCAAGAAATCCAGTTGAATACATTATGTAGTGATCATCTACTGATTAACTGCGTACAAATAAATAATGTAGATTATACAAAGTCCAAGGATCTGGGATAGAATCCTCAAATATAAGTCATGTTTTACTCCATAATGAATGTGTGTTATACTGCATATTTTTAAAAATGACTAGATACGTGATAGCACATTGTGTTAATATCATTGCTGTCCTTTTATTAGCAAAGACCAGTTAGCCAGGTCAGTTTTACACTGAAAGAACCTACAGAAATGTACGTAATGAAGTACCACATATTAAAGTGTGTTTCATATGCAAGAAGTTACCACATATGTACTATTTTATTACCGGTTGACATTGCTATTTTAAGCTTGAAAGTTTCCTTTTAACAGTATGCTAAAGAAAATATTTGCTAATTTATTTTCTTCCCTTAACATATCAAATTCAATGTGCAGTATTACAATAATTAAATTGCCAAGCACACTTTAGGAATTTTTGATTTTGGCTGTTCCTGCAACACTACCTGTACCAATGCTGTGAAGCTACACTCTAGTAAGAAACTATTTAAATTACATTTCTAGTTTCCTGTACTTGACTCTGTTAATTAGGGCAGAGTATCAATGCATTATGTATGAGGCCTTCTTCACCACTTTTGTGGCAAGCAATGAAACAGTAATGATATAGAATGTAAATGGTACAAGGACTTTAGTAACAGCACATCTGATACTTTGGTATTGAATACATGCTGAAGGAAAATAAATGATGAAAAGGTCAAGAATAACTTGATTTATCAGTATGTTGGGTCAATAAAAAAACAATCTGTGGTTTAATTTCTACAATAGATATTTCTACTTGATTCACAAGTATAGCAGACATTGCCATGGCTATATACAACTAACAAGCTAAATGCAATATTTGCCATTCTTTATTTAATATAGAACCCTTCACCAACACATGTAGCTTTAAAAATATAATTTAGAGTAACAAGATAAAATGCAAGTTCATTATAAATTATGGAAAAACTGTCACTGAAGAGCCAATGAGAGTAAACAAACAGTAAAAGTACATGGGTTGATACCATGCTGTTACAGTATAGTACAAGCAGAACAACTACAGTAGAGTAGATTCAGAGAATAGGCAAATATAAGTATAGGCAATACAAATTTGATAGAAATGATGGATTTTTAATTATGAGTCCCAGGGGCTAGGAGCCACAAAGCTAAATGGGAATGGCTATTCCCCAAGAGTGGCAAAAACTTTAGAATTATAAGAAAGCTGGAATAAGAGGTTTTCATCTGTGTGGAAGGTCAGTATGAGGCAAGTAATGATAATGGATAATCTGGAGTGGTAGAAGTAAATATTGTTGCGATTCAGAGATTTTCTGCACATATTTGAGTTGTATTTCTCAAAACACATGAATTTGTGTATTGTATATATGCCTTTTTAACATTGATAGTCTATCCATCCATTTTTACACCTGCATTTCCAATTCAGTGGTATAAAAAGGGTTAGAGCTCATCCCAGCTGGAATGGGAGCAACACAGAAATCAAACATTAAATTTTGTAGGAAAAATAAAGAGTCTGTCCTAAGGTATATGCCTGCTTAAGCAAGATGCTAGAGTATACAGTACATGAAGTACTTGGAGAAAACCAGACCAAATGAAGCACTCATTAAAAAAAATTCTGTACACATTGTATCAGATAGAGGCTAAGGGCAATGCCAGTCCATCATGGGATACACAAATGTGCAAGTCTACTTATTAAAAATGATTGGACTGTGGTAGAAAACAAAATGAACATTGGGACCATATGCAAAAAATATCTCAGCAAGGACAAAATGCAGTGTCCAGGATTTCTCAGCTATTGGCACCAGCAATGGCAAAATGTCAACATATACTGCTAAGGCATCCACATATCTTCAAAACCAATTGGGTCACAGGGTAAATTAAACCAGTTTTCCAAAATTGTAATTCCTTCAAGTGATTTCGAACAATGAGTGGCAAGGAAATTCAGCCATTATGTCTACTTCCTAATGGATGCAGCATTCTGAGCTCAGATTCTTTACCTAGTCTTTAGTTATGTGAAGTTTGAATGGTTCCCCCAGTACACATACATTTTCCTCTGAGAACTCCAGTTTACTTCCAACAGAGATATGCAGGTATAGTCCAGTTCAAGTGTCAGTTCTCCTTACCAGACCTTGTTGAAATTCAGTATCTGAGTATTATCTGATAAAAGGATCAATCACAAAGTGACACCCATAGATGTCTCCTCAATGCACCATCTAAACACAGTGTCATAACTCACAGATTGGCAACTTTGATGGACAAAACTTTGCACCAGCTGCCAACCAAAAGTAAAGTGTCTGTTCCTTTCCTTAAAAAACACTGCAAGCACCAGACCTACACTCTTTCTGCATGCTCACTTATCTCAGCCTGGCAGTAACTCTGTTCTTAATCTGTGGCTATAACAAAGGCTGTACTGATTTCTTTTAGTTTGAAGCACAACTTCTTACTGGAGTGGTAGACTGAAAGATATTTTTGTATTTTTACCAGACAAAGGTGCACTTAAGAAACCAATAGTAAAATATATATTCCTTTATTTAAAAACCATTGCCCGCCCCAGATGTATGTTCTATCTACATGCACAAAGCTCTCAGCCCAGCTGTAACTCTGTTTCATATAGCAGGACCCATTGCCCAAGCTGTAGCTGTGACAAAGGCTGTAGTGATTTCTTTTATTTTGAAAGGCAACCTGGTACTGGACTGGAAAAGCGAAAAACATTTTTGTATTGGAATTAGACGAGGGTGCCATTAGTCTAAATCTTGCTAAGGAATGGCAAGTGCACAAGCAGGAGACAGACCATAACAAAAGCCATGTGGATGTCTTGGTAAAGGCAGGAGTTGACTGATCACCAACTGCCTGTCATATGTAAACTTTGCTAGCAGAAGTGGAGACTGTGTGAAACCTTTAAAAAGAAAACTGTAGTACCACCTACACCCAGAAGGCAAAGAAGGAGAACAGCTCCTGAACAAAGAAGGAAAAGTACACTGAAGATCTTTACACATGTATCAGAGAAAGCTGACCAGGAAAAGAACAAAATGTCACCTTCACCAAACCATAAGTACGCTTACTTCGATTCCAAGAACTATTAATTGTAAATAAGTAGTTAGGATAAAGCTGGATAATATACAGTAATCCCTCCTCGATCGCGGGGGTTGCGTTCCAGAAACCCCCGCGATAGACTAAAATCCGCGAAGTAGAAACCATATGTTTGTGTAGTTATTTTTATATATTTTAAGCCCTTATAAACTCTCCCACACTGTTAACATTATTAGAGCCCTCTAGACATGAAATAACACCCTTTAGTCAAAAGTTTAAACTGTCCTCCATGACAAGACAGAGATGACAGTTCTTTCTCACAATTAAAAGAATGCAAATAGATCTTCTCTTCAGGAGCAGAGAATTTCAGAGGGAGAGAGAGAGAGAGTGCTCGCAAAGAAAAGCAAACAATCAAAAAATCAATACTTGTGCTTTTAAGTTTGCGCGCATTTTTAGAGGAGCGTTAGTATCTTCTAAGCAAACAGCCTCTGTGCAAACAGCCCCTCTGCTCACATCTCCTCCGTCAGGCGCAGAGAACGTCAGAGAGAGAGAGCGAGATTAAAGCAACAATCAAAAAATCAATACGTGTGCTTTTGTGCTTTTAAATATGCCGAGCACCACAATAAAGCGGCATTTTTTAGAGGAGCGTCAGTATCTTTTAAGCAAACAGCCTCTGTGCAAAGAGCCCCTCCGTCAGGCGCAGAGAATGTCAGAGAGGGTGAGAGAGAGGCAGAGACAAGCAAACAATCAAGCTCCGCGTGGGATGCATATCTTATAGCATTGAGGAGTTTTAGTTAATATGTAATACATGCTCTGATTGGGTAGCTTCTAAGCCATCCGCCAATAGCGTCCCTTGTATGAAATCAACAGGGCAAACAAACTGAGGAAGCGTGTAGCATAAATTAAAAGACCCACTGTCTGCAGAAATCCGCGAACCAGCGAAAAATCTGTGATATATATTTAGATGTGCTTACATTTAAAATCCGCAATAGAGTGAAACCGCGAAAGTCAAAGCGCGATATAGCGAGGGATTACTGTATTATGGTGTTGGTAACACTGTAACCTAAAAGTAATAACTTTTGTGAAGGATACTTTTTAGCTGTTACAGGCTTCCTTCCCTAAATCCAGTAATACGTGCAGAGGAGCATCTCACTTACAAAATTGCTGTGAGCAAATCAATAACCACCTTCACAGTGCAAGCAATAGAAACTTTATAACCAGATAGAGAACTTATCTGTTGTAATCAGATGAATTGAAAGATCAGAATCCAAACGTTATGTGCTTTGTTCTATAGGAGAGGAAATTTTTCAACTTGTTATTGTGTTTGTTATTGTCATTCATTTATATACATACATGTGCTGTATATACAGTCAAGCACCAATTTACAGCCAACCAAGCTGAGACCATTCATACTTATGGCCAGTATGGTGTGAATAATAATACATGATCTAGCATTTTACTTTTACAAACGATTTCTTCAGTCTCCCTATACTATGTGAGCTTTACCCTGTGAAGTATTGATTAATCACCATGAAGTACCAACACATGAATAACAAGTGGTTCCCCGTAGATTTTTGGGATCACAGCTGCATGGCATTTCCAAACAGCTGTGCAAGATGAGGAGTGAGTGGCTATTCAAAAGTGGTGTGCAGCACCCTAAAAAAATAGGCCGCTAAGACTCAAATATCAGTTTGTGCTTGGCTGTTAAAGTATGCTCACCAGTGACCCCCACCAGAAACCCAGAGCCTTAATTGCAATAATCTGTGCACTATGTGGCCAACGTGCAACAAATTAAACATAAGTCACGGCCACATGACTGGTTCCAAATTGAGGTGTAAAATACCAGATGGCGGTATATGTATATCCTTGTTTTCAGGGGTACACTTTTGGCCCTGTGTCACTGAATTGGATTAAGCAAGATTGAAAAAAGTGCATAGGCATTCTTAAAAACAGAATATTATGAAATTCATTAACGTATTACATTTGTAGCTATTTCAACAAGACACTGCAATGTTTCAGTGCCACAACATATACTGTAAATAGGATGTTTAATATGTGCAGACACTCACATGACTATAATTATCTATAAATAAGCAGCTTCTTTAACATTACAGATGTATTATGTTACTTATAAAGCTGGTGTGACCACTAGAGGTCATAACTGCACTCCAAACCTCAGACAACCACCACAACACAAGTCCTGATATAAAGGTTTATTTTTACAAATTCCATAAAAAAAGGCTTCTTTATTAAACACATTCACAATACAATTCTTCTTCTCTTTTCCTCCCTCCTTCCACTCCTCTTGCATAGTTTTGTCCTTCTTTCACCAACCTTTAACTCTCCTGAATGAGGTCAAGCGGTTTCGTTTATGTTGGACCCAGGAGTATGTCTATTGCTAGGGCATAGCCCACAGGAAAGACTTCCAGGTCAATTGGAAATCCAATAACGTAGGGATAATGAATCCTCATTGAATGTGACAAGGCTGTTCTACAGGACTACAATGCCTTGTGGGTGTCTGCCCAGGGAGGCTGCCACCTAACGTGTCAGGGGAGCATGTTGTCAAGCCAGCAAGTTGTCTGGGGTAGACACCACAATGTTCTTCCAAAACACTGGCCTTCTGGGCGGGTACTGTTCCTCAGTCCAACCCAGCCAGGATGCCAGTGTACTGTCTAATGATTGAAGCAGGGCAATCTTTGCCCTGTTTATTGTGCCTTTGATCGTCTGGCCTCCTGTCCAGTTAAGGAACCTTTCTATGTCCCAGCCAGGATGTCCACACAATGCTCTCTGTCCATCACACTGGCTTTGTAACTTTTACATTTGATTTACTTAGATTATGGTTTTATCTTAAGTAACATACAAGTTACAAACTCATAATGCAATTATTTCCCTGGTTCTTGAACTACTGGCAGATTAAGGCAGCATTGAGTCAGTGAAGGGGACAGAACCAGCAACAGTGGGATTTAAAGTGGTCTAATATCTCAGCCACTAAGCTGCTCTGCTTTTCAGATAATAACCTGTTTTATATTCAAAAATGACATTTAATGATGCTCATTACCGCCACATAAACATCCATCTTAAGCAACTTGTTTATTAAATGGACATTTATGATTTTGTAAAAATGATTTCTGCCTGACTTCCAAATCTAAGTTTAAATTACATGCAGGCATCAAAATAAACTATTAAATATATGGTACATTTCAACTGCATGAAAATAAAAGACAATGTGGTGAGAGGGTGAAGTCAAGCACAAGGATCACCGCTTCCCATTGTAAGGGCTTAAGTCAGTGTCATTAATATCTCTAATGAAAGAGCAGGCCATCAAGCCAGTGTATTGAGGCTTTTATCAAGCAGAATTAAAATGCAGACCCTGTGATTAAAGAAGGGCTCCCATCAAATCACTTTCTAAACTGCCAGGAGTTGTTTATGACACATTTTTTATTTATAGTAACAAGAATATGGCCATAAGGAACTAAGCAGGCAAGGGCAAATTATTTCTTATTCAAGGACCCTTCTTTAGTTTGGCACAGTTGTAAGATGCCTTTGAGCATCACTAAGAAATAAATATATGTTCTGCTGATGTTACTGTAATCATAATAATCTTATTGTCTTACTCATTTACACCATGAAAGCTAATGTTAAATCTGTTCTTGTTTTGGGTACTGTATTTATATTTATTTTCAGTAAGGAAGTAATATATCATGGGCCACATCATCTATTAAAATATACACTGCTAGTTATTCACTTGCAAAGGGTGTTCTGTATCTTTAAATATTAGTGACTTAATTCACTGTATGTATCACCAAGTGCTGCTATAGATTCACTGAGGATGTAGATTGTTAGTTATATTAATCTTAATATTTAAATAACTGCTAATTTCATACATTTCTATTCTTATTGGATCTGCTTAGTCCTGTTCAGTATTTCAGAGGGCTGCAGCCTATCCGGGAAGTATCAGGTAAAAAGCAGGAATCAACTCTGGATGTGGCAGTCCATCACACATATTCACACTGACATGATGACAATTTAAAAATTTTCTGCCAAGAAAACCTTTGGAATGAAGCAGGGGAACCAATAAAAATATGCGTGCAAAGCCCACACAGACTCAGACCACACTTAGAATATTCAACTCCAGAATGCTATTTTGACTGTTGAACCTGAAAAAGATAGAGAAGCATGATTGACTAAGTTGTGCAATTACATTTGCAATTGTCATCTAACTGAATAAGTGATTGCACAGAAAATGTCTACACCCAAAATCCTACACAGAACATGCAAACACCACAGAGAAATTCTCCAAGCCCAAATTTATGAGCAAGACTTTGGAGCTCTGAGATAGTGTTACTATGCTCAGCACTAATCTCTTTTAGCAATGTATGCATTTTGAAATTCAAATACCTTTCAAAAAGATCTTACGGCAGGTGTTTTGCTTTCTCCACAAAAACTATGAAAAATGAGGCAAGGCGTTTATCACATTATGCTAATAGGACTTTAAAGACTCTCATTCCCTTTAAATAGTTTCTGAAAAGTCGATTAATTTCACAGAACCTAGTGCAGCTGTAAATGACACTTTTTGTCCAGGCAAAGATCTATATTAATTACAAGTCACAGCTGTGTTTGTTCATTGCAAATCACCTGCCACTCCGTTAAAAATAATAGAAATTTAAGAAGAAGCAGATTTAGTTAAATGAATGGATAAAAGTATTGAGCATTAAACATGCTACTTGAACAGCTATGTGCTTGTGTGGACCAAAAGACAAGACAGGATAATGTACTATACATAATCGCAAATGTGACCAATTTATTTAATTCTGCATCCACACTCTGTGTACAAATACATGACAACAAGCAGTCTAAATAACCAAAGCTTGTGACATGAGTTAACTTCTAATTAGTAAATTGATTTCAATGAAAGTTTGCAGGTAGTAAGTTGCTCCTTGCTAATAAAGCTTCTAAGTATCCCTGAAATTGGAATTACAGAAATTAGTAAACAAGAAATTATTTAAACTCTTTAGTATGATAAAAGATTGAGACATCCAAACAACATCCAAGGTAAGAATCCAATATAGCTAGTTGAATATTTGAGTGGGGTAACCATTATGGTTTAAACAAACCACCTTAATTCCTCATGCAGTGACACCTTTATGTAGTAAACCGTACAACTTAAATATCCAATGATTGCTCACATACTTTTTTTTTGCCATTATGTACACATCTCAGTGATGTGACTTGTTTAGTTAGAGGCTTCAATGGAAAGTTTGTGTTTTAAATTTAATGCCTTAGACACCACTCTAATTAAGCATGGTGGTGTATATATATCTAAGACAATGGGCCTCAGTTATAGTGCCATCAGTTAATTAGATGTACCAGAAGTATTATGTACTATGTACTTTTTTACCAACGGCTAATACGAAGGACATTTAAAAAGTTTTTGCACTTTTTTTGACTCTATTTATTAAGAATTTCAAAAACAAATGACATCACTTTTCGATGCAATTTTCCCAGCATCGTACCAAATTTTTAATGCCGTCAGTAAAAAATATATTTGGGTGAACGTGTAGCCACTGATGCTGCTTTCACATCAGGATTCTTTCTTCATGCCTTTTGGTCATGGCTGTAGCTGGATGTCCAGAGCGCTCATTTTTGAACATTTCAGTCCACTCATAGATGACTCTACGAGAGAGAACTTCGTCCCCATACTGAGCACACATGCAGAGATGAAATTGTACTCCTGGCACACCTTCTGTCCACAAAAAGTGTATGACAGAACGCTGTTCCTGTTTGGTGCAATTTATAAGTTTTGCAGCCATCTTCACCACAGAGTGACAACTCTTATACTAAACTGCAAGGGCAGCCAGCTTGCCAGACAGAAGTAGTCACATGACACTCTCAAACATGACCAATTACTATCCTCCCATCTTTACTGTTTCCAAAGAAAATATAGAAGTACAGACACTTTTTGAAAAGTCCTTCATATTATTCACTTGAGCTGCTTACTGTTGAACATGCTACATATAATCCTTGATGGTGCTGGTGTGAAAGAGATTGCAGAAATCCATAATAAAGTGGTATTTGGTCATTGTACAAAGGTGATTTAAAGTTTATTCAATCTAATTTAAAAACGGCCAAAAATCTTGACTCTCCATTATCATCAAAGTCTAACATTAGTACTGCCTCAGTATATGCTGAAATTGAATGAATGTCTACCAAAAAAAAATTAGCAATTATTTTTGCTTACATAAAAGTACTGTCTTGTTCTCTTCTTATAACATTCTAAAAAACAGCATTCACATTAGCTATACAAAAAATTAATTCTTCATTATTTACAATTGTGGCTTGACTTCATCGGTTAATTTGCTGTATTTTTTTTAAATTACAAAAGCACTTAATGCTGATCATTGACTGTTATTGTGAACTTTATTGCACATTACTAGTAGAAAAAAACACAAGGCTATGCACTAATAAAAAATGTAGCATAATCAGTTGTAAGACAATAAAGACAAAGGAGATGATTTGGGGCATCCACTGGCAAACCCTGTATATTGAAATAATATAATAGAAACAAGTTTAAACATTGCCAAAAACGTCTTCCCAGTGCAGACTGAAGTCAAGACTGTGGTGTAATCCCATAGGAGGAGGATAAGGTGAAAGGGAAGAGCTCATGGGACATAGAAATGATGTCTTACCAAAGGCAGTCATCAGGGGCCTCATGTATAAACGGTGCATACGCACAGAAATGTTACGTAAGCACTTTTCCACGTTCAAATCACGATGTATAAAACCTACACTTGGCGTAAAGCCACGCACTTTTCCACGGAACCTCATACCTTGACGTACGCAAGTTCTCCGCTCGGTTTTGCAGACTGGCGGCACCCAGCGTCAAAGCAATGCTACTGTTCCTGTGTGGTTACACCTTATTTTCCTGACGCAGATTTATAAATACACTGAAACTAACCGCATATTGTTTATTATAGTAACGCATCTGATTGTAATTAACTTGTAACAATATAATGGTCCAGGGAACAGCCATAGTATTCCAAATACCATAACTGCTTTAGCATTGTTACTCTCACTTCTCCTTCTTTTTCTTTAAGCTCCTCCCGTTAGGAGTTGCCACAGCGGATCATCTTTTTCCATATTACTCTTACTGCACCACTCGGAGTATTTATATCACTGTATCTGAGTGTGAATCCCAGCAGCAGCTGATCGGAAAGAGAATTATCGGTATACAGCTTCAAGGACACACTGTCTCAGACACTGCAAAACGTTTTAAAGCCTTTTCTGTACGGACCTCGTGGTTCAGAAACAGTTTGATCACAAGAACTTTAAATGCACTCAATCAATTGCACCTTGTAGAACTGTTTGTACTTATAAGTACAATCACCCCACTGTAAACTTTGCACTATAGTTATAATATCGCACAACCTGAGGCACTTTATAAAGTGCGTATTTACATATGATAACGATATCATTTTTAAGGTGAAATGCAGCCAAATATGTTTATTAAATTATACAGATAAAACTTTAACTTCATTTAAATAATCTATATTCTTCACTGGGAGTGTCGTAAAGGATAGAATAATTAAACATGTACTATGAAGATATTTCAATGTTCCTTAAACGTTTTGAAGAATCGGCACTAAGCTTACAGATGGCTTAACTTCTATTACAGAGCTGATTGTGTGACGAATGATTACTTGGGGAAAGAAAAGCAAGGACTGCTGTGACGGCTACACCAATATATATTGAATATAAAACAGAAAGAGAAAATAACAACGCAGCGACAAATTTCGGCAAAAGTTAAATGCTTGTGTCATGAGCAACAGACGTGGCCATCCACCGTGCATAAGCTACCTTACTGACATTGGCGGGCAAAGGGGCCACCGATTCTTCCTCTGCCCAGTGCCACCACAAGCCTAGAGCCGCCCCTGAGTACTGCTGCAATAAATTATTTCATCGAAGTGAAACACATGTTTAATAACGTGCTTTAACTCCTATCATCATAAAAATGGTAACACGTATACATCTCAGTATTTTAGTTATTCAGAGAGCTGTAATATCACGAATGTAATGGATTCTGTGTCCAGTTGGAGGAAGAGAGCCGGTTTAAGTAGTGATTCACACACATAGAGCACATAGAAGATCAAATACAAAACAAAGCATTTAACGTGCTACTTTAATTACGATGTGATTTGAGAAACTGGTTAATTAAACGATTTTAAGATGAAGTTTATAATGTTTTACTTTAATGACAAAAGTGGAAATGTCGAGATTGAAGTTGACATTTCGTGCTTTTTCCCCACTGTGTGCCTTTTTTTCTCTGTACCCTAATAAGCTTTCATATGACATTCAGACAGTGGGCTACAACTTGGCTTTTCACGGCGACTTTGATATGTGACTTCTTTTTTATTTCCGGCACTGTGCGATTTTGTGAACGTGAGCTTTCAAGTTTCTCCAACACGATATGTCACTCAATCAACTTCCTTTTGTTGATTATACCACAGTTTATTTGAACAAATAGTATGTTTTTCCTTTGCCTCCACTTGGTATTTGCTGAAATTCTTATATTTTCCCTCGTGCTTTTCCCATTGCCTTTTCACAGAAGGCTGAGCTTAAGGGCGATTTATATTGATTTGCATATTCAAAGAGGCGTAATTCTGGGAGGAGTTGGGGCGTTACATAAAGCGCGTGCACGAGCATTACTTTTCACGCTGATCGAGATTTATGTAGCGGAAGAACGTGGAAGTTGGAGTACGCACAGATTCCTGCATCTGGATTTTTTTGTGCGTAAGCACATTTCGGCTTTTGTGCTTACGCCATGTTATAGTGCGAGTTCTACGCACGGCATTATTCATGAGGCCCCAGGTCTGCTAGAGAGAATGGAGGAGAAACATTAGGTAACAATGGCAATCTTTGCCTCAGGGTGGAATTACCATTAGAAGAGCTCCGCAGTTGTCTCCCAGATGCACATATGTGACACATTTTATCTCAGAATTATTTCATGGCACATCCCTGGTCCACTGAAGTGATTGACAACACTACATGCTATTTTCTCCTGTTTCTAACAGTGCTCATTTCATCAAGGGGATGCCTGATCCCCTGCTCTTTGATTCACACTCAATTCACAAATAGGAAACATCCCCTTTCAAATGCTGTTTGTTTGTCGAGGAACTTTAAAAGGTAAAACTGGGTCTCAAGGCCAGAAAGGTTGAGAAAATACTGTTCTAAGAGAAATGCTGTAATCCAACAAGATAATGAAAGTGTTATCCCAAAGTGGTGGAGGACAAAATACAGCAGTTGCTACATTTGATGACGTGACATTTGTTGATGCTCTTATTTAAAATTTGTGAGCATTCATAAATCATTTGGAGAACACTAGCAGATAGGAATTTTAGTCCCTATTTCAGCATTTGCATAAGGTTGTATATAAGATGAAGGTTGTGGAGGGCTAATATGTATTGAATGCCTTTCTTACTGGATCCGTTATGCAAAATTATCTAACGTACATTAAAATGTCCCACTTGCTAGAGCATTATTAATTACAAATATCAACAATTAAAAATATGTGTCAGCTAATTTTATTTTTTCTGCAGTCTCACCAAATATTAACACTAGAATCCCTGAGAAAAACTTGTAATGTTGGGCCTCCTTAAACTCCCTCATACCTTTTCATCAGCGTCTTTTGTTTTACAAATGTGTCAATCAGGACCGGCAGCAGGCAGCCTGCTATTCAATCCCCCACTGACGCAGCTTTAGGCATACACAAAATTCTCCTAACTCAAGTCTGTTTATCTAGGTGTGAGGTCCCTGGAGTTGTACAGGGTAAATAATATGTTGTTACTTGGAACACAATAAATTTCATGTGTGTTCCGTGTCTTCAACAATCTGTTTAAATGTAGTATGACAGGAAAAGTGAGGCAAGAAATGTTGAACATGCTATAAAGTCACTCCAAGGTGGAAAAGCAGCAGGCCCTGATGGCTACCCTGCAGAGTTTTACAAGAAATTCTCCGCTCAGCTAGCTCCCCTCCTATTAGCAACATTTACAGAAGCCAGAGATAACCAATCTCTTCCACAAACCTTTCGCCAAGCACTAATCACTGTCTTTCCAAAACAAAATAAGGACTTATTACAATGTGCATCATACAGACCAATTTCACTTCTGAATAACGACGTTAAAATACTCTCTAAAATCATAGCTAGAAGGATGGAGAAAGTGCTCCCCTCAATAATATCACAAGACCAAACTGGATTTATTAGGGGCCGACACTTATCTTCAAATCTTCGACGCCTGTTTAATGTAATATACTCACCAACTAAATCAAACACCCCAGAAATATTATTATCATTGGATGCAGAAAAAGCATTCGACATGATTGAATGGAAATACCTTTTACTATTTTGGAGAAGTTTGGGTTTGGCCCGAACATTTGTGCATGGATTAAATTACTGTATACTAACCCAGAAGCTTCAGTTTGCATCAATAACATTTGCTCAGACTACTTTAAACTAGAACGTGGCACAAGACAAGGATGCCCTTTGTCACCACTGCTGTTTGCAATTGCCATTGAACCACTGGCAATACATTGTCGAAATACTGATCAGATAAAGGGGATTAGCAGAGAAGGACTGGAACAGAAAATCTCATTATATGCAGATGACATGGTACTGTATATATCGGACCCAGAAAATTCTGTGCCTGCAGTCTTAGCAGCACTCACAGAATTTCAAAAGCTCTCTGGTCTCAGAATTAATCTGAATAAAAGTGTACTCTTTCGGTGAATTCGCAAGCATATAATATTAGATTAGACACCCTTCCTTTTATCATTGCAGAACAGTTTAAATACCTCGGGGTAAACATCACAAGTAAACATAAAGCTCTTTATCAACAAAATTTATCGTCTGTATGGAAAAAATTAAACAAGACTTGCATAGATGGTCAACCCTTCATCTCACACTAGCTGGAAGAATTAACACTGTTAAGATGAATATTCTTCCTAAGCTCCTTTTTATTTCAAAACATACCAATATACATTAATAAATCGTTCTTTAAGCAATTAGATTCAACAATAACCTCATTTATTTGGAATTCTAAACATCCACGCATCAAAAGAGCGACCCTACAAAGACAAAAGGCAGAAGGCGGCATGGCTCTACCTAACTTCCAGTTTTATTACTGGGCAAATATACAGTCGATAAGAACCTGGACACAAATAGAAGAACATACACAGGCATGGACCGCAATAGAAGTAAAATCCTGCAGTACTTCTTTGTATTCCTTGCTTTGTGCTCCAATAAACACACGTTATCGGCAATACACTAATAACCCAATTGTGCTCCACTCACTTAGAATCTGGAACCAATGTAGAAAGCATTTTAAGGCGGAGAAGCTTCTTTCTGTGGCACCTGCAAAAGAACCACCTCTTTCAACCCTCACAAACATATGCAGTTTTAATATCTGGAAAAATTTGGAATTAACTTGCTTAGAGATCTTTATATAGACAACGTCTTTGCATCCTATGAACAATTACGTTCCAAATTTAACATTCCAGCTACAAATTTCTTTCACTATCTTCAAATCAGGAACTTTGTTAAACAGAACCTTCCAGATTTTCCTCATCTTGCACCCTCATCCACGCTGGAAAAATTATTGCTCAATTTCAAGGAGTTAGACTCCATCTCTACAATATATAAAATCCTTTTACAATCCCTTCCTTTCAAAGATCCAAGAGGACACTGGGAAAATGACCTCTCAATTAATATATCAGAAAAGGAGTGGAAAGTAGCAATGCAGAGAATTCACTCAAGCTCCATATGCAAAAGCATACAATTATACAACTCAAAATTATATATCGAGCACATCTGTCTCGACTAAAACTCTCAAAATGTTTCCAGGGCATGATCCAACCTGCGAGCGTTGCAACCAAGCCCCAGCCTCACTAGGTCACATGTTCTGGGCCTGCTCCAAATTAACATTATTCTGGACAAAAATTTTTAATTACCTCTCAGACAGTCTTGGACTCACAATCCCTCCTAACCCATTAACAGCTGTGTTTGGGGTTCTTCCAGAGGGTCTTAAAGTGGAGAAAGACAAACAAATTGTGATTGCATTCACTACACTGTTGGCACGCAGACTTATTCTGATAAACTGGAAGAACCCAAACTCTCCTCTTTTAAGTCAGTGGGAAACTGATGTGTTATATTATTTAAAATTGGAAAAAATCAAATACTCAGTTAGAGGATCTGTGCAGACTTTTTTCAAAACATGGCAGGATCTAATCAGTAATATTTTGAAATGATTTTATAAAGCACAGAGAATTTGTTGATTTAGGTATTTTTAAAAGCCTTAAATTTTACACCGTTTGGCTTGCTCTCTCTCTCAAGGGTGGGGATCGATCTGTTCTTAGCATAATTCTTTTTTTTTGTAAAAACTTGATTGCTATGTATTGATTGTAATAAAATTAATAAATAAATAAAAAAAAAAAAAAAAGAAATGTTGAACATGTAACCTCCCTGATGGAGGATCACTGGAATCATGGGAAAGAGAGGTCCTTTCATTGGATTGGCTGGCCCAGCACTGTTTCAGCTGTGGAATGGCCAAATGGGGGAGGCAGCTTGATAGATGAGGTCTCCAGGACTACAGTGGAACCTTGGTTCACGAACATCTCGGTACACGTACAACTTGGTTTACGACCAAAAGTTCACCAAACTTTTGCCTCGGTTCACGACCACACACTCGGTATACGAACAAGCCAGTTTCCCTTTAGGTTTGTACATGTTCAGTCTCTCCCTGTGCATTTCCTGTACAGCGAGCGAGCGAGCAAGAGAGAGCGAGAACGCGACACACACACACAGGCGCATGCGCAAGAGACACACACAGACACAGAGGCACCGAGAGAGACACATACACACAGAGGTGCACGAGACAGAGGCACACACACAGGCACGCGAGACAGAGGCACACACACAGGCGCACGAGACAGAGACACACACACAGGCGCTCCAGGCTCACAAAAGAGACACACGCACACACGAAAGAGAGAGAGAGCGAGCGAGCAAGCGAGAGAGGGAAGGCTGGATGCATAAGGTAGAAAGAGGTTGTTTTTGTTTTCAGTTCTGTTTACAGCGATCAGTTCATAGCGTGCATTGTGGCAATGTTACTTTTCTTGGAGGTTTATTAAATTACGGATTTTTCAAATGTTCATTTTTTTCCTTGTGCTTAAAACTCATTAAAAAAAAGTGTTTTTAGCGAGCGGTTCCTAGCACTATAGCGCAAACTATTGCAGTGTTAGTTTTCTCTTTTGTTCAAGGTTTTTTAAGTGTTATTCAATGTTTTTACATTTAGTTTACTATTACGCTGTGCATTCTATGGTATGATTAACTATATTTGTGCTTAAAAACTAAAAAAATATATATTTACATACAGTTTGTATGGTCTGGAATGGATTAATTGTATTTACATACAATCCTATGGTGGAAATTGCTTCGGTTCCACTGTATAAACAAATCCAAATCATATTATGTAATGTCATCCATTGTTAAATTCTGCTCCGTACTTCTAAAATTTTTTTTTATACTGTATTGAGGATTTGTTCTGTTCTGTGTATTGTATTGTATTGACCCCCATCTTTTTGACACCCACTGCACACCCACCCTACCTGGAAAGAGGCCTCTCTTTGAACTGCCTTTCCCAAGGTTTCTTCCATTTTTTCCCTACTGGGGTTTTTTGGGAGTTGTTCCTTGTCTTCTTAGGGAGTCATGGCTGGGGGGCTGTCAAGAGGCAGGGCCTGTTAAAGCCCATTGCGGCACTCCTTGAGTAATTTTGGGCTATACAAAAATACATTTTATTGTATTGTATTGTATAACTAGAACAGAAACTTTTTTCTCTATTAATTGGCAAAATGATGACGTGAAGTGTATAATCTGTGAAGACTGAAGTCCAGATATCAAATAAACACTTTCACAAAAGACACAGATATATCAAAACAAGTGTGCTTTTTTCCTAGAATTTATCCAAAGTAAAAGAAATTGGGATAGGGTACGACACACACACAGACACTTATATGTCTGCTTGGCTGGTGCAGAGGTAAGAACTACTGTCTCCAAGTTGAGAAGTTGCAGGTTCGATCCTGGGTCCTTCGTCCAATAACTGTTTTGAGTAGTGAGAGGTTATTATTATTACTATTATAGACTAAAATCATACATTTGACTTATTTGAGTATGTAACAGCTGTTGTAAATTTATGGTTCTAATAAAAGTTAGCGTTTTGTTTTATTATTCACTTTTATTGTCTCAGTTACGTTCACGCTCCTCCCGATCTGACGCTGTTAGTTTTCAAATAAAGACGTTCTATAACAGAGGTGAATTCAGATGAGGATGAGGGTTCTACATCAGTGAAAGAGAACAGAAACCCTCCCCACGAGAAACGTCTACTCACACATAAGAACAACGCATCTGCACCAGGCATAAGGGTGAAAGATGGCACCGTTTGGATACAGCAAGAGGTTGGGCATCATTATGCCAGTGAATCTGTGTTTTTGACATGTTCAGTTATTTATATTGTTGGAGGTTTTTTACCTCTAAATATTAATATACTGTAGTGTTGTTTCTTAGTGAATACCTTCTTCCCTTGACGTACCGTCCTTTCTAATTTTCTAATTTCAGGTTTTTAATTAAGCAAAATTTGTGTTTTTATTGATGAGTGAGTGAATGCATTATATTTTGGATTTATACTTCGGATATATCCAAAGGCATGTGCCTCCTCCAGACCGCGAGTTCTCGAAGCATACACACCGCCTGGTCATGTGTTCGCTCGCAAGAGAAACTCACGGAGAGCCGCCTACCAGCTGCCTGTGTGTGTGCCTCTGTCTGTCTCTGGCGCGGCTTTCTCATGCGCTGCCTCTGTGTGAACCGGTGAGGCACAGAGAAGGTCAGCTGCTGTCAGAGCGTCTCGACTGTTGCAGGGCCTGCATTAGTGAAGCAGGTGAGACGGTAATGATTCCTTCATTGTGCTTTAACCTCAGTTTTAAAGGATTGTTTTAAGGATCCCATGGGATACCCCTAGCAAACCGTTTCACACGCTGCATATGGCGATTCACCTCCGCGAGAAACATGCCTCTATGAACAGTCAACATAGCTCGGAGGTACATGACATTAACCTGACCTGCACTGCATGTGGCCTCTACGACAGACGAACATAAATGACGGCATTTTTTCTGTGTCGTCGTCCGAGTTGGTGGGCGTGGCCCTGTGAGTTGTCGTCGTATCCAATGGTCTTGGAATTGGTGGGCGTGGCTCCTTCCTGTGTGCGCCATTGGTGTCTCACTTGTCGGCGGCTTAGTGGATCCACGCCCCTTCCAGCGTGCTTTTCATGGTTGTCTTGCCTTAGTGAATTATATATTGTGAGCTGGAGGGCTGATCGCACCCCAAATAGAGACAGACGCCCCTGGGAAAACCACAGACCCTGAAACACTGACCACCCTCACTTTGCTCCTTATCCTTGCACTATAACGCGTAATACAAGCCTCGCGCGGTACTCCGCCGACTTATAAGCCTTGCGCAGCGCCTGTCATTTTTTGGAATTGATTGTTTGCTTTTATCTCTCTCTCTGCTCCTAGCGGAACTGTCATCTCTGACTTGTCATGGAGCACGTTTAAGCTCATGTGTTTGCGGTGTCTGAATAAAAATCCTTCTTTTTTTCTACGACCTTCTGTGTCTCTGTGCAAATCTGTGACCCAAGCGTGACAATATATAGATGCTCCCAACCTGCCTTGCGTCAACCCACCATCATTTTATGTACACAAGTAAATACCATGAAAATGTATTTTACTCCCACTATTTGTGTATGGCTGCACATAGTGAAAAGTTATGAGAATGCACAGTCCAAGGTTGGTAACTGATGCTGCCAGCAAGCTAGTGATTCTGGTTTGGAATAAATGGGTAGAGTATTGAAGAGATGAATAGAAGTTATCTAAGTATCCAATCTTCCTTACTTTTTATGACTCTGAATTGGAACATAATTCATTGTGTGTAATATATGTGTGAATATACAGATTAGCTACAGTATGTGTTTGTGTATTGTGCTACTGTATGAGTAGACATTTGACCTTCTATCACCTTTACACTTTTACACTACAGATCAAGTTGCATCACTGTCACATAAAGGGAGGTAGGAGTGAGAGATCAGTTTTTGAATTAGTTTATCTTATGAGCAATTCTTACCCTTTTGTTTAGATGATATATTGCTAAACTACCAGTGTGCTTTATCCTGCATTAACTGGAATGTATATTCACTTACAATGAAAAAAGGGAAGCAACATTCATGTACTCATTCATTCATAAATTATTGAATTGGCTTAGTCTGCTAACACTCATTTATACCTGGCCGGTTATCTTTAACAGCAACTTACCTCACTTTGGCAGGTTGGGGAAAGTGGAATATTATTAGAAAACCTATGTAGATATAGGAATGATATACAAATTCTGTATAGATTTTGCCTAGACTGGGATTTATGATTTATTCCAATATTATAAATTCAAATCTAAATGTATCTATGGCATTCTTTTTCAGTTTATCAGTCAAGGTTTATTATGTTTTTTAATGTTTTTTGGGTTTTAGAAAAGTAATAAAAATTAAAGCATCTACTGCCAATGTTACAGTAGATATTTATTTATAATCATTTGGTAACCTTAACATTTTCCTGCTTTTATAGGTGAAGCCAGTGCTTCTACAATGTGGGACAACAATGCATGGATCTATTTCTATGATAATTCCACTAATGGAGAGCCACCGTTTTTGATCCAGGATTTTATTCATGCAGTTCAACCAGATGCAAAATTTATAGTAATGCTCAGGGATCCTGTGGAAAGGTCAGAGTTTTCACTTTATATTTAAAGGCTTTGGTAAAATCTCCTTTCATAAACAGTTACATGATTTTGATCCACTATTAGATAGGAGTACTTGTAAATGAGTAATGTTTTGCAATTGAGTGATGTTTTTTAAAATGTCATAATAAGTGATAAAGGATGTTGTTACATCTGGTCTGATGACATGTATACTCACGGATAAGTTCTTCCGCATATAAGTCGGGACTTGGATTTTATCGTATCATTTCTGGTATTTTATGTCGGTCGTATAAGTCAAATGTGGAACACTCACGCTATTGGTCCAAAAGATTATGATATGCTAACGCCCACCTGACAGAGTAACCACAGAGCACACTGCCTTTTTTTTTTCTATGTGGGTGCAGCAATGCGCTGTATCAGCGTGTGCTCCTAACCTCTCTCTCTTTCTCTCTCTATTGTTCCTACGTCACCACACGGAAATACCCAACTATTCTGAAGCAACGTTTGCTTTGATTTGTGTTTTTTTTATCTCACACCCTCATACACGTTTATCGTAAGAGCATTCCTTATCTACGATGGATCATTCGATCAGAAGAAAATATGAAGCTGGTTTTAAATTAAACGTCATTGAAGTAGCGAAAGAAATTGTTAACTGCGCTGTAGCAACAAAGTTTGATGGGTCTGAGAAACTGATGTGAGATTGGAGGAGGCAAGAAGATGTAAAAAAAAAATTAAGTGTTGCATTGTTGAACGGGCATATAAGTCGGGGTCTGATTTTATGATTCATTTTTCAGGTTTCAAGACCTGACTTATACGCAAGTATATACGGTAAATACAGTATATATGAACTATACAATTATATTTCAATAAGTATATACTGTTTGTAACTTTTTTAACAAAATAAGATGTTTATCTGTGCATATATTGTAATTACAGTAACAAGCTTTGGGGCAAAATGCAAACATATTTGTTATTTACAGACACAGTTTCGTATTAGTTTTTCAAAATACTTTTGAACAGGATTTTTAATTTCAAGAATTTTTTTTTTGTTTCCATTGGCTGGCTATAGCTAGGGTTTCCACTGTGTGATGGCCCTTTGGGTCACTTTCCCTTATGTTAAGGTTTGGAGCACCACAGGCAAACTAAGTAATAAAATTGATAATCTAGTCTTTGTCTCAATTGACTCCACCTCAAATGACATACAAAATAATACACATAAAACAATATTTCACTTGAGTCATCTCAATTTCACAAAAATGAAAACATATCCTAAATAGGCTACAGTTTGTTTGCTTATGTCATCAAACACAGAAAAGTCTGATTCGTGGTAATTATATGATTTGTATATTTATTTTGTTTTTTGACTATTTTATTGTTACGTTATTAAGACCTGATTCACAATTTTGTCTTTTTTCACAATTATTGCTTTCATTTTTATTACCTATGTACAAACCCCTTATAAAACTTTATTGTGGTTGTCTTTGATTTGTTTATTTGAATAAATATAGTTAATTTTTATGTGGATACATTTTCTTTCTGTATATGTTTCTTACTTAAGGTTAAGGTGTTATCTGCCCCTGTAATTGTCTTATATTGACACTTTCCATGTTTCACCAATTCTATATGGTTAATAGAAAATTAAAGATTACTCTGGGGCAGAGTGTCTTAAAAATATCTCGTGATGAGTTTCTGCTCGTTCTTTAAGCAAGTGATATTGCTCTTCTAAGCTCTTCTATAACTGATGGTCATCATGTACTGGCTCTCAAGTTTAGTAAAACCTGCTTTAGAGAACCATTCATTAACTAGATGCCCGCTCAATCACAATCACTCACTCTTTCACTTGAGCCATTTCATAGTAACCAAATAACCTTAATGTCAAAAGTATAGGAAGTGGGAGAGAAACCTGGAAAAGGACTCATACAGGTACAGACCAAAATAGCAAAGTCACTGACGATTTCAAATCCAGTTTTCTATAATGGTAAACCAAAAATCCTTGCCACTGCGCCAGGTTCCACACAGTTTATCTGTTTGCACTGCCATTCATTACAATGCGAGAATTAACATTAGGTGGAAGATCAGTCCACTACTTGACACACACTTGCACACATTCAAACTCACTCATAGTGGGTGGTGAAACAATAATCCTCAGATTATGTTGATCACACTGACATGACCTTTGTGGTACCCATCTGTTGTATTAACATGCTAACTTATTAACAGATTTCACACATTATAACTTTTCTTGTGTTTTCCTATACTGTATAGTACATGTAATAATTGTTCAGTGCAATACTGCAATTATTTTTCCAAAACCTGATCTCTTCTGGTTTATTTGATATCTCACAGACCAATTTCTTTCTCTTTAGGTAAATTTAGGACTATGACAAATGAAAGTATAGCATCTTTACTAAAAACAAAAATTGATTGCAGCTCGATAAGTAATTAGAATTAGCTTTCTGCTTTTTCAAGTTAAGCAGTTGGTTTCTGACATAAATTTTAATCTTACCTGGAGAATACCTGCTGAGGTGTTGGACCCCTCAAAAGTCTTAACAATATATAATTCATATAACCTGAGAGGAGCAAAGTAATATGTCCTCTTGTGAATTCATTCATTGATGTTTCTTAGAGATTCAGGCAGAGAAAAACAACAGCAACTGTAGTGATGATCATGGGCCAGAGTAGTTATGCAGTTCAATGCTCAACAATGTACAGAATAATGGATCATACTGTATGCAGTATATTGGACCATGCTTTAAACTTAGCAATCTTCCAGTGTTTAAAATCAGCTAGTACTGCAGTACCAATTTTATATTTCTTGCTAGAATTAGAAATATAGTGTTCTCAGTTAATATTTAGCCTAAATGTGGATATTTATGCAAAAGACATCAGTGTGCAACATGCTAGAGGTAAGCATTAGGTGAACTTCAAACCTGGTAGATATAAGTTTCCATGTGAATGGGAAGTTGGCGCTGGCTAGCACTGTCGAGCCATAGAAACCATGAATCTGGGTTGGACTCTCACGTCCTGTGTGAAATTTAAACATTCTTTTTTTTTGTCTGTGTGTATCTTCCTCTGTATCCCAAAGACATTAATGTTAGGCTGATTGGTGATAACAAAATTGACTTTGTTTGAGCCTATTAAATAGTATGATGGTGTTTCAGATAAGCTGACACACATATAAAATGGCTGAAATGTAAATAAGTCAAGGTTTCAAACACACACTTTAAAATGTTAGAATGCAAAGCTAACCACTACCTTTTTATAACCAGAGTATAGACTAACGGGAGCAGCCAAAAGAAGAAGAAGAAGATATACACGTAGAAATGTCTTAACAATGCAGTACCATGGCTCACTGGTTAATGCTGCTGCTACCTCACAGCTCCAAAAGGCTAAATTTGTATTTTGGTTCAGTCACTGTATTTGTAGGCACTATGTGTTTTATGCTTATTTTCAATTTTCCCTGGCAAATCATGTTTACCTCCAGTGTTTAATAAATATGGATGCTAGGTCAATTACCAACTCTAAATAGCCCCAGGGTTAGCGTTTTTGTTGTTATGGACTGGAGTTCCATCTGCATTTGGTTCCTTCCTCATACCTAGTACTGTGAGGATGTGATCTAGCCCTCAGAAAGTACAAATTGAGCTAGGTGGGTTTGCAACTAGATTAATCTTCATTAAAGAAAATATAATTTCTTGAACGATTCATCTGTTGGTGGGAATGGTGTTGATGTACCACCACGAAAAATGCTGGGTCTTAAATTTCAGATTAGCTCAAGTAATGATCGCTTCATTATTCCATGTGATTTTTTCCTGAAATTGAACTGTGTACCTTTATTGTTTATTATTAATTCATTTTTCAAGAGGAAAGGATTAAAATGTATGTGATATTTTTTAAAATTATTTAAATAGGGATGTTAACAGCTTAGGGATGCAGAACAGCTGTATTCAACAATATGATTGAATTATACTCTATTCATTCTTTTCATTATCACTCTCAGTTTTTTAGTATACAAATAATGTATTGTGTCTTTTCTTTACAGGCTATATTCGGATTATCTTTACTTTGGGATTGCCAACAAGTCAGCTGATGATTTTCATGAAAAAGTGACAGAGTCTTTGCAACTCTTTGAAAGCTGCCTCCTTGAGTTTTCAATGAGATCCTGCGTTTACAATACCACCCTCAACAATGCCATGCCTGTGAGTAAACAATACTGAACTCTGTCCAACCTCTGCTTTTCATTGTAGAAATTAGATCGAAGCATATAAAATCACATTTGATTTTCAATTATGCAAATTGTCGGCAGCACAACAGAAGCAACAGTAAACATTGCTGCTTTGCACTAGGAGAACCAGGGTTTGTGTCCCGAGTGCTCCCTGTGTGGAATTTGCATGTTCTACTGTGTCTGCATGGGTACCACTGGGGGCTCCAGTTTCCTCACACGGTCCAGAGATATAAGGTAATTGGTGCTGCTAAATTGGACCCAACATATATGCATGTGTGTGTGTTTGTTTCCTGGGATGGGCTGGTGTCCTGTCAAGGTGTTGTTCTTGTTTTGCATCTGATGATTGCTGGGATAGGCTGCAGCTGCCCCGTTACCCTGCCCAGGAAAACCTGGTTAGAAGATTGTTGGATGAATCAAGCATATGCCCATTTTCACAATTTCTACAGATGCAATGTGTTGGTGTATACTTTTTTTAAGTGTTGTATTAACTGAAAACCATAGTTGAAATTCATGCAGAGTAGAGAGTAATAGACAATAAAATTGTTGTAAGAAAGAATAATTTTATCCTGGACACAAAGTCAATTGAAAATTCTTGCTCACAACACTATTAGCTTGGAATCCACACAGATACATTAGTCAATGTGTGGATTAAGTACTCCCCCTCCTCCTACTAAGAAGATAAATGATGTATCTTAAAAAGCCCATTATCAGATATTACTAATACCTACTACTGTCCACTGATGATAGTTAATTTGATTATTCTATTAATTGCAAGAGCTAATTGCCACTATGGGATGACTGTCTCATATGTAGGATGTCAGTTTAGAATGTTAAAATAAGAGTAGAGAATGGATTTACCCTTATTGGGTCAGCCCTAGGAGGAAATGCTGTGCCGTATTAACTGACCTGGTCTTGAACTTTACTCATCCATGCTATTTTTGACACTAACCTGTTAAGCATTTGAACTAAGTAAAGTTCTCACTTTGTTGACAGTCAGCTGCAAGAACATTCATTAGCTGGAGCCAATACCTGTACTGTAACTGTTTTTCTCAGATTTTTCTTTACTGATAATGAGTATTTGTGCTGCAGTCATTGTTACTTTGTTTGTATCAAGGAAGAGCTTTTTTTTTAAAAAATTTTTTAAAGGAGAAGAAAAATGTGCTTGCTATAGATTTTCAGTATATGTGTTGACCAATGCTAATTACTTTATTAATCTCCTAAGTATTATCTTAGACCTTTACACTCTGATGCATGTTTCTTTGGAAGACTTATGGCGAGGTCTTGATGCTTAAACCTTGTTTCCCTCTCTAGTGCAAGGGTGATCAACGTCTAACCAGTTACTTAATTAGTGATAAGTTTTTGCTGCTGATTCATTTAATTCACTGCTATATGAGACTTGGACACTTTAAGTCAGGGGTGAGCAACATCTGTCCTGGGACCTCATGCATGAACGGTGCGTACGCACAAAAATGTTGTGTAAGAATGTTTCCACGTTCAAATCGTGATGTATAAAACCTAAACTTGGCGTAAAGCCACGCACATTTCCACGGTAGCTCATACCCTGTCATACGCAAGTTCTGCTCTCAATTTAGCAGACTGGCAGCACCCAGCATTAAAGCAGTGCTACTGTTCCTGTGTGGTTACCCTTTCTTTTTTAGATCCACATCCCTGACATGGCTTTATAAATACACTGAAATTAACCGCATATTGTGTATTAGTTTATGGCATCTGGTTGTAATTAACCTGTAACAATATAATGGTCCACGGAATGGCCAAACTATTCCAAATACAATAACTGCTTTAGCGTTGTTACTCTTACTTCACCTTCTTCTTCTTCTTCTTCTTTCAGCTGCTCCCGTTAGAGGTTGCCACATCTGATCATCTTATTACATATTATTCTCACTGCACCACTCGGAGTATTTATATGACTGTATCGGAGTAGGGAATCACAGATCTACAGCAGCTGATCGGAAAGAGAATTATCAGGATACAGCATCAAGTACACGCTGCCTCAGCCATGCTGTCTATTGAACTGCTCCATAAGGCAAACGTTTCAGAGCCTTTCCTCGCAGTTCAGAAACAGTTTCATCCCAAGAACTCCAAACGCACTCAATTAATCCATCAAGAGCTCCTTGTAGAAATGTTTGTACTTATAAGTACAATTACCTCACTGTAAACTTGTGATACAGTTATAATATTGCATAACCTGAGCCACTTTATAAAGCGCGTATTTACATATGATGACGATATCATTTTTAAGATGAAATGCAGCAAAATATGTTTATCATATTATACAGATAAAACTTCAACTTCATTTAAATAATCTATATTGTTGTTAATTAAACATGTGAGGACACGGTGCCGCAGCACTAGCGAGCTGCTAGCACTCCATTCACGGATCATTCCTGCCTCGCGCTGTATTCTTCTAAACATGTACTACGAAGATATTTCAATGTTCCTTAAAAGTTTTGAAGAATCGGCCTTCTAAGCTTACAGATGGCTTTACGTCTATTACAGAGCTGATTGTATGGCGATTGGGTATTTGGAGAAAGAAAAGTAAGGACAAGAATTGGAGGTTAGTTTTTAATCAAAGGTCGCGCTTGGCGCAGCAAGCATTTTGCGTGTGACATGAACAATCACTGCGCCACCCTGTTCCCATTTTTAATAACATGCTTTAACTCCTGTCATCATAAAAATGATATCATGTATACATCTCAGTATTTTAATTATTCAGAGACCTGCAATATCACGAATGTAATGTATTCTGTGTCTTGTTGGAGGAAGAGAAAGCCTGAAAGCACGTAGTAATTCACAAACATAGAGCACATGGGAGATCAAATACAAAACAAAGCATTTAACATGCTACTTTAGTTACGATGGGATTTCAGAAACTAGTAAATTAAACAATTTTAAGATTAAGTTTATGATGTTCTACTTTAATGACAAAATTATGTGATTAAAGTGGAACTCTCACGATTAAAGTTGACATTTTGTGCTTTTTTCCCACTATGTGCCTATTTTTTTTTTCTCTGTACCCTAATGAGGTTTCACATGACACTCAGACGGTGGGCTACAACTTGCCTTTTTACAGCGACTTTGATATCTGACAACTTTTTTATTTCGAGCACTGTGCGACTTTGTGAACTTGAGCTCTCGAGTTTCTCCAACACACTATGTCACTCGATCAACTTCCTATTGTTGTTTATACCACTGTTTAAACCAACAAATAGTACGTTTTTCTTTGCCTCCACTTGGTATTCGCTGAAATTCTATTTTCCCTCATGCTTTTGCCATTGCCTTTTCACAGAACGCTGAGCTTAAGGGCTGTTTATATTGATTTGCATATTCAAAGAGGCGTAATTCTGGGAGGAGTTGGGGTGGGGCAGCAGGCACGTGCGTTAATTTTCACGCTGACTGGGATTTAAGTAGCAGAAGAAGTGGAAGCTGGCAAACGCACAGATTTATGCATCTGGATTTTTTTGTGCATACGCACATTTCCACTTTTGTGCTTACATCATGTTATATAGCAAATTCTACGCACGGCGTTATGCATGAGGCCCATGGAGAGTCGCAGCACTGCAGGTTTTTGTTCCAACCCAGTTGCTTAATTAGAAGACAATCCTTGCCAATAGCAGGTCTTATTTATTATCATGATTTGTTAGTGTTTTAACTCTGCAATGTCATGCAATTCTTAAATCATAGATTTTTTTTCCTTTCTAATGATATCATCCAAATGATTTGAAGCCTAAAACGAATAAATAATCACTTCACTTTTTTATCTTCAGTTTCCTTCTGAGTACTTTATTAAACCAAATAGTGCAAGGTGAATATACACAGGTGTAAATGGAAACAAACTAGATGGAGATCTGCTGGTTTCTTTGTCATGTGTGTCTTATTGTTAATAAGGAGCAATTAAAATAGTGAATGCAGACGTTTAAGACTAAAATAAGCAATAAAGATTCAAACTCTTAACAAATTAGGCAACTAAAATGAAGCAGAAAAATGTCACTTGACATTTTGATAATAAGTGCTTCAATAAAAGACATCTCAGGAAGCAATTGGATTGGAATGAAAACCTGAAGCCACTGCAGCCCTCCACGACCAACCTTGCTCACCCCTGATTAAAGGGTCTGAGTTTTAAATAGAAAATCAATTAAGTTAATTAGCAGTAAAAACTGGTCACTAATTAAGAAAGAATGAAAGCCTGTAACCACATGTGGCCCTCCAGGATTACTCTTTATACTTTTATTGTTTTACATTATTTATGTTCAGTATTAGCAGAATCCGCAACAGTCTGCAATATGCCTGAAAATGAAAATACAACAAACTTTAATAAACATAGCATTCTCCAACCTGCGTAATCCCACTCAGGTTTGCAGGGTGACCAGAGCCTAGCTCAGGAGGACTGGGTACATTGCCATAACTAGCTCTGGACAGGGTGACACTTTATCATAATACTTGTAGACCCTCACTCACTCTGAAACAGGGCCATTCCGGAGTTACTAATTAATTTTAAGTGAATGTCTTTGGAAATATGGGAGGAAAACTTCCAGACAGAAAACCCAAGCAGACACATGCAGAGCATGAAGATTCCATGGAGATTCTGGATGTATGAAGTGCCATGGTTAATTACTGTACTCTTGTGCTGCTTAACTAATAATCCCTTTGATAAATTATCATTAGTCACATCAAAATTTTTAATTTGTATGATCATCACTTAACAAAACCTATTTACTGTAACATCAAACAAGTCACCAGGACCAGATAATATTTTGTACATCCTCATGTTCTTAAGAAGGTTAGCAAGTACATATATAAACCACTGACAAACATTTTTTGGAAGTAACTGCACACTGGGAAAATTCCAAATGACTGAAAAAAGGCAAATATCATAAAAAAGGCGACCGGATAGATCCAAGTAACTCTAGGCCAGCAAGCATAACATGCATCACAGTAGCATTAAAGGAAGAGAGTTTTACTGAACAGTCAGTATGTGTTCAGAAGAGAAAGATCATGTTTTACCAACATGCTGGAATTCTATGAGAAAACAACAAAAGGATATGATCAAAGTGGATTATTTATCTTGACTTTCAGAATGCCTTTGATAAGATACCACATGAGAGGTTGGGCATCAAACTAAAAGAAGCTGGAGTTCAAAGTGTTGTTTGTAGATGGGTGCAGAATTACATCAGACTCAGGAAGCAGAGAATGATTGTGCAAGGAATTGTGGTGTTCCACAGGGGTCAATGTTATTTTTAATATATATAAATGATTTAGGCAGGAATATAAGTAGCGATCTTGTTAAGTTTGCAGATGATAACAAGCTAGGTGGAATGCCAGATAATCTAGTGTCTGTTGAATCATCACGGTGGAACTTGGACAGCATACAGGCTTGGGCAGATTTGTGGCAGATGAAATTTAATGTAAGTAAATGAAATTTTAAAAAATAGGTTTGAATAAACACTGGGGGGTCCAAAAATTGAAAGTACCCCTTATGAAAAGGAATTAGGAGTCATAGTGGACTTGACACTATCAACTTCCAGACAGTGTTCAGAAGCCATTAAAAGGCAAACAAAATGTTAGGTTATCTAGCGCAATGTGTACTGTAGAACAGTCCTAGGGAGGTTCTGCTGAAGCTTTATAAAACACTGGTTAGACATCATTTGGAGTACTATGTGGAGTTTTGGTCTCCAGGCTACAAAAAGGACATAGCAGCACTAGAAAAAATCCATGGAAGTCCAATAGGCTGATTACAGGGCTAAAGAGGCTGAATTATAAGGAATGATTAAAAAGGCTAAGCATTTTCACTTTAAGCAAAAGAAAATTAAAAGGGGACATGATTGAAGTGTTTACAATTATGAAAGGACTTAGTACAATGGATCAAAAGTTATTTTAAAATGAGTTTATCAAGAACACATTAACACAGTTGGAATCTGGTTATTGGGAAATTTTGTACAAACATTAGGAAGTCTTTTCTTTACACAGAGAACCATAGACACATGCAAAAAGCTACCAAATGCCGTGTTTCCCCAAAACACCTTTACAATACCATCAGAATGTACGGTGGCGTATTTGAACCACAAAGAAAAAAAAATAAGGACATACTGAAAATGTCTATTTTGTGATTAAAGTGGAAATTTCAGCTTTAAACTCAAAATGTCCTCTTTAATCCCGTAGTTTACTTTGTCATTAAAGTAGACTGTCATAAACATCATCTTAAAACTGACACCGTTGTTAAATTGCTATGCGCTTCTGGAACTTCCTCCTGATGTGACAGCAGCGGCAAGCAGCAACGCCACACAGTGCACATTTAAATGTATAATATTTTAGCTCTCTGCACATTTAGAGTTCTTAGGTTTATAATTGATACCACTTTCATGATGAAATACATTAAAAATTTGTATGTTACATTTTACAGATAAATCGTTAACTTTGTTTAAATAATGAATACTGTTAATAGTTACACATATGGGGTGGCACGGTGGCAGAGCAGTAGTGCTGCTGTCTCGCAGGGAGTCACGTCCCTTGTGATCACTGCCTAGAGTTAGCATGTTTTTCCTGATGGTGAAGTTACAATGACGCCAGCGTATGTGTGTGCTTGTGTTCACCTTGCAATGAGCTAATGCCCCGTCCAGAGATTTTGTTTCTGTCTTGCACCGATGCTGCTGGAATGAGCGCATCCCCGAATTGATGGATGTAATCATTAAATATCCTTTTCAGAGATACTGTGGCAAGATGTCCTCTGAGTTTAATGGATTTTTCGGGCACACGCACCACATCGCGTGAAGTATAAACTTGGCCTTACTTTTCAGCTGACGATCTTGACTAGGGCTTATTTTTGGGGTAGGGCTTATATTACAGGAGCAGTCTGAAAATCATGCTAGGGCTTATTTTCAGAATAGGTCTTATTTTTGGGGAAACACGGTAGTTTGGCCTACAGTGGAACCACCAAAATCAATCACATGGCCCATTTATACAAACACCATTACAGAGCTAATTTGGATCCACTAATTGACATAACAAGAATGTCTGACATATTGGAAGAAAGCTGGAGCATCTAGACGCACAGAATTCAGACCAAAAATGTGAATGTGAGGGGAAGAAGCAGTCACCACTGCACCATCATGTAGCCTTTAATAGACCTGTGACTATAAGTATTTCTACACCCTGAGGTCAAATGAATAGTTTTTTAGTAGATATTGTGAACATCACTTTACCTTTTGTAGTACAATCAAATAAAAATTATATTTTTCTATACAATTTTAACATACAGTATTTACAGTGATCCCTCCTCGATCGTGGGGGTTGCGTTCCAGAACCCCCCGCGGTAGGTGAAAATCCGCGAAGTAGAGACCATATGTTTGTATGGTTAATTTTATATATTTTAAGCTCTTAGAAATTCTCCCACACTGTTTATAAATATTCTCCACACAGTTATACAGTAAACCCTCGTTTATAGCAGTTGATCCGCTCCAGACAGATAAATGGATTTCCAAGAAGTAGGATTCTTTATTTATAAATCTAATATTTTCGCAGTTAGAGCATTGAAAACCTGTTTACGACCTTCTAAATACGTTTTTTTAACATTATTAGAGCCCTCTGGACATGAAGTAACACCCTTTAGTCAAAGTTTAAACTGTGCTCCATGACAAGACAGAGATGACAGTTCTTTCTCACAATTAAAAGAATACAAACATATCTTCCTCTTCAAGGTGCGTGTCAGAAGCAGAGAATGTCAGAGAGAGAGTAAAGTAAACAATCAAAAATTAATAGGGCTGTTGCACTTTTAAGTATGCAAGCACCGCGATAAAGCGGCGCAATGAAGGGATCAATGTGAAGGTAGCCTTTCAGCATTTTTTTACAGGTGCGTCCGTATGTTCTAAGCAAACAGCCACTGTGCAAACAACCCCTCTGCTCAAACCCCCTCCGTCAGGAGCAGATAATGGGGCTAATCATACGTCTCCCTGATGGTATTGCATGATGGATAAGTATCTGCCTGTATTTCTCAGAGATAGTGAGACACAGAGAAAAGCAAACAATGAAAAATCAATACGGGCTGTTAGAGCTTTTAAGTGTGTGAAGCAGCGCACGGGAAGCATATCGTATATCATTGAGGAGTTTTATTTAATATGTAATACGTGCTCTGATTGGGTAGCTTCTCAGCCATCTGCCAGTAGCGTCCCTTGTATGAAATCAACTGGGCAAACAAACTGAGGAAGCATGTAACATAAATTGAAAGACCCATTGTCCGCAGAAATCCGCGAACCAGCGAAAAATCCGTGATATATATTTAGATATGCTTACATTTAAAATTTGCGATGGAGTGAAGCCGCGAAAGTCGAAGCGCGATATAGCGAGGGATTACTGTATATACTTAAAGATCACAGAGAGCCAATGAGGATCCCATCGTATAGGGTGCAATATGAGAAACAACTCACATGAGGAAGCAATTGCAGGGCACAGTCATATGCACATGCTTTCACCCAGTCTTTCATACATGGCCAGTTTAGAGTTGCCAATTAATGTAACAGTGGCACCTTTGCAATGTGATAGGAAAACTGTAATAACTGAATGGAATACCAACCCAAATATGGGGAGCATGTGTAGACTCCATGTAGGCAGCGCTCAGATCAAGGAAATGAACCCAGGAGTTTGGAACTGTTACACAACACACTAAGGATATTGTAGCACTGCATTGTGTTAGACAGCACCCAGTGATAGTTGGTCATTTTTATTACTTTTTTACATAGCTGGCCATTCTTATGAGGACTTTGCGCCTTTGCCAAACTAGGACAGTGACTGTGCGACAATGGCAGCTTCAATGGGCTCCTGTGTGGCTTTCACTGGAAAGTTTACATTTGGATATGGAATCCCTGTTCATGGTGCTACTGACTCGGCACTGACACTGTTCTTGTTCCTTCCTTCACCTGCTGATTCAAGAGTCAGAATCATTACACTACTGTTAATATGAAATATAGTTTCTCTGTAACTGGAGGACAGAATTTGAAATTACGTTAGAAATTAAAGAGAAAAAAAAACTTAATAAAGGTGTGCTTGGTGAACTTATCTCCAGTAGGTATTCAATTTTTTTGATCTCATGTAAAGTACCATAAAAGATAGTCAGCACTATGGTTGTTACGTGTTAATCTTAAGAAGATCTGAAAGGCTATTTTGACTTTAATCCGGCATGTAGTATAAAGTATTTGTTGTTATTTTAATGTTAATTTCTCATTTATAAAAAGGGAGGAAGAGCTCACGCATGACTAATGTGGCTCCGGTATTATACTATTGGTTCAAGACTTTTAGAATATAAATGAAGCTCACTGCAGTAATTACCAAATCAATTTACCACATGAGTAACACCTTATAGTTGTTTAAGTGATTGCAGGCTGTGATCTTTAATCCAGTTGGCTGGCAAATAACAATGTGAAGAATGCCTCCAAGGCTAATATTCATAATTCCTTTTCTATTCTTGTGTAATTCTCTCAAGGATTCATGTTTTGAAGATATTTTGTTAGTGGTTTAAATGGCTTACCATGATACAATGTTTTTTTTTTTATTTAGAAAAGTACTGGTACTCATCTGTACTTTAATAATTTAATTTCAATTTTACCAAAACAATAGCTTTAGAAATTTTGGAATACCACATTTCATATCGGCTTCTGTAGCTCCTTTTGTCCCAAATTTCCAAGGTTCTGCAGCTTTAGCTTACATCATAGAACAATTCAGGCATTAGTTTGGCACATGTTAAAATAAAGTTTTAGGAAAGTTCAAACAAAACAGTTCACACAAAAATAGAAAAAAATTGATATTACTAAGTAGTGCATAGTGATATTGGCAAAATTCAATATCATGGTATATACCCAAAATATCACACTATTATTATAATTTATCGCTGTTTAAATATATGTCAATAAAGATAATACTGTGCCTCCAAACATTCTATGTCAAAAAGGTGTTTTGCAAACTTTACACAGTATTTCAATATCTAACCAGACAATAAAAAGAGAATTTGCTTTTACTTACTTTATATATTATAAACTATCCTTTTAGAGCAATCTTAGAAATATTTGCAGTTGTTGTAATAAAAGCATTCACCAATTGACATTGTAATTAATGTTTTGCTGGACACTAATTAAAATATTAAAAATATGCAAAACTGCACAAAAAAAATTAACCATCAAAAAACTGCTCACTCAAATAGATAGATACTTTAGTTCTGCTTCTAGTGCAGACGTAAAGACCATGTGCTTTTATTAACTCAGTATTCAGAGAACTGGCACAAGTTCATCACACGGGCTTGAGTGAGGCTTTATACCAAGTAACAATGTTTCCACATGTGCTAAACGCCCTTTCAAATCAAGCAGTAGTTGCAGGTATATATATGTATTACTATGTAAGGTGACACACTCAGGGTAAGTTGGTATTGGTTTTCATCATTGTAGAGAATCACACTTGCTTTCTGCATCAGCCATCTGCAGACAGATTTGCAGCTCTTCCTCAGTTGCAGGTCTGCTGGCAAGACCAGTTTTTGAGCTTTTTGGAGCTTTCCTAACTGTGCTCTACATGGAACTTTCAGGAAACACTATTATATACCCTAGGTCTTTAGTGATCCGGGAAAATATATATCATTAAATACCTTTAAAATCAAAAATTCCTGTTATATTTGTGAAACCTATACCAGAATAGGCAATATATTGCACAGCACTATTACAAAGAAAGACAAAGTTTTGGCTTAAAGATTACCGGTACTTCTATTTACTTATCTTTTTTTTATTTCAGTCTATAAATGCTCAAACAATAATACTTTCTAATATTCATATGTTTATAAAAGGTTCAACAAGTAAGCTAATCTAACAGTCTATGCTTCTAGCAGAGAGACTATTTTCTAACTGGCTTAATTAACACTCTGCTTTTACAAGAATAGCTAAGAAAGTTTTATTACATGCAAGCTTACAAGGGGTTAGTATTAGGGTTTAACATTAACATTCTAAGATTGCCTATTATAGGTTTTTTAACTTGCAGTTTATTCATGAGTAACATTTCAGAACTTTTTTTTTGAAGGAGACTGTAAAGGTACTTTACATTGGGCAGGTTATCCTGTTTTTGTCAAATCTTATATTTGCATACTTTCTTTTAAAATTAACAGACTATACTGGGTGGAACTCTTTATGTTCTGACATCCTAAATTCAAAATCTGGTTCTGCCTCAATCTGTGCGAACTCTGCAAGTTTACATGTGTGTAGTTTTTCAGATTACTTATCTAAAGTATGTGCACCATTTGTTAAGTCAGTCAGTCATTTTCTAACTCGCTTTGTCCTGAACAGGGTTGCAAGTGGTGCTGGCGCCTAACCCAGCTAGCGTAGGACGCAAGGCAAGAAAACAATGAATAGGCCACTAGTCAACACACACACCAACCACACACTTGGGCCAATGTATTATTGAAAATCCACCTAACCTGCATGCCTTTAGATTGTGGTAGGAAACCAAAGTACCTGGAGGAAACCCACACAGACACAAGGAGAACATTCAAACTCCACACAGAGAGGACCTGGGACGCGAACTCTGGTCTCCTTACTGCAAGGCAGTGGCGCTATCACTGCACCACCATGTTGCCACCGTTTGTGGTGGTGACTGTAATGTGTTTAGAGCATGTGAGTACATCATGTCATTCTTACCCCTTGTTTACATCGTTTGAAATATGAGTATTAGCAAAAAAGGAGCATGCAGACAAGGCAGAAATTGATATGGACAGGTGTAGGTGCAAATTATACTAGAATACCTGAAGCCTACGAAAAAAACTCATAATTCCAGGACACCTTAAATTCTTTTGCACCTTTCCATTAGCGTCTTTTGTTTTGCAAATGTGTTGATCAGCACAAGTAGCAAGCAGCCTGCTATCCCAACCCTCCACCTCTGCAGCTCAACTTGGGCAAAAAGTTCTCCCAGCTCAAGTCTTGTTTATCTAGGTGTCAGGTGCCTGGAGTTGTATAGGGTAAATAATATCTCGCTATTTGGAGCACATGCATTTCAAGTGTGTTCCGTGTCTGCAACAATCTGGATAAATGTAGGATGACAGGAAATGTGAGAAATTCAAGAAATGTTGAAAACACACCTAAAACAGACTTTTTTCATGTTATAGTACTAACGACAAAATTTTCACATGAAGTGTGTAATGTGTGAAGATTGAAGTCCAAATATCAAATAAACACTTTCATTAAAAGGTACACGTTAGAAACCCTTTGGAAAAAGCAAGAGAAATGAGAGCAAGTAGTCAGAAAATGTATGACAGTCAAAAGAAAATGAGCATTGGAGGTAACGGTAAAAAACAAGTGTAATGGGGCTGTGGATGTCTTCCTAAATATTTGTGTATTTGGTGGGAGACAATTAGTTTGGTTATTCTGATTATGGTACCATCAAACACCTGGAAATGTTCCTGCCAAAAGAGATATAAATAGGTGTACAGCCTTGTAGTAATGTTAAATAAAGTGTAACCTTAATTGTTGTTTAAATCACTAAATTTTGATGAATGAATATGTGAATGCTCAAAACGTGAAGTAGCAAAATAAAGTGACATCATAATATAGTGGAACAACATTTACAGTTCCTTGAAAAAATCTGGTTTAAATGATGCTATTGGAGTCAGCTCTTGTATTAAAAAAAATCAATTTCCACAATAGATGAAAACATGTCCCAGTAACCCAGTAATTCACACAGGAACATTAACAACGTGCACAAGACTGGATGAGAGTGGTTGCCACTGTTCCTTGTATTGCTTGCACCAATAAAAATGACTCCCTTTCAGACCCACATCATTTTTAATTTTTAAAAGTGTTCTGTTTCATTCATTTTTAATATTACTTTACCACGAGGTGACAACCATGATAATTGTGAGTATGGGGCTTTTTATTATTTTGAAATTCAAAAACAGATTGCTTCTGTATTTCAGCAATCACATAGTCAAGTCAAGCTTAAATTAAACAAAGCAGAGTATTGAATAGCTATCCATTGGGTGAAAAAGGATAGCTGTCAAAAATATTGAGCAAGCATTTATAGACGTTTCCACAATATGTGTTGAATTATTTTACATGCTCAACTCACACTGTGACAGAACCAATAGCACTAGTGAGAAAACTGACAAAAGCCTGACAAGTCTGTACTGATTAGTAAACATGGGAGTAAAATTAGCTGTCAGAATTTAAATATATGCTGCAATATTATGATTTGAGTGCTTGACAATACCAGATTAAATGCTATCATTTCAGTTTATTATTATTCAAGGTAGCCCCAGTGGTATTTATAATATTGTCTTTTCTTCATTAATTTTATTTGCTGTCCTCCAAAAAGGCACGTGCCTTTTTAATTTCAAATTTTAATTTTTGCTTTCTGCTCTGATTAAATGTTCTAATTACATTTATTTGGTCTATGGGTTTGAATGCACAAAATTGCATTAAATGTTAATCTTGAATGTTGATACTGATGGAAGGATTTCAATAAAATATGTCCTAAATATCAGATGTTTGCAATAAGACCCCCTTTATAATTGCAGTTACATTGAGTTGATATAAAGACATGGGGCACCAAGAGATTATTTATACTGACAAGGATTTGAGTTTTCCTTGTAAAGATTGCTAACATTTACTGTAACTACTTTCATTTATGTTTTGATTAAAAATGAGCATTAGACAGTGATTTATTATACGTAGTAAGTAGCAGGTATGATGCTTATTTAACGTAAACTTTTCTACCTCAGGTTAGACTGCAAGTTGGACTCTACATTGTCTATATCCTGGACTGGCTGAGTGTTTTTAACAGGAACCAAATATTAGTTCTACGCCTGGAAGACCATGCCACCAATCGAAAATACACTATGCACAAGGTGTTTAATTTCCTCAGTCTGGGTATGTACATTTCCAAAGTAATCCATTGGCATTTAAACACACAATTATTTGAAAATAAATAAAAATGTAACTCAGTGTTAGCAGTTGTACATATCTGTCCAACACTCCCTTAAACCCTCATCCCCCATTTTTAGTGTTTTTTTGAGCAGTGCATATACATTTTTTTAATATGTAATGCCATACAAATGCATTCTTCTACTCTTAGACTAAAACTAGTTTTACTTTTTTATGTACTGTGTCTGGAATTTTGCTTGACAGGATTGGGACCAGTGAAGCCTATACATGAAATTTTATATTTACCACTAATTTCATTGCGGTATTCATCTTACTTCAATTGACACAAATTCTTAGTTTATCAAATTAGCACTTGAGATCTTTGACAGGATTGTTTATATCCACTGACACTTATCTTGTTAAATTATATACACAAGATAATCAGTTATCCCATTTTCTAAAGCAATTAGCTTTCTATATATGGTATAAATCAAATCACCTAGAGAAAACTGTTCAAACAATGGGTAAACATACAAGTGCCATAAAAAAGTGTGCTGTGAATCAAATCTGTGGGTCTGAAGCTGTGAGTCTGCTTATCACTTGAGCCATTGTAGGTATTACAGTATGTCAGTAAGTTAAAATTCTTATTAAACATGAACCATTGTAATTTTTCTTTCTGATGATGTTTTTTTTTAAGTGAACTATGTTGTTTAGAATATTACATGAAGAAAGATAAAAACATTTATAATCCCACAAAAAAACAGGTAACAAAGGAAAAAAAAGTTAATTGCTTAAAATATTTCTTTTTATTTATAAGTGAGCTACTTGTGTTAATTTTAGGTTTTATGGATTTTAATGTGTTGACCTATCAAACCACTGAATAAGGTTCATCATGCTGTTATAATGTATTGTAGTTATTTCATTTATATTTTTTATAGAGCACTTTCAAAGCAATATCCACAAAGTTCTTTCTAACGACAGAACAAAAAGAAATAATAAAGAATAAAAAAAATTAAAGAAATATTACAATATATGTCAAATAAAATTGTATAAAAAATTAAGCAATAACAAATAAAAACCAAATAAATAATATACATAATAGAGAGATTTAAAACAACCTAACAAGAAAGAGTTGCTTGTCTAAAATAGTGTTTTTTGTGGAGTTTTAAATGTAGTTACAGAATTAGGTGCTCTAATGTCAAGTTGGAGGCAGTTCCTGAGTTTAGGGACCATAACAGAAGGTTCTACCCCCTTTTGTTTTTAATCTAGGTTGTGTAATAACAAGTAAGCACTATTCAGATGATCTAAGATGTCTACATGTGTGATAAAAGTTAAACCATTCAAAGCTTTATAAGTGAGAAGCAGGATCTTAAACAAGATCCTATAACTAACTGGTAGCCAAAGTAAAGAGGCTAAAGTAGGGGTGATATGAGCAAAGGACTTAGATCTGGTGAGGAGTCTTGCAGCAGCATTTTACTCCAGTTGCACCCTATACAGACTGTTTTGCTAAGACCTGGAGAGCAAGGAGTTATAGTAATCCAGTCGTGAAGTAATAAAAGCATGGATTAATTTCTTAGTTTCCCCAAAGCCCAGTATGGGTCTGATGTTACCAATAACCTTTAAATGATAAAAACAAGACTGAACCAGTTTTTTGCCATGAAATTCAAAATTTAACCTGGAGTTGAACAGAACACATAAGTTTATGGGCACTGTTTTGAAGTTAAGAGCTAGGTTCCCCAAGGAAACTTTAACCAGATCAGTATTTTGTCGGTCACTGATTAATACCACTTATGTTTTATCTGAATTTAGTTGAAGAAAAGTAAAAAGACATCAATTTCTTAATGGATGAAGCATGGCCAAACAACTTGAATTATCATGATCCAAGGCTAAGTAAAGCTGTACATCATCGGCATAGCAAAAGAAATGAGTGTCATGCATTCTAATAAAAAAGCCTAAGGGTAGCATATATCGAGAAAATAATAAGGGCAAATTTGTGAGAATTATTTTAGATGTTGTTGAAACATTAGCCTTTGTTGTAATGTCAATCGGCCTTTCTGTAAAACCTGCATACCATTTATAATGTGTTGCAAATTTTGTGGGTCTGCCTACTAATATCCTGAGGCAGTTTGTGTTATTGAACGTTCAATTGGAACGTAGCTTGAAAAAGTGCTTTATCGTAAGCCTTAATAAATTATTTACCCACATGTAACTTGCTAGTCCTGTCGAAAAGACCCTGGAGAGTTGGAGGTTTGCTCTGGAGAGGAAAGGAATGAAGGTCAGTAGGAACAAGACAAAATACATGTGTATGAATGAGAGGGAGGTCAGAGGAATAGTGAGGATGCAGGGAGTAGAGTTGGTGAAGGTGGATGAGTTTAAATACTTGGGATCAACAATTCAGAGTAATAGGGATTGTGGAAGAGAAGTGAAAAAGAGACTGCAGACAGGGTGGAATGGGTAGGGAAGAGTGCTAGGATTGATTTGTGACAGATGGATGTCAGCAAGAGTGAAAGAGAAAGTCTACAGGATGGTAGTGAGACCAGCTATGTTATATAAGTTGGAGACGGTGGCACTGACCAGAAAACAGGAGACAGAGCTGGAGATAGCAGAGTTAAAGATGTTAAGATTTGCATGGATGGATAGGATTAGAAACAAGAAAATTAGACGGTCACTTCAGGTTGGAAGGTTGAGAGACAAAGTCAGACAGGTGAGATTGCATTGGTTTGGACATGTGCAGACGAGAGATACTGGGTATATTGTGAAAAGGATGTTAATGATAGAGCTGCCAGGAAAGAGAAAAAGAAGGCCTAAGAGAAGGTATATAGTTGTTGTTGAGAGAGGACATGCAGGTGGTGGGTGTAACAGAGCAGTTGCAGAAGGTAGAATGATATGGAAGAAGATGATCTGCTGTGGCAGCCCCTAATGGGAGCAGCCGAAAGAAGAAGAAGAAGAACTTGCTAGTCCTAGCTAGGTCCTCAGTAAACAAAATTCAGACCTGAATATAAAGGTGCAAAAATCATTTTTCTCCATGAATTTTGACACATCAAGACACATCAAGAGGTATCTTTACATATCGAGATTTGGGTGACTTATTTTAAGCACATACAGTATAAGACAAATAAAACTTGGGGGCATAGACATGTACATAAAAAGGCACAATTCGTTATTTTCTGACAGGTGCACCCAGAAAATGAGTGATACTTAAGATGAAACCACACCTTTTACTGCCTTCTACAAGCTATTGTTAGATTTTAGTAGTAAATGTTTCTTATCACAAATGGTTATATGGACTACAGTTTAATTTAAAGCCATTTAGTGCTATTTTGGTCGTGCTTCATAAAAAAAAGAAAAACTGAATCCTCTTTTTAAAGATTATCCTTTATTTGCACTCACAATAAATACGCCTACTTTTATTTTATAATCTCAAGGCAGTAAGAGACCCCTTTCAACCTCCCTTTCAAAACAAAAGAAATACTGGACAATACTGTAATTCTGAATTCTTTTATCTATACAACAGAAAAGAAATCTCACAAATTACCAGGTTTTAGATATGTAAGGAGTAATCTAGCAGCCAAAGACAAAAAAGTGATACCAAGGTTGCCTGTGCCCTGGAAAGGGCCAAAGAGAGAAGTTTGGGAAAAACAGAAAAAGAAAAATTAATGGCATTAGTGAGTACATCTGCAATATATGTCAATATAAGAAAGGGAAAGTTCCCAGGATGTGGTAATCCCTTTCTGAGCCATGCTCTTCAGATGTATTTCAAGGAATACAAAATCATGTAGTGCCAGAAGAGATAAAAAGATCTACATCAGACCAGCAAGCAGCTGCATGGGTACCATTTGATATCCTATCTTCTGTATATGGGACCATGATAACAATATACAATTTAAAGAACCTGAGAACTACCATGGGGCCCTTGTCTATTAAGAGTAGGACACGCAATTGGGGTGCAATGGCATTTGGGATCACAATTGGTCTTTATAATTAAGTGACCCAAAGACTGTATAACTCCAACGCCCAACTCAGAATTGAATCCCTGATTTGGAATGAACTGGGCAAACTGGGGAAATGTTGACTGGCGAAAGATCACATGTCTGAAGTGATCTATATAATTAATGAATAAGTTTCATATTTTCACAAAAGTCTACATTAAACACTCACTTTCTCTGGTGTGGTTCAGCATGGCGATAGACTGTCTTCATAAATAACCCAGACAAGTTTGATACTTTAAACAAAAATAATACAATTTATTTATAACATAAGAATAATGGAAGATAGATATATAAAAGTATGTATTGTAAGTACTATTGAGGACATACAGGCATCCCACCTGTTTTCTTGTCCGTTCAAGAGGCTATAATAAAAAGACAACAGGAGTGGAGACACAACCTAGCCTGAACACCTTGCAACCTTCGTCCCGGCTAAGAACCAGGAATAATGGTTGGACTGGGCAAAGGTGGAAATTGGGAGCAGTTCATTGCCCTGCATGTAAGGTGGCAGGGTTCCTAAGCTGATTCCAGTTATTATAACCACAGGTTATAATGGGGATTGTAGTGCAGAAGTGCAACCCTGTTGGGGTCCTAGATTCCTTGTGAAAGAGTGTTCCCGACAGGCAGTGCAGTAACACTGGAAGTATTCAGGAGCCCACAGCATCACCTCAGGGAATAAGAGTCAGGAGGTATTTATTTGTTTATAGTTGTGCTATTTGTGGCTGTATGTATATGGAAAAAGGTTGGTGAAAATTAAAAAATCTGTTATTTTGAATCTGGAGTTATGTTTTCTGGGATCAATGACTTTCCCATGTGTTCATTATACAAGGAGCAGTCAAAAATTTCCCGTTAATTGTGATATAGTGGGAGAGTGAGAGATCAGATTACACACACATTGTTACACTTGTACTAGCATATCTGAAGCTGATTTCCCCAATTTGCAGATGAACTTGATATTAGAACGTTGTTCGAACTGTGACATTACGCCAAATGACTATGCACTTGCTATCTTAGCAAGGTTTGGACTAATGGCATCCCTCATCCAACTCCTTTTACAGATGGTCTTCCATTTTTTTCAGTCTAGTATTTGTTACCCTTTGGATTAACACTAGAATTACCAGAGCCTACGAAAAAACTTGTACATCCGTCCCACCTTAAATCGCTTCTTAAAACCGTTCTCACCTCTCCACCAGTCTCCTTTGTCCTGTAAATGTGCCGATAAAAAACAAACTGCAAGCAGCCGGCTATTCCATCCCCCACCGACTCAGAACGTGCACGAACTTCTCCGAACTCATGTCTCGATTATCTGGGAGTGAAGTGGAGTTTTGGAGTGGAAATAATAGATTGTTATTTGGAACACACGCATTTCATGTGTGTTCCGTTTCTACAGTAATCTGTGTAAACACAATGTTAAAAGAGAAACTTTTTTATATTTTAGTAATAAATGTTACAAAATGTAGACATAAACTATAAAATGTGTGAAGCCTGACAGCCAAAGAGAAAATAAACACTTTCATAAAAGGTTCAAGACTTTTACAACAGCTTCTGTGGCGTACTGGTAAGATTTCATCCTTTAGAGCGCAGCAGACTTGTTGTACTTCAAGAGATCCGAGTTTGATTCCCCACTGGAGAAAAAATTTATTTATTTTTAACCTTCGCCGTTCTGCCTGCCTGAACTCCCTGTCTATCTATATATTAATAACAGTAATTTTATTATTATATAGGAGCTTCCCTGTCTGCCTATCATATAGTGCCTTTCCTTCCTACCTATCTATATATCTATCCCCTTAGCTGTTTTTTATATATCTATTATACAGTGCCTTCCCTGTTTATTTATATATCTAGTGCCTTCTCTGCCAGTCTGTCTGTCTGATTGCATATAGCGCTGAACTTACTGCTCTGTACTATTCTGTCCTCTGCATGTCCTGGGGTACAAAAGAAACACCACCATACAGCAACAAGTGCGAACTGGCAAGATCGGGGAAAAAACACGCGGTCACTGATTACAAACCGCAAGATGAATGAAAGAGACAATATATGTAAAAACATCACCACACTAATGCAATATTATTTGAAAATGAACAGCGTCAGATCGGGTTTGAATATGCGCCCGATCTGGCGCTGTTCATTCAAATAATATTGCATGTACTGTCGCGTTGAAACTGCTGCACTGAATAAGCTGACTTCTTCTGTAACAGCGTCAGCGTGTATTCAAACCGATCTGACGCTGGTCGTTTTCAAATAATATTGCATGTACTGAACTATTTTAGAATAAAAACATACATTTGATTTCAGTCAGTCTGTAAGAGCCAGTGTAAATAGATGATAATTGTAAAGGTTAGCTTTTTTTTTTTAATTCAGTTCCATTCTCTCAGTCGCGTTCACGATCCCCCTTCTGATATTGCTGTTTTCACATAAAGACGCACTATAACTCAAATGTGATTTATTTGACACGCTGTAGCTCGATTGTTATTTATATAGGGAAGAAAGTACAATGTCAGGTGCTCATTTAGTGTAATAGGAACCATAGCACAGAGAGCTGTGTACACTGCAACAAGTACACATGTCGTGACTGTAGGAAGAGTATGTGGGAATTGTTAATATTTGAATGTGATGATTTTATATAGCACGGATCGGAAATCAGCAGTTCTTAGCATTGCACCACACAAGCTGTCGTATCAACCGCCTACTGTAACTTGCTTTATTTTTTCTTCACTTATAGTCTAGAATAAAAGTGCACTTGTTTTGTTATACTTGTATACCAACATATGTTCCTGTGTTTGAGCGACACGGGCATGGTCAAAACAATAGACGTGTAATGCCACGAAAAGTGCACGCAGGCACTTCAGTTCAAGCATTGATGCGAGAATGCAGTCACAAGTACGCTGCAGAGCTACAGCGCATCTTTATGTGAAAACAGCATTCTCAGATGGGGGGGATAGGGAAGGATCCTGAACACGACTGAGAGAATGAAAAGTGAAGAAAAAAAAAACTAACCTTTACAAGTATCATAAATTACACCGGCTGTTACACACTGAAATCAAATGTATGTTTTTATTCTAAAATAGTAAGAATAAGAGCAGTTTATTTCTCAAAACTGAATCGTGCAGGATCAAACTCATGACCTTTTGAATACTAGTCAGCAGTTGATACCATTATGCTACCGTGGCAGCAGTACTATGTATGTGTCAATGTGGCATGCTAAGACGGCTTTTTTTGTGCAGTTATATTTTTGAATAAAAGCATACTTGTTTTGTTATATTTGTACCTTTTGTGAAAGTGTTTGATATTTGGATTTCAGGCTTCATACATTATATAGTTTATGCTTACATTTTGTCATTTACTACTACAATATGAAAAACGTTTCTGTTTTAAAAATGTGTTTACATGGATTACTGTAGAAACGGAACACACATGCAATGCGTATACAGTATTCCAAATAATGATCTATTATTTCCACTCTAAAACTCCACTTCACTCCCAGATAATCAATCAGGGCATGAGCTGGGAGAAGTTTGTGTACGTTCTAAGTCGTTGGGGGGATGGAATAGCCAGCTACTTGCAGCTTTTCTTTTATCAGCACATTTAGATTAACAAAAGATGCTGGCGGAGAGGTGAGAACGGTTTTAAGAAGCGATTTAAGGTGGGACGGACCTACGAGTTGTTTCGTAGGCTCTGGTAATTCTAGTGTTAAAAGGGGTTACTTTAGCCTTTGTTACACTCACACCCCTATAGCCAACAGAGGTCTCTGCTATAGAGCAGCCAGGTTGAGAAAAGTAAGCTAACGGAGGAAGCCCAGATTTGGGATGTGCAAAGGGTTTTAAAAGAAGGAACTATGTCTTGTCATTGGTTTCTTAGTTGCATATACTGTAAACATTATTTCGTCCATTAAGGCTACCAATCTTTGAGTTGTGGCTCTTTGTTTGAGAAAAGGTATTTAGATAGTACTTTGGAAAGCCATTTCTGGGATGTCACTTGACTGGTGATTGATCAGTTTATTAGATAAGACGCAATGGCTACATTCCGAAGAGAGACCATATTAGGAAAAGCTGATATTAAGAGTGTCCGGCACAAATAAAGTGCCATCACCTATTTTGTGTTAGTTTTAAAATCTAGGTTACTTCTTTATATGTTTTATTTGATGAGCTGTGCAAGAGACTGTGATCCAAGAACCAAAGCAGTTATAAATTCATTTTGGAGGAAGTTCTTCTTATGCAGTTTGTGATGTAGAACAAACACGTAGAACAAAATGAAAGAAAAGTCAGTACCACTAGTCAAGATTGGCTGAGGTGAGTGAAATACAACAAAATATTTCTTCCAGGAGAAAACATGAAATCAAATTGACATTTTCTCATTGATATAAAATATATACAAAGATGCAAAATTATTGCATTTAATTGGACTATTTTTTCCAGATTTGATGGATTTTATTTTTAATTTTCTTTTCATTATGTAAAGTTGCAGAAAAATGTGACGTGTCGTTTGTATACATTTCTGATCATTATCATACAGTTAATCTTAATATGGTAAAATTAACATAATAACCACCATCCAGTCATTTTTCCTACCAATGTAATTCATTTTCAGAATTGTGGGGTCCAAAGCCTATGTCTGCATTATCCATCTCAAGGCAGAAATCAGTTTAACATCGACCACCAGTTCATGGCAGGGTTCACTCCCTCATGTACCAGCAACCACACTGGGCCAAAAAAGACTTGTCCTGTGTAAACAAAACTGTAACTGATTTCAGAATGTAGGAAGGAGAAAAACTCAGACATGAATGAGGAAAATATGCCAGCATCACAAAGAAAGTGACTGGGTTGGGGTTAATTTAAACCCAGCCTTTCGTAAATGTTAATACATATATAGAGTGGCTCATCTGAATGTTTATGCCTTAAACACTACCCAACAATTAACAATTTAAGTATAAACCATATTATTAATAATGCAATGTCAAAATTAAAAAATAATGTGCTACCAAGTACATCTTTAAAATTTTAAGAATGTGACTTTATTTAATATAGAATATCAGCTTTACAATTGTTTTAACAAATAACATGCTCTCGGCACAGTAGGTGGGACTATCCTGGTTATACTGGACAAATAATGTCAATGTCAATTTATTTATATAGCATATTTAAAACAACATAGGGATGCTGTGGCCAAAGTGTTTTACAATAATAGAATAAAAGAAAACAAACAAATAACATAAATAAAATAAATAATAAATAGAAGTAATGTTAGGTAATCACAATGAGGAAATGCAAGTCACAGAATGCAAGTGAATAGAAATGAGTCTTTAATCTTGTTTTGAACAGTTCAGTTGTAGATGACTCCTTTATGTGACGAGGTAAAGAGTTCCACAGGCGAGGAGCAGCAGCTGCAGAAGCCCTGTCCCCCTTGGATTTACACTTGGTACGAGGGACAACAAGAGACAACTGACCAGAAGATCTAAGCACTCTAGATGGCTGGTGTAAAACACACAATTCTGAAATAGGCAGGAGCAAGCCCATGTAAAGATTTAAAAACTATCAACAAGATCAAATCAATTAAAATCAATTTGAAAACTGACAGGCAGCCAGTGTAAAGAAGCTAAAATAGGAGAAATAGAATCATACTTTCTTGCCCCAAATAGAAAGCAAGCGGCAGCATTCTGGACCAACTGTAACCTGTGTATAATGAATTTACTAATCCCAGAATACAGCGAGTTGCAGTAGTCAAGGCGAGAAAACATAAAAGCATGAGTAGCTTTCTCAATATCCCTAGAAGATAAAAAAGACTTGATCATTCCTAATAGACAAAACTGGAAAAAGCAACTCTTGACTACAGAATTTACTTGTTTCTCAAAAGAGAGGTTACTGTCAAAAATAACACCTAGATTGCGGACTTGAGGCTTGCAACAGACAGAGAAACAGCCGAGAAGTCCAAGACCAATTTGGGCTTTAGCTGATGGATCCACTATAAGAACCTCCGTTTTATTTTGATTCAGATCAAGAAAATTATTAGCCATTCAGGATCTTAGTTCAGAAAGACAGTTGTGGAGTTGGAGGAACACCATATTTAAGAGGAGCAGTAGACGAAAAAGAGGAATTTAAAGTCACTGAAAAGTGTCTACCAGTTAAACATGACCTGAGCCAGTTAAGAGCAGCCCCTTTAAGCCCAAAAAGATGTTCAAGCCGCATCAGCAATATCTCGTATTAAGCATAAATTAACTACCGTATCATGGAACCACCATAGATGCTATAGTTACGTTATTGTAGCAACATGTAAACCCAATAGATAGTTCACGACTATGAATTAATCATTTGCCAGGTTAGGGAATTTTAAAAAAACTAGCCGAAGCCCGGAACAGAAAATAGTGAGAAAGGAATTTAGTATAACAAAGGCTTAGGAAACCACCATTGCAGTATAACGAAAATAGCAAGGAGCGAAACCAATGCCAGTGGTCGAGAGAGTACCTTCCTGTAGCAGGCTACGGAAAACATATACATATATAGATAGATGCCGCATTCACTGTGTTGCCCTGTCAACACGATAAGTCAGCACGTCTGCCCTATTGCGAGTGGTAAAAGTGCCATTTAAACTAATACAGGCAGACATGGAAACCGGGTTTTCTGATGAAAAAACAGTAACGTTTTAAACAGTATCGTTTACATACAACAGATTTTGGCATATCGTTTACATACAATTATTTATATCCATTTATACACTAATAATGGCAATTATTAAATAATAATAATTATTATTATTATTATTTAATAATTCCTCCTGTATAAGTAACATTTCTCGGACTGTTTTCTTCCATCTCTCATTTCTAGACTTTGTCCTGTCCTTACGCAACACAGTACTAAAGTATTGGTTAATGCCCGAGTCACCTCACGTATAGATTACTGTAACGGTATTCTATCTGTTATTCCACAAAAACGTATCCATCGCTTACAGTTTATTCAAAATTGCGCTGCCAGGATAATAACCTGCTGTTCTAAATCCACTGAACATACTACACCTATTCTCTCTCAACTTCACTGGCTCCCTGTTAACTACAGTATACAATACTAAATAACGCTCTTAACATTTAAAGCTCTCCACAACCTCACTGCTCTCCTACAGACTGACACTCGTCTCGCTCACTCTGATTCTCATCTGCAGCTCTACTTTCTGTATTACACATCAAACTCTGTGCTATGGGAGCTTGACAGTCTCTCATAGTGCTCCTCAACTCGGAAATTCTCTTCTCTCTCATATACATCAGCTTGATTCAATAACACATTTTAAAAGTACCCTCAAAACTTATCTTTTCAAACTGGCATACCAGTTGTGAATTTTGCACTGTTACTGCCAGTTATATTTGTTTGTTTACTAATTATTAATGTTTGATCGAGAGCGACAGTGGACGCAGAAGTAGGATTAGAGATGGCGGGCGGGGCACTGTTGTGCGTATCCCATGGATCTTAGAGTTGGTGGGTGGGGCTCTGTGAGTTGGCGGGCATGGCTGTCTGTCTTGCGTGTGCTCTCTGTCTTGCTTGCCCTTAGTTAGAGTTGGCGGGCGGGGCTCTGTCGAGCGTATCTCATGGTCTTAGAGTTGGCGGGCGGGGCTCTGTGAGTGGCAGGCGTGACTCTCTGTCTTGCGTGTGCTCTCTGTCTTGCTTGCGCTCACAGTCTTGCATGCCCTTAGTGAATTATATATATAGATACTGATAATGATGAAGTTGGCAACACACAGAAGATCTGCATTTTTATGAGTGAGATCCTGATTATGCCTGTAATTCTCTTTTTATATCATTTATACTAACAACTGCTGCCAATCTGGAAATTTCATAAAAGTTTTGCTTTCCTGTGTGTTTCACTTACCGCTGTAGAAAAAAGGACAAGTCAGCCAAGTTCAGAATAATTCCACATAAGAAGCACCACAACATACCAGCCGGGAAGTATTTTGTGTGGTTTTTGCATCTATTCTAGGGTTTCCGCTAGGGATTTGTGTTGTCTCCCACAGTCCAGAGTCCAGTTAGGTTGTTTGGCCAGTGGAAACTGTCCCAGAATGAGTGAGAATGTATTTGTTTTAGTGATCTCTGTGAAGACCCAGCTTCCTGTCCACATCTCTCTCTTGCCTTGCATCTTTTATTGCCATGAAAAGTTCTGCCTCTTACAAAGTAGAACTGCTTATTAGTATTTCTCGGTGTTTGGCAAAAGGGAATGCTACTGCTTGTGCATGACAGATACTGTATCATACTTCAGTTGCAACATTTTTAGTAGAAAAATGGAGAAAACTATGCCACAATTGCAAATCAGTTTGTTTCCTCAACTGTTGGATTAAGCACAGCATCATATTAAAATGTAGGATATGCTATTTTAATTTTTGTGTTACTACACAGCATAATCACAACACTGTGCAAATGGTCAGTAAATAAGAAGAAATATAGTTGGTGCTGCTTGTTGTAGAGCTTTGTGCTTAAAATATTTCACCCGTTGGCACATACTTACATCTTGGTCTGCAGGATTCTTGGCATTAAGTGCAATACTCATTATTGCTTTTAGAATAAAAACTATAACACTATTTTGTGTCGGGTCACATTAAGTGGTTTGAGTATGTAAATAGAGGATATAAAATTCTTGTCTGTGTTTGGATCTTCTTGTCTAAGACAGATATGAAGCATTTGGATGTCACTCACATAACTTGGCCAAGTCTGGGTATACCTGGAGCTGTTTGGCTGTCAATGCCATGTTTTATACATATAAATTTCACTTGAATGTTTTCACACAATGTGCTGGATCCAGTCTTAATTTTAAAAATACATCTGTGTATATGTTACTAAATATCTTATTAAAACATGATAATCACAAAACACCACCTCAGATAATTCTTTAAAAATACTAAAATAAATAAATGTCTTCTTTTATCACATACTTGATGAAAAAGACTTTTCTGGTATTTTTTTTTTCAAAAGGAATATGTTGGTCAACACCTATAGTTAGTTATACGTTTATTAATTTGGCTAATTTATACTCCCTTTTCCATCACATTTTACATTTAAATGTGGTTTTATTATAATATTTAGTATGTAATCTGAAGAAAATAAACCGAATAAATCCTTGGTACGCAATGTACAATTAGAAAAAAATGTTTAAACTATCAGTGGGCATTTGTCTCAACATTTTGACTGCACCACAGGGATCAGTAACAGATTAGATGTAATTAGTCACTAAATGTCACACAGTGGTGCCAGTAATCAAAAGCAAACAGAGCATGCAATATCTATGTGCATGAGTTGACTAATTTCAAATGGACGTAAAAAAAAATTCAAGTTTTTACTTTTAATATATTTACAAGGTTCATATTTCTTATTAAGCAAGAAAGCAAACATGCATATGCTTCAATTTTCATGTTAAGCAAGAAACTAAAAATTGAGAACCTCTGTAATTCTTTTTAAGGAAGAAATATAAAAAAAACAAAAAAACAAAACAAACTACAAAAAATGCACTAGAAATACCTGCATGTGAATGAGATATATTTACCAAAATGCCATATTTAGCTGTAACACTAATGTATATTCATTACCAACCAGTATATAAAGATTTATCTAGACAGTTCTGCAAATAGAAACAAATTAATGTTATGTGTGCTACTGATTTGCCTCATTTTAATTCAGAGCTAACTAAAGTACTAGGATAAATGTCAGTGTTAGCTTTTCTATATCTTCCTGTATTATTCAAGGTTAAAATAAGATTGTGGAATAAATTACAATTTAGGTGATTTAAAAAAACTCCTGTGTTTGAAGGCATGCTTTGAACTAGGTGGGTGAACTTTTGGGCATTGAAGGTTAAATAAACCTGTATCAACATCATCTTTCAAATAATAATAAAATCATAATAGTGTTTTTATTTCTATAATGCCTTTCAAAAACCCAAGGGTGCCTCACACAGTATTTAAAAATATTAGAAACCAGAAACAAATCATAAAAAACAGAAAAAAACACATCTTACTAATGTTAAAAAGTCTAAGACTGAAAAATATTGATTAAACCAAAAAATTTTAAATTAGTTTTGAAAGAAGAAAGTGAAGAGCAGTCACAGAAATGTTGATATAAGGAATTCCAGATCCAGGGAGCCATAACTCCAAGTGATCTGCCACCCCAGGAGGAACAAGCCCAGTACCAGAAGACCTAAGGGCACATAAAGGTTTATAGCAATAAGGCAATTTAACAAGAACATAAGAAATTTGACAAACAAGAGGAGACCATTCGGTCCATCAAGCTCTTTTGTTTAGCTAATAAGTTGTATAAGTTGTCCTAATATCTCATCTAGGCACTTCGGTTTCTGCTTCAACTACTTGACTCAGTAGTTTGTTCCAGAGTCCCATAACTCTTTGCATTAAGGAGTGCTTCCTGGCTTCAGGTTTAAGTGCACTCCTCCTTAATTTCCACTGGTGTCCTCAAGTAGGCGATTCACCTTTAAGCTGAAAGAATTCTGCTGGACTTTCTTTATCAATGCCTTTAAGGATTTTGAAGACTTGGATTAGGTCCCCATACAGTCTCATCTGCTAAACAGGTTTAACTCTCTGAGTCAATTGAGAGTAGGACATGTCCTTAAGTTCTGGGATGCACCTGGTTGCTCTCTTATGCACAGCTTCAAGTGCTGCTTTCTTGTAGAGAGGTGGCACAAAACATTCCAGATTTGGTCTCAGTAGTGTGTCATATAGTCTGAGCATAACATCCTTCAAAAATACATTCAACAGTTTTTACGATATAACTTTTCAACATTTTGTTTCCTTCTGCACAGTGCTTAGGTGATGAAAATGTTATGTCAAAATAAAACTGTAAATCCTTCTCAGAGATTGTTTCCTTTAAGACAGTGTCTCCCATCTTGCATTGACTTTCATGTTGCCCACGTGTAGCACTTTGTACTTTTATACTGCATTTTCTAAGTGTTTGTCCAGTTCTCAACTTTGTTCAGGTCTTTTTTAAATCTTTTTGCTGCCTCCTCAATGTCAGCCATTCCTCAAATTTTAGTGTCAAATATGTTGGAATCAGTCTCATTAATATAACAGAAAAGGTAATATTCCAACCACGGACCCCTGAGAGGCACCTCTGTGCAACAAAGTGAAATACTTAAGCATTTTTATTGACTCAGGCATGTTGACTGTCTACCAAAATTTTCTGAAATTGGTGGTGCATTGCAATCACTGATTTAGGCACCATTAAGTATCGTGAGCTTCTCTGAGTATATGTATGGCACTGTAATACAAACAGAGTTAATAATTAATAGACCAAAATGCTCTAGAAATGCAAAGTGTATGAAAAAGTGTTAAAAAGAAAATATGAAAGGAAAAGAAGAAGATAGACCCAGACAGTGAGAGTATTTATGACTATTTTCATAATTTAAAAGAAGCAATTGTAACTAAGCAGTTTATTTACTGTTCTCTGATACTGTAAGGCAAGGGTCCTTAATTATGATCCTGTGTGGCCGCAGTGGCTGCAGGTTTTTGTTCCAGCCAGTTTCATAATTAGAAGCCAGGCCTTGCAGATAATGGAGCTTGGCATTTAATTACATGTCTTGTTAGTGCTTTCATTCTTCAAAGACACACCTTTAACACATTGTAGATTTTTAATTTTCTGAGAACATTATCCAAATATATTTTTTAATGTTGATAATGCATCATTGATAATACCGACAACAGATCTGTACCTCTTAGTCATTTTGTTCTCTTATTTATTTTAAAAAATTTTTCTAAAACAGATACTGTACTTCTCGATGCACATACCCAGGTTTAAATGGTAACATATTAGCTGTTCCTTTGTCATTTGCCCCCGACTATTAACTGAAGGCTGGCTAAGAAATCAGGCAACAATTAAAGCTTAAATGTAGTTGTTTAAAGCTAAAAGAGCCAATTAATGGTTCTGAATCATAACGAGTTAATTAAAACTAAGCACAAAAAACATATTGCTTTCTTAGTAAATAATGAGTCCTAATTAAGAAATTAGTTGAAGCAAAAAATTGCAGCCACTGTGGCCTTCCAGGATGTAATTGAGGAGCCCTGCTGTAAGGCCTTCAAATTTGTAATGGTTATGTTAGTCAGGTACGTATTCTGAACATCACTGGAAATGATAACTGGTAGATGTTTAGAGCCCCCATTCTTTGGTATGTAGAAAGAAACTAAGGACACACAAGAAGCACAATGAAAGCAAAGAGAACTAACCTAAGACTAAAGGGTCATTTATACTTCACACTCAGAACGCGTACGCGCCCGCATCATGGCTGCCACTCATTCCCAGAGTTCATTTGATGCGTCCTCTGAGCAGGTCCTCAGATATAAACGTGACTTGTGCGCGAGTTGCAGTACCAGCAAAAGGTCAGGGGGCGTAGTGTGAAGTCGGAATGTGACATCAGAGTCTCTGCCTACCATCTACAGTACATGTGACAGAAAGACCCTTTGAGGATCCTACGGGATCGATGTGCGTGCTTTGATGTTTGATGAATGGTTTGATGTGGTGAAGCAAAATGCCAACATACAGATGCATTCGTGGCGCTTTTATATTCAAGCGTCACATATTCCCGATTGTATGACACAATATATTTTAAAAGTCTCACATACCATCTTTTGTGCCGTGTTTTTTTCTGGGGCTTCCTCCTGACCTGACAACAGCGGCAAGCATCAATAGATCACCACACAGAATATATTAATGTTTGATATTCCAACTCTCTGCAAATGTAGAATACTTAGATTTATACTTGATTTCACTTTCATGATGAAATACGTTAAAGTTATGTTACATTTTACTGATAAATCATTAATTTCATTTAAATAATGAATACCGTTAATAATTACACACATGGTGACACAGTGGCAGAGCAGTAGCACTGCTGTCTCGCAGGGAGTCATGTCGCTGGTATTCCCTGCCTGGAGTTTACATGTTTTCCTGCTGGATTTTCCACATCTTCCAAAGATATGCAGATTTGGGAATTTGGTGACACTAAAAAGACTCCAGTGTATGTGTGTGCTTATATTCACCTTGCGATGAGCTGATGCCCCGTTCAGGGATTGTTTCTGCCTCGTGCCCAATGCTTGCTGGAATGGACACATCCCTGGATTGATGGATTTAATCATTAAACATCCTTTTCAGAAATATTGCAGTAAGGTGTCCTCGGAATTTAATGGATGTTCCAGGCAATTCACAACACAGTGAAGCTGAACCTGTTCTCACCATGATAATATCTCGTACTGCCACCTGGTGGATTCTTCCAGATTTGCGTAAAGTACAAGCACAAGTATAAACAGTAAAACTCTTGTGTAGCAGGAGCATCCGCTAGAGCATTCGTTGCTCCGCGGGAAGTATAAACCCTGCCTTAGGGACACCTATATTATTACGTGTAACAGAAACATGTAAGTATCAAAATGTCAACAAAAACACCGAAGGAATGGTATGTCTAGTATCCACAGCTGTACTGATGCAGATTTTGTACATGACCTTTGTATGATATATTTTGAAACAGTTAGCAATGCACAACCTCAGTGTTGCAATTGGGAAAGTACAAGTGTCTTTTTTTGCTCACTTTTTAAATATTTTTTCTGTTGCCTGTGCATGAGAAGGTAGAATGCCAGTGCCTGATCTGAATGATCGACACACTCTTTGTGTTATTATGGGCTACCACAGGGTGAGGCTTAGTGAATTCCACATTTCCCCTGACACAGACATTGACAACTGCTGCATTGTGAACAGTGCTTAGGGAGCTAATGCATTTTTTGTCCTTCTAAATGATGGTAATTATTTTTAGGTGCCTTTTTGCCACACACCTACTTGCACCATGATGAACCTTCAGCTGACTTCAGGAATATCACAGCAGGACAATACTTTATGCTTCAGTTTCACTATCCATGTCAATCTGATGACCAATTCACAGTGTCAACGAATGGTTCAGTTTCAGTTTGTTCTAAAACTGGCTTTACAGCTTCTTGTTTACATGCCATTGTATTTTGTTTGAAAGATCTGCCCCAGCCATTAACCTTAGAGTGGTAAAACACATAGACATGTTTGTCATTTTTGCAGCATAATGTTATTTTGTCAATCAGATGGCAGCAGAATACATTCACAAGAATTAATCTCGCTTAACCATGTAAAGCAGGTCATCAAATGTCACTCCGAGTCTGAGAGTGTCAAGGAAGTTAATGGACTGTGTTGACAAATTCTCAAATAAATGTGTGTCTAAAACATGCCTGTTTTCCCTTCACCAACTCTTGTAATTCAAGAAGTACTCATTACTGTTTGTGGAGCTGGTTTAGTATTTTGAAAATGAAATCCTGCCTCCATACTACTTCAGGATTTTAATCGTGATGCATGTCTATCCATCCATTCATTACTAAATCTATGTAACCTTATTCAAGATGTCATGGGCCAGTGCTTATTCCAGCAGCTTCAAATGTAGGGCAGGTATACACCATGGGAATTCCATCACAGAACACACTTAAATTCACTCAATTTAGAGTTTAATATAAACTTAATGTGCACATGTATGTTGTTGGAAACCCAAAGTATACTGGTAAATATCCATACAGACACTCCATACCGCAAATCAAATCTGGGACTCAGTAACTGTTTGGCCTCAGTTCCAACCACTGCACCATCATGTTATATACATAACAATTTCATAACTGTTTAATTTGTTAATTTTTCTTCTGATTGAAATCATTCAACCAGCTTGTGTTGTAAATGTAGGCCTACTCAATGGAACTTTACATTATTTACACTTACATGTTGTATATTTAAATACATTGTTTTTTATGCATGTTTTAACAGTTTACTGTAATTTTTTCTTCTTCTTGACTAAACCAGGATCATTGACAGAACAGAAGGAGGCAGAAATCACAAAAAGTCCAGCTTCCAATACAAGACGTCCAGCAGACAAGAACCTAGGCCCAATGTTACCCGTGACTCGAGAGATTTTGCAGGACTTCTACAAGCCATTTAACGTGAAACTAGCTGATGTTCTTCAAAATGATTCCTTCCTCTGGGAAAAGAGTGCTAAATTAATTTAATAAAACTTGGAAAAATTTAATTACTTTCTTAACAAAATGTAGCAATTTTTTTTTTTCTCATTTCCTCAAAGCATCTAAATAATACAGTATACACAAATTATTTTTATAAAACAGTGGTCATTAAATTATTTCAAGCTGTTTTATCTAGATTTGGCTCTTATTTGTCTGCAATTCTTTTAAAAATCTTGAGTGTTACAATATCACCACCTGCTGTTGAAAATGTTTATGCCAACTGTTTTTTAATCAAACTATATATCCATTTTGCAGTAAGATAAATAAAACCTCCCACTTAAATACAGGGTGCAGGAAAGCCACTGTGGCTGCAGTTTTCTTTCTGACCAGTTTTTTAATTCACTGCCAGCCCTTGTTTTTAATGGGATCTGCCATTCAACCAAATGCCTGCATCAGTGGACAGTTTCAGAAATGTCTATGCTTTCTATGTCAGTTCAGAAATGTGCATATTACTGTTGTAGTTTTTAGTGTACAGTTCTCAAGTCAGCCTTTAAATATTTTAGCTTCATTTTGGGTTGATTGCTGTTTAACAATGAGATGTAATTATCAATGTGGCCAACAGTGGAGCTGATAAATTGAGACCATTTGCACTTACATGTTTTCTTCATAAGTAAATTGAGAACAAAATATTAAGGGTTGTGAGGTAGTAATACATTTTGGTCTGCTAAAATTTTTTCTGATTTTTTATATCAAAGTAAAAAATAGAATCTACACTGTTCTTTGTCTGATGCTGGTTATTCCAGTTTAGGTTTGCTGTGATGGCAGCATAAAATGCAAGGGTAGGGTGACATACCACCGTAGAGTGCGCTCACATATACTTGGACACTTTGGAGTTGCCAGTTAATCTATGATGTATGTATATGTGAGCAAGAGTAAAGTATCTTTATGAAAAAAATGGCTTAACAAAAATTACAGTGACCTTTGAATACTTCATTTGGGACAACTGGCCTAAATATGTTCATGAATAATCTACTATAACACTCTCAGCATGATATCAGCAGTATTTTTCTTTTGATAAAGAGGTACGTTATATTTGTGTCATGTACAGATTTTACAGTCAATTTTTATCTACCCAATGCTTGATTGGTCTAAACATCTTAAATTAATTTTGGTAACATGCCAGATATTCAACATGGGTATAACGAGATATGTTGAGGTCAGTGTGTCCCATAGCCGGATCTCTAATCAGAATAGCTGATTGGGGAGAAAGTTTAGGTAAATATACTGGCATGGTTGTGCAGCCGTCATCCTGCAGAAACTTTCAGATCACAGCTGAACTTTCAGATCACAGGACCACCACTGCCCGGACATTTTGTCAATGGTGACCCTTTATTATTATACCCATGATGCTATTGAATAAGAAAACCTCACCAGTGTTGCTAGATAGATAGATGGATAGTGTCACACACGTGCGAGTAGGAGACAGCTAAAGAGCTTAAATATTGGTAATACCATATCAGACCAGGGGGTGGCAGAGTGTGCTGACTTTGACTGTATTTCTCAGTTGCTTGCAGACCGTTCCGAGGAAATCCCAATAGGTTTTTACCTCGATGACGACACTTCCAATTCTGACCCTGATGATGTCACTTCCAGTTCTGGCCCTTTTGATAACATCACTTCCTCCCTGGGTCTTTAAAGCCACCATCTTACCTCCACTTCATCAGTTCTATTTTCCACTCAGTCGTGTGAACATCTCTGTTCAAACTTTTCCAAACTTTTTGCAGCCAGGATATAATATACGGGTGGCTGTCCCAAACTTTTATAATGTCTGAAGTCTCGTCCTTGTCACAATAGATAGATAGATAGATAGATAGATAGATAGATAGATAGATAGATAGATAGATAGATAGAATTCGAATTGACCCAAGATGAGTGGGTGGGTTCTACAATGGATGGGTCAAATCCAAGTTAATTCCTGCTTTGCCCAATGCTACCAGGATAGACGGGTTTGATTGGAACACGCAGATTTAATAGAACAATACAGTGTTTGTTCCTGATACTGTCCGAGTAGACTTTGCACTTTGTGTCTGTTTGCATTTTCTATTGGGGTCTCCTGTGTGTGTGTGTGTGGCTGTTTGTGTGAGTGGACGCAGTGATTGACACCGTTTTCACCGTTAACTGCCTTGCACCCTATGCTGTAATAATAGACTTAAGCGCCTAAATTGGATTAAGTTGGTTTGAAAATGTTTCATTACATAAGAGTTTATTAGTTTCTCTGAACCCTCAATTTATATCCACTCAAAATGCTTCATTGTAGTAGAGACTGAAATTGCACTAATTACAGGAGACAGAGCTGGAGGTAGCAGAATTGCTAAGATTTGCATTGGGTGTGACGAGGATGAATAGGATTAGAAATGAGTACATTAGAGGATCAGCTCAAGTTGGACAGTTGGGAGACAAAGTCAGAGAGGTGAGATTGCATTGGTTTGGACAGGTGCTGAGGAGAGATGCTGAGTATATTGGGAGAAGGATGTTAAAGATAGAGGTGTCAGGGAAGAGATAAAGAGGAAGTCCTAAGAGAAGGTTTATGGATGTGGTGAGAGATGACATGCAGGTGATGGGTGTAACAGAACAAGATGCAGAGGACAGAAAGATATGGAAGAAGATGATCCACTGTGGTGACCCCTAACAGCCAAAAGAAAGAAAGAAATCTCCTCTAGTGTTGGCTTCCTTGATATTTATATTTCTTTGTTAACAGATAAACTCAAATAAAACAAAAAGTACATGAAGTCTGAATTCACTCTACTGCATCTGTAATTGTAACCAGCATGTGTCTGGAGTTTCATAGTTTATCCTTACATCAAAGCTCAAAGTGAGTCAGTGCTGACTTGGGAGTCAGAACTTTTCAGACTGAATTTAGAAGACTTTTGTATTTGATGGAAAATGTGACACAGACCTGCATGTGACCTGCATCTGAGCAGTTCAGTATGAATTGTTTAATAAAGCTGAAATATTTTCAAAATGTGCTAACCAGAAACAGTGGTCAACAACATCTTGCAGATAATAGGCATGATTGATTATCCATGGGGCATTAATAATAATACATTTTATTTATATAGCGCCTTTCCCATGCCTGGAACATGGCACCTGGATACTGTGGAAAACCTTAACATGACTGAAACATTTCAGAGTTCACCACTTGATAAGGTCTGGGATTACATTATAGAGCAAGTCATTATACAATGAAAGGAAAATCAAACGCACCATCCATTAGGTGACACCAAAGAGATTGGAAAATTTGTGGTTCTCCGCACTCATCGTCAGCCATTAAGGTTCAGCTGCTGCCCTGTTTTTGATAATGAACTTTTGCTTCTACTAAGAATTTTTTTAAGACAGCCTGAAATACAAACATTGTTATACACTACAATACAATTTATTTTTGTATAATCCAAAATCAAACAAAAAGTGTCATAATGGGCTTTAACCGGCCCTGCCTTTTGACAGACCCCCAGCCTTGAAGAAGACAAACTCCCAAAAAAAAACTTAGTAGGGGAAAAAAAAATGGAAGAATCCTTGGGAAATGCAAATCAAAAGAGAGTCCCCTTTCCAGGTAGATTGTGTGTGCAGTGGGTGTCAAAAAAAGGGAGTAAATATAATACAATACACAGAACAGAACACAAGTAATCCTCAATATAACAGTGCAATAGAAATCGTACAAGTACAGAGCAGAATTCAACTCTAGATGATGTCACATAATTTGAACTTGTCACTGTTTTTCATCAAAACCTCTGACATCTTGCTCTCACCAGTCCTGTCTCTTCTCTTGTGCCCACAGAGATTGTAGTGATAAGTTGCACTCAGAGAAACGTTACAATTAGGAGCTGACAATTTCACAAATGTCCTACACTGTTCATGCTAGTGTTCACCTACATTAGAAATAATTTCCGAGATTGCAAAGCATGCTAAGGTAAGCATTGGAGGGACAGCTTCTGTTTAGCAAACATTTCAGGTTGATTTAGTCTTCATAAACTGCACTGGTGTGTGAGTGTAAACTGCCATGGAATGGTGTCTCATCACAATACTGTCATGATGTGCTTCTGAAATAAATGTGTTTGTAAAAATAGAAATAAAGGTACGAGACAGTAAGCACAAGAAATTTAAATCATCAGAGTAATATTTCACATTATAATACTAGTATAAAGCCTACAATATGCGATATTTAATTACTACTAACAAAATGCCTTTCTGAAATTATAAAAAAGCACATTTTATCTTACACACTTGAAGTGGTCTCCTAGATCTACAGTTGTTCTTAACAAATCTAAAATATGACACCGATTGGATATTTATCACTTCCAGGCACAAATATGATACGAATGTGGACATAAAGCCAAACTAATATTAATGAAATTAAATGTCACATCAAATTATTAGTAAACAAAGAGGTTGTTTAGATATTCTTGAAACCATATAATATACTGACAGGCTATACTGTATAGTGTGTGACATTGAAAAGCGCAATACATATTGCGACGACTGGTCAAATAAGGCATTATGGGGCCGGGGAAGTCTTCAAGATGCCAATTGGCTTTTTATTTGGTGTGCTGTGATATAAATGGTGCCCTACTGCCACCTGCCAAAATAACAAGAGGCCTTTCTGCCTCTTGCCTGTCCTTTAAGCATTCACTCCCTGCTCCAGTCGCAGTACTTATCCTGCTACCTACCTCTAAGGCTGCCCTTCACCAATCACACACTCCCCTTTTATTTTCCCAGAAGCATCGTTAATTAACCCTGACCTCTGTCACTCAGTTCTCTCCCCTAGGGAAGTGCCCTGAGCCCTCCCAAAGTGCTTTCCCCTAAGACTCAATTCCAACCCTGCTTCCATTCCCCACAGCACAAGAAGTAGTGAGACACGTCACAATATAAAATGTTATTAAATCAGCAAAAACTGAAAAATATTTTAAAAAAAAAGGTGAAGCTGCAATTTTGAAATGTTAACCTTATCCCACAACACTTACTAAATACATAATATATGCACTATTTTATGTATACATATAAACGCACTGAGCAAATTATTAAGAACAGCTCTACATCTGATAATCCATGCAATCATCTAATCAACCAATCATGTGGCAGCAACATAATTCATAAAATCATGTAGATAGGAACTTCAATTAATGTTTACAACAAACATCAGAATGAGGAAAAAAATGAGATCCAATTGGTTTCGACCATGGCATGATTTTTGGTGCCAGACAGGCTTCTCTGAGTATTTCTGTAACTGGTGATCTCCTGAGATTTTCACGCACAATAGTATCCAGTGTTTCTTGAAAATGGTGCAAAAAACAACCAGTAGATTTCAGTAGACAGAAATGCCTAGTTGGTCAGAGGAGAATAGCCAGAATGTTTCAAACTGACAGAAAGGCTACGGTAATGCAGATAACCATTCTGTAGATCTGTGGTGAGCAGAAAAGCATCTCAGAATGCACAACACTTCAAAGACTGATGAAGATGGTCTTCAAAAGCAGAAGGCCACATCGTGTTCCACTAATGTCAGCTAAGAACAGAAAGCTGAGGCTACAGTGGGCACAGACTTACCAAACCTGGACAGCTGAAGACTACAAAAAGGTAGTGTGGTCTGATGAATCTCGATTTCTGCTGAGGCACACAGATGATAGGTCAAGATTTGGCATTCACCCAATCTGCCTTGTGTCAACTCTTCATGAACATGCAAATGAGGTCAATGTTCTTCAGTGGCCTTACCAGTTGCCGGCTTGAAATTCAACATAACCCCTTTGCAAGAACTGCGTTTGAGGGTGGTTAGTGGGGCGACAGCATATTGACTCTCAGCTTATACTTGCAATTTGGGTACTTTTTTAATAGATTATATCATTATATTTTGATAAAGTCCGTGTGTTATCTTGCAAAAATTTTGCTGAACCCTGTGTAATAAGAGGAGACCAGAGACATAGAAAGGTTTGGGGCAGCCACCCGTTTAATGCGGTTTCCCGGCTGCAAAAGTCTTTGAGGCATTTTAAACAGTTGTTATACAACAGAGTCCAAAACAGAACTGCCTGCCTAAGCAAAGGCAGTGAGCTTTATAGCACAGAGGGCGGAAATGATGTCGTCCTCTGGGCGGAACTGGAAGTGACATCATCCTTGGGGCGGAACCGAAGTGACCTCATTCTTGGGGCCGGAACCGGAAGTGATGTGTCCTTCCTGGAAATGGCGGCTCCTGGTGGGATTTCCCGGGTAAGACCTGCAGAGAACTCAGAAAGAGCGTCAGTGCACCGCCCCTGGGCAGATGTATAAACAGTATTTCTAAGCCCTTCAGCTGCTTCCCATGCACACGCAGGTGTGACAAGACTCCCCTCAGCCCAGACCCGTCGGGTCGGGCGACCTGCACCGAGAGGTCGTGGGCCCGGAGAGGGCATCGGCGTTGGCATGAAGAGACCCCTGTCGATGAACGAGCGTATACTTGTACTGCTGCAGGTCAAGAAACCACCTCGTGACCCGTGGATTCGACTCCCTGTGAAGGGCCATCCACTTCAGAGGTGCATGATCCGTCACCAGAGTGAACACGCCACCCAAGAGGTAGTACCGCAGCTGAGTTACCGCCCATTTGATCGCCAGAGCCTCTTTCTCCACCGCCGCACCTGGTCTCCCTGTCCAACAGTTTCCGGCTCAGGTACATAACGGGTGTTCAACACCGTCGGCGCTTTGGCTCAACACGGCACCCAAGCCTGTGTCCGGCGTCCGTCTGGAGGATAAAAGGGAGAGAAGTTAGGGGAGATTAAGATAGGTGCTGAAGTCAGAGCCCTTTTAAGTCACTGAATGCAGCCCCGCTTATCAGACCATACCACCGTATTAGGAGCTCTTTTCTTTGTCAAGTCGGTCAAGGCGCGCCTCTCGGAGAAGCGAGGCACAAACCGGCGGTAGTACCCGCCAAACCGAGAAAGGATTGGACTTGCCGCTTGGTTTTGGACGGGCCAGGCCATTATGGCTTGCAACTTGGAACACTGTGGCCTCACAGTACCCGCCCACTAGGTAGCCCAAATATTTGGCTTCCTCAATCCAAAGAAACATTTCTTGGGGTTGATTCGGAGCCCGCTCTCCCAGTGTCCGTAATACTGCTGTGACCTGCTGTATGTGTTCCTTCCAGGTGCTGGAATAGATGACGACGCCATCCAGATAGGCAGCACAGAACAAGTTATGGGGCCGGAGCACTTTGTCCACCAGACGCTGAAAAGTCGCAGGTGCCCCGTGTAACCGAATGGAAGGACACGATACTGCCAGTGTCCGCTAGGAGTGCTAAACGGTTTTTCCTTCGCGGACTCCGTTAAAGGAACCTGCCAGTACCCCTTTGTCATGTCAAGTGTAGTCAAGAATTTGGCTGGTCCCAGTCTCTCGAGGAGGTCATCCACGCGAGGCATGGGATAAGCATCAAATCGGGAAACTTGGTTAAGCCGACGGAAGTCATTGCAAAACCTCCAACTGCCGTCAGGCTTAGCAATCAAGACGATGGGACTGGACCAGGGACTACTACTTTCCTCGATTACTCCTAGTGCCAGCATTCGCTTGATTTCCAGTTCCACTTCTACTTTCTTTGCCTCCGGGAGTCTGTAGGGTCGCCACGGACGATCACCCCCGGGTCAGTCAATATGTCGTGCGCAATCAGAGAGGTCCGACCTGGTTGTTCACTTACCACCTCTGGGACAGAGTGGATAGCTGCTTGAGCTCTTGTTTCTGTCTGGTGGATAGCTGCTCGCCGAAATTAAGGGAACTTACTTCCGCGAAGAGAGAGCAGGGCTGTCCGGAGGAGGGATCGGGATCCCTCTCCTTCCACGGTTTCAGCAGGTTTACATGATACACTCGCTCAATCGCGCAATTGGGCGATATATTCCAAAATATTAGTGGAGGGCTGTGCCTCCCCTTCCCAGCCCTCTTTTAAAATATCTAATAAACCCCGGGGTTGTCTTCCGTACAGTAATTCAAATGGAGAGAACCTCGTAGAGGCTTGAGGAACTTTCCGGTAGGCAAAGAGGACAAGGGGAGGAGTTGGTCCCAATTCCTCCCATCCTTGCTGACTACCTTACGTAGCATTTGCTTGAGAGTTTGATTAAATCTCTCCACTAGCCCATCGGTTTGAGGATGATACACCGAGGTTTTTAAATGCTTTATTTTCAGTAACTTGGCAGTCTCCTTGAACGTTTCCGAGGTAAAAGGCGTTCCTTGGTCCGTCAGGACTTCTCTAGGAATGCCTACCCGCGAAAAGACTCCTACTAGTTCCCGTGCAATATTTTTGTGGTAGCGGCGCAACGGAACGGCTTCAGGGAATCGGTTAGCTTAATCCACGAGGACGAGTATATATTTATATCCTCGGGCTGAGGGTTCTAGGGGTCCTACTATATCCACCCCAATCCTGTCAAAGGAACGTCAATAAGGGAAGGGGAACCAGAGGAGCGGTCCCTCCTAGGAATTTGCCTCAGTTGACATTCCGGACAGGAAATGCAAAAGCGGCGAACCTCCTCGTTAATCCCCGGCCAGAAAAAACGGAGCTTAATTCGCTCTAATGTCTTATCGGAGCCGAGATGGCCTCCAAGAAGGTGGGAGTGTGCTAACTTCGCAAACCTGCCGCCCGGTAGGTCCGCGGGATTAGCAACAACTTCGGACCTTCCCCTCATGTTCAGCGACCCGATACAACAATTCATTATCAATGACAAAGTGAGGTCCCTGTGGCATGGGCAAATGCGTCGCTGCCGTTAACGAGAACCACTGCATTCTTTATGTGTTTCAGAGAGTCGTCATTCCACTGTTCTCTCTTGAAAGAAGCCGGTGTTGCTCTAAACTGAACGAACAATTCAGAGAGAGGGTCCGGTCTGACCTCAAGGGCGGAGATTCCTCCCTCGCTGCCGGGGCGCTGTTGGATGACGTAGTAGCCCGCGACGGTCCGGGAGTGTCTTCGTCATCTCTTGGCCTACCGCCCACTCCCTGTCGGCTGATTACGGTGTGGAAGCAGCTTGAGATGAATCGTTGTCATCTATAACGAGGCCATAAGTTTTTCGGGAATGCTTTCTAAACTACGCTGTTACTATTAGACCAGTCTCGCCCGAGGATTACGGGAAACGGAGGATCCGGATGCACCGCTACGGTAAGCTGTCGAAGGGTTCCTCCGAGACATACGTAACACCGGGCGGTATTGTATGCGCGGATATCTCCGTGTATACATTTTAGACTGGTCTTCTTTTTAATCCACTGTTGCGGTAGAATAAAACGGCGAGCAACGACAGACACGTTACTGCGGAATCGAACAGCGTTATTTTATGTCCATTAATAAGAAGCTCCCGTATGTTTATCCGCCAGGGATTGCTAAGGGCACACAAACAACCCGCCATTGTCCCCTACGGTCCGCCTTTGTTCCTCGACAGGTCGCAGCCAGACGGCCCGCGACTTCGAACAGGCTCTGGATTGCGTGGAAGGGACTGCTTTAGTAGGACATAGCTCCCGGGTAGTCCACAGAGCGGCTGTTCTGCCCTCCCAGGTTTCACAGCCGGCCTCTGGGTTTGCAAGATTTGTAGCAGCTCGTCCATAGAATGGAATTCGCCCCAGGCCGGCTGGGCAAAATCCTGGGGTAGCTTTTTTAGCAGCAAAAAACAGGCCACTTGCTGCACTATTTGTAAGGGGGTCAACTCGAATGGCCGTAGCCACTCACCCACCTGTTGCCAGAGAGCCATAGCCTGCTCTGACAGCCCTTGTTTGGGTTAAACTCCCAGTTTATTATTTCCTTCCCCTGCCAGCCTGGGGACAACCCATCGTTAACAGGGACCTTGGTCCCGATGGGCAGCTCGGCTTTCCTGCCAAGGAGAGCATACTGAGCCACTCGTGTGTGTTCCCCAGAAGCCAGCCCACGCCTGTGGGTCCCCTCTACCTTCTCCACGAGATGGGTGGCCTTCCTGACCCTCCGCGCCTGTGTGGTAGGACAGGAAATTTGCAACATGAATGTAGAGCTGATTTATCTGCTGAAATTGTGTGTTATAATCATGTCAACATGGACTAGAACCTGAAAGGAATTGCAGAATCCATGGCATGAAGAATTGAGGCTGTTTTGAGAGCTAAAGGGGCTCTACTCAGCATTAGTATAGTGTTCTTTATAATTTCCTGAAAGCATATACAGTTAGGTCCATAAATATTTGGACAGAGACAACTTTATTCTAATTTTGGTTCTGTACATTACCACAATGAATTTTAAATGAAACAACTCAGATGCAGTTGAAGTGCAGACTTTCAGCTTTAATTCAGTGGGTTGAACAAAAGATTGCATAAAATGTGAGTCAACTAAAGCATTTTTTAACACAATCCCTTCATTTTAGGGGCTCAAAAGTAATTGGACAATTGACTCAAAGGCTATTTCATGGGCAGGTGTGTTATGTCATTATCAATTAAGCAGATAAAAGGCCTGGAGTGGATTTGAGGTGTGGTGCTTGCATGTGAAAGATTTTGCTGTGAACAGACAACATGCGGTCAAAGGAGCTCCCCATGCAGGTGAAAGAAGCCATCCTTAAGCTGCGAAAACAGAAAAACCCATCTGAGAAATAGCTACAATATGACGAGTGGCAAAATCTACAGTTTGGTACATCCTGAGAAAGAAAGCAAGCACTGGTGAACTCAGCAACCAAAAAGACCTGGATGTCCACGGAAGACAACAGTGGTGGATGATTGCAGAATCATTTCCATGGTGAAGAGAAACCCCTTCACAACAGCCAACCAAGTGAACAACACTCTCCAGGGTGTAGGTGTATCGATATCCAAGTCTACCATAAAGAGAAGACTACATTAAAACTAAATGCAGAAGGTGCACTGTAAGGTGCAAGCCACTCATAAGCCTCAAGAATAGAAAGGCTAGATTGGACTTTGCTAAAGAACATCTAAAAAAGCCAGCACAGTTCTGGAAAAACATTCTTTGGACAGATGAAACCAAGATCAACCTCTACCAGAATGATGGCAAGAAAAAAGTATGGAGAAGGCGTGGAACAGCTCATTATCCAAAGCATACCACATCATCTGTAAAACACGGTGGAGGCAGTGTGATGGCTTGGGCGTGCATGGCTGCCAGTGGCACTGGGACACTAGTGTTTATTGATGATGTGACACAGGACAGAAGCAGCCGAATGAATTCTGAGTTGTTCAGAGACATACTGTCTGTTCAAATCCAGCTAAATGCAGTCAAATTGATTGGGCAGCGTTTCATGATACAGATGGACAATGACCCAAAACATACAGCCAAAGCAACCCAGGAGTTTATTAAAGCAAAGAAGTGGAAAATTCTTGAATGGCCAAGTCAGTCACCTGATCTTAACCCAATTGAGCATGCATTTCACTTGTTGAAGACTAAACTTCGGACAGAAAGGCCCACAAACAAACAGCAACTGAAAGCTGCTGCAGTAAAGGCCTGGCAGAGCATTAAAAAAGAGGAAACCCAGCATCTGGTGATGTCCATGAGTTCAAGACTTCATAGAGAGATATATTCTGTTTAGCAACTTCACCACATGAAAGATAAACATTTTAGTCCCAGTTACATGGAATAAGTGTGTTCATTAAACCAGAGACCTTTGGATATCATGGCCTTACCAGTTGCCTTGTGTTATACAGGTAATCTGTTTTCAAGAGTAGTGTTGCAAAAATAATTTTTTCTACAGTGTTGTTTATTCATAGTTATTTGTTAAATGTATTTATATTTGTTAAAATTGTATGGGTCACATAGATTATGATTTGGGAATCTCACTGTATTATATCACTTCACACTTAGGCTTCAAAAGTGTAATTCTTTTTGATGTATTATGACAGAGTGGCTATCCATTCACATAGTTTCCTAAATCAAGTTAATGCAATTTCACACACATCCACATTTAGGGTCACCAATCAACTCAAGATGTATGTCTGTGGGATGGAGGAGTGGAAATAAAAGCCCTAAAGATCATGTAAATCTCACACAGACGGTGACCAGGCTGGGCGTCAAACCAAGTGGTAGCTGGTAAGCTGCAACATTGGCCATTGTGCTCCTGTACTATCCCTGATGGGATCTCCAGTTTAAAAAATAATTTTCTTCAACAATCTTCAGTTTTCTCCAATAAACACTTTGGTTTTACACCCCACTTTCATACAGAAGCTGTCTGGTAAGGGGAGGTTCATTTCATCAGCAGTGAAAAGTCATTTTTGGCTGTTCTTTTTAGGAGGGAACTACAAGTTTATAAATAAAACACTTGGTATGCTAGCAGAAAAAAAACATGCTATATTTATATTATTGGGGAATGACTCACTGCAATTACAATACTGTGATACTTTGGCAGAATTAATGACCTTGATAAACCTTTACAAGAATAAATCTCTATCATTAAGCTCTTTACAGCATCATTTACATATTCATCATCTTCACAATGCCTTGATCACTTCCTTCTGCTTTTCCCTCAGTTCTCATATTTATGCAGTGAGACTTTCACAATTCTTTTTTACAAGATGTCAATGCTAAAAGGACTGGGTGAAGGGTGTATTGTCAGTGAATACAAAGTAACTTCTGTGTTTTGGAACTGAATTAATGCAGTTGTTTAATCAATCATTTAGTTTCTTGTCACCTTTCAAAAAAAACCCTTCAGCTGTAATATCCTATGAACATCTAAGATCATCCAATTGCCAATTATCATACTCGTCTAATCTAGTCCAGGGTCATGGAGATCAAATCCTGCAAAAATAGTAACAGCACATCCAAGCACAAGATCTGTTAAAGCTATAGAATAGCATTTCATTTAATTTCGTGTCTTATTTCAAGTTCAAGTTTATTGTTATGTTCCTAGTACTGTACAATGAAATTCTTACTTGCATGTCTCCTCAGAATAATGACAGTAATACAACAGCAACAAAAGATGCACACATTACTGGCCTCAGGCCTGTGGAGAAGTGGGTACAAGCCATTGTTGTTGCAGGGTGTAGATATGATTGTATATTATCATGAAATTTGTGAGATTTACCAGGAATATTTATTGGGTTCATCTGCTCTCGGGCTTGAAGATTAACACACACACATACACATAGCAATTCTATCCAGACAAAGTCTCAAGTGGGCCAATTGCAACTGACTCTGCAATATTCCACATAACATTCTGTACATTGTGGTTCCTCTGGATGCCCAGGAGGACCAGAGGAGGGCTTGTGCCTCCTCCAGACCGCGAGGGGGCGTCCGCCCTGGTTATGTTGGGAGCCTCGAGTAAAGGGCTTGGAAGCCCAGCCCAGTAGGGACCCGTGGCCACCGTCAGGTGGCGCCCCAGTGCCTGAATACCCCGGGAACCCAGCACTTCCGCCACACCAGGAAGTGCTGGGGGGAAGACGACAAGGGGACACCCGGATGCGCAGCCGGCACTTCCGCCACACCGGGGCGTGGCTACGGAGGAATGCCGGGAAGCAACTGGAGCCCATCCGGGTTCCTATTTAAGGGGCCGCCTCCCTCCAGTCATCGGCACAAGTCGGGTGGAAGAGGACGGAGCTGGAGGGAGGACTAGAGGTGGCCAGGAGAAAGGCAGTGGAACTGTGTGGCCTGGACATTGGGGGAATCGGTGCTGAAGGCACTGGGGTTTGTGAGTGCACGAACATTGTAAATATTGGAAATAAATGGGTGTGTTGGGTGAGAAACCGCTGTCCGTCTGTCTGTGTCCGGGCCAGCGTCCACAACATCCATCAGGCTCTAACAAACACGCAGATGTCATTGCGACACACAGAAGAGTACAACTCTTTTCGTTATATGCTACTCACTATGTCTTAATTTAACCGCAGTTGTTCTAATTATTGACAAATTACCTTGATAAACCCTGTGAATATGGCAGTAGCCATCAAATTCACACTTGGTAACCATTTATTATTTCTATCACTTGTGATAAGGATGACACTGAGACATCATAAAGGTTTGGGGGCAGCCACCCATATATTGTGTGCCCTGGCTGCAAATGCTTTTGAAAATAATAAACAGATATTAACAGATCGGAGTCCACAATTGAACTGAACTCGACTTAAGATAGCGGCTTTAAAGGTCAGTGGAAGAACTGATGTCATCAGGGCCGGAACCGGAAGTGACGTCATCGGCAGCACTGGAGCTGGAAGTGACATCATCAATAGTGCCAGAACCAGGTGGGACTTCCAGAGAATAGTCTTTAATGGATTGAGAGAGACAATTAGTGCACCTTGCCGCCCACTGGTCAGGCAGGGAATTACAATTATTCAGGCCCTTTAGTTGTCTCCTATTCGCACATGTGTGACACACTCTAGACAAAAGGCAAAGTATACAAAATATAAAAGCAATGTAGTATTTATTAATGTGGTAATCTTCCAATCTTATGAGATGGCCAGTGCAGTTAAAACAAAACTTAATGTCATTATGAACAAAGCTGCACATCCTCTCTCTGATGCACTAACACTGAGGACTTTCAGCCAACGAATCATTCAGCAGAAGTGTGTCAGGAAAAGCTACTGGGGCTCCTTTATACCAACAGCAATATGTCTGCATGATGTATCACTGTGACTGTGACTGCCAAGTCAGAATTGTTTCTTTCTTTTGAATTGTCTTGTTTTATAGTATTCCATTGTGTGTACAGACCAAATTATGTGTGTATATTTATTTAAAGATCTTCTGTAAAAAGTTAGATTTACCCCTGGGGAGAAATAAAGTTCTATCTATGTATCTATCTAACTACAGCTACGGTTTATGACGTCTAAATCAGATCATCTCTTGATCTTTGACATCATCCTTCTGTTGTTGTTTTTTTTCCTTTTCTTTGGTCCATCAGATGAGCTATATTTAAGTTAAAATGCACATAACGGGACATGTGACATTGCACACATTTGATCGTGATCATCCTGTCCTTGTGATGAATGACTCTGATCTAAGTCTTTCACTTTTTTCGTACATCTGTACTGCTTCCTTTCCCAAGCTGCAAACTAATTCACTAATTTCTAGCCCTATCTGTTCGCAGGTTATACATTAATTAAAACAGTTTCTGTGGCATATTTACTTATTTCCAATTTCATTTATACTTAATAAAAACAGTTTGCAGTTGAAAATGTGAAGATTCTCCACACCAGAATAAATGGTACACTTCTGAAAACATAAAAGAAGCAGGCAGCAGTTAGGAATCTCTGACCATGCTTGATTTTATTCTGATTTGCCCAGAGGTATAAAACTTCCTCAATCTCTGCCTAGATCAACATACCAATTTAACAATGAAATATACCCATTTTCTTCACTTAGCATATATACATTTTCATTGGTTAAAAGTTACAGTTGCCAACTACCATGAAGTACATATATTGCTGTATTTTAATTAGAGACCAATATCCCCAGAAAAAAATCATTTTCAAACTAAGCAAATACAAATATTTCCTAAAGAAGAAGCCAAGCTGGTGCCATACCAGGGGGCTAGTCAGCCAGTGAGGATGGACTCTACTCTTATTAAAAACAGATGGAGAAATTCCAACTGTCCTAAGATGTCTGAGGACATAGAAGCAATTGTGAGACACAATGTGTTATACCCACTTCATTGGATTAAAACAATAAAAATCTGAGTTTGTGCATTATAGTTTTCATTTGTCAAAGGTTTTTAAAACCAGGCATTTCAATTGCAATTTAAATTACATGCACATACAGTACAAAGGAAACCTGTGAATGCTACATACAATGAATATTTTCAATATTAGCAGTTTCTGTAAAAGTGCCTGACAAGGAGCAGAGATCTTCTAAAGACAGCCTTGTCACCAGGTCTTATCTACATTTCTGAACTGAAACTTCCTTCAGTCACAACGTTAAGATCTGGGCTAAAGATGTTGTATTCTGTATATGTCAATATTCTGATTTTTCACCTATGACCTTTACTTTTTTACCTGTTGTATGTGCTATTTATCAGGTTTTTACCCACAGTTAGGCATTAGAACAAATATTGTAACACATCACATGATGTATATAAATGTAAATATTGCAAACATGTATACAGTCAATTCCTGTTAATCGGACCACATCGGGACACGATCATTTTGGTCCTAATAACCAGCTGGTCCGATTACACGAACATGCCCTATACATGTGCAACCAAGAAGGGACGTGCTATAAGTAACATATTAAAATGTCTTTATGACTTTTATTGTGCTGCACACGCATATGGCAAACGTACAGACAAGAACTACGTACATATACGGTTGCTTACAACTTTGTTTATTGAAAAAGAAATCTACAAATTCTTCGAAACGATCTACACGACACTCAGCATGCGAAGCACAATAAAAAAGGTTACATTACCAAATTCCAGTCAACGTTTGAAGAACTTTGTCTAGTGTGATCTGACACATTCTGTTTACGCACTGCACTTGTTTATGCTGCACTTCATGTCACCGGCTACTGGGCAGTCCATTTTAGGAAAGAAAGGGCAGGCATGTCCACACCCACTGGTTTGCACTTGGTACAAATTTTGCGACTTCCTGACCTTTGATAAAAGCATAAATTCTCCTGGGGAGCTCAGGGATCCTCCTGATGTCTCTGACCCGCTTTACATCCGCTTTCCTGACTTATGGCCTCTTTTTCTTATTTTCTGTCATGTTCTTTGGTCCAATTAAACAAAATTTTGGTCCAAATAAGCAAACAATATTAGGCTTATGTAATATGATCTGTTTCCGTTCTTTAGGATTCGGTCCAAATAAGCGGCTGATCCAATTAACCTGTGGTCCAATTAACTGGAATTGACTGTATATTATGCATGCAGAGAGCGACGGACGCTGAGCAGGTTCCTGTCAATAATGAAAAATCCACTGCATCCACTGAACAGGATCATCTCCAGACAGAGGAGCAGCTTCAGCGACAGACTGCTGTCACTGTCCTGCTCCACTGACAGACTGAGGAGATCGTTCCTTCCCCACACCATGCGACTCTTCAATTCCACCCGGGGGGGTAAACATTAATATTATACAGTTACTGTCTGTTATACCTTCATTTTTATCACTCTTTAATTTAATATTGTTCTTTATCAGTTTGCTGCTGCTGGAGTATGTGAATTTCCCCTTGGGATTTATAAAGTATCTATCTATCTATCTATCTATCTACATTAATATACTACATATACGATATGTATTTTGCATGCTAACTACTGTATACTTTCTTCTGTACTGCATTTTCGTCAACTGTTCTGGTACAAAGTACAAATTTCATTATACAATGCTAACATTACAATAAACTTGACTTGACATGCTGCCTTCATGCAGTTGTCTTTATCCTCCTATTAGATATCTCTCTATTATAATTAAAAATCTTGGGAGACGAGACTTTTTATCCCGCATGAGACGTGATCTTTTCAAGAGAGACACTTTCACGCCCCGCAAGACAAGTCTTTGTACCAAGAGAATTTAACCACACCCAGGGACAGAAATAAAAGACAAAGACACATGCAGAGCAGGTTAGAGATAATGGAAGTACGAAAATTCGAAATTCTCAAAAATGGATTGTAAAGAACACATTAGCGCAAACAATCAGAAATTATTACTTTGTGAAATAACAGAACAGCAAAACAGATCGAATATATTGTTCGGATTCAAACTTTAAGTCAGAGACTTGTAGATTGTCTAATTCTTGTTTCCATCACGGAAAAGAAATTAGTGTTTCTTCCCAATGAAGAGGCTTATCCATGAGAATTAAAAGATTTGTTGTTTGGTGAATGTGAAATCCCGTGAGAGAAAATTTCAAGCCCTGCGAGACAAGAGCTTATGCAAAGAGATTTGGAAAAGTCCTGCCCACATAACCACGTACACGGTTCAATCAATTCTCATTTGTGTGAATGCTATTGTCAGACACATTTCTTGTAGAGAGAAAGAAATGGTATTCACTCACAGGCAGTTATACGTTGTGCTGTCACGATGTAATTCCAAACACAGAATCAAAATTCAATGCAATATTGATAAAAAGGTAAAAGCAAAAAGAGATATATTATATGGACATAGGTCATATGACAGAAGTGTGCCATGCGAGATACAGATCACACGGCACGGCAGCAGCACCAAGCCAGCAGCTGATCGAGCAAAGAGGAGGTAAAAAAAAAACAAACTGTATTTGTTTTCCATTGTATGACCATTTAAGAGGGGGTTTCAGAGGAGTGACTGCGTCTCCTTGGGGTATGTTCAGCCCCCCTTGTTCACAATGCGAGCGGCAGAGATGCGAAGTGGCTGGCGTGTAGCACAGGCAATGGGGGTTGGTTGGCGAGCGAAGTGAGCAGGGGGCAAAGCACACTAGTCCTTAGTAACTGTTAACTCATTCCTTCTGGGTTTCACGTGAAAAGCTGATCCAAGTTGACAAGCCAGAGCAACTCTCAAAAAAGAAGATAACACAGGTTTTGACAGATCACATACTGTATGCAGTGGATTTAGAAAGTATTCAAACCTCTTCATTTTTTGCACATTTTATTTTGTTGAAGGCTTGATTTTAATTGGATACATATGCCATTTTTGCCCAACAAATCTGTACTCAAAAACACAAAATGACAAAGTAAAAAAATGTTTCATAAAGGTTTGCAAATTTATTAAATAATTAAACAGTGAAATCTCTCATTTATTTAAGTATTCAGACTCATTTCTGTGGCCGTCCAGATTGTGGTCTGTGCATCCTGTTTGCTTTAATTATCCTTCAGATGTGTCTAAACATGAATGGAGTCTACCTATGACAAACTGAATTAACTGGACCTAATTTAGAAAGGCACACATCTCTGTATGTAAGGTCCCACAATTCACACTGCATGTCAGGGCTAAAACCAAGCCATGAAGTCCAAGGAACTCTCTAGCCCTCTGTGAGGCACACATCAGGGCAAGGGTATAAACCCATTCCAAAAGCTCTGAGACCCCAATAGATGAGAAATGGAAACAGTTTGAACAACCAGGAGTCTTTCGGACAAACTGAATAACCAGGGGCCTTAAGTATAAACGGTGCATATGCACAAAAATGTTGTGTATGCCCATTTCAATGCTGAAATTGCAATGTATAAACCCTAAACTTGGCATAAAGCCATGCAGATTTTCACGCTAGCTCAAACCCTGGCGTATGCAAGTAGTCCGCTTGGTTTTGTAAACAGGTGGCACCCAGCGTCAAAGCAGTGCTACTGTTCCAGTGTGGTTTCCCTTTCTTTTTTAGAGCCACATCCCTGACTTTGCTTTATCATATACACTGAAATTAACCGCAAATCGTTTATTAGTTTAAGACATCTGATTAATTAACCTGTAACAATATAATGGTCCACGAAATGGCCAAACTATTCCAAATACCATAGCTGCTTTAGTTTTGTTACTCTCACTGCACCTTCTTCTTCTTTCATTTGTTCCCGTTAAGGGTTGCCACAGCAGATCATCTTTTTCCATATTACTCTCACTGCACCATTCTGAGTATTTATATCACTGTATCTGAGTGGGGAATCACAGCTCTACAGTAGCTGATCGGAAAGAGAATTATTGGTATACAGCATAAAGCACATGCTGCCTCAGCCATGCTGTCTGTTGAACTGCTCTCATACGGCAAACGCTTCAGAGCCTTTCCTGTACGGACCTCGCAGTTCAGAAACAGTTTCATCCCAAGATCTATAAACGTACTCAATCAGTCCATCAAGTGCTCCTTGTAGAACTGTCTGTACTTATTAGTACAATTACCTCACTGTAAACTTGCGATAGTTATAATATTATACAACCTGAGCCACTTTAGTGCGTATTTACATATGATAATGATATCATTTTTAAGATGAAATGCAGCAAAATATATTTATTACATTATACATATAAAATGTTAATATCATTTAAATAATCTATACTGTTAAAAATGAAACATGTGAGGATACAGTGGCGCAGTGCTACCGACGATCTGGTGCCCCGTTCAGAGATTGTTCCTGCCTCACGCTGTATTCTTGCTGGGGCTGTGGAGACACTGGATGGATAGATGGATAGAATAATTAAACATGTATTACAAAGATATTTCAATGTTCCTTAAAAGTTTTGAAGAATCGGAGTTCTAAGCTTACAGATGGCTTAATGTCTATTACTGAGCTGATTGTGTGGCTATTGGGTACATGGAGGAAAAAATGAAAGGACAGGAATTGGGGGTTAGTACGTTTGAAAGAGACAGTACTGTTGCAATAAATTATTTCATCGAAGGTCGTTCACGGCGCATCAAGCATCTTGCGTGAGGCATGAGCAATTTCTGGATGAGCTCTTCACTATCACTGCGCCACCGTGTTCCCATGTTTAATAACATGCTTTAACTCCTGTCATCATGAAAATGATATCAAGTATACATCTCAGTATTTAAATTATTCAGAGAGCTGTAATATCACAAATGTAATAGATTCTGAGTCCTGTCGGAGGAAGAGAAAGCCCGTTTAAAAAGCATGTAGTGATTCACATACGTAGAGCACATAGAAGATCAAATACAAAACAAAGCATTTAACATGCTACATTAGTTACGATGGGATTTGAGAAACTAGTAAATTAAACGATTTTAAGATGAAGTTTATGATGTTCTACTTTAATGACAAAATAAACTACATGATTAAAGTGGAAATTTCGAGATTAAAGTTGACATTTCATGCTTTTTTCCCCACTGTGTGCCTATTTTTTTCTCTGTACCCTAATAAGCTTTCATATGACACTCAGACGGTGGGCTATGACTCGCCTTTTCACAGTGACTTTGATATCTGACAACTTTTTTTTTATTTCAAGTACTCTGTGACTTAGAGAAACTGGAAAGCTCAAGTTCACAGACACACTATGTCACTCGATCAACTTCCTTTTGTTGTTTATACTACTGTTTAAACCAACAAATAGAACTTTTTCCTTGCCCCCACTTGGTATTCGCTGAAATTCTTCTATTTTCCCCCGTGCCTTTGCTTTTTCACAGAACGCTGAGCTTAAGGCCTATTTATATTGATTTGCATATTCAAAGAGGCGTAATTCCGGGAGAAGTTGGGGAGTGGCAGCAGGCGCGTGCATGTGGGTTACTTTTCATGTTGACCGGGATTTATGTAGTGGAAGAACGTAGAAGTTGGCGAACGCACAGATTTATGTATCTGGATTTTTTTGTGCTTAAGCACATTTCCGCTTTTGTCCATACGTCATGTTGTAGTGTGAATTCTACGCACGGCGTTATGCATGAGGCCCTGGGGAAGAGGGGCCTCGGTCAAGGAGGTGACCAAGAACCCAATGGTCACTCTAACTGAGCTGTAGAAGTCATCTGCTTAAATGGGGGAACCTGTCAGAAGGGCAACCATCTCAGCAGGACTCTGAGAGCAGGAGGATAAAGATTATCTTGTCTGATGATGCAAGACTTGAAATCTTTAGGCAGAACTCCAAGCACTGTATCTGACAAAGACTAGGCAGTGCTCATCGCCCGCATAATACCACACCTGTGCTACAGCATGTTGCTGACAGCATCATGCTATGGTGGTGCTTCTCATCAGCAGGATCAAGGAGACTGGTCAGAATTGAGGAATTGATTAATGCAGCCAAATACAGAGACATCCTTGAAGAAAACCTGTTCCCAAGTGCACACAACCTCAGAATGGGGTGATGATTCACCATTCAGTACAATAATGACTTGAACCAGGTGGGCAAGACAATGCTGGAGTGGTTTTGGGGCACGTCTCTGACTATCCTTGAGTGGCCTAGCCAATGACCAGACTTAATCCCCATAGAACATCTCTGGAGATACCTGAGGATGGTGGTCTACAGAGGCTTCCAATCCAATCTAACAGAGTTCGAAAGGATCCAAAATGATGAATGGGATAAACTGCCCAAATCCAGGCGTGCAGAGTTTATAGAGACTAACCTTGGGATTACTCAAAGCTGAAACATATTGTACAGGATAGGCAATTAATGATGGCAAGCAATATTCATTTTATGTTTTGAAGAAAACATCATGAAGGTGTTGTCTATTTCTCTGTACACATTCTGACTACCTGTTGTGGAAATTCTACATTTCTGCTCGACGTGTCAAGAGGAATACCAACAATTTCCTCTTCAATCCTATGTTTTAGTTCAGCAATGGTTGCAGGACATGTGTGGTACACTTGAATTTTAAGATGTCCCCACAGACAAAAATCACAAACAGTGAGATCAGGGGATCTCAGAGGCCATGGAATGACACCGTTGTGTGAAATGATGCACCTTTCAAACAATCGTCAATTAGCTGCCATTGATTGTCGGGCAGTATGTGAAGTGGCTCCACCTAGGGACTTCTTTTTAAGGCTGAACCAGTTTCTTTGAAATGATGCACCTATGTTGTAATAGCATGAGCAGACAGGACACAATCATGATGTCCTAACTAGTAATGATTCCAAAATTCCCTTTGCACAGCAGTCAGATTATCACCATTCTTATAAAAGGGTTTCACAGCGAATGCTCATTGCTCCATTATAACTAATGCAAGGGGTTCTAAACAAGGTCGCATTGGTCCCAAAAGACTGCTGACGCCTCAGGGTCACCAACACCTAGATCCCAAATTTCCCATTTCCCTGATTTTCAATAAATTTGCTAACCTTTCTGAAAAATGTATTTGTAAAAATCAACACAATAAAGTGTGAAAAAAGTGTAGGGGTCTGAGTACTGTCTGAATCCACTGTAGTAATGCAAGGTTCCTGTACAGTAGGTGGGCCTATGTGTGTCTGCGTGAAACAATTCCGGCTTCCTGACATTAACAGTTACTTCCTGCCTCCGTTCACTCTGCGTTCTATCTCAGCACATTGCTTTAAAAACACTACTTAACAATTAATGGTCTGTCTATAGTGCAGGTTTTGAGCAATTCAATTTACAATAAAAAATTCTTCTGCCTTAATCAGTGCAGATGCAGAAGGAATGTGATTAGTGTATAAAAGATAGAAGCCTGAGGTCAGCACCTGCATTGTTGTGGGTGACATGTTTTACGACTGCAAATAACTCAAAGGTTGATTTAATTGCAGTCCATTAATCGCTTTATGAACTTTGAGATATATGGCTGTCTGACAGCATTACTATTTACCTTATTTTTTTTATTGAAGGAGCAATCATAAATCTTTGTATCCAATAGAGTGCTTATCGATAAAACAAAAAGCGTTAATTTGAATTTTACAATATATTTTTATACCTGTTAAAATTAAAAAGCAGAATAACATCATTAATTTCAAAATTAGTTGGAATTCTGATACTGTTCTATTCAAGTTTTCCACTAGAATTATTGCAAAATTTTTCCACAAGGAGGAGGTAGAGATGCATGTAAATATATATTAAAAAAACACTACCCTTTTTGGAACTGGCCATTTTGACTAAAGTATTTTTCATTCAGATAAAGCAAATTACTTTCAAAAGAGGTAAATGTTTGGATCTTTAATAGGTATGGCTACTTTACTGCCAACATTTTTAAGTAAATTCTACTTTTTTAATTTTTAATTTGTGTTTTACTGATGACAGGTGTTGTATTCATTGTTAAAATTGATACCCCTTCAAGTTTAGAAGTAAGAAACACACATCACCAGACATACCATTATTAAAAAATAACATAACCACAGTTACTGGTTAATTTTCTGTCTTGAGAAATTATCTTTAACATAGTAGAGAAGAAAAAACATAGGTAGTGTGAAATGACAGTAACATAAAGAATTAATGCACGTCTTATGTATATTTAAGTACCTTGGTATTACAAAATACATAAACTATATTTCAACGCAGGTAACCCTTCAACCAATACAGTACATCCATCCATTATAAAACCCACCCAAACCTATTCAGCATCAGGAGCTACTGGAGCCCACCCCAGCATCATTAGGCACACAAGAGGAAAGAACATATCCACTCACAGCCATTCCCATGAGGCCATTTTACAGCTCTCTACAGAATGTGCACCAATGGGCCCTGGAGGAGAACTCAGGCCAACATGAGGAGTATCCGCAAAGTCCACACAGAATGAGTGGGGATTCAACACCAAGGTGTTAGGCACACAATATCACCGTGCTACCCATAACATTTCATAAAATGGACTGTGCAGTGAAAGGAGGAAAGCAAAAGGAATGCTGAGTGTTAAGTGTGTACAAATTTTTAAACGATTGCTTTGAAGCTGGACATCTGTAATATAAGTGGGGATGTGAACACAGAGGGCAAGAGATTGCCATCAAAACTGATACAGCAAGTGTGACAGAAATACCCAAGTTAGCGGAGTCTGGTCTGAGGCAAGTCATGTGTTCTCAACATTACTTTTGCTTTGCACAAAGTAGATGTGTTAAATGATATGCTAAATTTAGATTTTGTTTGTATAAAATACAGTCTGTGGAGTTGTTATAAAGTGAGACTTAAAGAATTTACCCTAAGTGTATGTAAACTTCTGACTTCAACTGTAAAGGATGGCAAGTAATGTACAAGTTAAACAAAATTAAAATAATAAAATAGACATTTTGATCCCGGTCACTCACTTTCTTGACTTATAAAGGTGCTTATCAAGTTCAATCATAGTGGTTTTATCTTTACTTAAATTAAAAACAGGTTTTGGCTGTATTTTTTTAGTTTATGGTAAATAAAAAGTAATTTCCTTAAATGAAAGCACTGGATCATTTAGAGTTGCTTTCTCGTTTTTTCTGGATATACATCAAAGTTGTGGTGCCAGGACAGTTTTTTACCTTCAAAAAATCAGATTTAATGTTTGCCTCTGGAATCAAAACTCCTCTTTTCAAAGAAAAAGAAAAACAGACCTTCTTCATTCATGAAACTGCTTGCAAATTTCTCCAAGTTTGGAGAAAGAAAATCTGTTTCCATTTAAATTCGTAAGGGAAGCAGGTCTCTTCAGCCACTATTTAAGTATGTGAAATTGTGTGCCTTGGAAAGTGTGCAATCACTGCTTTGTGATGTCACAGATTAACTTTAAAGCTGAAATGTGAATAATTATCATGGATTATCAGAAACCTGACAATATCAGATCTGCTTTGAAAAGCACAGACAAGGTGAACAACAACATTTATTCATAAAGCACATTTTCATATAAATGATGTAGCTCAAAGTGCTTTACAAAATGGAAGAAAGAAAAAAAGAAAAAATATATATAAAAATTTGGCAATACTAATTAACAAAGAATAAAGTCAGGTCCAATGGCTAGGGAGGACAGAAAAAAAAAAAAAAACTAAAATAAAAAATTGCAGGGGTTCCAAGGCCACCAGACCACCCAGGCTCCTCTTGGCATTCTACCTAACATAAACAATCTCAATCAGTCCTCATGGCTTTCAAGCTTCACGTGGAAAAATTAGACTATGATGATGATCATGTGGACCTCTGGCCTTCAATCCATCAATGTGTGAAGTCACCAAGTATGCTTCATGGGGCATTTATAATGTTTTAAAATCAGAAAAATAACCTGAGTGTAAATGTATAATTGTTTGTCCAAGGCATTCATTTAGAGTATATCACAGTAAAAATTTGATCTAAAATACCTGAGAGGCATTAAATGCTTGTTGTGGCTACCAAGTACAGAACTCACCTTTGTTTAATGAGACAGCATACAAAACTGGTGCACTGCTACAAAAATGAAACAGTCTACTGATCTACATGAACTCTTCAGAGGCAGGAAAGTCCTCATGCAACTGTCAGGTTTATGTGGGAAATGGTTAGGGTTAGGGTTAGGGTTGGCATAAAGAAACTTGTAAATTAATGCAGTATCAGCGATAATGTTTAAATTTAAACGGGGAGTCTGAGGAAGGTTGAAACACATATAAAAATAATAACTATTAACCAAAATCAAGAAGAAAATCAAAAAATGTTGACAAATCCAAAACAAAACAACACCTTAATGTTATGATGGTGCGTCTTTTACACAATTTTTCTAGAGTTAAGATTTTTTATGGGAATTTCTGGACTGTTTTTATATGTTTTGAAACCTGAAGATTTTGAATATTTGTTTATTTTTACTTTAACAATATAGAAGTTATTTGGTTGGGTTTTGAATTGCAGCAATGCTATTTTGAGCAACTGTGGTTAAAGGATACATTCACAGGTTGCTCATTGTCCAAGCTTGTGAATACATTGTCTAAAAAAGACAAAGACTTGATATTACAGCAAAATATTTAACCACTGTGTTTTAAACTTTGATTTTGAGTTACATTTTGGTATGACTTTGGCATGTTTATTAGTTAATACTTCATATTTAGACAGATAGATAGATAGATAGATAGATAGATAGATAGATAGATAGATAGATAGATAGATAGATACTTTATTAACCCCAAGGGGAAATTCACATACTCCAGCAGCAGCATACTGATAAAGCACAATAAATTAAAGAGTGATAACAATGAAGGTATAACAGACAGACAATAATTTTGTACTATATTAACGTTTATCCCGCGGGTGGAATTGAAGAGTTGCATAGTGTCGGGGAGGAATGATCTCCTCAGTCTGTCAGTGGAGAAGGCCAGTGACAGCAGTCTGTCACTGAAGCTGCTCCTCTGTCTGGAGATGATACTGTTCAGTGGATACAGTAGATTCTTCATGATTGACAGGAGCCTGCTTAGCGCCCGTTGCTCTGCCACAGATGTCAAACTGTCCAGCTCCGTGCCTACAATAGAGCCTGCCTTCCTCAACGGTTTGTCCAGGCGTGATGCGTCCCTCTTCTTTATGCTGCCTCCTCAGCACACCACCGTGTAGAAGAGGGCCCTCGCCACAACCGTCTGATAGAACATCTGCAGCATCTTATTGCAGATGTTGAAGGATGCCAGCCTTCTAAGGAAGTATAGTCGGCTCTGTCCTCTCTTGCACAGATCATCAGTATTGGCAGTCCAGTCCAATTTATCATTTAGCTGCACTCCCAGCTATTTATAGGTCTGCACCCTCTGCAACCAGTCACCTCTGATGATCACGGGGTCCATGATGGGCCTTCTCCTCCTAAAATCCACCACCAGCTCCTTGGTTTTGCTGGTGTTCAGTTGTAGGTGGTTTGAGTTGTACCATTTAACAAAGTCCTTGATTAGTTTCCTATACTCCTCCTCCTGCCCACTCCTGATGCTGCCCATGATAGCAGTGTCGTCTGCAAACTTTTGCACGTGGCAGGACTCCGAGTTGTATTGGAAGTCCGATGTATATAGGCTGAACATGAAAAGTACATTCCCCTGCGGTGCTCCTGTGTTGCTGACCACAATGTCAAACCTGCAGTTCCCGAGATGCACATACTGAGGTCTGTCTGTAAAATAGTCCACGATCCATGCCACCAGGTATAAATCTACTCCCATCTCTGTCAGCTTGTCCCTAAGGAGCAGAGGTTGGATAGTATTGAAGGTCCTAGAGAAGTCCACAAACAAAATTCTTACAGCACCACTGCCTCTGTCCAAGTAGGATAAGGATCGGTGTAGCATATAGATGACTGCATCCTCCTCTCCCAACTTCTCCTGGTATGCGAACTGCAGAGGGTCGAGGGTGTTGCGGAACTGTGACCTCAGGTGGTGAACCAGCAGCCTTTCCATGGTCTTCATCGCATGTGACGTCAGAGTGACAGGCCGGAAGGCGTTCAGCTCACTAGGACATGATACCTTTGGGGCTGGGGAGATGCATCATCATGCATCATCCATCATGCTCTTGTGCCTGCCATTTTGTACCTTTTTGGCAGTACACTTAATATATTATTTTTTTTTAAACAGCAAATAAGCTCCTTTTTTGGTGGGGTGAGTCAAAGTTCTGATGTTTTACAGAAGACTTTGATATCATTGACGCAATGATGTTATGAATCACATGGCATACACATTGAGTGCATAGCAATCACACAACATCATAGTGACCAGAAAGAACAATATAAAAAGGCAGCACCCATTGGAAAAAAGCACAAAATGGCAAAACAATAATATCACCAAGATAATAATAATACTTGCAACCTAAAAAACAATAAAGATGGTAAAAAAATGAATAAAATGAAATAATACAAATATTAATACATTCTTAAGAGCAACAAGTTTTGCCTATTTTTCTCCATAAAAAATAAAAGAGTCAATAGCCTTCAATTTTTTAAATGATGGCTCGATTTATGTTTTGGTGGAATTCTTCAAAATATTAGTAATGACTATAACATTCATAATACACTGTGAATCATACAAAATGGAAAACTGAGCAGTCATCTTCTCACTCTAAAAGTAATAGATCTTACTATATCACCCTTTGTGAATACAATTTTGGCATCTTTCAAACCGTTAAAAACGATAATTTTTGCGTTGTGAAGCTCTCAACAATGAGCTCACACTAACACCTTATCCTTTATATCCAGTTGCAGCAAATGATTTATTTCAAGGGTTTACTGTGCCCAGTAATACAATAAATACAGTACCATATTAGTAAAAGGTGTTAAGGTTCATAAAATGATTATAGTCAATGCTGTCAGTTTTCAAAGAATTTCGGAAAACAGTGTAGTGGAATCCTCTAAAGCTCTCTAAATACAGTACAATATATTAGAGGTGGTAATGTCTGGTGACTGACATAAAATATGGAAAAGTATTAACTTTACAGGATCAACCCCACATCACATACAACTGCCTGCCACTACTGAAGGGGCTGTTGGTGTTGAAGGGGTGACTAGGAGGTCAATGAAGAAATGCAAATACTTCACATAAATGACGGAGGCGTAACGGTAAAGAGCTTTTGTTTTTGTTGTTTGGCCTACTTTAGCAAGGTGACAAAAAAATCAAAAGGGGTTTTGAATGACATTTTGTAGTTTTTCACCTTTTATATTGAGGGTAACATCATTTAAGAAAAAACAAAGTCAGCTTCAGTCATCATTTTATTTACATTTATCTTACATTTAACGTATTGAGAAAGACATACTGTATATAGTACTTCAGTAAAATACTCTTTAAATGTCTTAAAATGAAAAGTTCCATTTCTAAGTGAAAAAATAAAACTTATTTTCAGTCTTACATTTTTGTATGGTTTTTAGTTTTTACAAATTGCTAATGTATTCACTTCTGCGCACTTCTTGTTTGAAACATAATATATCTCTATACCAGAGTGAGCAAAAAAAAAAAAACATTTCCTGGAACTTTTCTATGATTAATTAGTAAGAATCACCCAAAGTAGGGTTGAAACACATAAGTGAAGCAGCTGCTGATGAAAACTACAGCAATGCCAAGAAAGACAGAAAGAGACAGAGAGAGAGTAGGAGACCGAGGAGCCCCTCTCTCTCTCTCTCTGTCTCTCTTCATACACTGAGAATGCATCTGTCTTAGTCAGTATAGAAATGTCACAATGAGTGTGTTTACATGCACACATTGAGTATCTGGGTTAAGGCAGAAATCTGGTTTCTTAAATACCTCAGTTTACATGTGTGAGACTACTTATGAAATTTTGCCTTGGTAAGATCCTGCCACATTTTTTTGACCTGGTTTCTCAGAGACCAATATTCCACTTTCTCAAACCAGAGTAAGTGTATACGTGACCAAGGAACTGGTAGTGGATTTTAGGAGGCCCAGGCCCCTCATGGACCCAGTGATCATCAGAGGTGACTGTGTGCAGAGGGTACAGACCTATAAATACCTGGGAGTGCAGCTGGATGATAAATTGGATTGGTCTACCAATACTGATGCTCTGTGTAAGAAAGGACAGAGCCGACAATACTTCCTTAGCAGGCTGGCGTCCTTCAACATCTGCAATAAGATGCTGCAGATGTTCTACCAGACGGTTGTGGCGAGTGCTCTCTTTTATGCGGTGGTGTGCTGGGGAGGCAGAATAAAGAAGAGGGACGCCTCAAGCCTGGACAAACTTGTTAGGAAGGCAAGCTCTGTTGTAGGAATAAAGCTGGACAGTTTAACATCTGTAGCAGAGTGACGGGCGCAAAGCAAACTCCTGTCAATCATAAAGAATCCACTGCATCCACTTAACAGTGTCATCTCCAGACAGAGGAGTAGCTTCAGTGACAGACTTTTGTCACCGTCCTGCTCCACTGACAGACTGAGGAGATCGTTCCTCCCTCACACTATGCGACTCTTCAATTCCATCCAGGGGAGTAAATGTTAACATTATATAGTTATTGTCTGTTTTTACATGCATTTTTATTACTCTTTATAATTTAATATTGTTTTTTTTTTGTATCAGTATACTGCTGCTGGATTATGTGAATTTCCCTTTGGGATTAATAAAGTATCTATCTATCTATCTATCTATCTATCTATCTATCTATCTATCTATCTATCTATCTATCTATCTATCTACATTATTAAACTGCACAAGAAAAGAAAAGAGTTAAATGTCATTATCAGCCCCCTCAAGCATAAAGCAGAGTAGGGGATGTTCTTTCTGAAAGTAACTTAGTTACTAAACTACTAATTACTTACCAAAAAAAGTAAATAAATATGTTGGATAGTTACTTACTATATGATGTAATGTGTTGCAAAGAGTGTGTTACTTTTACTTCTTTTGTATGAAGAACTTCACATTTGACTGGCCCGCATTTCTTATTGAATCCTAAGCCTATATATATACTTTTACGAGACTGACCAGAAACAAAACCAAATGTCATAATATTTTTGTGTTTTATAAACACATTTAGTCCTTCATGTGCTGTAAAGTAAATCATTCAATTCAATTCCTTTTCACATCCCCAACCTGAACTCCTGAACATTTGTGATATGAACACTGAGCCATCAGATCACACTGTTTCAGCGTATCTATAACAAACAGCTAAACTGACACTTTATTACAGTTTTTCTCGATTGGTTTGGCTCATTTCTTGAAACCGAGATGACATTCTCAAAATAACATGGACAGATCTCCAAACCACCTTGCAAATGTTCACAACAGAATGGCATTTCTCATTGATTTCATCAAATTGCAAATGCCTTAGTACATGTCTCAAGTGTCTCAGTGCATCTTTGCAAATGGTTAAGTACAAGTAGCCTGCAGTTAGCACAATAAGCCCACATTTAGCACATTTTCCAAATAAATAGATCTTGCTGATCTAAACTGATTAGTTGATTCTCAGTCTAATGGTTGTTCTCTCCAAAACATGTCAGCATGATTTCATCGTGTAAGTCATCATATGCACAATAGTCTGTTCAATTGTCAAAATTAGTCAAGAACATAATACCATGAACACCATATATGAATTTCTTGGAACATTTGATAAATTCATGACAGTAATTGACAATCAGGTGAAATTAGAACTTGACCAACGAAGGAGGAGTTTCCCACATCTCAGATGACCAACCAAACAGTTTGTTTAGTTACCTGACAGGTGCTGTCTATTGTTGTGAATGCTGCCAAACGTGTATATATAGAGCTTGGCTAGGGCCAGTACCATTTGAACATGGAGGTACCTCACCAAGTAAATCAAGAAGGGCAACCTCCTGCTCGAGGAAGAAGAAGAGGAGGAGGAGGAGGAGGAAGAGGAAGAAGAAGAAGAGGCGGAGGAGGAGGAGTGAGGATGCGTGGTGGTGGAATAGGGGGAAGAGGCCGAGGAGCACGAAGACACCATGCTGTCCCGGATGAGATTCGGGCCACAATTGTAGACCATGTGGTTAACCATCGCCTGACAATGGCAGAGGCTGGGCGCCGAGTGCAGCCTAATGTGCCTCGCTCTACTGTCTCCTCCATCATCCAAACCTTTCGCAGGGAAAACAGGTATGTACTCAGTCAATGATGGAGTCATTACAGTATACAGTACTGTGCATACTGTAAAGCAAGACATGTATAAACTCTTCATTCCGTGTGTGTGTGTGTAGGCCTACAGTACTGTAATATATTACCTCAATGTGATGTTGCAATATGATGTTACAGTACAGTAACTCATTCTGTAACAAATACGGCATACATTACGAATTGTCATACAGTGTTGTCCTTTGACTTCTACGTCTAGGATTGGACGACAACCTCACATGGGTGGCAGAAGAAAACTTCTCAATGAACAACAAGAACAAGAGATCTGTAACATGGTGATTGCAAATAATGCTCTCACTTTGAGACAGATCCGTGATGCAATCCTTCAAGACAATGCCATATTCCAAAATGTCAACTCTATCAGCATCTCCACAATAGACCGGGTATTGAAGAAGCATCAGATGACCATGAAGCAGATTTACAGGGTACCATTTGAGAGGAATTCTGACAGAGTGAAAGAGCTGCGGTACCAGTATGTGCATGTAAGTCAGTTATTGGTTGTCTATTATAGTAACATTACAGTAAGCAGTGGTTCCCAATTTGTTTGGTTTTCAGTATCCTCTTTACCTTTAGAATCCAGCTTTATCTGACTACAGCATTTTGCCTAAAAACTGCAACAGTGTTTCTCCCTCTTTGTGTCAAATACTCCCTGCAGTGCCTCTGCATAGGCCTGTACCCCAGGTTTGGAACCACTGGAGTAGTGGCCAGTAGCAGGCTATATTGAACTTGTGGAGGAGAACATAGAACAATCCCATGTAATTTTCTATTTCTGTTGTGTATGACTCCTCTATATGACTGATTTGATTTTTTTTACTCTATTGTAGAGAATAATGGCATTGGAAGGGAATGAAACATCTCACATCCTTGTATTTGTCGATGAGGCTGGTTTCAACCTGGCCAAGGGCCGCAGACGGCCATAACATCATTGGTCAGCGGGCCACGGTGGATGTCCCAGGCCAGCGAGGGGGCAATTTAACAATGTGTGCTGCCATATCTGAGAATGGTGTGGCCACACACATCCCCAGTTTAGGCCCATATAACACTCAAAAGCTCCTCATTTTCTTGGACCGTCTTTATACACATCTGGTCCCAGAAAATGAGAGAGGTCTCGAAGGGCCTCACCTACCACACTATGTGATCGTGGGACAATGTAAATTTCCACCGTGGCCGCTCATCAGGGCCTGGTTCACCACCCATCCAAGGATGCTCATGGAGCTACTACCACCATACTCTCCTTTCCTTAATCCCATTGAGGAATTTTTTTCCGCTTGGAGGTGGAAAGTCTATGAACATCAGGCTCAAGACCAGAGATCCCTGCTCCATGCAATGGATGCTGCATGTGAGGACATTACAGGGGATCAGTGTAGGGGATGGTTGAGACATTCGCGCTGTTTCTTCCCTCGCTGCATCGCAAGGGAAAATATCCGCTGATGTGGATGAGAATCTATGGCCAAACAGAGAGCAGCGTGGATGGCCAGGAGGATGAGGATGGTGGCCAGGAGAGGGACGGTGACGACAACAACCAGTGAAAGTTACCTTAGTTGTGAAACTTTATTTACTGTAAGCCCTACTGTAGGCTAGATATAATTTTTCTTGTTTTTTGTTTGTGTTTATATTTCGTACATGTACAGAATACTGTATACATTTTTATGTACTCTAATGTATGGAAGTTACTTTATGTGTGTCAATAAAAATGATTACAATTTCCTTGGAAGTAGGAGTGCAGTGTGTCTGATGTCAAACTTTGGAGGCTGCTCTTACTGTAAAATCCTTTTTTTTTCAGTTTTATACATAATTGTATTCTGTTGGCTAGACCTCTGCCATAGTGACAAAACATCTAGGCATTTTGACTTGCAGTGCTTACACGATGCCAAAGGGACGATGCATTTTGGGGGCACTAACTATTTAAATGGGAAAGGAATTTAGTTTTGACACATGGGTAAACTATTTTGGGAGAGATACGAGCTTTTGCAGGTGATCCATGGTGTTGTGCTAAACCATCCAGGTTATTTTGGAAAAACGCACTAAGTGAATGCAAATGAGCCAACGCAATTGAGAAAGATCTTTGACATTTTGATGGTACTGACTCTTTATATGGGAAAGGAATCTATTTTGAAGCATGTATGAACAGTTTTGGGAAAGATATGACCTTTTGCTAGTGAGCTGTAATGTTGCGCAGAACTGTAAGACTGTTTGGCCAAATGATCTTATAGTTTTAAGAATGTAATTTCTGTTTCAAGAAATGAGCCAAACCAATCGAGAAAAACTGTAATATGTTTCTGTTACTGGATCGAACAAAACACACTTTTTTTTCTGCATGGTTGTATGATTGAGCACTGCAAAGTAATGATGTACCATTATAATAATGCAGGTACTTTTACTTTAATAAAATAAGTATTGTGTGAAGTTACTCATTACTTTAAAAAAAGAATCAAACTACATAACACGTTACTTGTAACTTGTTACCCCCAGCATTGCTCCTGAGATTGTGCTGCTGAGCTTGAGCTGAAGTTTAGTTCATCAACATAAATTTAGTAGTTTCTGAAATTTTGAGACAGATTATTTCAACCAAGAGGAGGAATGATACAATCGGCCAACCATTTGCCTCAGGAAATGTATTTTTGTAGATGCTTCCACCATTTTCTAACCATGGCAGAATGTTCAAAGCTAACGTGCGCAGGCTACCAGAGAGCACTGGACATGCACAGACTACGAAATCCTTATCTGTAACCCATTCAATGGTATACATGGCCACATAACCGGGTTACTTGCAAAGAAAACTACTTATTTTGACCTGGTTTCTCAGAGACCAATATTCCACTTTCTCAAACCAGAGTAAGTGTATCCATGACATTTTTGAAACTGGGTTTCTGTGAATAACTGGGTTATTAAAAAATGCACTCAATCACAGTGAAAGATAATTTACATACTGTAAATGACTATCTAGTGGCCATAAATTTACTAGTTGTGAAAGCATTGTCATATTTACATAAATTACCATTCAGTGGCCACATTACTAGTCCAAATTCTCAATTTTGAATGATTTAGTGGTGTCTGAAATAGTTGTGAGGGTTCGTAAATCAATGTAGAGTAGTCTTTGTAGTGTCTCACTTATCCAACCAACAGATTTAAAATAGTCTTCATTATTTCTCTATTATTAGCCAGACTTTGTATTAGTGTTTGTTATTTACAGTTTTAATAACCCATGTTCTGCTAACGTGAAAGGTGTTGGAATTTAAGTACAAGCAATTGTATTTCAACTTTTCCTAGACAGTGGAAAATGACAACTTTGTTCCTTTTAATCAAATAAATCTTCCCCTGCAGAGCAAGATCATGATGTTGGAAATTGCCAAGTTAGTATCTTAAAAATTCACATTAGAAGAACAGAGACACTGGCTTGGCAAGTCAAACATCTTAGTATCTTTTAACCTATCATAAAAATCTTATTTATTTAAAAAGAGCTGATGCTAGAAAGCATAGGGGTCTCAAATTTTTCGGATAATTTACCTTCGCTGTCTCTTATTGAGCTGGAGATAAAAATGCAAAAGTCCATGACTCTTTTGCATCAATTTGGTAGCCACTGTATCTTGGGGCAAATACGATGAAATCTGCCCTGTGTTGATATCTTCCAAGATTCTTTCTCCTTCCATTGTTGTGTTTCTATGCTATTCTTAATTTTTTTTTCCATTTCATTTGTGTTATTTTTCTGCAATGTATTTTTGTTTAACTAAAGTCACCATTCTGGATGACCACTGCTCAAAAGTAAGCCTGTGTTGCTAAGGGTGCAGAATGATAGCACAGAATTTACATCTTTCTCAAAGCTTATGGGTTATTCAGTAAAGACTAATGCTCAGCTTAAAGATACTTGATTGGTTAAACATTTTTATTAATCATCTGAAGACCCAGAAGGAGCACACAATGTTAAGCAATTTCAGCCAGGAGATGACTGAAGGAAAAACCCTAATTGAGAATTTATTGCCTGCTTGGTTAAAATTAAGCCTGTCCCTTCTAAAACAAGATAAATCTCAAACATACATCACATTGGATTTCTGTTTTCATTTTAAAAATAAAAAGCAACTCTTAACTGTATCACGATTTAATGGACTTCATAAACATCTTTATGACATTTAACAGATACGAAAAGAGTAACATAACAGAAACACAATGCATTATCATGTTGATGTTTATTTGTATTCTGTTATATAGGTTTTTCAAAAAGAAACAAATGCTTAGTGGACAGATAACATGGGTGGCCGAAAACTTTTGCTTTTGTTTTACTGGATATGCTGTATGTATGTCCTTTATATATGTAGAGAAAGTAGTTGATGCTTAACCAAGTCTTTCATTGAAGTGGTATTAGGCATGCTTGATAGTAGTTTCCCCATTTTATTGCCTTTAAGAACAAGTGTACAAAATATTTTATGCCTAATCCTGTACATATTTGAAAAGCGTTTTCTTGTTTTTTCTGCCTTTTTCCCAGTATTATAAAGACATAGTGTTAGACTGACCTTGTATTTGTGAGTGGCATCCTTTCCAATTCTTATCCCTGATTCCCTAGAAGAAGCATATTCAGAAAATGGGAACTTATGATACATCTCTCACTCCACTTTTATGGTGGCAATTTTTTCACTGATCACTATGGAAACAAGGAAAAATATCATTCCCTTAAATCATGCTACAACTTTTACCTTTTTCTGAAGAAGGAGCCAGGCAATGTGATTTTTAAGCACCATGTCAGGTTAAGTGAAGTGAATTATTGTCATATAATCAAGTGTGTGTGTATTTGTGTGTCCAGCCAGTTGCAGTGTCTCTACATTTGTCATTTAAATAGATAGATAGATAGATAGATAGATAGATAGATAGATAGATAGATAGATAGATAGATAGATAGATAGATGCTCAAGAAATATTATAACAAACAACAACAACTACCTTGAATATACTCAAGAACTACAAAAAAAAGAAGAAAACTTCTGACTTGGTTAAAGATAAGACAGCAGTAACAGTGAGGCATTATAAAGGGTGTCACACATGTGCATCTGGTAACCATCTCCCAGGTTTTGACAGGGTAAGTAGTTCCACCCCAGGACAAGAGGTGGCATCGACTCTAATGGTATCTTCTCCTTTTCCTCTAACAAACAAGCCACTGCATAGCCCCACCTTGAAGCCCTGAGAAGTCTCCAGTCCCCTATGTACAAAAAGGTACTTTTACCAAAAGGGACTGTCAAACAATTGCTGGAGAGTTTCCAGTTAGCCTTGATTGTTAAGGTGCCTGCATTTTTGTTCTCGTTTTTGGGAAATAGAGGCATGTGTGTTATTATTAGAAATTGGGGTAACCGGTTGGTACCCCAAGCATTTTGCTAGTTTCTCTTGGTTATACTGCATATACTAGCATTGGTATGAATGAGTGCCAGTAGTATTGCTTTGCACACTTCTATTAAATATAGAAGTAGTCAATGTTAGAAAGCTTGTGTGGCATTATTCATAATGCTCACCAGTTTTGTCTTCAATATTTCCTGTGCTACTACCTCCAGTGGGTCAAAGTGCATTCCATGACTGAGAAGGCAGGCTAAATTATTTTAGCTCTGTCTACAGAAAGATAGATAGTGTAATAGAATGAAAAACACTCTGAAACTCCAAGAAGAGTTGGGGAATTACCCTGTATAATGTCCTTAGGCCTAGATGAATAACGATGAAAAAAATCGATCAAAAACCAAAGCATTTGAAAAAAATGTAGTTGTTACATGAGGTTCATATGTACAAAATTTTGGCAGGAAATGATTTAATACACGAAGTGACACCAAAGCAGACTGACGGAAGTGATGTCATCAGGGCGGACCTGGATCGAGATCTTCCATAGTAGCTGGAAGTGACGTCACTACAGAGGGGCCGGATGTGACATCATCTTTAGGGGTCGAAAGTCACCTTATCATGGTGGAACCGGAAGTGACATCATGGATGTTATTTGGAGACAGGATTGCTGTGTAGTGGCCATTTTGGGAAACTGGAAGTATTGCATGTAAGTGGATTTTATGATTATTTTTCTTCTTTGATCCTGTTGAAGGAGAGAGAGAGGCATTAATACACACAATCAACCCTTTCTCTCATGTAATATCACTCACCTTATGGCTTGTTGGCTGCCACCTAAGTGCACATGTGTGACAATAGATTGATAACTGTATTTGTCCCCAAAAGAGATATGGCTTTTTACAGATAGATAGGTAAATAAATAAATATACAGTGATCCCTTGCTGTATCGCGCTTTGACTTTCGCGGTTTTGCTCTATCGCGGATTTTATATGTAAGCATATGTAAATGTATATTGCGGATTTTTCGCTGATTAGCGGATTTCTGCGGACAATGGGTCTTTTAATTTATGCTACTCGCTTCCTCAGTTTGTTTGCCCAGTTGATTTCATACAAGGGACGCTATTGGCGGATGGCTTAGAAGCTACCCAATCAGAGCACGTATTACATATTAACTAAAACTCCTCAATGCTATAAGATATGCATCCCGCGCGGTGCTCGATTGTTTGCTTGTCTCTGCCTCTATCTCAGCCTCTCTGACATTCTCTGCGCCTGACGGAGGGGGTGTAAGCAGAGGTGCTGTTTGCACAGAAGCTGTTTGCCTAGTGGATACGCTCCTCTTAGAAATGCCGCTTTATCGAGGTGCGTCCAAAAGCACACTTATTGATTTTTTGATTGTTTGCTTTAATCTCGCGCTCTCTCTCTCTCTCTCTCTCTGACGTTCTCTGCGCTTGACGGAGGAGATGTGAGCAGAGGGGCTTTTTGCACAGAGGCTGTTTGCTTAGAAGATACGGACGCTCCTGTAAAAATGCTGAAAGGCTACCTTCGCATTGATCCCTTCATTGCCGCTGCTTTATCGCGGTGCTTGCATACTTAAAAGCGCAACAGCCCTATTGATTTTTCATTGTTTACTTTACTCTCTCTCTGACATTCTCCGCTCATTACGCGCACTTTGAAGAGAAGATATGTTTGCATTCTTTTAATTGTGAGAAAGAACTGTCATCTCTGTCTTGTCATGGAGCACAGTTTAAACTTTTGACTAAAGGGTGTTATTTCATGTCTAGAGGGCTCTAATAATGTTAAAAAACGTATTTAGAAGGTTGTAAACAGGTTTTCTATGCTCTAACTGCGAAAATATTAGATTTATAAATAAAGAATCCTACTTCGTGGAAATTCATTTATCTGTCTGGAGCGGATTAACCGCGATAAACAAGGGTTTACTGCATAACTGTGCGGAGAATATTTATAAACAGTGTGGGAGAGTTTCTAAGGGCTTAAAATATATAAAAATAATCATACAAACATATGGTTTCTACTTCACGGATTTTCACCTATCGCGGGGGGTTCTGGAACGCAACCCCGCGATCGAGGAGGATTACTGTATATATATATATATATATATATATATATATATATATATATATATATATATATATGTATATATATATATATATATATATACGCACACACACACTATGGTCTGAACATATGCCAGAATGACTTAACAGGAAAAAAACGTCTGACTTACCAATCACAATGAGGCATTATGTAAACATATTGCTGTTGGTATAAAGGAGCCCCAGTAGCATTTCCTGACGTTGAATGATTTGTTAGCTGAAAGTCTTCATGGGAGAGAGATTGTGCAGCGTTGTTCATAATGACACTCAGTTGTGTTTTAACTCTCTCCTTTGCTACGACTTCCATGGGGTTCAGAGTGTGTACTATAACTGAGCTTGCACTTTTAATTATCTTGTAGAATCAGTGGGCCTGTGTTGAAATGATGCTATCTTCCCAGCACACCACAGCATAGAAAATCACACTGGCCATCACAGAGCTGTAAAAAATGTAAAGAATATCACTACGCCCATTAAAGAAGCACGGTCTCCTAAGAAAAAATGAGCTTGTTCTGCCCTTTCTTATGCAGTTCTGCTGTGTTATGATACCAGTCCAGCCTTCCATTATTGTGGACCCCCAAGTTCTTGTAGGAATGCACCACCTCTAAATCCACTCCTGGAATGGTGAACAGACATGGAGGCTCTTTGGTGCGTCAAATATATTTTAATACTCGAAACGTTAGAAGAAACGTTAAAGACTAACACTGAATGTATACTTCAGTGCTGTGCTGGAAAGTGGTTAAGGCCATGTCTCTTCTTAAAAGGGTTTAAGTAGTTCAATGCCACAAGTGGGATGCAATCTTAAAATTTTCACTTTTACTTTTACCCAGTCAAGTAAGCTTAATATAGAAATTGGTGCAAAAAAGTTTTTTTAAGGAAATGATTCTGAAAACATGGATCAAAATAAGCAGAAGATAGTAAAAGAGAATTTGTGATCAATGGCATGTGGGCTAAACAAAATCCATTTGAACACAAGAGGAAAGGAGTTAGGGGGAGACACCAGATCTAGTGACAAGAAGACATCAAGAATAAACTGTTGTGTGTAGACAAAACATGCTAAAATAAAAGATTAAAGTAATCTGTGCTGTGGCCGTGCTTGCTATGTAAAGGGGTATAATTGTGAGCTGAACAGGCACAGAGTGTGGCAAGTATTGTAATCAGAGAGTTGTGGTCATCGGTGAAAGTTTAATTTGGTGTCAAAAGGCTGTCAATGGAAGGCAAGTATACAAGTAACCATATCATGGAAGAAAGGTCAGGCTGTTCAAGCCCAGTGGAGCAGCAGGTCTGTTGATTCAAACTCCCATTGTGTACCCATACCTTAGTATTTTTTGTTGTTGTTCAATTAAACTTCCTGTTTTATGTGTTGAATAATTTCTGTTACTAAATGAAATCATCATTGGAAGGTGTTCTATTATTTTATTTATGAGTGTGTACTGGCACCAAGGTCACATTTCCCATGTGGGGTTTCTTAGAGTACTGTACCCTCGTTTCTAAGCATATGCCAAGGACATGTTAGATCATCCATCCACTCATCCATTATCCAACCATCCATTAATCAACCCGCTATATCCTAACTACAGGGTCATGGGGGTCAGCTGGAGCCAATCCCAGCCAACACCGGGCACAAGGCAGGAAACAAACCCTACCGCAGGGTGCACACACAGACACACACACACCAAGTACAATTTAGAATCACCAATGCACCTAACCTCCATGTCTTTGGACTGTGGGAGGAAACCAGAGCACCCAGAGGAAACCCATGCAGACACGGGGAGAACATGCAAACTCCACGCAGGGAGGACTTAGGAAGCGAATCCAGGTCTCCTAACTGCGAGGCAGCAGCGCTACCCAATGCACCACCATGTTAGATCATTTGTCAGCAAAACTGAATACTCATAAGTATGCTCTGTATGCTCTGAGAATTTATATTCAATGGGGCATTAAATCCCTCAATTATTTAAGTTCTGTAATTTGAATCAAGCATTATTTTAAATGTTAATTGGATAAGATTGTGGTTTCATTCCACAAGTAATTTTCTTTTATTTGTTGTTAGTTTAAATGGCACTTACATTGTCAATATCTTTGTTGAAGCTGCTCATTCTGCTTGAGGTCTTTCTAGTCATTTTAATGCTAAAGCTGATTGACACATATTATAATCAAAGTGTCCTTTTCCCAAACCAGAATAATTACAGATCCAGGTTCAGATCTTGATTTTACATATTATGCTTCATATGCACTTTAATTATATAAAGCAATAAATAAAATCAGTTCTCTATTAAATCATAATAACAGTTTGATGCAGTTCTGCTTCCCTGCAGGATTAAAAAAAAATCAATACATTACAAATGGTGTGAAAAACATGTATTGGATGAGAATAAGTAACTGTTTTTCTTAAAGAATGATTTTAAAATGTTTAGTAATTTCATTTATGATTAAAGAATGAATAAATTAATGGATTCATTTTAGTACTCCACCAGCAAAGTATTAACGTAGTCTCCATTTCAAATTATGAGTTTGAAAATTGTTACGCTTGTTTCAATAACTTTGCTTGTCATCTCAATTGACCTTTCAGTAACTAATGATGCTCTCTTCATCAATTAGGCACATGAGAACTCTTAAAAAGATATCAGATGACAATGTGGGACAACTAAGTATGAGTGTGAGGCTGAAATATACTGGTGATGCCATTTCATTTGGTTCTTGCCTTATGCCTGATGCAGGTGGTATAGGACTCAAACCACCCTGACCTGATAATGAGAAGAGTGGGCTTCAAATATGAATGGATGGACTGATGAATCTATTAGGATGATAAAAATGACCAGACTGAGGGTAACAGCTTGATCAGGACATTATCTCCCCTGGGCAGCTAGTTGGAATTGTGTTCCATGGGTGCTGCCAGGGGGAGCTGCGGAAGCTGCAGAGCCCTATTTTGGTCTTTCAAAACACCTGGAAGTGATTCCAGACATCACTAATGAGCCACCTGCAGTGCTCCCAGGTGCGGCTTAAAAGGAGCCTGTGATGATATGGGTTCTACTCCATGCTCCCATCTGCTGTCTGGGAGCCCTTAAATCCTACACCGTCGGTAATGTTACCGATGACCTGGACAGTGAGGGAACAATATAGCAAGGGGATGATACAAAGTGCAAAAGTGCTTTTATTCAAAATAATTAAAACAAAGTGTTCACAGTAAAGTGCAGTGTCCAAAGTTCAAAACGTCTCCAAATAAATAAATAATCCATTAAAACAACAATAGAACAATCCTTTAAGAATGAAGTTAAAACATTGCTTGAAGCAGTCCTTTAAAACAATGACAAGCCTGGTGCTTCTTTTACACTAGTGTCTCACCTGTTTCTCCCGTTTGGGCCCTGCAGCAGGCGAGACGCTGTCTCTGCAGCTGACCTTCTTTCAATCACCAGGTCTGGAGGCCTTCTGATCCTAGCTTCGGTCGCGCACCCATCCCAGACTGGGACTTAACTTCTCTCCAACAGCCAGGACTCCCACACTGGAGATTACCTGCTCAAGTCTCCCGACTCCCGCTGTCTTCTACGGCGAGTCACCTCCCTCACTAGTCACACCCGCTCTTCTCCAAATGCTCAGCGGGAGCGAGTACAATCAACTGCCCTTGGTGTTAGATAAACACCTCGCTAGGGCCCACAGTCCAGCTGCATTCAAGCCTGATCTCGCTCATTCACACAATCTCCTTCGCACTCTCTCTCTCTCTCTCACACATCTGCTTTCTCCATACTTCCTTCCAGCAACCTCCGTCTCTTTCTCTTTCTGTTCAATCCCCCCTTCTAGGCGACTCGCGCTTCTATATACAGTATATCGAGATGTAATGCAGGACAGATACATACCTAAATTTGGAATTAATAGGAAACTAAAAAAAACTCCACGATGGATTAATAAAGATTTAAAAAAGAAGTTGCAAAGGAAAAAACTGCTGTATAAGGCATATAAGACTAATGACTGCAAAGAGAATCGTAGCGCGTATGAGAACATGAGGGCAACTATTAAGAAGGATATCAGAGAGGCTAAAAGACAGTTGGAGAGGAATATAGCAGATAAGGCGAAAGAAGACCCCAAGAGATTCTTTCAGTATTTTAGTAGTAAAAGAACAGTTAAGGAGGAGGTCGAGTTCATCAGGAATAGTAAAGGGGAATTAAAAGATACAGACAATGAAATAGCAGATGCCCTAAACTTACATTTTTCTGAGGTGTTTACAAGTGAACAAGTGGATAACCTCCCAGAGGTAAACATGACTACTAAGGAGGTACTGAGGGAATTGGAAATTGTAGAGGGAGAAGTGCTGCTCAGATTAAATAAGATGAAATCAAACAAATCACCAGGCCCAGATAATATTTATCCTTGTGCTAGTGAGTACATATATAAATCCTTGACACGTATTTTTAGGAAGTCACTGTGCACTGGAAAGATTCCAAAGGACTGGAAAATGGCAAATATCATCCCATTATATAAAAAGGGTGACATGGCTGATCCAAGCAACTATAGGCCAGTAAGCTTAACATGCATCACAGGAAAATTAATAGAAGGAATTATTAATGATAACATTGAGCAACACATGGCAAGGACAGGAGTTATTCTGAACAGTCAGCATGGGTTCAGAAGAGGGAGGTCGTGTTTTACTAACATGTTGGATTTCTATGAGGTTGCAACAAAAGCATACGATCAAAGTGGAGCTTATGATATTATTTATCTGGACTTTCAGAAAGCATTTGATAAGGTGCCACATGAGAGGTTGGGCATCAAGTTAAAAGAAGTGGGAGTTCAGGGTGATGTTTTTAGATGGGTGCAGAATTGGCTCAGACACAGGAAGCAGAGAGTGATGGTGTGAGGAACCTCATCAGAACTGGCCAATGTTATGAGTGGTGTTCCACATGGGTCAGTGCTAGGGCCATTGCTATTTTTAATATATATAAATGATTTAGATAGGAATATAAGTAACAAGCTGGTTAAGTTTGCAGATGATACCAAGATAGTTGGATTAGCAGATAATTTGTAATCCGTTATATCATTACAGAAGGACTTGGATAGCATACAGGCTTGGGCAGATTTGTGGCAGATGAAATTTAATGTCAGTAAATGTAAAGTATTACACATAGGAAGTAAAAATATTAGGTTTGAATACACAATGGGTCTCCAGGCTACAAAAAGGACATAGCAGCACTAGAAAAGGTCCAGAGAAGAGTGACTTGGCTGATTCCAGGTCTACAGGGGTTGAATTATGAGGAAAGATTAAAAGAGCTGAGCCTTTACAGTTTAAGCAAAAGAAGATTAAGAGGTGACATGATTGAAGTGTTTAAAATTATGAAGGGAAATAGTACAGTGGATCGAGACTTGTATTTTAAAATGAGTTCATCAAGAACACGGGGACACAGTTGGAAACTTGTGAAGGGTAAATTTCGCACAAACATTAGGAAGTTTTTCTTTACACAAAGAACGATAGGCACTTGGAATAAGCTACCGAGTAGTGTGGTAGACAGTAAGACGTTAGGGACTTTCAAAACTCGACTTGATGCTTTCTTGAAGGAAACAAGTGGATAGGACTGGAGAGCTTTGTTGGACTGAATGGCCTGTTCTCGTCTAGATTGTTCTAATGTTCTAATGAGAGGGCATAGCAGCTGCGACAAATTAGCAGTCCCAGGAACAATCACGGATGTGGGCAGTCTCTCACCTATGGACTTAGGTGAGAAACGGCCACAACGCAGATCACCCTGAGAACTGCTTCAGCCACAACTACCACACCCCCTCGCTAAACCGCGAGCACGGTGATTATTCATCTAAAATGCGCCTTTGATGAGAGAGCTGTGGACCCGCTATACCACAGAGCCGCCTACCTACCTTCATTCAGGAAGCCAGAGTTGGGAGAAAGGAGGCAAAGCTTGCTGGGAGGAGTGGAGGCGAAAGGAGAGAGAGGGAGAGAGAGAGAGAGAGAGAGAGAGAAGAAAAGAAAGAAGAAAAAATGTGCTTTGGTGCTGTTTATTGTGCTGAGCAGGTGGGAAACAAGGAAATGCGTTTCCCATTAAAAAATAGAAAAGTTTGCTGAACTTGTGTCTTGTGTCTGTATGTGTCAGGTTTGGGGAGAAACACTCCCTGGGCAGGCCACCATTGATGCATCCATCGAGGGCTGTTCATCCACCCATGAGGCAATGGCAGGTTCACCTCAACACTGAGGCAACTATGAGTTTGCAGTCTTGCCGCATGACGCATCCATAGACTGATGGTTCATACATGGATCACTTTAATCCAGCCACTGATCTGGCCTGTTTGTTTTCCTTTTCTGTCTCCTCCACTCCAGGTTGACCCAATCCCAGCAACTGATCCAAAGCCTCTGGACTGACCAGACTAGGAGAACCATCTGTTCCTGAACTGAAGAAGGAAGCCAATGCAGAACAACTGATAATGTCACTGCTTATTTGCTCTGTGTGCGTGTGTGTGTGTATGTATTGAAGTGGTAGCTCCCGTTTCAATAAACACCCTGGCTATTCCTGTTTTGAATGGAATAAAGCTGGTTTTCTTGAAGCCCTAGACACAGCCTTTCCTTTTGAGTGCAAGACAGGGACTAACATGTCACTATATATATATATATATATATATATATATATATATATATATATGTATATATATTATTATCATCATGCTTTTTGTTATTAGGTTAATTAAAGGAATACTTCACCCAAAAATAATAAGAGGAGAGGGGTGTGTCTTCAGATTAAAAGCTTGATCCTCTTTGAATGAGCTTCGCTGTCACGCAGAAGAGGACTTTCTGGAAATGGATGATTTAACAATACAATATCTTACCCAAAATACTCTACATACTGTATATGTTTGGGATGCTGTGAGCATACAACTGAATATCTAACATGTGGATTATGTGACACAAGTAAGAGATGCGGAAGGATTTTTACACAGATATTTCAAAATTGTTGGCTTTTGTTCAATGTAGGTCCTCACTGAAGCACACTACATATCCGTTGTCCATGAAAAAGCAAGACTGAAAAATTTTCATCCATCACTACAAATAATGTAGATTAAGTAAGAGATAAATATACCAGAAAGACTCAGACCTATGGTCTGCTAAGGAGAACCTCTCATTAAAAATAGCACCACTAGTAATTACAGTGCGGTTGTTACAATATCTTTCTCTGTGAGTTGATATCGCATGTCTCTTTATGCCTTGTGTACACAGTGCTTGTGTCACGTGCTTTAACTTTCACTTTGGTATGTGCACTTTGTTTTGCGATTGGCGTGTATGACTTTCGGCTATCAGTTGGCCTGCACAATACGTTTGTCAGAAGCGTGTAAACACGCAGTGGCTGTTGAGCTGCAAACAATCAGTTGGTATATGCAATGTACTTGACTTTCAGTGCAGTGTACATAGGCCGCTGTTGTCCTCCTGTCAGATAGGATGTGAGGCCACACCGCCAGTTGATTTTTTTTTTGCCCACATTGCCGTTGGTTTCATATTAGCGATGGTGCGCTTCTGTACCTCCGCTTGCCATGAGGAGGACCCAAAGTCATATTTCATGGCCAAGATATTCTGCATGACCAATTCATGGGTTGTGTTATGCATTTCATGGCATAAGCACTCAACTTAGGCCACGATCAAGCTGCAAGGCCCAGAAGTTTGCATGTTTTTGCTTACCATTTTATATACTGTATTATTTTTTGGTGGAGTGTTCCTTTAATGTACACATTAGACAGTAGGACAGTTCTTTGCCTTTTTACGGAATTCTCCAGTGGACGCTTGCTGATTGCATCATCATTAGTGACAATATAAAAGTCACGCCATGCATTCCTTCTCATCAGAGTTTAAGGGGACAGAACACATTTCTATATGAATTTATTTTGATAGTGTTCCTAATGTATGGCTTTAGCATCATTATCTCTGACTTTAATTTTTCGGGTTTGTATTTTGGGCTTTGACGAAGGATTTTTGACCTCCCATTAACAAATTTGGCTCAAATCTTGACATCTTGAGATGGTATAGAGACCTGCGACTAACAACTCGAAACAATGATTGCAAAATGGCATTACAAGAATAACAGTAAAAATTATAAATAACAAGAACAATAAATACAGTGTATGTATTTGAATAGCTCTCTAAAGATTTACTGATTATTTTCACAAAACAGAATCTCCTGTAAAACTTAAGAACTTCACTTAAGAATGTGTTTATGTGTAAATTCACTGATGAGAACAAATGTTCTACTAAAAGCTTTATTTGATTTTATCAAACTGGATTTGAGAGCATCAGCTGTGTCAGATAAATGGCTAAAACAAAGATGACGTGCTGTTGGATTCTGATTCTACTATCACTCCATTAACACAGAATGAGTTTTTAGTATCTTAGTGCCTTAGTACATAGTTTTCAGCCTCACTTGCGTAATTAGTCATTTGCTTGACTTTGCCATCATCTGATTGCTAAGCAAGTAGTGCCTATTATGGTACTTTAATAAAAACACTGAAATGCAGTCTGATGATTAATCTTTTTCCTTAACTGTTTAATCTCTACAGATAGGATGAGTATGGATAAAAGGGTGGCGGCTGAAAATTAATCTATTATCAACCTAAGTTCTTATGATAGTGCATTATGGCCACTTAGCATTTGTGGCTATAACCTGAGTGAACATTCAAAATTGTAATAAAAGCTACTTGTTCATTTCTAAGATAAACAATGATGTCCTAATAATAATGGCTGCACTGACACCATTTCCAAAACTCAGTAGTTAAGAAAACAACTTCCTTTGCTAGCAAAAACAGCTATTATTTTTGAAAAGATTTTAATTCATTTTTAAATTTATATTCATTTTTGATTTATTTTTAAAACAACTAATTCACTCGAAAGGCATGAAGACAAATAGTAGTTTCAGTATCTAGGTTAAGCACACGATCAGTTTTTATCAAATTGCAAATTAACTATGATTAAAGGAATATATGACACATAAAAAGCCAAAGTAACTATGTGGTGTTTAACTTTATGGTATTTCTAGACTGATATAATTTAAAAAACTTACTATTTGTTGGTTTAAACAGCGGTATAAACAACAAAAGGAAATTGATCGAATGACATAGAGTGTCAGAGAAACTCGAAAGCTCAAGTTCACAAAGGCACACAGTGCCCCAAATAAAAAAGTTGTCAGATATCAAAGTCGCCATGAAAAGGTGAGTCGTAGACCACCGTCTGAGTGTCATATGAAAGCTTATTAGGGTACAGAGAAAAAAAAAAGGCACACAGTGGGCAAAAAGCATGAAATGTCAACTTTAATCTTGAAATTTCCACTTTAGTCACGTAGCTTATTTTGTCATTAAAGTAGCACATCATAAACTTCATCTTAAAATCGTTTAATTTACTAGTTTCTCAAATCCCATCGTAACTAAAGTTGCACGTTAAATGTTTTGTTTTGTATTTGATCTTTTATGTGCTCTATGTGTGTGAATCACTACGTGATTCTTAAACACGCTTTCTCTTCCTCCGACAGGGCACAGAATCCATTACATTTGTGATATTGCAGTATTAAAATACTGAGATGTATACTTGATGTCATTTTCATGATGATATGAGTTAAAGTATGTTATTAAACATGGGAACATGGTGGCGCAGTGATTGTTCATGCCTCATGCAAGATGCTTGCTGCGCTGTGCACGACCTTCGATGAAGTACTTTATTGTAGCAGTACTGTCTCTTTCAAACTTACTAACCCCCAATTCCTGTCCTTCCTATTCTTTCTCCAAATACCCAATTGCCGCACAATCAGCTCTGTAATAGACGTTAAGCCATCTGTAAGGTTAGAATGCAGATTCTTCAAAACTTTTAAGGAACATTGTAATATCTTCGTAGTACATGTTAAATTATTCTGTCCATTCAGTGTTGTGACAGTCCCAGCAAGAATACATTGCGAGGCAGGAACAATCCATTAATGGAGCGTTAGCTCCTTGCTAGCGCTGTGACACCGTGTCCTCACATGTTTGTTTATTAACAATATAGATTATTTAAACTAAGTTAAAGTTTTATCTGTTTAATATAATAAACATATTTTGCTGCATTTCATCTTAAAAATGATATCATCATCATATGTAAATACGCGCTTTATAAAGTGGCTCAGATTGTGCAATATTATAACTGTATCGCAAGTTTACAGTAAGGTAATTGTACTTATAAGTACAAACAGTTCTACAAGGAGCACTTGATGGACTGATTGAGTGCATTTATAGTTCTTGGGATGAAACTGTTTCTGAACCACCAGGTCCGTACAAGAAAGGCTCTGAAGCACTTGCCGTGTGAGAGCAGTTCAATAGACAGCATGCCAGAGGCAGTGTGTGCTATATGCTGTATACCGATAATTCTCTTTACGGTCAGCTGCTGTAGATTTGTGATTCCCTACTCAGATACAGTGATATAAATACTCCGAGTGGTGCAGTGAGATTAATATGGAAAAAGATGACCTGCTGTGGCAAACCCTAACAGGAGCAGATGAAAGAAGAAGAAGAAGGAGCAGTGAGAGTAACAACGCTAAAGTAGCTATCGCTAGAATAGTTTGACCATTCTGTGGATCATTATATTGTTACAGGTTAATTACAATCAGATGCATTAAACTAATAAACAATATGCAGTGTGACAGATAGGGGGCGCTATCGCTCCCTTGAACCCTCAGACTTGACTCCAGACACCAGGTAAAAGTCCAATAAGTTGACTTTATTATTAATAACAGTGCACAAGTAAGTTTAGGTTTTATACATCATGATTTGAACGTGGAAATGTTTGTACGCAACATTTCTGTGCATACGCACCATTTATACATGAGGCCTCGGGTTTTTCAGAAGTCCACCAAAGCCATGAGATCGCGTGCAACTGGTGACGCTTCTGTCCTACACCACTGACTTCACATCCGGTCCAACACTGATGATCTCATTTCCAGCCCTGACAATGACGTCATCTCCATCACCACCTCTACATGTCACTCATTTTCTCCATCAACTTCCTGCCAGTATCTCATAAAAACCCACTGATTTGGTTGTCTCTTGAATGTTTACACATCTTTTGACCATAGTACCAGCCATCATTGAGTACTTAGAGCCACAAACATTATAGAGGGAATTCCCCCAACCCTTAATTTGTTCTTTGTGTCCCTTATTTCTTCACAATATATATGTATTTATTTATTTAAAGAGCTTCTGAAAAGGCCATATTTCACCCGGGTCCTCCATGCCTGCCTTCTGCCTTATGCTAGCTGATTTTGGCTCCAGCACTCCCCCGCAACCCTGTTCATGACTAAGTGGGTAGGAAAAAAATGACTCCCATATAGATGACAAACAAACCAGAGTTCAAGGAATAGGTGGCTTTATTAAATGTTATTTCTATCAAGTAATGTTATTTGATACATTTCAATTGACACATTTTCATACACAGTTTCTGTGTATTCTTCTCTCTGCAGATATACAATAGCATCAGCACTGAGATCATAAAAAAGTTAGTCATATGTGGTTCCCTGTATTGATTTCATTAGAACTAAGCTACTTATTGGTCTTAAGACAGATAATATTATGTAGATGACCTAGTTGGTCCCACTGATGCCTGACCTTTTATTCAGAAAGAAAGTAAAGCAAGGAAGGCTGTCATGAAGTTTAAAGACCTCCTGGCCTGCAAACATCAGCATGGAAATACAAGAATACCTTCTTGTAACTCATCACAGTCAGGATAGTGGAATCTCACTTTCTGATCTTGAGTTATATCATTCACACCACACCTCATCTGGACCTAAAGTCGCCCATTAAAACTTTTGTGCATAAAATAAAGCCATTAATTTAAAGCCTATACAGGACCAGGTCTTTGATGAGAAATATAAAGTAGAGGACCTGGAGTTCAATGGGGCTGCGAGCCATTGTGAACTGAGATGAGGCTGGTATTAGTGCAGGGTATGAGTTACATCCTCCGTCTCTCTCTGTGAGTGTTGCTGTTTAGCAGACATTGTTACCACAGCAACAGAAAGAAATGAGGCAAAATCTCAGCTGTGGTTCGCCTTCACTAGTAGGACAGGTGATGACCACTGGGTAGAAATATTACCGATCTTATTTATTAAAAACTTACAGTGCACTTCAGGGTGGCATGAATCTGAGGAAAAGAAATGAAATCCTTTAGTCTATTATCCACTAGAGAATGCATGGAGACAGGTCATTTCACTCCTACTCCCCTTTCAATAATGCATCTATTAGGAGTTTGGTTTAGTTGAAAGGAAATACTGTACTTCATTCACCCCTCTATGCATACTGATTTACAGCTTAATGGATTCCTTCTGCATTTTCCATATCCAAATGTTCATTGAAAAAAGAAAGCCAAGTTCCACTTAAATCTAAAACATATTTTGTAAAAAAGTGCTTTTACATTTTCAGCATAACTTAGGAGAGATCACCTTGTTTTGTACATTTCTGCTGCATACTGCATGCAGTTGGTCTTTATACCTCCATAACATTTTTGTTATATAGACTACAAGGAACCCTTAGGTGGTCCAGTATTGCAGTGGTTAACCTTGCTACTTCACACATCCCAGGGTTGTTTACTGTCTGGAAATTACATGTTCTCTCCTTATTGAAGTACGTTATTTTATCACATCACAAATACATAGGTCTTAAATTAACTGGTGATTTAAAATTAGCTCCCTGTTAGTGTGATTACGGGTGTGCCCATGAATGGGTCCTACAGTTTACTGATACCCTGTTCGGGGTTTGTTCTTGCTTTGCTTCTAAATCTGCTAAGATAAGCTCTATCCTCCAGCAACGATAAATTGGATTAAGTGGATTTCACAAAGTTTCACTATCTTTTTAGATAGATAGATAGATAGATAGATAGATAGATAGATAGATAGATAGATAGATAGATAGATAGATAGATAGATAGATAGATAGATAGATAGATAGATAGATACTTTATTAATCTCCAAGGGGAAATTCACATACTCCAGCAGCAGCATACTGATAAAAAATACAAAAACAAAAAACATTCAATTAAAGAGTGATAAAAATGCAGGTATAAAAGTAACTTTGTATAATGCATTTTGATAATACTTCATCATCTTTATTATTACTGTTGTTTTTCTTATAGATTAGACAAAAAGCATGTAGGCAAAGAGTTACATGAGAGTTGGGTGCTAACCCTCCAATGACAAAGCAGCATAATGGACTAGTGGCAAAGGAAATGGAGGTCAAACCACAAGCTGTTAACCTCTCCCACTCTCACTCAGTTAGGCTGTTTCCTTGAGTTTAATCTCCTTATGCCCTAAATGTAGAATGTAGAACTTGTCTACTGACTGGTAGCACACATATTTGCAGAGGATTTTGAGATCTACACAGACATATAGAGTGTGACTAGTCATCAATTAAAGAGATCCACAGAAAACACTGCTGAAATAAAGTCTATGATATTATAAAGAATTTCAGCCATCCCAGACACTAACTGATCTCACCCTGACAATCATGCAAGCAGTACAGTAGTTTTAAAGCTAAAACATATAGGAACAGTTTTATTCCAAATTGTTAGGTGTTCTTATTATATGATTCCTGTCGTTTATAAAGAAGAAAACGTTCCTCTGTGGCTGCAGGTTTTTCTCTGTATGGCTATTTGTATAAATGCTCTGTTCATTCTGTTTTGAGTAGAAAGTGAAGGTAAGAAATCCAATGTACAATTTATATTTATACAATTATAAAACTCAAGCGTACATTTGAACTTGTAGTGAATGTGGATTTTACTTTGAGGTGTGATTTATCATGAATTGGCTATGTTTCCTCCATGACTCATTTCAAGGAGTAATTACAAATCTAATAAAGTCAATCAATGACTTTGTTTCTTTTTCTACTATTTCTATTTTTTCTACCCTACAATAATAACAAAATCCAGCTTCAATATCGTTTTGGCCTAAATTCAACACCACTGGCATTTCTGATTGGCAGTTTGTCAAAGTTTCTATTCTGTTTTCACATCCTGGATCAGTTTCGGAGTCTTTTCTCCATTCACATGCACACAGAGTTCTCCTTACTACAGTATACAACATTCCATTTCTCTTTTCTTTAACTGCCAATGCTGTTATATTCAATTTTTACATTTAAACATGATAATAAACCAACAATGAAACATACTAAACTATGTGAAAATACTCCTTTTCAAAAAAGACTACCTTTATTATCTTTCTCTTTTTGATAACAAGATGCTTTTCTTTTGCTCATTAATACTCCTCCATTCTGTTATTTCATGTATTGTTTTAACTAACTGTTCACTGACCAAACCCTCTTAATTTAATTTTTAGTTTACTCCTTTCCAAGAAGAATTAAATAAGCATAAAAACATTTCTAAAAAATACCTTCCACTGCGGTGGGTTGGCACCCTGCCCGGGATTGGTTCCTGCCTTGCGCCCTGTGTTGGCTGGGATTGGCTCCAGCAGACCCCCGTGGCCCTGTGTTCGGATTCAGCTGGTTGGAAAATGGATGGATGGATACCTTCCAACCATCGATCCTTCTCTCTGTTTAATGAATGTGAATAATCAAATTATAGAACTTTGGAGAACCAGAGCTTATCCTACTGTAGCAACATGCACATGCAAGTGAAACCAACCCTAGATGAGCAGTGCATTTGGAGGATACCTTTTTTGTTGTTTAGGGGTTTCACCTCATTTATATCATTCCCTTGAAATTTCATAAATTTATATTTTTCTTTTACATAATTTTTACATTTCCAGTTTCTATTTTTAATTTTTTTTTTTATAATTTTATCGGTATTGATACTGATATTGGTGTAGTTCCTTCTATATCCATTTTCAAGTGCAGCTAGTTTATCACTAAGCACTTTGCATTCTGATTCTACCGCAGTTGCTTTTTTGTTAGCAGAAGATGTCAATTCGTCAACTTCTTCTTCAAAGCAAGTTATAAACAATTGCTTCACTTCTTATTAGAATTTCTGTAAAGGTTTCCTCAAAGTTATTACGTAAATGATCCTCTTGGTCTTTTATATCCTGAAGCAGCTCGTCATTTCTCTTGTGCACATCCTTCTTTAAATTACTCTTTACATCATTCATATTCCCCCAGAGTGCAGTAATCACTACCTTCAGCTCCACCTTCTCTTTGCTCCAATAGCGGAATTGCGAGTCCAGTTCAGTATAAATTTATAGTGGTGATTAAAGGCCATGCTCAGTTCTGATAATCCATCTGAGACAGGTGAATTCTCAGTTTGACTCCCTCACAATTTGACTACCATTTTCACTCTCAACTACAGCCAATGCTGCAGCGTTAGGTCTTGATAGATCTGTTCCTTTGCCTGTCTCTTTCAAGTCAGTCTGTAACAGGTTGTATCATGAACTTGAAACTGAGCCCCTCATAGACTTTGATGAATCCTTATCTGTCTTTTCCTTCTTTTTCTGAACCCTTGCTTTGCTTCTCATGCTTGTATATACTTGTAACTAAATTTTCTCGGGTTGACTAAATACAGGATACCTCGCAATATTAGGAAAAACAGTAAGATAACACTGCTATTGATGGATCTTCGTCCTAGACATCCACCTCTCACAACAGTTAGGCCAGTTTCTATTATGATTCCTAGCATTTCTACTAATAATGTAGAGGACATGGGAAACAATATTCTGTTCTGCAACTTTACCTTAGGGTGGCACAGTGGGTAGCGCTTCTGCCTCCCAGTTAGGAGACCTGGGTTCGCTTCCCGGGTCATCCATGTGTGGAGTTGTGGAGTTTGCATGTTCTCCTCGTGTCTGTGTGAGTTTCCTCCCATAGTCCAAAGACATGCACGTTAGGTGCATTGGTGATTCTAAATTGTTCCTAGTGTGTGTGTTTGCATGCCCTGCCCGGGGTTTGTTTCCTGCCTTGTGCCCTGTGTTGGCTGGGATTGGCTCCAGCAGACCCCTGTGACCCTGTAGTTAGGATATAGTATGATGGATGGAACTTTACCTTAGTTTTTCTTGTTCTGAAGGACTTTGGTCTTCCATATTCTGGCTGCAGGTGGTAAGATAATGAACTTGTTTGAATCCCATGTCTGGTCTTTGTTTGGAATCACATCATTGTCCCATTGCCTGTGTGAGTTTTTCCATATTCCAAGGTGTGTGGATTAGGTTAACTATTGATTGTAAATTTGTCCTACATGGTTAAGTAGCCATTGTGATGTTCCTTAGATGGGATCCCTGGACCCATAATTGATCTAAGTAGATTTGAGAATATTATTTTATATTCTGATTACTTTCAACAATGTCATCTTCATTTTTTACTCTTTTCATTGTTACTGGTGTTTACTTTTTAAAATGTATTTCTCTTTCCTTTCTCTTGCAACATCTACCAATAGTCTTCTTTCTTTTACTAGGCGACATAGTTATGTTTAATTCTTCATTTCCTAATATCTCTTCAGCCTTTAAGTAAAGAGTACCAATATACTTCTCTTACCCTCTCTTTTGCTCATGACTCTGGCCACTTCCTTCTCCTAGTGTTACGAGTATGCTTCTCCTCCTGACTCTACATACAATGAATGCAAACAAAAACAAACTCTAAACCCCATCCAGGGCTTAAAATCCTAGAATCGCTTCCAGTGACAAGGGCCTACTATCCTTTCTTTTCCTGTAGAGATATCATGTAGAGTTTCCTCTAGTAGCACCTGTCATCCAAGCACTTCTGAGTCCTAAAAAGTGCTTAATGTGCTATGTGCTCATAGCAGCTTGACAACTAGCTGGTCACATAAAGAAAATAAACACAGTTCAAGTTTTCATAGTTATTTGACCAGGAGAGAGCTGGCTTCCTTGAGGTACTCCCTTCCCTACTACAGATCATGTTCTACCACTTATTATTTAAAAGGCCTTGTGGCCTGTCTGTCTTGGTCTCTAAGTAGACAATCAAACACCCCTACCACTTGCTGTGTGTCCTCCCCATGCCAATTCTTCTTCCCCTCAAAATATCAAAGAGGGTACTGCCCTTACTATTTCCTTGCCATATGGGTATGTTTTCAAGAGATATTTATCTGTCCATAACCACTTCGGTGGTGCCCTCTGACCTTGCATCCTGCTAGACTGAGAACCGTTTACAGTGCTTTGTGTTTTCCTGCTTGATCTTTACTTTTCACATCTGCAAGGTTATCAAACATCTTTAAGTGATTAATAAGCCTGCTTTTTGTAAAACTTAAACCTTATATCTATATAACATTCAATGGTTTTATTACATCAAATGTACTTAACCACTTTTTATTTTACATTTAAATTAATGGATGATAATCCAGGTCATTTATTATCCCATGTAATTCAATATAATAAAATATGGTTAGAATGTAAGTGCCTAATGTCCTCAAACTAAGTACAGTACATCAATTATGTGGAGGAAAAAAGAGTTTCTGTTGGCTTTATTCACATGTAACCTAATTAAAAAGGCCTCCTTGCCAAAATGTTCTTGACTGGTATTCAAATATCGAGCATAATGCACACAATGTTCCTCACCCCTGGTGTCCAAGTGATCTTCGAATGTTTTGAGCACAAGAAAGCTTTCTAACCTGAAAGGTTTGCATGCAGGTAACAATCCTTTAAAATAGCTCAGTTATACACACAAATGTAAAGCTGTTACACTAGTGACAGTCTCTGCTATTATCTCAATTTCAAGTTAATATCTTAATTAGTCATTATGGAGTATCAGATGCTAAGTGATGGTGATCTCTAGAGAGGGCAGTGTTTTTTATTTCTATCTTGAGATGCATTGTCCTTAACTCTGAGGTTCTGATATTCTCCATCTATAAATAGTCAACAACGTTATATTCTGCATACATTGTGCTGTCTAACATCTTTAAAACAAGTTTTTAGAATATTTTCAATACAACTTTAATTACTTTTGACAGCTTGTAGAGGGTACTGTCATCAGGGTAATACATGGGCTGAATAGGAATGCCTCCAACATCTTGAAAGGAATAAATGTCTCCTTTGTTTCATATGTGTCTCCAGAACTCTAATCTTTATATTATTAGCTCACTAGCTATTTCCACTTTTTCTAAAGTTTCCTACTCATCATCATCATCTGTAATGAGATAATGATATTGGAATCATTTAAATAATAATAAAAGACTGCAGTTAAATAGTATTAAATGACAGGTTAAAGCCAGGGCCACTGCTGCTGATGAATTATTTCCATGATTATAGTCTGTTGTGCTAAGAGAAAGAAATACAATTTTTAAACCTTTGTCAAATGAAACCCTGCTTATTTTTTTTTTCAAAAGTTTGCATTAAAATGCAAGTTGACTGAAATGATGCTATAATTTACATTAATAAAATATTATGTAAAATAGTCATTGGTTTTAATTTTACTTGTTCAGTTCTGCCATCTATTCATCATACTTAGGACGAATGGAAAATCTGTGGACCAGAAGTGGAAGGAATGACAATGGTGTGCCAACAGAGCAGTTTTGAAAATTTTAGAGTGGCTCAGATGATTAATGAACAAAACAAAGATTATTTAAAAAGAAAGACACATTTATTGGCACTGAATAATTTATATTTAAAAAATAAAAGCAAACTGTCTAGTTATTTTTTAGCAGCTTTACCGTTATAAGTGTTTCAGTTATAAAAAAAACTAAAGAATGAGCTTCACAGTTTGATAGCTCTTAAGTCTAAAATCAGGCATGAGTAGTAGACACATGATGACATCACCATGTTATGATGTGATGATGTCATGTGCATTGTAATGTGGCAATCTGAGGTGTAGCTAAGGCACAAAATGGCAGCACCCAAGATACAAAATGGTACTGATAAACCAAGACAATAAACCAAATAACAACAGACAAAAGAATTAAAACAAAACAAGAAAACTAGACAATACAGTGAAAGAACAAAACACTGAAAAATAATTACAAAAATACAAATTCTGCTACCAATGATTTAATTGGTCTGAAATGGGATAGACTGACATTCTTGCAGATATCCCGGTAATCTTTAAAAAGTGCACAACAATGTAATTTGAGTATTGGGCACACTTGAATACTCAAAACCTTTAAGTAAACTAAAGTGTCATTTAATTCTTTGTAGGGAGTATGTAATGTTTGTAAATAACAAAAGAGGCCGTGCACCGCATGCTGAATCTGCCTGCTGTTTTGTAAAGCCACCCTGACTGATCGGAAGTAAATTAGGTCTGATTTTTTCATTTGTAGTAATCTTTTATATATATATATACATATACAGTATATATATATATATATATATATATATATATATATATATATATATATACTAAAATACCAGCCTTGAGCGGAGAAGTAGTGTGTTAAAGAAGCAATGAAAAGAAAAGGAAACATTTTTAAAATAACGTAACCTGATTGTCAATGTAATTGTTTTGTCACTGTTGTGAGTGATGAGTGTTGTTGTCATATATATATATATATATATATATATATATATATATATATATATATATTTACACACACACACATAAACATATATATATATATATACATATCTATACATATACACATATATACATACATATATATCTACATATATACACACACATATATACACACATATACATACATACACACACATATATACACACAAATACATATATATATATATACATATATACACACACATATATAAACATATATATACATATACATACATATCTACATATATACACACACAGCTATTTCGTATCAGTGCAATACGCTGCTTGTTAAAATGGATAACTCCCGCTCTTACGTGCAATAACAAATCAAATCATTCAGTTGTCTTTGCTCATATGTCATTTTAGAGCTGGTCGCCTGGCATCTTTTTGGCCACAAGTTTGTTTCTGTTTGGTGTGAGGTTCTGTGTTGTGGAGATTCTCAGGATGGATTGCAGGTGCTCATCAGTGAGGCGTCTCCTGTGTGCTGTTTTGTTAGTCTTTATCACTGAGAAGAGCTTCTCACACAGATATGTGCTACCAAACATGCACAAGGTTCGAGCCGCATGTAGACGGGCTTTTTTTGTTCATGAAAGTCACCAAAGCGCCGTGCAAACTCAGTGCGCAGTGCGCTCAGGTTATCAGCAAGTGCGTGTTGGGAACACCGTAGTGACGACTTGGTTTAACAGTACTTGGCAACAGGGAAAGTGGGGCAAGGTGAACTGGTGCATTTGTGTCTCCCATAAAAGCAGCTTCACTTGAAATCACTTTGTGATTGTGCACGGGTTAAAACGTCCGCTGAAGTGTCAGATTCTTATTTAATTATGCTGCTTTCTGTATCTTCTGCATTGCATTCAGGTTACCCTGATGCAAGGCAGCTGAAGCGCTGCATTATGGGATCTGTAGTTTATTGTGTTACCAGCGCTTCATATACCGGGCTTTAATAACAATAATACAGTATATAAAATGATCTCGGGCGGATATAATTACACGCCGGGCGGATGTGGCCCGCGCCCTTGAGTTTGACACATATGGACTAAATAGAACTTGAAAAGATATTTTTTCAAATGTGATCGCAATTCAGATAGAGTTGACGCGACTACAGCCTGCATGCCTCAATGAGTCATCCTCCCCTCGCTCTTACTTTTTTACCGTTCATCTAATGAATACACTGAGTATGGCTTTACCAAAACAATCATTGATGGCGAATAAAGTATCCATTATTCGAGTATGTAGAGTGGGATATATATATATACATATATATATACCCGCGTATCGCAGCGGAGAAGTAGTGTGTTAAAAAGGTAGAAAAGAAAAGGGAACATTTTAAAAATAACGTAACATGACTGTCAATATACAGTATTTGTTTTGTGAGTGTTACTGAGTGTTGCTGTCATCAAGGATTTGATTATCATTATTTCTTTCAATCAGGTTCGTATTTGTAGGATGTGTTGTGTTCAAGTTACATTCCGTGTTTGTCAATCGTTGTAAAGATGACAGGTTTCATTCATCGATTCGTTTCTTACTGCATCAATAAACAGCTCGTCTTCTTCTTTATCTGAGACCTGACACACTGCATGCATGGGTTTTTTTACACTGTCTTCCTTTAGCGGGACATTGACTTTTTCCACCGTGTGCTTTGTTTCCGCAGTAGCTGGATTTATGAATATGCTTATCAGACGCTTCATATTTTTGCTGCCTTTTCAATTGTGTAATTCGGTTTTGTTCAGCTCTTTGGAACTGTTGCCTTTTATCTGTGCACTGCGTCAGTTCACGTGAGCCGCTCGGTGTACATGCATCGAAGGTTCCCAGCTGTGCTGGTGCCATCTCGTTCTATGTCCGTGGCTGTATTTAATGTTACCTTAGTCCTGGCACTTAAAACTTTCTCTCGCAGTTTCGCTGAGTTTGTGTCAAACACCACCCTGACCATCTCATCTTCCTCTCCATAAGCACAGTCCTTCACCCGTGAATATTTACCCGTGGCAGTTTGCTATTGGATTGCCGCTGACGGACGGCCTTATATGGGCAGGCACTAAATTACAAACGCCAGCGCAGCCTGTCTATGAACTTAATTTAAAGTGTAGGTTTACATCGTGCTTTGTTTCCGAAGTAGCAGAACTCATGAATATGGTTGTATATGTCACTCGCTCGCTTCTTATTGTTTCGCTGCCTTCTCAATTATATAATGCATGTTTTCTTAAGCGCTTTTTTGAGCTCTTCCTGGTTTTCTATGTACTGCGTGATTACGTGGGAGGCGTGATGATGTCACACGAAACTCCGCACCCACGGCGTTGAAGCTCATCTCCATTACAGTAAATGGAGAAAAACTGCTTCCAGTTATGACCATTATGCGTAGAATTTCGATATAAAACCTGCCCAACTTTTGTAAGGAAGCTGTAAGGAATGAACCTGCCAAATTTCAGCCTTCCACCCACACGGGAAGTTGGAGAATTAGTGATGAGTCAGTGAGTGAGTCAGTGAGTGAGTGAGGGCTTTGCCTTTTATTAGTATAGATATATATATATCTGAAGCTAGCTATAAGCCTAGTGGACATACTGACACAGGCGTGAGTTTTACTGTCATGGTATGTGACTGGTGATTAGACCTAAGGCACGTAAACCTTGTAAAATGGCTGCTTAATTTATGCATTGAAAATGTATTCACAACAAAAACACAGGACTACTAAATCATTTCTAAGAATAAGTCGGCATATCTAACTTGGGACTGATATACTGAACTGATCTAGGAATGTTTCATCACCTTAAATATAAGGTATTTGCAATGTTTTTATAATTAAGAAAAGGTGATCTTTCATAGAGTCATAATAGTTGACTTTTCACAGATAATTTGTTTCAAATTCATTATGGAGTCAAAAACTGTACATATCAAGCAGTAATCAGAAAAATACAGAAACTAGTTTGCAATGGACCTTGAGAATCTAGGAGGCTGCCACAGATTTGCCTAACTGAAAAATGGCTACACTTCATCAAAAAGGACAAGATTTAAATACCAAGATTAACCCACTACTTTAAATATACCAACCACCCGTTCCAATAAATCAAATACCATGGAAGAAAAATGCTTGAATCTGGATTATATTATGGCAGTAACACAAAATATTTAGAACATTTACAACACGCAGCCCTTAAGAACAACACAAACAGCAAACTGTATTCACGGAGTTCAAAACAAGTGTAGTATAGCAGATAAAATGAATAACCCAGATGTAAATGAGGAATACTTGTGGATGATGGTGGCTAGCATCACAATGACAAAACAGCTTCCCCAAAAGAAATATCAAACAGTCCTACCAGCAAATCTCAAAGTATGTGTATGCTTCAGAGACATACCTTCTCTAGAGGAAGAGCAGCATCGATCAGGTAAGATGGTGAAATTCATGCCACTGTTCTTCACTGATGCCATAGAACAGGATCTTTGGCACTGATGGAAATTCTGGAAATTCTTCTTTACTATTTATAAATAAGTGTATGGAAAGTTTGAACATAAAGATCTTACTGAAAGGAATACCCATGAATTTATATAGGACAACTAAAGCTGACATCCATTTACCTCAGAAGTCGGATGTCAGAACTGGGAATGACGTCACACCCGAGTGGACTGCATTTCAGTAAAAAAAATTCTGAAAACCAATAAGGATATGGCTAGCGAAACCATTGTTGTGCAAGTTCCATTGGAATAAGTAGCAGTTGATAACAGTGCATTACTCAGTATTTTGCATATCAAAACTTTGTTGTTGGGTTGGGCAGTTTTGTGTGTACGACTGAATTAATGAGACACAAACAGACAGATGTGCTAATAATCAGTATAATACTACAGTTTTCATTAAAGTATGCAGCGTACATCACCATTTTGGATTGACATCATGATCTGAAGTTGGACAAACTCGGACTTGACATACCAGCCCTGAGTTTCCAAGTTGGAAACTTAACGGGGCATTCCAGTTGAAAAGTCTGTCTAGGAACTCGGAAATTATAACTTCCCACTTGGAACTCAGTATAATAAACAAACACACTACAATACCCACAAAGCCCCACCTCATCCCACAATCCTCTGCTTAAAGATTAAACTCCTAATTATTTTGGAAATCCTAATTAGCTTAACAAGAAAGAACGTTGTTTTATAGGGAACACGGAACACAAAAAATAAACCTTTTATGTGGTGTTGCTACAGGTTTACAAATGCAAATGTAAGCCGATTATGTTTCACATTTTTAAGCCTGCTTTTGGTAGATTGCTTTTAATTAACAAGGAGTAAAAAGTAATGAGAATTCATCCTCCAATCTCTCAACATAATTCACTTACAGGCTCAGGAGTAGACATAAATAAGAAGGCACTGTACTGCAAAGCAGAAATGTATCTATTAGTAAATCCTTTGGTTCAGGATTAGTTTCTTTTAAAGTAAAACTTTCACATTAAACACAAAGTGTGATTGAGAATGACAGTTTATTCTTACTTAAGATTTAAAATGAAATATAAATGGCCACCCTGCTTCTTGTACATGTCTAGCATATTAAATAAGATCCTGTTTAAAATTATAACTTTTAATCATCTCATACATATAAAACAGACCCTGTCACGTGTAGATGTCTTTGTCAATAAGTATATTCCTTTATCAAGGCAACAGACATGGTAGTCTCTGCACATGAAACTAATTTACTTAGTGTTTAAATATTAATTTAAAATGCTATTATAGTCATTATTCTCTTTTTTTACTTAAAGTGCCACACAACGTTCAGAGTTACTGGACCAGAATTAATGACAAATGATTTTCAGACTGTGTCATTATTTGGGCCATTTTCACACACATAGCTGAAATAATGACTTCTTTTTGGCAGAAACAGAAAGTGGTCTTACATCCATATAGCTAAACCAGAGACTAGGCTGATATATATATTTTATATAATTGTTGATTCTAAATTAATCCTTTACCAAAGAATATGAAAATGCCGTGTGATGGACTGGCAACATCCACAGGATTAGTTTTAACCATGTGCTCTGAATAAGCAGCCAGCAGTGAACCTCTCTGCTTTTTACATCAACTAGAATCCTATCAAATACCTTTTTGACCTAAACTAATTTCTGTTGTTGTTGGCACTACTTGTTGTATTTTCAAAAGCATACAAATTCTTGCATTTTTGTGTTACAATTCTTGGCCAGGCTCAGTACATCAGTGTATTCTCTGCACATCAGACATTATTTTCTACTCCTAGACACCACATACTCAAAAGGTAGCAGCCAAATAGATGAGAATGCATTTACACAGGAAATGGCAACCTAGCAACTGAAACCAGCAACTCAAACATAGCTGCAAACACAGACCTTCACTACTTGAATCCCCTTTTAAATGACAAACAGAGCTTTCTTCCTAACCCCTTGGCATTCATAGATTATAAAAGCTGTTGTTATTAACCTGTTTGCTTTCAAACAAATCCAACGAAATGCCAGTGCTGACATATGGAGAGATTCCTAATGATAACAATCTTTCATTAGCACTATCCCCTTCCTCCCATGTTACAGTTACCTCTCTGAAGATCCTTTATCCAATTTTATTTTACTTTTGAGCTACACAGTGAAACCTTGGATTGCGAGTAACTTGGTCTGTGACTGTTTTGCAAGATGAGCTAAAATTTTTAATAAATTTTAACTTGATAAGCGGCAGTTTGTACGCCGAGTGTTTACGTGGGGATTGTGGGTAATTGTCTCCCATTCTCGTTCTCAGTCGGCATGCCTCACTCATATAGTCAACATCAGTATGAGCGTATACTGTTTACTACAGCATGGTGACCATTTGTATGTGCTGTAACGTGCGAGTCCCTGTCATGCACGAGGCTGAGTCTCAGTACTTTAGCAAAACCAGCTTTATTTAGCGTGAAACAGGAACAGCATGGTTATTTATTGTAGCAGGATCTACCGCTCTCCTATACAGAGACACAGTAGTGATGCAGGGTCGTGACTAGATTAGTGACTAAGTAATACTGCGCTCTTGCATTTATAATGTTCCTTGTATCATCCATCGACGGCAGGCGCTTATAGCTTGACCGCAGTCTTTTCTAATTCTCTTTTATAGCGAACTGCTACAGCGCTGGGAGGCTGTGGTTGCTTGCTTTGGGACGCTCTTCCGCGTGTTGTCCCGTTGGGGGTGAATCCCAAAAGAGTTTAGAACCCTTACAGTGCATAAAGCAAGTCGCAAAGAAAGAAAAAGATTCCAGTGAGCCAACAGATATCAGGGATTCCATTAGTTAGAGTGAAGATTTTGTATTAATAATTTTTATATAAATATTTGTGGGTTGTGAAACGAATGATCTGAGTTTCCATTATTTCTTATGGGGAAATTCGCTTTGATATACGAGTGCTTTGGATTACAAGCACGTTTCCGGAACAAATTATGCTCGCAAACCGAGGTTCCACTGTATATTAATGTTCTATGCATTAATAGCTTTTATACCATTTATCTTCTGAATATCCATGGTCAACGAGAGCAGGGATCTAAAAAAAACAGTCCTGGCAGGCCATAGTGAATGAAAGTTTTTGTTTCAATCCGATTTCATAATGAGAAGTCAATTATTGCTTATCAATTTTATGCTTCATTTCAATTGTCTCGCTTGTTATTATTCTAACCCTTAATAGCTTATTTAACATCAAACAGCTACATTTGACGTTTTTAATTGCTACTCATTAGCAAAAAGATGCAAATGACAAATAAACCTGCAGTTCTCCATCTAGCTTGTTTCTATTTACACTGTGTGTATTCATCATCTATCAGATTTAATAAAAAGTTTGAAAGAAAACTGAGAATTGCTCATCCATCTCAGGCTACAAATCATTTGTAAAGAAACAAATCTCTGATATAAGAATGACCTGACATGGCAGAAAGAACACTAAAAAGCCATAAATAAGATATCTTATTGGCAACGACTGTTTTCTAATTCAGCATTTGGACTGGAACAACAGCCGGCAGCTACTAGGTCCCTTTCGGACCGACTTTGAAGACCCCTGGAATTGAGGGTTGTTGGGAGTCTAACCTAACCTTAACTTAACAGCATTGGGTACAAGGCAAGAACCCAGCATGGATTCGACCCCATTCCATTACACTCATTGTCACTTATACTGAGCTAATTTATAGTCATTGATTAACCAAAAAGGCATGTTGTTGGGAAACGAGAGGAAAGTGGTGTACATAAAAAGACCCACACAGATTCATTGAAAAAGGGGCAAAATTAAAATTTTACATATTAATATTTATTATTATAGCTCAGCCTTTTAAAAAAATTCAATAAGTTACTGTTGTAGCTCACATGGAAGAAAATATTAAAGAACAATACAGTCATTTTCAATTAAATCCTACCCTCCCCTGCAAATGTCTGTTCAATTAATCAAGTCCAGAAAATGAATAAATTGATAATAGTCTTAGATTCATGGTATTATATTTCATAATCACTTGATGATAACATGGAATTGAAAAGGTTTTCCATATTAAAATAAAGTCCAATAATGTATTAGAATCACATGGTGTCTGGCACCTTGTAGAAAGTGTCTTTTCCAATCCTTGTGCTCTGCCGGGTGTCTTCTGTTGCTTTTGCTGGTGCCCTGAGCAGCCACAGCGCCTTGAACATCTGATGACCATCCATAAATGAGTAGCACTGACCCACCAAGGAAGTTGTTGAGCCTTTCCTCTCTTTTTTGTGGGTGGAGGTTGAATTGAATTTAGTTTTGTTAAGCTTGACTTGTTTGTATGGAATGTTCCTTGCTTTTAATAAATTCAATAAAAAATAATAAAAAATGAGAAGACAACATGAAATTTAAACTCCAAATTGTCAAAGTATGACATTAAAATAGTATTCCTTCCTGTTGCCTTACTCATGAAATTTAAACACTAAATTGTCAAACTATGACATTAAAATTGCATTCCTTCCTGTTGCCTTACTCATTGTTCATTTCTATTAAAAACTTAAGTATGGTAGGAAAAAGATTTAGTAAGCTATTAAACTGATCAGCACATCTCTGTGATTTGTGCATTAATGGCTATGCAGACAAATGTTCTGTTTTTGCTTTATTTATACATTGACATACAGATTTTAGCCTACGTTTATATGCACATATAAAATTACTTAGCTTGTAATACAAAGGCCATTTGTTTAATATCAGACACTATATGAGAATAATTTTAAGCAGCTAGACAGAGAAACTGCAAATTAAGAAAAGGTACCTTCCACGTGTAAACACCAAATAGACGCAGGCTGTATGAAAACAAAGCCAAAGCCCGGGTACGTGATTATTTTATATAACAGTTTTTAGCCAGAATGTTCCAGAAAGTAGCAGTAACACATTTGAACAGTATAATACCCATATTTTTAATCAGAGTAACTCTTTTAAACATTATTTAGTGAATCATTGCCTATTCCAGCTAGCATAGGGTGCAATGCAGGAACAAACCCTGGACAGAATGCCAGCCCATTGCAGTAAACAGTATTTAAATACCTCAAAAGCACCCTGTGTTAGGTTTAGCAGATGATCTGCATAGCCATGCAGCCTTTGGATATTTTCTCCTGAACCAAGCCATCTGGAGCCAGCTGGGAAAGCCTGGAAATGTGCCTCATTGTTCCTAAGAGCAGAGAGTCTTGTTTTTCTGAAGATGTTGACGTGCTTCCTTCCTGTGCCTTGACAGCTGTTTGCTTCATATAGTTTAACCAACATTATAAAAATCAAGCTAAATTCTGCTTTTCTCTAATGTTCAACTGTTTTGTCTTTCATCACCTCCTCAGAGATGTACATATATATCTGGGCTGAAAGCAGTGCGTGTAAAAAAATGAATCATTTATTTCAGAGAACTTGCTGCAAAATTAACAAGATATACAGTACCTGAACTTTTTAAAAACAAAAGAACAGTTATAACCAAACATCTGATAAAAAACAGAAATTGAAAATCTGTTTAAATTAATCTAAATGTTTCTTTAAAACATTTGTATCCTGCATTAAAAGTGTACACAAGCCTGAATTTTAAAATGGTTTTAATCATCTTAAACCATAAGGGAATAGCTCCTGCACATAAAAGTGTCACTCTGAGGCATATTTCTTAGCCACTGCCTCATTCCAACATGGCCTGGCAATGGTTGCAGCTAGGAGAGGAGGGTGAAACAGAGTAAAGGAGTCAGGTGGAGAACTTTGTTTCCTTTTACAAAGAGAATTGTCTGCATCTTAACTTCAGCAAAACCAAGGTGCTGGTTATTGACTTTTGCCACAACAAAGAGCCTCTATGTTCAGTCAGTATTCAAGGAGATGGATGTAGTCAGGCCCACTCCTAACAAGTACCTGGGGGTCTATATTAATGACAGATTGGACTGGTCTCTGAACACAGAGGAGATATATAAGAAAGGGTAGACCAAGCTCTTTTTCCTTAGGAGACTACATTCATTTAACGTGGGAAGTGACATCCTTCACATCTTCTACAACTCTGTCATGGCTTGTGCCATCTAAGGTGTGATGTGCTGGGCTGGTAAGATCACTTCAAGAGAGGCCCACCAAATCAACAAACTAATTAAAAAGGTGGGCTCAGTTATATGATGCATTCTGCAACCCTTAGAGGACATAGCAACGGAGAGAATTAAAATAAAAATAAGCGCCATTATGAAAAATGCTGCACATCCTCTCTCTGACACACTAACACTGATTACTTTCCAATAAATTATTCAGCAGAAGGGTGAAGCTACTGGGGCTCCTTTATACAAACAGCAATACGTCTGCATAATGTCTCATTGGGACTGTGACTTCCAAGACAGAACCTCTCTTTTTATTTAATTTTCTTGCTTTATAGTCATTCCTGTGTATATTTATTTACTTACTTATCTATATATCTATGTATTTATTTATTTAAAGTGCTTCTGTAAAAAGCCCAATTTGCCCAGGGAAGAAATAAAGTTCTATCTATCTATCTATCTATCTAGGTACATTGTGTTTTGCTGGAACTCCCATGAGTGACTAAAAAACGTATCATCATCCACAGTAGGTATTGATTAAACATTTGCAAAAAAGCTAGCTTAGTGCTTATGGGCTGACCTAGTCTGGCAGTTGCTCAATGTCTGCATACATGGCATTAGAGATGGAGAAGACAGCTCAGACAGATTTTACAACAGCCAGTATTGCTTTGTATGGAAGGCAGGTTACATGATCAAGGACCACAAACAACCCAGTGCCCACTATTCCATGTGTGATCAACAGCATCCAAACATTACACAAAAAATCCTTAATGAAGTACAACACATTTTTTGGTACATTCCCTACCCCAAATGCTTTTATTCAGCCAATACATTTTTCGAATAGATTGTTAAATGTTTAAAATATTTGGCCTCAAGAAATGTTAAGAAACAAAATCTCCAAGAAAGTACACAAGTAATATAACATGAAAACCGCTGAGAGCAGTTGTAGTACTCAAGTGTATTATAATCGGCAAACTTGAACCTATAAAAATTTAATTTGCCAAAGCCATGTGAATCTGTAAAATATTTTTATGTGTGTGCAGCTGCAGAAAACTAGAAGAGTTTCTAACATGTATAGATTGATCTGTATACTGGTCATTACGGGTAATCTTGTCTGTTGCTTTTTTTCTTTGCTGAATGAAAAAGGAAAAAGAAATTATAGGAGTTTATCTGATTATCGACTTTTGTCTTTCGACTGAAGAACCTAGTCAGTTTTCCTCCACTTGTTAGATCAGTCAATGGCTCTATTTCACATGCTGTCCTTGACAGTGTACATTATTTTAAGTGAACACTTGCAGTAAGGTATGCTTTTAAAGATGCTTTTTCCCCTCCAGCATTTTGTTAAGAGCTCTGTCTCTTTTCCATTTTTAAGTCAGTTTTAATGAAACAACAAGAGCTTTTTTTTTAAAGATGAGGGAGCACAACATTTATTTTACTGGCTGAAACCAAGCAGTATATTTTTGTCATTTACTGCATGGTGGAACAGCAAATGTATAAGAGTAATATTGTTTCGTATATAACTTCTACATATATTTTATATATTTCATCTACACAAGGGTAAGCATACATCTTTGGCTATACATTTGACTGATTCTATGCATTATGCTTACATCATATAGCTACCATAGTGGTGCAGTAGTTGGGTGATGATGGTGATACTGCTGTCTGATTATGAGCCAAATCCAATTTAGGGTTGCTGGAGACTGGAGTCTACCCATCAAGCCCAAAGGCAAGGCAAAACTAGAGGCCTGGATGGGGTACCAGTCCATTACAGGGCTCACTTACCCCTCTCACGCTCACACAAAGGCTATCAGGTATTGAAAATAAATGTATGAACTCTTAAGTACCATGGTTGTGTAATAGTTAGGCACTTCTGCTTCAAAGTTTTATGGATCTGGGCGCAATTGTTAGCCTGTCCAATGTCTGTTTAGGGGTAAATTATAGCTGCATGCTGCTACATACTGTAGGTTTTTTCTAAGTGGCCCTGTTTTGGCTCACATCCCAAAGACGTATGTGTTATATTGTGAATTTTTTCAGTGTGTGTGTTTGCATTAGCGTAATGAACTGACTGTTATCCAGGGTTGATTCCTACATCCTGTACAATTACACCAGGAAAGGTTTTAGCTCTCCTAATCCTGGAATGGAATGAGCCAACTAATAAAAAAAAAACAAAGAAAAAACGCAATTATTGGATGAAAGAATAGAGTGGAATAACAAATTGAAAAACCAGGCACATCATAACTGATAATATTTTGAGATTATTATAGCCCTACTGATCTGTTTTAAATGTCTTGATACTTTTGCCAGTATAAGAAAAGAAATTTAATGAAAATCCCCTAGGCAGAGTGCTGTAATGGCTTGGGTTTTTCTGTTGATAAGATTGCCATTTGTAGTCAGAGAGCTTTGCCTAACACATTGAACTGGTAGAAGGGGCAACTCAGAAAGAAGCTGACTAGTTTAGGTTTATTTTAAATGTATTGCGTTTCACTTGACAGTCGGATAAAATTATAGGGAGAAATGGATCAGGAGAGTTATTTTTCCCTAGTAAATCTCCAAAAATTATGAAACTACAGGGAGCAGACCAATTAAAAGTGGGAATTTTATGATGTATAAGGCACACAGGGAAATAAACAAAAAAGAACAACACAAATAACAAGACAAAAAGCTCTATAGGCTTCCTGAACCTTCTTTTAAGAGTGTCAGTCCCTGTCCACTTGGTGGGGTTGCTTATCCTCTGATCCACCAGTGCAGGACCAATAGGCATTCCCATCTCTGCTTCTGGCACTTTGCCAGTAGTATGGGCTCCCCAAACCCCCGACACCAGTGTCTTCATACTCTCTGTTCAAAATTCATCAGTGTCATGCCCAGAAAAAAAAGGAGGAAGTGCTATTGTTCGGGACCAGAAGATGAAACATTGTGAGAACACCAAGCCAAAGTTCCAAACTCGAGATCCATTCTGTTTGCCATTTTACCCCAAACTGCTATGTTACAGCCAGAGCTTGTTCCCTAGTTTATGTTTTTTTTCTACTTTGTTGTTTTTGAATTAATTTAAATGTTTATGTTTATGTTAAAGAGTTTATGAAATTTTTGTTAATATTGTCATATTGATTTATTATTTCGTTATTTAGGAGTGGTGCGTTTTTAAGTTATTTGATTATGTTCTTTATATTCTGTGAGTGGAACACCAAGATGTCAGGCCATGACATTACTTTTAAGGTGCCACCATCCACTTTTATATTCAAATGCTAGATATGGATTCCTTTATAGTGTCACTGGAGTTTTGGAAGTTCTTTGTGCGAATTGTTCTGGTTTTGTGGATAATTTTGCTTGCTTTCTTGGATTCTGATTTCTGAATTACAAACTGCACTAGCTTGCCTTATTTATCTCTTATTTTGAACGTTTTGCCCAATTTTGTGCTTTTCTTGTTTATTTAAACAGATTTAAACAGGACTCCTTTTGGAACTGATGGGACCTGTTCCGTCGTGATGGGTTACATCTGAACCGGAGGGGCACCAATGTATTGGGGAGGCGTATGTGTAGGCTAGTCGAGGATTGTTTAAACTAGGGAATGGGGGCAGGGAGTTTAGGACAGGCCAGATTTAGATCTATACATGGAAGAACAAACAATGGTGTAGAAATAAAAATGCATAGTAATGTAAATTTTAAGCAAACACGTAAAGATAGAAGGATTAACACATTAAAAATAGCTTGCCTTAATGCTAGAAGTATCAAAAATAAGGTAAGTGAGTTGGAGTTGTATGTAGCAGAGCATAATTATGATATTATAGCAATAACGGAAACCTGGCTAAATAACAACGATGGGGATGAGTGTAACATAGAGGGATACACATTTTTAGGAAGGATAGACAGAACAGAAAAGGAGGTGGGGTTGCTGTTTATGCCAAACAGGGTTTAAATGTAAGTCATCTTCAGTTGGATGATGAGCCCCAACTTAGTGAGGACATGTGGCTTTGCCTGGAAAATATTAGGGTCTTATTTTAGGAGTGTGTTATAGACCACCCAATTCAGACAGTAATTTCAACACACATCTTTTTAGTAATATCAAAAAGGCAAGTTTACAGGGGATATTATAGTCATGGGGACTTTAATTATCCAAATATTAACTGGGATAACCTTACAGATGGAGGAGCACAAGAGCAGGAGTTTTTAGAAGTAATCAGCGACTGTTTTTTAACACAGCATGTTAAAGCACCAACAAGGGGTGAAGCCTGTCTGGATTTAGTATTCTGTAATAATCAGGATAGAATTGAGGGTGTAGAGGTGATTGAACCACTAGGGTCAAGTGACCATAATGTAATACAATTCTCAGTATTTTGTAAGAGTACAGATGCAAAGACTAAAATTGTTAAGTTGAACTTTGGTAGGGCTAATTTTGAGCAGATGTGACAAAGTCTAAGTAGGATAGACTGGGATAAGCTTTTAAATGTGGAGACAGTCGAGGAGCAGTGGAACAGGTTTAAAAATGTTTTACATGTAATGCAGGACAGATACATACCTAAATTTGGAATTAATAGGAAACTAAAAAACTCCACATGGATTAATAAAGATTTAAAAAGAAGTTGCAAAGGAAAAACTGCTGTATAAGGCATATAAGACTAATGACTGCAAAGAGAACCGTGCGTATGAGAACATGAGGGCAACCATTAAGAAGGATATCAGAGAGGCTAAAAGACAGTTGGAGAGGAATATAGCAGATAAGGTGAAAGAAGACCCCAAGAGATTCTTTCAGTATTTTAGTAGTAAAAGAACAGTTAAGGAGGAGGTCAAGTTCATCAGGAATAGTAAAGGGAATTAAAAGATACAGACAATGAAATAGCAGATGCCCTAAACTTACATTTTTCTGAGGTGTTTACAAGTGAGCAAGTGGATAACCTCCAGAGGTAAACACGACTACTAAGGAGGTACTGAGGGATTTGGAAATTGTAGAGGGAGAAGTGCTGCTCAGATTAAATAAGATGAAATCAAACAAATCACCAGGCCCAGATAATATTTATCCTCGTGTTCTTAAGGAGGCTAGTGAGTACATATATAAACCCTTGACACATATTTTTAGGAAGTCACTGTGCACTGGAGAGATTCCGAAGGACTGGAAAATGGCAAATATCATCCCATTATATAAAAAGGGTGACAGGGCAGATCCAAGCAACTATAGGCCAGTAAGCTTAACAAGCATCACAGGATAATTAATGGAAAGAATGATTAAGGATAAGATTGAGCAACACATGGCAAGGACAGGAGTTATTCTGAACAGTCAGCATGGGTTCAGAAGAGGGAGGTCGTGTTTTACTAACATGTTGGAATTCTATGAGGATGCAACAAAAGCATACGATCAAAGTGGAGCTTATGATATTATTTATCTGGACTTTCAGAAAGCATTTGATAAGGTGCCACATGAGAGGTTGGGCATCAAGTTAAAAGAAGTGGGAGTTCAGGGTGATGTTTTTAGATGGGTGCAGAATTGGCTCAGACACAGGAAGCAGAGGGTGATGGTGTGAGGAACCTCATCAGAACTGGCCGATGTTATGAGTGGTGTTCCACAGGGGTCAGTGCTAGGGCCGCTGCTGTTTTTAATATACAGTGATCCCTCGCTATATCGCGCTTCGACTTTCGCAGCTTCACTCCATCTTTTTTAATGTAAGCATATCTAACTATATATCACAGATTTTTCGCTGGTTCGCGGATTTCTGCAGACAATGGGTCTTTCAATTTATGTTACATGCTTCCTCAGTTTGTTTGCCCAGTTGATTTCATACAGGGGACGCTATTGGCAGATGGCTGAGAAGCTACCCAATCAGAGCACGAATTACATATTAAATAAAACTCCTCAATGATATACGATATGCTTCCCGTGCACTGCTTCACACACTTAAAAGCTCTAACAGCCCGTATTGATTTTTCATTGTTTGCTTTTCTCTGTCTCTCACTATCTCTGAGAAATACAGGCAGATACTTATCCATCATGCAATACCATCAGGGAGGCGTATGATTAGCCCTATTATCTGCTCCTGACTGAGGGGGTGTGAGCAGAGGGGCTGTTTGCACAGTGGCTGTTTGCTTAGAAGATATGGACGTGCCTGTAAAAAAATGCTGAAAGGCTACCTTCACATTGATCCCTTCATTGCGCCGCTTTATCGCGGTGCTTGCATACTTAAAAGTGCAACAGCCCTATTGATTTTTGATTGTTTGCTTTTCTCTCTCTCTCTGACATTCTCTGCTTCTGACGGTGCACCTTGAAGAGGAAGATATGTTTGTATTCTTTTAATTGTGAGAAAGAACTGTCATCTCTGTCTTGTCATGGAGCACAGTTTAAACTTTGACTTAAGGGTGTTACTTCATGTCTAGAGGGCTCTAATAATGTTAAAAAATGTATTTAGAAGGTCGTAAACAGGTTTTCAATGCTCTATCTGTGAAAATATTAGATTTATAAACAAAGAATCCTACTTCTTGGGAATTCATTTATCTGTCTGGAGCGGATCAACCGCTATAAACGAGGGTTTACTGTATAACTGTGCGGAGAATATTTATAAACAGTGTGGGAGAGTTTCTAAGAGCTTAAAATATATAAAAATAACCATACAAACATATGGTCTCTACTTCGCGGATTTTCACCTACCGCGGGGGGTTCTGGAATGCAACCCCCGCGATCGAGGAGCGATTACTGTATATAAATGATTTAGATAGGAATATAAGTAACAAGCTGGTTAAGTTTGCAGATGATACCAAGATAGGTGGATTAGCAGATAATTTGGAATCCGTTATATCATTACAGAAGGACTTGGATAGCATACAGGCTTGGGCAGATTTGTGGCAGATGAAATTTAATGTCAGTAAATGTAAAGTATTTCACATAGGAAGTAAAAATATTAGGTTTGAATACACAATGGGTGGTCGGAAAATCAAGAGTACACCTTATGAGAAGGATTTAGGAGTCATAATGGACTCAAAGCTATCAACTTCCCAACAGTGTTCAGAAGCCATTAAGAAGGCTAACAGAATGTTAGGTTATATAGCACGATCTGTGGAGTACAAGTCCAAGGAGGTTATGCTCAACCTTTATAATGCACTGGTGAGGCCTCATCTTGAGTACTGTGTGCAGTTTTGGTCTCCAGGCTACAAAGAGGACATAGCAGCACTAGAAAAGGTCCAGAGAAGAGCGATTAGGCTGATTCCAGGTCTACAGGGGTTGAATTATGAGGAAAGATTAAAAGAGCTGAGCCTTTACAGTTTAAGCAAAAGAAGATTAAGAGGTGACATGATTGAAGTGTTTAAAATTTTGAAGGGAATTAGTACAGTGAACTGTTATTTTAAAATGAGTTCATCGAGAACACGGGGACACAGTTGGAAACTTGTTAAGGGTAAATTTCGCACAAACATTAGGAAGTTTTTCTTTACACAAAGAACGATAGACACTTGGAATAAGCTACCAAGTAGTGTGGTAGACAGTAAGACGTTAGGGACTTTCAAAACTCGACTTGATGTTTTCTTGGAGGAAATAAGTGGATAGGATTGGCGAGCTTTGTTGGGCTGAATGGCCTGTTCTCGTCTAGAGTGTTCTAATGTTATTCATCCATTTATATAAATTCTGCATTGTAATAGTTTCTCAAGACAGAGGTTTTACTGGTTTCTTCTCCCTTGTTGGGCATTTTTGTGTATTTTGAGGCATATCTTGAAGTTTAAAAGTCAGCTCTCCATTTTAGGTCTGTACAGGCTGAAGTCTGTCTGTAGAATTTGGGGTCAGGCTACCTGGAATGAGATATGTCTCTAGGCAGGTCCTGGCCTAGCTTGTAGGTCTTTTTGGATGCTTTTTACTCTTTTTTTTCATGTTTGTCACCTCATTGTAACACAAACAGAAAAAAAAGTCATTGTCAACATTCAAAGCCCAGTCATAAAAAAAGTGTTTGCCAACTCTCAAGTTTTATCTGTAATCTATGATGGCCAATACGTACAATGTGCTGACCTTTATATCATTGAACTAGTGATTTGTAGTTTATAACCTCTAAGACCTTTCATCCAAAACAAAGTGTCACCAAATCAACTGCAAGAAAGCCACAAAATGGTGGTGTCTGCGAAAAACAGAATGGCATCGTAAAGGACACAAAAGTAATTTAACAATTTTGAATGTGAAATCCTTGTGTATTAAAACTCTAGAAACCATTAACCTTCAAGAGAAACACAGGAAAAAATAAATAGAAATTCTGATAATAAAACCCAATATTGAGAACACAAGTATGTCAGAATTGACAAGGAAATGAATAGCATTAGAGTGGAACGAGAAGTCAGAAACAAGTGAGGGGAGGAACTAGAATTTTTTAAAAGGATTGTTCAGCAAAACTTGAGGGGGGCACAAGATTTGTAGTCATAGAAACAAAAAGGAAGGTCATGGCCACACTTTCAAAAGACCCTAACAGACTTTGACTTTAGGAAAGTGGGTTTGTTTTATATTTTTCCCACAATTAGGATGCTTGTCTTGTTGTATTGCCTTTCTAGTTTCTTAGTTATGTCCTATGTAATTGCAACTTTCATGACAACCCAGGACCAAGATGATTGCAACCATAAATAAACAAAAATGGAAAAATAATAACAGAAATCCTGTAGTGAAGTGAAGACATAAAATTTGGAATATAACATTCATGACATCCTAGGGTCGCTTTATGTACAATGTGGAATTATTTTCATAATCAAGGCCGGATCTAAAAAGTCTTGAAGGGCCCACTAAGCCACAGTGCTCTCTGGACAGTCCCTGACACTTCCTCAGCCTTAAAAGGGTCGTAATTCAAAGTCTGCTCTCCTACTGCTTGTCCTGTTGAAGTGGCATCTGACTGATTTATCTATCCATGTGCTGCTCTCTGTTTTCATATTCATTTCAATACAATCCATGAGCTCAGTCAGTCATCCCTGACTTCTCCTTGGTGTTAAACTGCATGCTTCACCCCAAAGTAGAACTTTCATTCTTCTGTACTGATGTCCCTTCATACATAGCTACACCCTTTCTTCTGAACTGCCATTTCAATGTGCATCACAGTTCCCTCTTTGAGTTTTCCTTTTACTCTTGGAGCTCTCCTGGGCTGTTCTATTCTCTGTCGAAACCTCTATATTTTTTAATGATCCAATTTATACATCTGCTTTGTGAAGTGTGCTCATACAGCACACATGGATCCAGCAAACAGAAAACAACACACTCTGGTTCTGATATTGAAAAATCAAGGCTGTAATATTATTTAAAATTGTATTGATTTTCACAGCATGTAAACCCACACATTGTTGTGATGTTTCTCCCTGGTGAGCAAGTTGGCCAACATCCATTCATTTGTACTTATTGAAGAAGAATCATAATTCCTATTGATTTTGAAGCATAAAAGCATAAATAGCATTGAAAGCCGAATTCCCTTTGCTGTTATTAACCTGGTAAATTTAAAGAAGAATCTCATTGACTGTGCTCATGACAGCTCCTGATGCCCAGCACTTGAAGCATAATGAACAGTCCCATGTATCATTAGGAATAGATGTAGTAGAAAATTGTTTTATTATGTCAGTAAGAAACTTGGAAATACTGAACTGCAGGAATCGAATGAAGAACAAAAAAGAACTTTTTAAAGGAGATAACATTTTGGAATATAATTATTTACACATTCTTTTAGCTTTGAACTGAAGTGGATTGGCCTTTAATATAAACGGCATATCAGAAAATTAAATAATGGTGTTTTTAGACAAAAATACAGCTTTTGCTGTGGTCGCTTTTAGGCATTTGGGAAAAAAAAAACACTTTCTTAAGTCCAGTTAATTTAATTTAGGGTTGTGGTAGTCCATAATCTATCTCAGCACCACTGAATGTAAGGCAGAAAGTAACCCCAACACTGAACCAGTGCCAGTCCACACACACACACACACACTCACGTGAGGCTACTTTGGAACTGCTAGGCAACATAATCTACACATGTTTGGGGATTTGGAAGGACGACCCATGCAAACACAGGGCAGAATAGGCAAGCTCCTCACAGGTAGTGTGCAGGGAAGGGAAGCTGGCAGTGCTACTCACCCTTAAAAACATGCCTACATCCATTTACATTAATTGCCACATATAGTAAATATCAATTTTAACCATGACTCATCACCTACTCTACTACATCTTTGTATTTCATGGATAATGTTCAATCTACACTGTATCATAATTGGAACAAAGCAGGCATTGAAAGAGAAATGAATTGAGTTATTACCACACAAAAACCCTTTAGCAAAAGTTTAATTTTTAACACTGTCATTAATGGTGGAGGAATTTAACCACTAAGAGTTATAATCACGTATTTGTAAGGCCATCAGATCATTTTTTCGTGATTGGGAGATAATTTAGAAATGTTAGTTTTCAATTCTTAGCATGAGACAAGCATACTTTTAGTATAAACCAGTTGTGGTGGTCTGTGCACATGACTTCTGTGCATGGCACCCACCTTTCACCTTGCATACTCACCATTACAGGTAATGTCTGGCTGCTTCACACACACACACACGAGTAAGAACTGGTTATAATCCTTCAGATTCCATTTTTAAAGAAACTGTATGAACTCAGATGCAACATGTGTAAAAGCAAGATGCCAATCATTGCTAAACTATGAACTTCTACTCTGTTAATTGAATTTTCACTTCATATATGGTACACAAATAATGTTAGCAATTCATTAAGAAGGCTATCAATTTTAATAGTGTCATTGATTTAACTTTTTCCTTTTAAAAAAATCACATATGCTGTGCTTATTCATAAAAAAAGAGTTATATCTAAAATTTAAAATGAAGATGTGTAAAATATCTAAGAGTGCCTAATTGCTTTTTTTCAGGCTGTTAGTGGTCAAGATAAAATCAATGTATGTCTTAAAAAACTAATTAAACTAATTAAACTCTCTAACTTTTAACCACAACAGAACTTTAACAACAATTTAAATAAATAAATTCACTTGCTTGGTTACGATAAAGAAACTGATGGTTGTACTCACATACACGATGACAAGTATGTGTGCTACAGATCCTAGCTGTAGGTGATCCACAGGGAAATTCAGAAGATACAGGGTATTATCATGAACATAATTATTAAAATTAATATCAAAGGAATTAGACGTTGACAGATTGGGTTCTCGTTGAACGGCAGAAGCAAGCAATCAGAATAATAATCTTAAAAGAAAATGAAACTATAACACTCTACTGATAAACATAAAATGACAGTGAAAATAAATGAAGCCATCTATAATAAGACAGACAAATCAGGATAACGACAGATATTCTATATAAAGATTTGAATTAGGACTTTTAATATTTAAATAATGGATGAACAATAACCAGACTTTTGGAAGTACAGTAAAAAAATTAACATTGTAGAGTCACTTTTCTGGACATTTTATGTGTATATAAAAATACTGTCATTGGAATTTTAGCACAATCTATACCTATTAAAAACATCACTAGAACATTGTCTCAGATGGGACACAGTCAAAATAACATTATTTGTTATTTGTAAACACTAATTACAAAAAGTGGATCTCAAGGCCTACTGCTCTTTTTGACTGCCATTTTTAACTGCTTTTTATGTAAATAACGATTGAAATATTGGTGCAAGAGCATACTGAACAACAGTATGATCAACAGTGTAAATGACTGATGCTATCAACATTTCAAACTATGACCCACTTGTGTATGGTTTTAAAGTGCCTTAGAGTACTACATTTTGAGCAACTCCAAAACTTTACTTCATCTGTCCATCCATTTTCTCAACAATACAATACAATACAATTTATTTTTGTATAGCCCAAAATCACACAAGAAGTGCTGCATTGGGCTTTAACAGGCCCTGCCTCTTGACAGCCTTGATACTCTAAGAAGACAAGGAAAAACTCCCAAAAAAACCCTTGTAGGGAAAAAAATGGAAGAAACTATGGGAAATGCAGTTCAAAGAGAGACCCCTTTCCAGGTAGGTTGGGCATGCAGTGGGTGTCAAAAAGAAGGGCGTCAATACAATACAATACAATACAGTACACAGAACAGAACACAAGTAATCATAAATACAATAAAATAGTGCAATAGTAATATTACAAGTACAGAGCAGAATTCAACAATAGATAATAATATACAATACAATTTGGATTTGTTCAGAGTCCTGGAGACCTCGGCCATCAAACTGGGCCAGCCAATCTGATGAAAGGACCCCTTTACCCGATAATTCCTGTGATGCTCCATCAAAGATGACTTTACCTTAGGCAGGCAAAAACAGCTTGGCAGGTGGGTCGTGGCACCAAGTGCCGCATTTGAGTACCGAGAAGAGAAACAGAATAGGTTAGGGTTAGGAACAAATTATAACTATCATGTTACTTATGTTTTAGTGCTAATGACTAACTACAGAGATGCAGTCTGTACAGTTAATCAGCAGCTCCAGTCAGGATATGCTAAACTGAAGTAGTGAGTCTTCAGCTGGGATTTAAAAGCTGAGACCGAAGGGGCATTTCTTATAGTAGCAGGCAGACCATTCCACAGTTAAGGGGCCCTGCAACTAAAAGCTCAACCTACCACTGTTATTATATTAATCCTTGGAATCCTAAGCAGACCAGCATCTTGAGATCTTAATGTGCGCTCTGGTTTGTAAGTAATGATAAGTCAACACATCTTTCCATTACTGTATCATCAGGAATGCACCCAACGATGCTGCACTTCACAATACAGTGTTTATTCCAAAGAACAATCCTTCTAAACTGAACAGTTCTAGGAAAACACTTTATAATTAGATTTGTTTATAAATCTATCTATCTATCTATCTAATAAATGAAAGTAAACCCTGGATTAAATACTTTGTTCCTCAATACAGGGTCTAATTTATTTCCAGGATGCATGTGATGCATCTCCCTCAATTTAAGACTATCAAAAACTTACCCTAACTTGGTACAATATAGGGGCTGCCAAAAATTCTCACTCTTTAACAGCTCCTTTTGGAGTATTACCCAGTTAAACACTTTTAAAGAACACTTTGGCATTATCTATATATATAATTCACTAAGGCAAGACACCCATGGAAAACATGCCGGAAGGGGCGTGGATTCACTAAGCTGCCGACAAGTAAGACACCTATGGCGCATGCAGAGAGGAGCCACGCCCACCAACTCCAAGACCATTGGATACGACAACAACTCGCAGAGCCATGCCCACGAATTCGGACGCAACGACACAGAAAGAACAGCGTCATTTATATTCGTCTGTCGTGGAGGACTCATGTACTTCCAAGCTACCTTGACTGTTCATAGAAGCATGTTTCTCGCGGAGGTGAGTCAGCGTGTGAAACGGTTTGTGAGGGGTATCCCATGGAATTCTTAAAGCAATCCTTTACAACTGAGGTTAAAACACAATGAAGTAAGCAGTCTTTAAAAACCGACTTTTCGGTTACGACGCATGACCTCGTGCACCATAGCAAACTGTTTTACACGCTACATACAGCAATTCACATCCGTGACAAACATGCGTCTTCTTCACTCACGGACAATTATATGTTGCTCTCTCCAGAGTTCCATCTTTTCATTCACTTACTGTTGTCTTCTCACACCAACTGGTTTTAGACAACCGTGTCTTTCCAGAAGTGTTTAGCATTCAATACATAATTATACATGAGATTGAGCGTGTGTCTAGGCGATTGTGTGTTGGTTTGTTCCGTGCATTGTTACAATGTTGCTTTTCTTGCTGATTTATTACATTGCCGATTTTTCAAATGTTAATTTTCTCTCTGTGGTTAAAAATCATTTAAAAACCGGCCTGATTATGCAGCGTATGGTACGCCGCAGGTTGGCTAGTAACTTTTACTGTAATACTGGCAGGAATGTGTTATTCATTTGTTTATTGCGTTCTGATTTTGTTTTCTGTACAATTTGTTTTAATATTCATTTGCTAATATTTTTATCATTAATAGTTTATCGTGTGATCATTTTATGCATTTGCTTGTTTTGTATGGTTGTTTTTATGCTGACTGACATTTTGGAATTATGAACCTGATATGTGATGTCATCAATATGCAAATCCATTATAAAACCTGCCCACAGGAAGCTTAAATTGAATAAATAATAAGGAAAATAGTTTGGTTTAACTTATGTTTTGCTCTTAAAAACTTTAACAAACAAATTAGGAAAACTTTGTGATGTGGTATCAGGTTACAATCTTGACTGTCCTTTTGCTTTACCACTAAAAATAGCTTTTTTGTTCTCTGCCACCCTTGAAACAAAAACTGATGGCTGGTATTAGGAAAAAAAATAGTCAACCAGGAAAAACACAGAAATGTTTCGGGATACAGAAAAGATTTGTCAATTACATCATCAAGGACCACTCTTCCAAGTAATTATTGACCACCTTGAACTGTTCAAAGCCTTGTTGGTATCCTTGACTGTCTACTCTTAACTATGTTTCCTTTACTTTATTGATTTTTTATTTATTTACTTACAGTCTTTTCTTTTTAATTAATTTTTTAAATGTTCAATATACAATTGCATGCAATTCGCTAACTTTCAACGTATGCACTGGGTATTATTTTTCGTATGTGGATTACTCGGTTAGCCGGATGTCATTGTTGACGATTTGCCATGATCCTGGATCTGTTGGCTTTTCGAAACTCTTGCTGGATGTATTGTCATAGCAGCACATCCAAATCCTTAAACCTGCTCGGAGCAGAATTGTTCTATGTAAATAAGGATTAGCTCAAAGACTTAATCAGTGTCCGTGCATGGAATTCATTCAGTCATGGCTTCGTCGTTCATGAATGAGCGACCAATTGATATCGGTGCGCAAATTATAAGAAGAGAATTTCATATAGAGAGGGTTTTGTGCGATCGGCTAGATCCTTTATTGCTCCTGGAGGAAATTCTTTTCGAAAGATACAGCTTTAGCCGGGGGGGAATATTGTACCTCAAAGATTTATTAGCACCTTATATTTGAAGTCAAACTAGGCAAAGTCAGGCTCTCACAACTACACAGACAGTATGCATTGCTTTGTGGTTTTTTGCAAGCGGCAATTTTTTTATATACTGTAGGCGATGTGGAAAGTCTGTCTAAAAGTGCAGTTTGCCAGGCAATTCGTAAAGCCTGTTTGGCTCTAAAATATTTCTTTCAGGTTTTCATAGTGTTTCCTGGACCACTGCGTGTGCAGACAATAAAAGAGGTGTTTCATGCCATTGCAGGTAGGTAATACGCAGGCAAAAACACCCTCAGTTCCATAAAGAACCTCACAATCAGCCTAACAATCTCATTACCCAGGATTTCCAAATGTGATTGGGGCACATGGGACTGATCAGAGTGGAGTTTGCTCAAACATTATTTGAAACATTTACCTCTCCTCCTGATTAATAATCAGACAGAGTGTCTTCATCAAATATTTGACCTTCATCAGTATCTCGTTGGTCAGACACAAGTTCTAGGAATTTGCCTGCAACTGATCCAACAAAAAAAGAGGGCTATATGGAACATACCTATGGCACACATTGAGGACAAATATATGCAATGACCATCCTTTACCTGAAATGAAGTGACCACTGCATCCTGCCACTGGTTCTGAGGAGGAGCTTCCCACTGGAATGCCCTCAGAAACAGGGCGATGGGCATTTTGCTGGAGAGCAGGGGTTAGGTCTGGACCACGTGGACCTCCAGATGTTTTTTGCTTGTCTGCCTTCTTATTAGCTTTAGAATTAATGTTTATAATATATATGATTCTTTATGTCAACAATTCATTAAATAGTTATATACCAATATTTACCAGTTTGAAGTATATTCTTGTATTTCACTTTAACCTGTTCCCATGTTCTCCTTGTGCTCACATTTGATCTGGAATTATGACATATTAAATAATAATTAATCTGACACATAGGAAATGAAAAGCTGCATTCAGTAAGTATGATGCACACTACTTATGCGTTTAATTTGTTGGCCACTTTTTGCCATCTTTTCTGGTTTGGGCTGCTTTTGCAGTGTTACCCTTTGTGCATATTAAATCTTGAAATTCTTCATATCCTTCAAGTAAAAGTTCCTGCTCCGCTTGTGTGAAAATATGTGCCCCTTCTTTCATTATTTTGTTACAGCCTAGCAAAGACTTCCTGATCATGTTTTCTAGACTCAACATATATGGGCTTTTCAATCAGCGCGGGTGCGCGCAATTATCTTAGAGTAGATCCAGCTCGAATAATCTACTACACAGCTGCATTTGAAAAACCGACTTATCCCGGATGAGTTTCACCGGCATTAACTCATCCAAGATGAGGCATCTGATCTCGGATGATTTAAGCGACGTACGTAAAATACCCCCCAGTTCTGAAGTCAGTAAAAGTGCTAAATATTTTGAGGGACTATAAAACTGAAAATAGAAAGGTGATATATAAGATATACAAGTGAACATGTGGCTAAATAAAAAAATAAGACACAGGATTTTCTTACCCACTTAATCCAATTGTTGTGAAGGTAGGAGGTTATCCCAGCAACACTGCCCAAAATTGTGGGGTGCCAGTCCATTACAGGCCTTACTCAAAGACACCCACGTAGAGCCAATTAAGAATAGGCAATCAACTTGTACAGCCTGTCTTTTGGGATGTGGAAGGAAAACTGGAGTACACAGAGAAAAATCCATGTAGACATACAGTAGGTGGAGCATACAAATACCACATGGACAATGACAAGGTATAAGAATTGAAACCAGAGCACTGGATTTGTTAGGTAGCAGCACTATCCACTGCAAATGAAAAATGTAATTGTGAACACAAAAAAAAAAACCTAAAAATAAAAAACAACAAACTTTATTATGTCTATTCTTAAAAATATGTACAAATAAATAGGTTGCCCAAAATGAAAAATTATTTGAACCTGCATGTATGGGATAGCTGCAACATGTTTTACACAATGCCATGGCATGATCTTTTACTATATTATTCTAAGTTATTGATTTAGACCTGTGGTAAGTGGTGATGAAAAACCAATATGTTACCTATTCCTGATATATATATATATATATATATATATATATATATATATATATATATATATATATATAATGTGTGTGTGTATTTTTTATTTTTCTTGGAACAGGAGCTCTGTCCAGTATTGTACAGTATTCAGCAGTGTTCTCTCTGTGAAGCTTCCTTATCTTATTATAGAAATTAACATATTAATGAAAGTTAGATCCTTTACAAGATAAATGCATGATTGAGAGTTAATAAACAGCAGGATAAAAGAAAGAGAGTGAAAGAGAGCAAGAATCATAGAGAGAGTGGTCAGTTTTATAATATCCTTCCCCTGGAATCTTCCAATTAAAATCAGGAAAGTAAAAGGGGCTGTAAACTGCATGGGGAGATCAAAGTGTCTGTTTTGTAACTGTTACAAAGTCAGTAGAGAAAACATGTGTCCTATCAGAAATGTGGTTATATTTAATTGATGGAATATTTGAAAACTGTAACTGTACACAGTTATAAAACATACTGGACCAACCAAGCATAGTGCTGTGTATTTCCCTTCAATAAATTTCTGACTGGAAGTGATTGAATGAGTGCATTATCATTATCTGTGATTGGTTGGAGATCTTTCAATAATTGATACCTCCATCTATTCATCTGTCCACCCATTCATCCACTAGATTCTGTCTTGCTCCTCATGATGTCACTTAATACTATGCAACCTTGAACTGGATTAACTGGGTTTGACAATGGATGGATGGAGTAATAATCTATCAATTCAAAATTCCCAAACAATATTCAATACCTAATAAAAGTTCTATTCGTACACAGGCATAATAAAACCCCCTCTTGTTTTTGTACTTTTGGCTCCAGGAATGGCTTTTCAGTATGGAAATGACAGTAGACTCTAACGGGATTCTTACAACCAGATGCAGACCAAGGAAGCTAACAACCAAAAAAAATGGTTTATTTATACAAAATCAGTAAAATAAAGAGTACAAAGAAAGGGCAAATGACAAACCCAATGTCTTGCACTTGCCTGGTCAGCATCCTTAATATTTATCTGTTAAGGTGATAAGACAATCCAGCGATAAGATTTGAGGAAATTTTGTATGACATGTGGGAGGACAGGGTATACATAAAATAGTTTTTTTTTATATTATCCATTTTACTTTCTTTAAGAGGAGAGAGTCATGATTATATGGTCATGCCTGGAGTGATTGAAAAGTGGGGATTGTTATATTTGAGTGGGTGGCATAAAGTTTTTAAAAAGAGATTTTAAAAAAATAGTCAGATGACAAGTGGATTTGAGGCAAAATAGTAATGAAAGCAAGGGAGTAGACAAATTGGTTTTTACTTCCAAACAAAGTGCAAACCGTTAGTGGCAACCTTTATAGACTGAAGATCACATCTGAACTGAGTATCACAGTCAAAAATGGCGTTTATATATCAGTTTGAGAGGAAGTGATGTCAGAAGGGCCGGAACAGGAAGTGAGGTCAGGGGGTTCAGGTGGGATTTCCTTCTGTTGGTCTATGTAGGAGGAAAGAGAGAAGGTGTTAGTGGACACTGAGATACCCTGGTCCTGTGTGAACGAGCAATTATTCAAACCCATCAGTTGCCTCCAATGCACATGCGTGTAACACAAAGAACAGATTAATACTTGCTGTGCACTCAATGTCAAAGTGTTCCATCATCAGGATTACTGTTAGAGTTTTTAAAAAAGGCATATTTATTCTCAAACTAGACTGGAGAGGTATTAATACAATGGTTATTTAAAGTGGGAAATATTGTTTAGTAGGTCCTTATTCTGTCCATTTGATGTATGGATTCTTTATTTTCTCACTTTTAAACTAGGCCTATAAATTAATCAACTTTCTTACATGTCCTCTCTCTTAATGGCTCACTTTAGATTCTGACCTGTTCTTTGTTCCACTGGTGTTGTGTAAGGAACAATTTTTAAAAGCTATCATGGGATTTCTTTCTGGTTAGACTCCAGAATCACATGAGGGCTTCTTTATAAAGTAATATTGCTTATTTTTGACTTTCACTCAAATGCATGCAACCCTGGACCCTTATTGACCCTAAATGGGTCAAGACTGTTACTTGGTTCCAGGTCTATCAATCCTTTTAAAAGGATACTGTGATTTATTTGTTTCTAATCAGGAACCACATGCTAACTCCCTCCATTTTGTATAAAATATCACCTACAGACAGAAAAAAAGCATTCACCATCTGGCAATCCACAGGTATAACAGATTCAAACATGAGAAAGGAACATTTTTTGTTAAAAATGTACTAAAATGTGTGACAACTTATGAGGTCAGTCTCAAAGCATTTACAAGAGTTCTCAGACTTTGTAGTTGAAGTAAGCTGCTCCACGTTCCAGATGTCTACCAAATAATCAACAATTTCCAGTCTGTTCAGTAATAATAAATATGAACAAACATCCAATTATCATTTTGGCATAATGCACAAATTAATACATAAAAATAACATTAACTCACAGGTGACAGCACTTTTACAACTCCACTGATTATTAACAGCAAGTGACAAAGTCAATCAATATCTCAAAGATAAAAGTCACATTTTACAGTCAACCGGTTGGATAAAATGAGACTTCTTTTCATTTTAATATGTCCATAATTTAAATTTGTTTTATTCAGTTCTAGAGAAAAAGTTCAGGTTAAAAGGTATAAGGGTTGCTGACTGTTTTAGATGTACCATCCACTGACATGGTAAACAGTGACACCACACTAAATTTACATTTTAACCATTATTTCCTTTCCAGGCTACTGTCCACCACTGGACTTCTTTCACATACTTAATGGCCTCTTACTCCACTTTCTGCTTCACCTCACTGCTGTTTGTTCATCGTAATCAATCACTACCAATGCTTTCTTCCTCATTCCCCCCATTCTTTAGGCTATTCAATTCAATTCAGACTATTATTGTATAGTGCTCTTCACCAAGCCCAGGCCCAGAGTGCTGCATCAAATTCACATGTAAAATGTAATTAAAAATGTATACACATAAAGTTGCAGATTTGTTTAAACATACAGTAAAACAAAGCACTTCCAAGCTGATTAACATAAATGGAACATAACAATATCTGTCCATTAAGATTATATTTAAACTGTGGCCAGTTGATAACAGAAAAGAAGAAAACAAAAAAATCAGTCAACAGCGTGGGTGGAGAAAATAAACCCCTTCCTCCAAACAGACAGAGACAGGCACAGTCAGACTGGCCACCAACCCTTTCCTAGGAATTCTACAGTAGAATATTTCTGTCTGTTGATTACAAGACTTCCAGCATCACAGTTGTATTTCCATGGCCAGAACAAAAGCTTGGAATTAGAGCAGTGGCACCAAATGCCACAGTAAGATATCAAGAAGAGAAACAATTTAGAGGTGAGATAGAAACGGTACACAATTATTTTTAGTACTACTCACATTCTTAAAAGATTAGGAAAAAGAAATGCAATATGCATAACTAATCAGCTACTCTTATCAGGATATGCTAGACTAAAGTAGTTGGTCTTCAGCCTGTATTAAAAACTTGGAATCAAAAGGGCATCTCTTATAGTTGAAGGCAGATCATACCATAGCTTTGTGGCCCTGTTACACAGAGTCAGTATAACAACTTAAACATAGGAGTTATGTAGTTGTACTTTTAAGTTCTTGTAATGAACTTGAAGCAGCCTTTTGAATTAACCAGTGAATAATGCATTGCTGTAGTTAATCTTATTAGAAATATGAGAGTAAATAAAAAAGCAAAGCAAATTGAAAATTATGCCGTAACTGCAACAGATAGAAGCTAACACAATACAACACATTGGTAATAGCTTATGGGTATTTTGAACGCACACACAAGCCTAGCACTCTACATTTAGTGTAGTTGAAGACAAGGTCAGATGAACATGGATGAAACACTGTGGGATTGCACCATTGTTGAACAGCATGCAATTGTAAGATTTCTTTGGGCAGAGGGAGTGAGAACTGCTGAAATGTGCATGTGTAGAACCATAGCTGATATCCAAATGTGCGGCAATACTGGACAACGTAATCCATTGGTCTTCTATGATAAAGACATTCACTGTGTTGATGTGGGCTTGTATGCGCAATGTTGATGGTCAACCAGATCGAGCTTTGTTGGTTACACTTGTTCTTCCTGTTTTAAACATTTCTACCCATTTATACATTTTTTGTTGTGTCATGCTGTTTTCACTTCCATACTGAACCAATGTCCTTCAGTGAATTTCTGCAGATTTCACTCCCTCTAAGGGAAAGGTCTATGTAACTGACATTTTTAGTGTATTATGGACTGTGACATCCAGTAATTAACTATTTAGAATTCTAAGAATGGTTGCTGCCAGAACAGCCATTGAGCTTTTCACTAATTTTGTTGGGACTGAGACAAACAATAAATTTAATTTTAGAAATAAAATTATGACTTCCCATTCTGTTATCAAGTTAAAATTACTAAGGTGAAGTGTTTATGAGATAACTCTGAAATCTGGGATCTTGTATTGCCAGTTTTATTATTTTATCAGATGTCAGAATTCCCATTTCTTAGATTTGTAATTGTTCTAAACAATACACAAAGATTATTTCTGTTAGTCTCACACAGTAGTCACAGCAGGCCGTTTGTAATAATTTTAATGCTCTTTGTCCACGCAGTGTGGAAGTCATACAACTTTGACGCTCTCCACCTACGCTCAGGTACTCTCATTAAAGTTTTTATGTGCTGTAATCACTACTGTATCCAAGGCCTTATTCAAAGTCACATTATAATGTAAAGTGAGCTGATCTAAATTGTTTTCTCTAATTTTGTTTGAGCATCTTAAAATATCTACAAATTTTGATGCAGACTTACAATCTAGATGCCACACTGACCTTGTTTTAATCTAAAATTATATTGGTAAGAGCAAAAACAAATCAATTGCAATTAAGTAGTAATTACAGAGGACTTTATTTAGTGGAGTAATATTTGAAGTTTTAACCTCAACTCTGTCAGTAATAATCACCTCTAATGTGTGTGTTGGTTCCTGGAAAAAACCCTGTTGTGTTTAAGGAAAAATAATAAAATCTAATAATACATGGTAATAATTGAAGTTCACAGATTCAGTGATAAAAATGAATATAGCCCTGGTGGCCTGTAGACTAGTAGTACAATAGTAGTGCTGGAATTTGTTTTAATATCTAATATAAGTAGCTCCAAGAATGCAAATTTGTTTACGTGTTTAGAAGTGGTTTGAAGTTCATTGTTAAGAACTATTCCAACACCAACCTTTTGACCAGTATCTCTAGATTAATGGAGGAATGTAAAACCATTTGTTGCTACCTCAACTAAAGGAACAGTATCAGTTTTATTAGACTAGGTTTCCGTAACAAGACACAAATTAGATTTTGTACTTAATATAACATTGTTTAGCTTTTTTCCAAGAGAGTAAGAGTCTAGCAAACAGCATTTTAAGCTGCAAAGATGTTTCTCAGTTGGCATTATACTTTTTATTTTAATTTCAATTAGGTTACTGGTCTAGGTTATTCTAGCTCTAATTATGCTGCTTATACTCTGGTTACTACTTGATTTACATTTTGTTTTGTAACAAAATTTATATGATGCCTCACAACAAGGATTCTGGGTAGCAGAAACAGAACAATAATAAGGGGGGTGAAAAAAACAGTCTGTGATTTAAGATCACAAGGACTGGATAGTGCTTTGATTAGTCTGCCAGGCAATTTTGCTGCCATCCCTCCTGAAAAATCCCTTTAACCACAAATCATCCCAATTATTAGGTAGTAAATGCTTTTATGTGCCTACCAGGTAGGTCCAAACTGATGACCCGGGTGCTGCAGAAATAAATTTAGATTTTTTAGACTCCCTTCTCACTGTTAAATACTCACCCTGTGGTCGAACTGCTGCTTCTAACTTTGACCATTCACTGACTACAGTGGAGCCTGGAGTGACTGAAGCTCAATCAGAAATGTCCAAATTGATAAACGATTCATCATTATTTGTTTGTGTTTCTTGTGTTGTAACTTCAAAAATGCTGCTGCTGTTGGGGAGGTCAGCTAGAGGCTATTCACTCTCTCTAAATAACTAACCAACAGTCTACACGAGATCTTCTGTTAAAATAAGCAAAGGATATTCAGCAATGTTTTCAACCTTCTCAAGGCATGGAATCTCATCTAAACACCATCAATTGTGCTATGAAGCTAGCTTTATAAGGTATTGAATATAAACATGGTGCAATTTTAATGTATATGATATTTATTCATAATCGACCACATATGATTTTAATCATTAATAATTTAAATTGCTATGAAAAATATGCAACATGAATGTTTACGTAATATTCATATGCGTAAAATATACATAATTGAAGTCAGAAGAATCCTTTTGTTTAAGTAATTTAAATTTATCTGGCTTGTCAGATCCAATGTTTGTCAAGTTACAAAACAATTTTTTTTTGCTTACTTCTTTCCCAAAGCCATTTATGACAAATATATATATATTTATATTATTTATATATATACTGTGGCGAGTCGCTGGGGGTGCTACCCAGCCGGGACGCCCTGGAGGACCGGGAGAGGGCCTGTGCCTCCTCCAGACCACGAGAGGGCGACCGCTCTGGTGGCTTTGGGGACCACAAGTACAGAGCTTGGAAGCTCAACCCTGTAGGGGCCCGTGGTCACCGCCAGGGGGAGCCCTGATGCCTTCGGAGCCTTGGCCCTCAGTACTTCCGCCACACCCGGAAGTGCTGGGGGGAAGAAGACCTTCAAGGTGCGCAGCTGGTACTTCCGCCACACTGGGGAGTGTCGGCGCAGGCTTGTCAGGAAGCACCTGGATAAAACCCCGGCACAGCAGGGGAGTCCACCCACGTGCTGCGGGAGCGGCGTGCGCACAACCCTGCGAAAGTAACTTGCCCCACAGACCGCCACCGGTCCGCAGGAAGGCCTTTTCCCCCTGCTGCGGGATGACAGCGGGTGTTGCAGGAGTGCAGTGGGCTCCTACAGGCACGCAATCTAATGAGGCCACGCCGAGGACATTTCCTCGGATAGACAGGACCCAGGAGGTGAGTTCCCTGCTTGCAGTCAGCCGGCCCTGGAGGGCCAGGCATGTTTTGTGTTTTACAGGCAGGAGCTGCCTGGATCCGTGTCAGTGTCAGATGCATGCTGGTCTGCGGGGGCTGTGCAGAAGGACCCACTGAAGCTCGAGAGGTCCTGGCAGCAGCGAGGCTGTCTTGTAGCAGGGCGCCACAGCAGGAGCAGGGGAAACAAGATGGCCATGGACCGGAAGTCCCTCCCTGAGACAGGCAAAAGATTGGACGGTGTGTCTTGCGTGACCGCCGACTATTGGATGGAGGCAGGACCAAGGAATGTCCATCTTGGGACGGGGATGGACCCAATTGGGCCTGCGGAGAGGCCCCACAGGACGCAGTCGGTTGACTGACAGGAAGGTGAGTCCACTGCCAGCTGATGAATTGTGCTTGCTCGCGGCTCTGCGTGAGCTGGAGGAGTGCCTTCAGCCCGCAGAGTCGCTTCTACAGGTGATGCGCATCCTCCGTAGAGGATTGAAGGAGCTGGAGGTGAACAACAACAACAACATTTATTTATATAGCACATTTTTATACAAATAATGTAACTCAAAGTGCTTTACATGATGAAGAAAAGAGAAATAAAAGACAAAGTAAGATTTAGAATAATACAACACTAATTAACATAGAATAAGAGTAAGTTCCGATGGCCAGGGAGGACAGAAAAAACAAACAAAAAAAAAACTCCAGACGGCTGGAGAGAAAAAATAAAATCTGCAGGTTCCAGGCCACGAGAACGCCCTTGCCCCCTCTGGGCATTCTACCTAACATAAATGAAACAGTCCTCTTTGTATTTAGGGTTCTCTTGGAAGGACTTGATGATGATGGTCATGTAGACTTCTGGCTTTTAATCCATCAATGTAGGAACATCATGGTGTTTTGATTAGGTGGTGGTGGCGCAGATCGGCACCACAGAAAACTGGGAAAAGAAACAAAAGAGAGAATAGGGGTTAGTACGGAAGGCGGTCGCATCCGTGATGACACTGCGACAGTGGGCAGATTGGCGCGACACTGGAGTCTTCAGCCGGATGGACGCGGCGGGGAAGGTAGTTGAAATTGTCCTGGTAAAGAGTAAGGGAGAGCCCACCAAAAAGGCCCATGATGTAAATGATTGGAACCGAGCAGGGGGATCTCCAACAGTGGATGCGGCAGCGTGCGCTGTGCGTGCGGCGAGGGGAGAGACAGCAAGAGGGCTGGCAGGATGCGGGCTGATGTGTGCCCCAGGTGCTAGTGCCCTACACCCCGAGCCAGTGGCGGCCTCGCGTTGTTCCACCAGGACGGGGTCTCTTTCTATGCCATAAGAAGGCTCAGACTGTCATGGCATCCCAGAGAAAAAGGATTAATTGAGAGGAAGAATGCCGGTTCCTCCGATGAGGGAGGACATGAGGCAGGTTGCTCACATCCGGAGATGGGCTGCCCTCTGCGGAGGCAGAGGGAAACCTCAAAGTCAGCGGAGATTGCAAGAATGCAAGCGGTCCCGTCTGTTGACCCAACAAGAGGGCCACGGAACCCGCGGAGGGGATGCCAAAGAGGCAAGTCCTGTTTCTGTTTGTATTGCAGGACCGGACCCTGGACACACAGTAGCACCTGCTTCATTGGGAACCTGCCCTTGCGGGATGGGCCACTTCGCCGGACGGGTCTTCGCTGGCGATGGGGCACTGTGGCGAGTGGCTGGGGCTGCTACCCAGCCGGGACGCCCAGGACCATGAGGGGGCGACCACCCTGGTGGCTTTGGAGCGCTGGCACTCAGCACTTCCGCCACACCTGGAAGTGCTGGGGGGAAGAAGACCAGGGACACCCAGAGTGCTTCAAGGTGCGCAGCTGGTACTTCCGCCACACTGGGGATTGTCGGCGGAGGCTTGTCAGGAAACACCTGGAGCTCATCCTGGTGTGAATAAAAGGGGCCGCCTCCCTCCATTCAGGGGCTGGAGTCAGGTGAGGAGAAGGACAGAGCTCGGAAGGAGAAGCAAGGAGGCAGCCTGAAGAGAAAAAGAGGCAGTGTGAGGCCTGGACTTTGGGGGAGTTTGCGGGTTGTGTGCATTTTATTAGTTGTAAATATTGTGTAAATAAACGTGTGGTGGTGCTTTGAATGTCCGGCTGTCTGTTTCCAGGGCTCGTTCCACAATATATACTTTTTTTGTAATTAGCACAGTAAATTGACAAATGGGCAAAGAGAGTTTTAGTCACATCTTAAATCCATATGTGGTTTAAAATCATCTTACTGATCCTTTGTTCTTTAATTTGAGTAGTGATCAATCATTTCTTGAGCATTCATATGAAACATCAAGAAGGAATGATTGCACAGACAGAAAATAAGGAATAAAACGCAATTTAATATTCTTTGTGATGTTCTCATCATTCACTAATGTCTTCTTGATTGTGTGCATTTAGCTATTGCTGAAGCAGAATCACAAAAATAAAATAACTGGTCTCACAATGTCTAAACATGTAAGGTCAGTAAAATTACTCTTTAGGTGAAACCCAGTTTTATTATTTCTCCTGACTTTGTATTGCATATCTTCTGTTTGGCTTATCCTTGCTTGGGGAAGCTAATTTTATAAATAAATTTCATGCAGCACTATATGAAATTTGTTCAGATACATCTATTTTTCTTAATCCACTTATTCCATTACCAGATTACGGGATACTACAACCTTACAGCTTTTCTTATTTTACAAATAAATGTATATCAACTAAAAAAAGGACACCTTTTAAAACATTCACAACAGAAGTAAATAGACACAATTAAAATACTGCAGTTTTCTGAATTTACATTGTACGAGAAGCACTTGACTATATCATAACACACTATGTATCTATATCTTAATTACAATAAATATATTGTACATCTTCCCATTTTTCTTATGTGCATTCCTCTGTTTAGTATATCTATCTATATATGTTGACTGACTCTTTTACTCACTCAGTCATCACCAAAAAATCTACTTCCCATTATGTTTAAAAGTTGAAATTTGGCAGAATGGTATTATCTAGGGTAGTAGGTACCTACTATGAAAGGACATTGTGATAGATCAATATTTAGGGATAACCCAATAAACTAAATACCAAAAAAATCTCAAGAATGCTTTGACTGTTTTGTTGAAATATTCATGATAACATAGAAAAAAGAAAATTAGCTTACACATTTTTTTATTTGTCAATATATCAATAATTACTAATATTATCCTAATGTACATACTATGTGCTGTGCTTACAGGTGGCTTTATGGAAATTAAGGTCAGAACAGAAGCGATTGATGCCTCAAGCAAATCGCACCACTAACCAACAGGATGGACATATGCCTGAAGACGGGGCAATGTTCTGGACAGGACAAAGGACAAGATGAAACCCAAACCCAAAGGAAGATGTAACACTCAATTGTTAGCAAGCACTGTTTTTTATTGCAATCTTAGATGCATACTTGCTGTCATTCTTGGTTGGCTATCAACCTCCTGCCCCTAGTCATGGTGAAAACTACAAGGGGTCTGACGCCCCCACCACTTCTCAATCATGGTGCTTAAATCACGCAATACCGAAAAGCCTGTATTAGATCGGGGCACTTCAATTTCCAATGGGAAAGCCATGGAAAGTGTGTCACAAAACACAAAGCTATTGTTTTGTAATCCTTGCTCTTCACATGAATATATCAATGTAACAATTGGGGTACTGGCACTTATGTATATCCACATCGAGCTCCATATACATTCTCATCTGCGGACTTTAAACAAATAAATTCGTAAACCTAATAATAGAAAATAATATATTACTTAAATTTCATATTATTTCTACTGATTACATGTTTCAATTCAAAACAATACACTTTCTTGTAAAATTGTGCTTTGCAATGACCATCAACAAAAGCCAAGTCACTGGGAGAAGCATAAAAAAGCAGGAATTGATCTAATGCAAGTACTGTATATTCTACTCAGAGACCATTGTATATAGCGTGTTCAAGAGTAATCAGCTCCAGTGACATCATAATATTATTATTACATTTTTACTTGAATGATGCCTTTATCCAAGGTGACATAACATTTGAGACACACTTGGTTACATCTCTTTTGTTTTTCCAGTTGGAGCTCAGACAGGTGAAGTATCAGTAGCAGGATCAGCATCTTGGTTTGAAGTTCTAGGTCCAAAGCCTTAACCACTACACCACACTGCCTGTCAATAATATTTTATATAAAGGTAGCAGCAGTGGATGCAGTGCATAAAATGTGTGATTTCAGTCCACAGTATGACACAGCTGTGCTCATACCATGCAGAAATAATAATAATAGAGTTAAACAGTATATCTTTGGTTGGTGGAAAGTTTAAAGAAGAAGGCAACTCAGCTGGGGTAACAGTACTATTTGCTGTTCCTGCAAGCTGCTTTCCATCAAAAATAAAAGTCTTTATTAAAATATGTACATTTTTGATTAAACAGAAAATTTCAAGAGAACAAACTACTTAAACAGTTAAAAATAGGGAAGTCTGAAAAGTGCACAATAAAATAGCAGGTTTAAGAAAATATGAAATATAGGCTGTAATATTAGTCTGTGGATTTTAAGGTACTAGATGCTGAAACATAGAGTGAGTGTAAAATGCATTTATATGTTGATTTTTAAAAAAAATAGAATTGAGTTTCAAATTAATCAAGTTTAAGATATTTTAGATTTTTTTATAAGGCTGCAAGATAAAATAAACAAGACAATTTTATACAAAAGTTTCCACTGGAAAGAATATAACCATTAAACACACTTCTACTGTTTGCACAATATGATTAAAACAGATTTTGTACTAAATATTTATTTTATTTTAAAGAGAGCTGTTATTTTATAATGTGAAAGCTGCTCAAAACCAAAGAAACACAATTTGTCATCAACACTTTCTTTTACTTTTAACAGTTAATATAACTTCTCTCCTGTGTTAGGCTCTAGATACCTCAAATAAACCGTTCAGCCTTAGCTTGATTAGTAAATGGATAATATTTACAAGTGCAGTACTAAAGTTTGGAAGCCTCTTTGCATGGCTGTTATATTAGCACACTGGAAGCTGCTGTGGAGAAGAGGATACTGGCAAGATTGGATGCTATCATGAAAAATCCTGTACATCCCCTCCAGTGTGCCGAGAAGCACCTCTGAGGGTCTTTTGTGTCCAGAGGTATCAGGTAATTCAATACTACTGCCCGATGTACTTGTTACACTTATTTATTTATCAATTGATTGATTGATTTGCCGTATTTTTTTCCTCTGAGTCTCTATACTTGATTTTTAATATTTCTGATGCTGTATGCATCTGAATTTCTCCATGGGATTAATAAAGTGTATCTAATCTAATTAGAGTTACTTGGAATTTATGGGACATTAATCAGATGGGCATTTAAATGAAACTGGAAAATGCATTTGGATGCTTTCATTTACTCTGTATCAAAATGTCAAGTTTTTTTGACATGGAAAACAAAGAATATTGCTCCCTAACCCAAATCCTAAAGTCTATTGTCCCCTACTGTTCACATCTCTACATTTACCTGTAGTATTTTCACTGCGGCCTAACACCGTTAATCTGCAGTACACCTGTAAAATTAATGATATTTTATGGCTCTGGTTCAATTCACTGCAGAGGAGGGGAGTGATTTTTTTAAAAAAATATGTGACATACTGTATATTTTCTGGAATAACACTAATGAAAAGCTACTGAAAAACCTACTATACATGTACACGTCCCTTGCCGTTTCCTACCAATTGCTATTTACAATTTCTTTATCCCAGGAGGTGAGGCTAAGAATATGCATGGTCCAAATGCCATAGAAGAATGCACTGAATATTATTTGTCTCTGGCACATCTTCTGGATTGCGTGACTGTCATCACAATTGGAAAATCAGGCACTGTACTGCAAGAACAACCACAATTCATATCTCACAGCTCAGCAAAAGTTTTATCAGTGACAGCTAATACCATACCATTTTCTAAGATCCTGAGCAGGGTCGGGGGGACTGGCATTCACCCCAGAATGCACAGGGTGCAAGACAGGAACAATCCCTGGACACAGTGCCAGTCCATTGCATAGAGAACCCACAGACATACATCACATATTCACACACACGCATGCACACACACACACACAGGCCAATTTGATGTAGCCAGTCCAGCTAACATACATGTCCCAAACATACACACATACGCAGAGAACATGTTAACTCTACACAGAAGGCATCTGGGATGTAAACTCTGGTCTCCTTACTGCAAGGGAGCAGTGCTACCACCAGCAGTGGCTTGTAATAGGTAATCAGTCAAGTCCAGTGCAGGAAAACATTTTCAGAGAAGGAATAAGTAACTTTCTTCCTGCGTCAATGGTGCAAATTTTGCTTCAATTCTGTGTGAATCACTAGCTCATATCTATTCATGACTACCTTGCAAGATCACAAATTGAAAGGCTATGCCATGGGAAGAGATAGTAGCTTAGAACATATTAGTTGTTGTGGATAGCAAATGGAGGAGTAAATAAGTCATATCCAAAATAAAACGTTTAAGATTTTTGGAGGTTTAATGGTGAAAACAGGAACAGGTTTTAACAAAGAAGTGAAAAGGTGAAAATTCATGAAGGGGTCCAGTGGGCGTATATAAGATATACAGTGATCCCTCTCTATATCGCGCTTCGACTTTCGCGGCTTCACTCTATTGTGGATTTTAAAGGTAAGCATATCTAAATATATATATCACGGATTTTTCGCTGGTTTGCGGATTTCTGTGGACAAAGGGTCTTTTAATTTATGGTACATGCTTCCTCAGTTTGTTTGCCCAGTTGATTTCATACAAGGGACGCTATTGGCAGATGGTTTAGAAGCTACCCAATCAGAGCATGTATTACATATTAACTAAAACTCCTCAATGATATATGATATGCTTCCCGCGCGGTGCTTGATTGTTTGCTTTTCTCTGTCTCTCTCACTCTCTCTGACATTCTCTGCGCCTGACGGAGGGGGTGTGAGCAGAGGGGCTGTTTGCACAGAGGCTGTTTGCCTAGAGGATACGGACGCTCCTCTAAAAATGCCGCTTTATCGCGGTGCTTCGGCATACTTAAAAGCACGTATTGATTTTTTGATTGTTTGCTTTTCTTAGCGAGCTCTCTCTCTCTTTGAAATTCTCTGCTCCTGACGGCGCTCCTTTGAAGAGGAAGATATGTTTGCATTCTTTTAATTGTGAGAAAGAACTGTCATCTCTGTCTTGTCATGGAGCACAGTTTAAACTTTTGACTAAAGAGTGTTATTGCATGTCTAGAAGGCTCAAATAATGTTAACAGTGTGGGAGAGTTTATAAGGGCTTAAAATATATAAAAATAACTTTACAAACATATGGTTTCTACTTTGCAGATTTTCATCATCGAGGAGGGATTACTGTATTAGTAAATGCAGCTGTGGACCTAAAAAGAAATCTATAAGATATCAAAAATAAAACAAAGAGTGAACAGTGAAAGCTGTCAATGCAGAAATAGAAAGTGTATTTCATAGCCAAAGGCAGAAAGACCGTTCCTTAATGTGGAAAATGAGTAATGGAAATATATAAAATTCAGGGCCAGTAATGCAGATAACAGTAGAAGAAGTCAGATTAACATTAATGAAGATGAAAAAATGAAAGGACAGCAGATTGTCAGAAGTCTTAGTCAGAATTGTCCAAAGTTTGGGGACAAGGGAATGACAGAAACAGTGGTAGAAAAAATGTTGTAGTATCTAGTTTCAAAAAAGGAAATGCAACAGATTATAGGAACTATAGAGGGATTGAATTAATTAAACATATCTTAAAGGTATTGTAAAGAATGGTTTATCAACACCTTAGAGATATTTCACCTATCAACAAACCGCAGTTTGAAATCAGAAAAGAAAATGGAACCACACACATTATTTTCATATTTAGAAACAAATCAATTTAGAGGACTGAATCCTTAAAAACAGGGCTATTAAAATGAAGGGAAAAGGAGTTAATTAGCAGTGAAAACTGCTTGCCGATTAGGAATAGGGTTAGAATGAAAACCTGCAGCCACTGTGGCCCTCCAGGATTGAAGTTGGAAACCCATGCAATAAGGCGTCCAGCCTCTGTAAAAGGTGAAAGGCAACAGAGAAAATCAAAAACAAAACAGAAAAAAGCAGGCAAGGGAGTAATAGAAAAATGACAAACTGAAAGACAAATGAAAAGAGGGAAGGAGCACTTCAGCAATTCCAACTGAACCATGCAATAAAACAAAGTTGTACGCCTTGTTAAATAATAAATTAGTCACACTTCTTCTTTTTCTTCCAAACATTTAGTTAATAAATATATAAAAGAAACAACAGTGTAACAGAAGAAAGTTTACACTGTATGGTAAATTGTCAGTACCCTGTTTCCCATCCATCACTCAAAAAATAACACAAAAAGAACAAGCCTATTCAGACTGTGAATGCTGGTATGATAACAAAATGAGACTTTTTCTTTCTGGTTTCTAGTTAGCAATATAATTGTGCTGCATCTCGCATTCTGCCTCAAGTGGTCTTAGTTTGAAGTGTCTGGTCTCTGGAGCTCCTGGTAAACTTGTTAACCTTCCAAAAGCTTGTTTTTGCCTACTTTCCTGGAAAAAGTAATTCAAAATACAATTAGAAATAAGCTGGACAGGCACTTGACTTCACTCTGAAGCTGTGACTTATTATCCTCTGATACAATATCCTAGATATTGAATTTAAAACTTTTCAAAATAAAGTTTTGATGGTATCTAATTTTAGTATTATATCCGGTGACAGGGGCAGTTAATGTCAGATTGGAAATCTTATCCCTTATAGCCCCATAGCAACATATTTATATCAGTTTTTGTAAGTCTGATGACTAAAACCTTTATATACCTTTGTACAAGTACCGTTCCTTTCCATGGAACACAAAAATGAGGACACAATGATTTATTCCTTAATCTTGACTAATCTACAGATTGTACTTCAATGGCAATGCCCTCATAATGCTCTTGTTGTAAAATAAAAACCATACTGAACACAACAGCCATCACCGCATGTTTAAAAATGAATTTTTAGCATAAAATAGGTCAGCATTCTTTTTTGTGTCTTTTTTTTTTAATTTTTAGTCTTCATATGAGGTTTAAAATGTTAGTTATCTCTGGATCCAAGCTTCTTTTCCAATAACATTTGTTATTGGCCCAAAGCAGATGTTTTTCCAGCTGAGTGTGTCTCTGAATATAAAGACATACTGTGCTCATCAGCATATTCTATTTCTATCTTAACATATTTTTAATGGTAATGATTCCATTCTTGTTAGTGTAAGTTAAGTGAAAAGTATATGAATTAAAATGTTTTATTACATGTTCAGAAAGTTAAAAGTAACCTTTCATTAAGGATATGTAGATCAATTTGCAAACATTTTTGATAAACTAATTATTTTTAATTAGCCTGTTTTTTCAGATATGTATTGGTTTTATAAATAACATCACTAGAACTGGAACCACATTGGCTAGCAGGCTAGTCATTGCCTACTAACCCATTAGGTAGAAACCCAAAGTCACCTTAAAACCCTGAAGCTTCTTAAAAAATCTCACTCTTTGAGGGCTAAGAAGATCACAGGAGTGTACACCACCATTCAAGCAAGTTCCAGTCTGATGTAACTGGATTCAAAGCAGGGCTCGAAAATAATTCATAGGAATGTCTAGAATGCGTCCTCAGTTTGAAGCCACCTTCTGCTCAGAGCCTCAAGGAGTCCAGAATTTTATTTTGGAAGATCACTGGCACAGGAAAGAGGCCAGGGTCATAATGCAATTTTTCCGATTGGTTAGTCCATGTCTTTCTCCAAAAATCCTTGTTTATGTTAGTCCTTCCATTATCCAGTCTTTGTTATTGGTCTTTTTGCCTTACGGATGGGGGTAGAAGGGTTGAAGTTCTTCAAGTAAACAAGCTGTGTCCTCCTGTCACCTTGTTGCCTTGTGATGATCTCTTTGGTTGTTATGTGCTTTATTTCGTCTTGGCTGTCAGTGAAGCAAGCAAGGCTATTCTGCACTGCGTAGGCTTGTCACAGCACCCCATATAATGAAATGCAGGAAACAAAGATCTTAAAGAAAGTGAGAACTGACAGTGAAATGTAAATTTAAACCTTCTTTGGTTTAGAGATAAAATAATCTTGCCTGAAGAAGGGGCCTGAGTTGCCTTGAAAGCTTGCATATTCTAATCTTTTTAGTTAGCCAATAAAAGGAATCATTTTGCTTGACTTCTCACTACAGATTAATAAAGATAAATATAAGGCGAGAGATGCTGTATACCAGGGGTGGCGAACTCCAGGCCTGGAGTGTCGCAGTGGCTACAGGTTTTCATTCTAACCCTTTTCCTAATCAGTGACCAGTTTTCACTGCTAATGAACTTTTTCCCCATCACTTTAATAGCCCCGTTAGAAGAATTCAGCCCTCAGAATTGATTCCTTTCTTCATTAAATGACAGCCAAGCAGAAATTAGATGTGAAACAAGCTAACAGATGACCAGCTAAACTGGGGCGTCAAACTCCAACCAATTTCACTCCAATCACTTTCTTAATGAGAAGCAAATTCTTGCTGTTAATTACACCCGTTATTTAATTCCATGGCTTGTTGCTGCTCTCATTCTGCCACAGCACACATTTCGAAAACTGTATTTTTTCTGTTCTTTCTAAGAGCACCGTCAAAATGTTTTGGTGACCTGAGAGATCCACCTTACCAAGACCATCACCCCTCTTTAATTTCAGATATTGTGTAATGGGCACAGGGGAGCTGGTCATATGGTGGCTTGTTTTGTGTCGCATTATTGTTTGGCTGCTAATTAAAGAAAAAGAAACAACTATGGGGCCTGAGTCAATTTAATTAAAAAAAAAAGTAATCAGCAGCAAAAACTGGTCACTAATTAAGAAGATGGTAAGAATGAAAACTTGCATCCACTGCGGCACTCTAGGCCTGGAGTTCACCACCCCTTCTATATACATTAGTGATTTCTTTGTTTTCTTGCCTGTTTCTGGACAATGAATCTGAATGATTGTTATTTTTTTAATTTCAACCCCCTAATTATCTGCTGTTCATTTGCCATGGTTTACGCCTACTGAAGGAAAGAGAAGAGGCTACATTCAGTGTAACACATATTCATGGTTCTTTTATGTGTGGACAATTAATACAATAAAAAAATCTGAATAACTAGACACACCTGTTGTCCAAATTTTTAAAAAGGAGTGGAATGTGAAAAGTATCATTGTAACATTCACTTAAACGTGCAATGGAATACCCAGTGATAATCTTTGAAAGGGGGGTACTGCATAAATTAAGAAAAACTAACTGGAACTTCCTGAGAGATAGTTTGAACACTGTCAGCAATAATAGTGTTCATCCACTGACTACTGGACCCTCTTAATCCAGCTCACAGGTGCTGGAGCCTAACCCGGTAAATCAGACAGAAGATAAAAAAACAAACTTACTTGGATATCAGTCCATTGAAAGGAACGCTCATGAACACACCTACATACACTCAAATGAAGCGGTGAGGAAGCAGTGCTAGTCACAGTTGGCACCGTGCCACACAGAAAAAAAAAACATTGAAGAAAACAAAATGTACTCCAGGAAAAAAATCATTCTTGGAGAAATTAATCGCGTTCTTAAAATAAACATAACTAAAGCAAGATTTTGGGTACTTCAGGTAAATGAAAGGCAGCATTAGGAGTCTAAATTAATGGTCAGTTCCCAAAACCTGGTTTACTCACACAGTACTTCCATCCATCCATTATCCAACCCGTGTGATGGATGGCCGGCTTCATATTCCGGCCCTCACCCCCAGGCCGCCAGGAGGAGCTCTCCCGAGAGCATGGACGGGTCCCGAATTCCAGCAGGGCCTCATGGACTATGTAATGTTTATGCGCTGCCCTGCTGAATTTCCTGGAGACCACTGGGAGTCGCTGTAGGGAGGCCAGTAGACTCATTTGTGCACTATGACCCGGAAGTTCGTCACATGAAGAGCGACAGGCTTCCGGGGTGAAGAAAAAGTACTATTTACCCTGACCCGGAAGGAATAAGGACTTGTGGACTGTTGACCAGGAACACTTCCGGGTCAGGGAGTATAAAAGGACTGTGGGAGCTCCCAGACGGCGAGCTGAGCTGGGTGGTAGTTGGGCAACGCGTCTGGGAGTGGAGGATTGGTTTATTGATTATTTAGTATTGTATTTGGTTAATGAATAGTGTGGAGTGGAGGGTGCTTGTTGCATAATTATTATAATAAAACAAAGAATTATTGCACGTTTACCTGGTGTCTGGCGTGGTACCTGAGGGTTCAAGGGAGCAATACTGCCCTCTACTGTCACACCCGCTATATCCTAACTACAGGGTCACGGGGGTCTGCTGGAGCCAACACTGGGCTCAAAGCAAGAAACAAACCCTGGGCAGGGCACCAGCCCACCACAGACACAATACTTCAGTTTAGGGTTCCAGGACATACATATGAACAGATCCTACTAAAATGCAGAGCATGAGTCGTTTTTCAGCCTGAGATATCTGCGTAGTGTCCTCATTGTGCAGCATTCACCTTATTAAAGTAGCACATCAACCCAGCTTTGGTCTCATTCAGAATTAGTAACCCTAAGAACAGAGGATCTAATTCCTCAGTTCTCGACCTCAAATATCCAGATGAGCAACTTCCTTTCATCCTGCCTACTCTGCTTCTTCTTTAGCATCCAACAAAGTTTATTTTTCAGCACAAAGTTTAAAATCGAAACCAATCTACACAAAATCAGTTTAGAAACCAGAAGCTGACAGTACAACAATGGTGCTCATCATGAGTTACACTGATGAGAAAATTATCATATAAAATGGGAATAGTTATTATGCACATGAATTAGCAGCTCTAGAAAACTGTGGCTAGAATGTGGAGCCTGAAAGAAAGATGTAGAGGAGTCAAAGAGTTGCAGGGGAATTAAAAAGAATGACAGCTGATTACTCTCAGAGGTGAGACATTTAACATTTGCAGGTTATTGAATATGGTCATTATCTTCTTTAGGAACTTTACCTTAGAGTAATCATTCTGCTAATTTCAGAAAATCATATTATATGAAAGGTAGGCATATTTAAATGTCTTGAGAAAACAAGTTAAAAGTTTAAGTGTATCACCATTGGATAGGGACAGAACACACTGTGGAAATGCAACGCTTATATGAGCAGCTTTTTTTAATATGGTACAATAAATAAAAAAATATTTTAAATAACTTTCAAAACTTAAGTATAACCTCAAGATGTTTCTGTCTTGAAATCAACTGTAATAGGCCCCTGTGGTTACAATAATACAATAATTAGTACCACTCCATAATAAAAAATTAGGATTGCTTAAAATGGTGCATATGTGTGGGAGGCACACACACACACACAGAAGGGTAACAGAGTAGAGAATTTAATTTAATACAAAGGACGAAGTAAACAAGGTTAAATGGCACCCACAGTGCCAGATTAGTGACAGGTACCAGGTACTGCCTGATATTGAGGCAAAAAACATTTAATTTCTTACCTCTGAATATTCTGTTCACAAACTTTACTGAACTTCACCTCTACTGAGCTAAAGACTACAACTATCAAAAGCTGTCGGTGAGAGCCTTTTGTAATACTTTTTGTTTGATTTTGAGGTATAGGCAACTATATTGTCTCATAACCTAGACTACCGGCCTTTCCTAGGCATTTCTTAGGTTATATGTTTCTTATTCTTACACTTATCACTTTGAGAAAATGGGAAACCTGCCAGATGAGTAGCAACTCTAAATTCACCCTAATTTAAACAACCATTGGAGAGACGATGGACAAGCAGATTTTCAACTTAATCTGATTTTTGAAGATGTAAATTCTTTTCTTAAAATAACAGGTATAATTTTGATAAGCTGGCAAACGCACACACACCATGCAGGAGTGCAATGTGAAGTAAGAGTGAAAAAAAAATAAGAAAAGGTGGAAAGAAGAAACTGCATCATGGAGCAAAGCCCAACCAGCACTTTAATAACTGAACAGCATGAAGCCAGCAGTGAATAGTAGAGCCAGAATAGTTTTTGATCTGGAATGCAGAAATTTCAGGAAGGATAAGATTATAAAATGAAGATTTCTGGATTGCAGGAGAGACAAGGTCAGGAGATTTGCAGCAATAGTTGCAAGCATTAAAAGAAAAAGGTAAAGTGAGGAAAGAGAAAAAAGGTCCAGAAGAAGGAGAACTTGAGAACACAAACGGATGGGGAAAGTAAGAATTGTATACTGGGATTCAACCACATCGCACCAGACAGCCGCAGCCAGAGGACATTCCCAGAACATGTGCAGAAAAGTGCCAGGGACTTTAATAGGACAAAGGTGATATTAACGCCTGCTTTATCTTATAGGTACTGTTTTTCATTACATTTATTGCATTTTTCCACAAGGCAAAACCTATTCTTTGATAATTTCTGCTTCTTTGCCTTTCTTAAACATTCTTTAATACATTTCTTTTGTTTTGTTCTTGGACCAGAGGTTTACAGCTTCTCTTTCTCTCTTAGAATACTTTGACATTTTGAGGTTTAAAGAGTCTTAGCCTCATTTTTGGGCCTATGCTTAGCAGAAGCCTGTCATTTCAGGTAGGTGGTTGTGAGGCCACCTCTGTGGAGACAGATCTTGGTAAAGTGCTGGTTTAGCTTATGGGCTTTTAATGCCTGCCACACTTTTTGACATATTTGTTTGCTGAACAGCGAAATTCACCAAATAACGGCAAAATCTGTAGCAACTTTACTGTATTCTTCTGTGACCTTGTTCACGCAACATTTTTGTGGAACTGAGTCCTGTGGTAAACATTTTTTTCCCAGCACCCCATGGTGTTTTGCAAGGCCAGCATAACATTAGGCTATATCAGCCATGCACACAACTTTAACACATGCATACTGTAAGTTTGATGGCCAACCTGCTTTGTGCATGCATGATTTCACCACCAGATCTAGGCAGATTTGCTCCCTGAATGTGTGTAAAAAATATAATTTGAGAGGTACATAAACTGACCATAGAGAGAATATTATGAGTATTGCCAGTGGATATATCCTGTCCAGAATTTTAAATCACCTGTTGTTCGCAAACCGTTTGACCTATTGTGCTGAAATTTGGTAAACATATATTGTGTGACGTCTACTGTTCACTTTTAGGATGATGATTAACCTCCAAGGTCAAAGATCAACCCAGGAGGGTCAAAGTCAAAAATCAAATAAACTGTATCCTGATATTTGGTACACATATACTATGCTGAAACTTTGCACTACAGCTTTATATTAAAAGCAAAGAGTTTTGCAATTATTACTCTTTTTATTTTTATTTTATTTTATTGTAGAATGTGTGTACGGGCGCCGTTCTCATCCCTACCACCTTCGCCGTCATATCCCTCACCCCTTCATATCTTAAATCATTCTTGAGGCAGATTGAAGACTTAAGTGCCAGCTTAAGTGAAAAATTGAGGAAAACATACTAAGTCAGGGGTCCTCAATCCCAGTCCTGGAGAGCCGCAGTGGCTGCAGGTTTTTGTTCTGACCTGGTTGCTTAATTAGAAAGCAATTCTTGCCAATAAAGCCCTAACAAGCTATGAAATTAAATTAACTCTGCTATGTCAGGTCATTCTCATATCCTAGATTTTCTTTCCCTTTCTATCATGCAAATGATTTGAAGGCTAAAATGGACGAGTAATTCTCAGTCCTTCACTTTTTTCTCTTCATTTTTCTTCCAAGTATTTAATTAAACCCAATAGTGCAGATAAATACACACAGGTGTAAATGTAAATAAGCTAAATGGATAAATGCTGCTCTCTCTTGTCATTTGCATGTTATTGATAATAAGGAGCAATTAAAATAGCTGTTTAAGACAAAATTAAGCAATAAGGGCTCAAAATCACTAAAGTGAAGCAGAAGTGTTACTTTAGCAATAAGTGCTTTTTATTAAGCAACTGGGTTGGAGCAAAAACCTGCAGCCACTGTGGCTCTCCAGGACTGTGATTGAGGACCCCTGTACTAAGTAATTCCAACACAAAACACAAAAAGATGTCGGCAAAAGAAGAGAAGAAGCGAGCCGCTAGGGTAGAGAAAAGAAAAGCTGCCCAGGAAGCAGCAAGTGCATCAACCTCTGAGCAAACGAATGCTAAACATACAGAGAAAGTGTATGAAAGCTATGAATGCTCAAGTCAAGTGTATTCACTGCACGTTATCATGCAGTGTGCCGTTACTGGTAAATAATAATTCCCGTGCATTTGCGTATTCACATGCTGCAGTGCAGTGCTGCATGGCTAATTATGCAGGCACAATTACAATGTGCAACAACTACGAGTCAAAACAAGCTTTAAAGGAACCCACACCCTCTCCAAGACAGAAAATACCTGATAACCTGTGAAATATTGATAATAATGAAACATTTATTATTATTTACAAGGTGTTTCTATCTTCTTGATGGAAGAAAAAAGTGCACAGTATCTACGCAGATACATGGGAAGCAAAAATGACATGCCAGCTTCAAGCAATACAACAAGCCAGTCCCATACTGCTGTTTTGTGGCATAGCATATGTGGGCACCAAAACTGGAACATTGGTAGGGCCATATAGGTATTTAAATATACTTGTTGTGTGTTTGTAACCATTATATACAGTTCCAAACATTCCCGTGATTTATTGTAGACAGCAGGGTTTGCTCATATTCAGTCAAGATCACAACAGAGTCAAATCAAGATTTTTAATTAACAAAGAATAGGATTCTCAACTCCATTAATCACACACAGACATGCCACTTTCATGCGACTGCAGGTTTGTGACCCAAAGTTTTACACACAGACATGAGAGATTAAAAGAGTTTTAACTAGATGTTTAACTTTTAATCATGCCATATACAATTTTTTTTGTTTCAAGCAGGTTTCATTCCCAACCAAAAATTCAGTTTCTCAAGCTCCATTACTTAGTGCCTCAGATCCTCACCTAATGGTTTTTGATAATTGGTTTAAATGTAGATCAATGCCTGTAGACAATTTGTCCAGTTTTGAAGCCCAGCTATTTAAAATTGAGCTTACCAGTCCTGTACTGTGTGCACGTGTTTACAAACCTTCTAGATTTAATAAGGATTTTTTCCAGGAAGTCTCTGATATTTTATCTTTCATGGTGTCAGACTGTGATAGGCTGCTGATTCTGGGAAATTTAAATATTCATGTTTGTTGTTCAATGAAACCCTTAATTAAAGACTTTTTAGGTCCTTTATTCTATCCCAGGTGGTTTTAGCTCCCCCAGACATCAGAAAGGTCATATGTTGGACTTAGTTCCTACTCTTGGCCTCCCTGTAAATAAGGTGAAGATTTTTCATGCTAGCATTTTTGACCATTATGCAGTTGTCTTTGAATTTGATCTCTTGTGTCAGCCCAGGAATTTCACACAACCGAAGAGTTACTTATATTTAGTTTTCTGATACCTTTTCATACCTTCACTTACCTGTGGTGACAGAAGTCTTCTCTGTGTGTTCTGATGTTCATAGCCTGGTTAGGGTCTTAGAATCGACTTGTAAGCATACCATGGACCTGACTGCCTCCTTAAAGTTATGGAGAGCCAGGGTTAAGGCCAGAGTTCAGCCCTGGCTAAATGAAACCACTCGTGCTATTAGGCAAGAATGCAGGCAGGCTGAGTACAGTTGGAAAAAGGATAAACTCCACATTTCATATGAAATTCTGAAATCTAGCTTGAAGCTCTACCAAGAGGCAGTGAGCAAAATCAAATTATCTATCAGATTTGATTGCAAATGCTGCCTTTAGACGTTAAGTGCTTTTTAACACCATGAACACTTTCTGAAACCCACTGGTCAGCAACTTCCCTGTGAGCTTGCCTGAGACCTGTGAGTTATTCCTAAATGTCTTTATAAATAAAATACAGGTTATTCAGTCTGGTATTATCCATCCAGCTGTGGCACATAGTGTGCAAATTTCAGCTTCCCTTGGGCCAGTACATAGCCGGTTTATGCTGTTGTGGTCACTGAAGTCGAGAACAACAGAAAGGCAGACACAAATAAAAAGTAAAAAACAATTTCTTTTATTCTTGGTGAGAGGAGACTGCAGGACTTGTCACGTTCCAGTGTGCTTACAGACCATCAGCCTGCCAGCAGGAAAAAAGAGACTTCCTTAAATACTCAAGTTCGTTGACAAGAATAAAAATAAACAAAAAAAGGAAACATAGCAGTTCATCTTGAGGTTATTACATGGATTGCTATAGCCTCTATTCACATCCTGAATTTGTACATGCAGAAAAGCACTGTTTTTTTACAGATAAAGAGTTGTCTGCATTTTCACAGTTTTAGGAAATACATTCCTGCTAGCTTGCACGTACATAAGTCCAGTTTATAGAGTGTATGCAACTCAGCGGTTTTAGACAATGCTCACGTCCCTATTCTTCTGCACCATCAAGATTACAACACTTCAACGGCTATGTGGCGGTTACAATTTAAGAATCTTATTATAGCTTACATTTCGCACATAATGATCATCAAACATAATAATTGGTATACAATATCAAAAGCTACCTTAAAAATTAGTTTAGCACATTTGTCTTACAGGAATACACTCTTACAGCTTAGTGTCTGTATTAGATTACATTTATTTAGTTAGCTTAATACATCCTTATTTACTAATACATAAGTGACATGTTTCTTATAGTTCTATTAGCACCATACTTTATTATTTGGAAAGCTTGAAGCACCTTAATTCTAAATATTTCTTCCTCACTGTTTCAACCAGTTTCCTCCTCCCAGCTATCCAATATAGGCATGCACCTTCCAGTAATCATCTAGTTATTTTACCTGCACGCCTGTTTAAAGATTCTTTTGGAGTCATCAGTCAACTTGTTTTGGCCATAATTAATAACTATTTAAAAGTGGGGGAAATGCCTGACAACTTCAAGCATGCAATTGTAAAGTCACTGTTGAAGAAGCTGATTCTGGATTCCACGATGCATTCAAATTACTGGCCTATCTCTAAGCCACCCTTTCTGTTGAAAATTATGGAAAAAGTGGTTTATGTGCAATTATTTGGAGAAAAGCAATCGTGATGTATTTCAGTGTGGTTTTAAAAAACTTCATAGTACAGAATTTGTTTTGTTGAAGGTGAATAATGATATTTTGTTAACCTTGGACATGGGTTCTTGTGCTATTTTAATGCTGCTGGACCTTAGTGCAGGTTATGATACCGTGGACCACAGGGCTCTGTTAAAACTGCTTGAGTGTGAAATCGGCATTCAAGGATGTGCACTGAAATGGTTTGTGTCATACTTAAAATATATATCTATGTCAGTCAACATAGGTGATGATTTCTCCCACAAAGCTCTGCTCATATGAAGTATACTACAAGGTTCTATCCTAGCACCCTTATTATTTGCCTTATATACTGTACGCTCCCTTTGGGATCCATATTTCAAAAACACGGTGTTGATTACCATTGTTATGCTGATAATACCCAGCTTTATCTTGAAGTTAGCCTTAACATTGCTTCATCTGTAAAAAATAGCTGATGGAGTGCACTGATGATATTAAACTTTGCATGGTGCAAAATTTCCTCCAACTGGCTGAAAATTAAGCAGATGTCATTATCTTTGGCCCTACTTCTTTCTCTAATGAAATTGGCACTCATTTAGGCTTGCTGACAGCAAAAATTCATAATGATGTCAGGAACCTGGGTATCATCTTCGAGTCATCACTAACTTTTGACAAATTTCCAAGGTGGTAAATTCCAGCTTTTAGCAACTAAGTCAAATCTCAAAATTAAACTCCTTTCTTTCTCAGAAGGAAATCGAAATAGTGATTCATGCTTTTATTACATCTTGGCAAGATTATTGCAATTCCCTATATGTTCAATTACCTAAATCTGCCCTGTTGCACCTTCAACTGGTTCTAAATACAGCAGCTAGATTTCTAACCAGCACTAGAATAAGAGAACATATCTCACCTCTACTGGCTACTGGTACGATTTTGGATTGATTTTAAAATTGTATTGTTTGTTTTTAAGGCCTTGCATGGTTTAGCCCCAAAATACATCTGCAATCTCCTTCATCCCCTGTTGGGAACAAGGGTTTTAAGGTCAACTGCTCAACTACTCCTTGCAGTTCCAAGATCACAGCTGACTTCTAGGGATGATAGAGCTTTTTCATTTGTTGCTTCTAGGCTTTGGAATGATCTGCCATTCCAGATCAGATCTTCTCCTTCTATTGAGGTTTTAAAGACTTGGTTAAAAAGCAACTTTTTCCCTTAAGCCTTTCACTGTGGGTAAGATCATTGGGAGGGGAAGGATGGAAATTAAATAGTCAATAACAAACTATTTTACATAATTGTTTGCCTTGCAGTAGTCTTATACATTCTTTTATACAGCACCTTCTGTTGCTTTTAAATGTGCTTTTTTAAATAAATTTAGCTTTGGGTTTTCACTTCACTAACAGTTATTCTTGTCTGTCTACCCCAGTGTAGAGTCACAGAGCCTTTTGGACCTAACTGAATGAAGGAATAACAGAACTCGAAAGGCATATTTTTACAATTTCACTTGACAAAAAAAAAAAATTTAAAAAAATATTTTGTGCTTTTCCTGATGGATCACAAAAGTTACTTTTCAATAGCAGAGGTAAGTATGCCTTGAATGCTTTGCAGATGACCATCTAAATAGAAATAAAAATGTATTTGGTAAGCATGTCTGCCAATTGTACAGGATAAGACACATATTCGAAAACACAGGCAGCTTTGGAGAGTGTGAATCAGCACTGACTAGAAAATCACAGTCATCCCCCAGAAAATTAAAATCTCAACATGGATGATAAAAGATGATAAAAAAGCAGTCATTTTTTGTTGAATCCGTTCTCAATCATGGTTCATCAGTTGTAAAATACAAAACAAATGGATCACTTTATTTTGAACTGCACTACATAAAAAAAAATATTATGTCTTATAAAGACAAAGAAAATAAATTGTGAACGCTAGAGGTCACTGTTGCCCCTTTAAACACAACATACAGATGCACGGGACACAGGTTAAAAGCACAAAAAAGTATTTTTAATTCTTTTCCTCTCCAATAGTGCTCCCCAAGCACCACAGCCACAGTAAAGAGGCAAGTAAACAATCACAAATGTCTCTCTCTCGATCTCCTCCACGCCTCCCAGCTTGCTGCTTCACAGCAGTCCTTTATACAGGGTGAGGCAGAAAGGATGGACGTTTTTTACAAAATCACAAAATTGTTAATTTTTTCTTACAAAGAAATTTATTGAAAGATTTGAGTTCATATTGAAATAGCATTTGACAAAATCAAGTGTGGAAAACAACATCTCCCATGTGGTGTCCATTATCACTGATGCATTTCTGAAGGCGTTCATGGAAGTTGGCCTCCACTCTTTTCTCCAATGTACAGGGCTTATGCTCGTATACATGTGCCTTGAGGTGACCCCACAAGAAATAATCGCACATGGATAAGTCAGGAGACCGAAGAGGCCAATGAATGTAACCAAACCTGGAAATGAGGTGACCAGGGAAGAAAGGGCGAATAACATCCATTGATGCTCTAGCTGTGTGGGCTGTTGCCCTATCCTGTTGAAACCACACAGGCCAGATGGGAATACGTTTTCGTCGTAATTCAGGTAAAAAGAAGTTGTTTATCATCTCGATATAGCGCTCTGAGTTCATGGTAACAGCATTCCCATTATCGTCTTCAAAAAAGTAAGGATCAATGACGCAAGTTTTGTCCATAGCGCACCAAACCGTCACTTTCGGGCTGTGCAGCGGTCTTTCGTGTAATTTTTTCAGATTTTCAGACGCCCAATAACGGCAATTCTGTTGATTCACCAAGCCATTGAGATGAAGATGAGCTTCATCACTCATGAACAAAATGAGGTTGTCATTTTGCTCAAAAATTGCTTCCATTTCATGTGCTAAGTTCAGTCGCAGTGTGTAATCCCCAGCCTTCAACTGCTGCACACCAGCCAAATTGTAGGGATGGAAATGCAAGTCTAAATGCAAAATACGCCTTACCGTACAATTACTGAGGCCAAGTTCAGAAGAATGCTTCCATGCAAATCGACTTGGACTGCGCATCAGGGCTAGTTGTACGCTTTCCGCATTTTTAGGGGTACGTGCCATTCGTGTAGCCCCTGGCGGATTTTTTGTTCATTAGTGTACCTCATGTACGAAGTGCGTTAACCCAACGTAGGATAGTGTTACGAGCGGGAACAGCTTTATTTCTGTGGATATTGAAATGGTAACGAGACTGACGCTGAACTGTGGTAATAGATTGGTTGTTTTTGACAAAACAGTTGTACGCAACAACACGGTGTTCTATCATCCATGGCTCCATGGCTTCAACTAAAAAGAAAATAAATAAATGCTAAGACTTTGTGAACCTAACGCCACCTACTGCACATCTGTCTCTCCACCTAATGGTGAGTTCTAGCCATTTCAAAGATGTCCGTCCTTTCTGCATCACCCTGTATAGTCCTTGACCCAGAAGTGCTTCTGTCCTTCTATCCACGTGACTTGCTAGCACGTCTGGGTCAGCTAGAGAACTTGCTTTTTTCTTCTGCCCGGAAGTACTTCGGATCTTCTGTCCTCATGACTTGGGAGTACTGGGATATGGATGAGGTATGACTCCTCTGGTCTTCTTGCAGCATCCCCTGGCAGCACCCACGGTACCAGGCCGGGCTGCGTTGTCAGACCCTATGTCACATAGTGCCCTGCTGGAATCTGGGGCAAAGCTGCAGTCCAGGGAAGCTGCCATCTAACGCTTTGGAGGAGGCAGTGTTCACAAGTAGCTGTCTTCCCCCATCCGTTTATTCTTTGGGCATCCCGGCCAGGTTCAGCTGCTGGCCTTCCATCACAACATAAAGAGAGATAACCTGTCACATCACATGGATGTGCACATACTGTATTAAGCAACAGTAATTTAAGCATGGCAATACATATTAATAAAACACAAACTAAACCCAAATGAAACCAAAAAAGAATTTCAAAATAAAGAACACAAGAGCTCAAAGAATAAATGAAAAGACACTGGAACAAAGATTTCATTGAGCAAATCACCCAAGCAAGTTAATACACATTGAAAAGAAAGAGTGTTGAATCAAAAGGTTATATGTCTTCCTATATGAAGACCTGCAGTAAATCCAATATCTTCAACATGACTTCTTTAAGCATCAGCAGAGCTCCGGAGAAAATGTCTGGAGTTACAGTAGTTTCATTGATCTACAGTCCCTTTGCCAGCCCAATTCAATTTTGAAGCTATGAATACTCTGATGTTTGCCTACCATGTAAGAAAAATAGAATCAGAACACTTTTCAAGAGAGGTACAATGCCTGATAGGAAAAAATGCACCTCTCCTTATTATTTGTGTAGTGTAGAAATAGTGAATGCAAATTTTAGACTTAACAAAGCTGGTACCAGGATTGGCACATGGCCATACAAATTACAGCTCCAGTACCCCTTGCTAATGAAATCCAGTGATATGAGCATTGACAGGGTACAACCAAGACAAACCTGTGGGCACCTTCATCTACCTATATCAAATAGAAAGCTGGGGAAACTGGGCTAACCACAGACAGGGAATCCTGATTTAAAAAGATCTTAGACTAGATGCTGTTTCCTTTTTAGGGTGCAATATAGCTCCCTAATTGGAAATAGTTCTTTTGTAATTGCGGCGTTTTAAGTAACCGAAAAATATAGAGATATGATATTAAAAGGCGGTATCCCTCCCATAGTGATACGGCGGTAAAAATCGCATAAGAGAAAATAACTTAGCTTTCTTTACTGACGATTTGCGCGGCATTACAGATGAGAAGCCATAATAGCAAGACAATACCAAGGAGGGATCTTGATCTATACAGTCTGCCATTTTTTCATTGCTGCGCTGGAAGGCTTTTCAGGACGGATGACGATATCACCCATTTGTCTGTCCGTTGGCTTCGAAGTGTTTGGCTGCTGTCCAATCCTTTTATACTGGTTCCTTCACGTACAGGCCCCCACTTAGGTTCCAAACAAGGAAAGGAAAGGATTCAATTTCATCTCTAACATACAGAAATAGTACAATGCCTATTTTCGTAGTTGTCCCCTTCTCTCTCCAAATGCTAGGCTAGCAGTCTCTAAATGCTGACACCCCCTGTGTACTAACTTTGGCCTGGCCTGTACATGTGAGTGGATTTATAAAATAATTTTTGTACAGAGCACAGTGACAATAAACTTATATTCTTATTACAGATGCACTGCATTAAATCTGGTTTGGGGGCAGGAGAAATGAGGGTGAGGTGGTGAGTAAATGATGTAAAGCAGAGAGGTTAAGGATTTCTTTTTGGAATATTGTAAAAATTACAGGACAACTGGGATAAATAGTGGAAGTGAAGCACAGAAGGAGAGTAGATTTGTGTAACATCAGGAGAGTACTTTGTGGGAATAGTGGAAAGTATACCTTTCTCTGTTGTGGGGAAGTGAAGGTAATACTGGAGGTGGTGCACTTGTATCTGAAAAATGGACAGACAAGATGGGGAAGATGAAGAGCATGAATGAATATGTTGTAGTTTTTAGAATGATTGTTTGTAAATGACCGATAAGTATTGTCACATCATAAGCGATGAAGAGAATGATGTGTTTTGGGAAAAGTTGATGTAGGCAATTTGTGGCTGAATCTTTGGAAAATTGATTATAATGAGTGCTGAGTTGAATGGATAGGATGAACAGGGAGTCCATGAGAATCAGATTCAGTACTTGAAATGTTGTTGGTGAGTGTATGCAGCTGTTTAGTGATGAAGATGGTTGTGTGCAATACCATGTGACATAAGACTCTGCATGTGTAAGGAGTATGACAGACTATGTGTTGGTTAGAAAAGCCAAAAGGAACAAGGAGACCCTGTAGAACATTGTAAATTACAATATGGCTTGTTTGAAGATCTTGTAGTCAAAGGAATAAAAAAAAAAGTAAGAAAAGGGACTGAGGCCAAAGATCTGGAAGTTGAAAGAGGAGAGTATAAGAAGTATGTTTTCTGAAACATTAGTACCAAGAGATAACAAGATTTCAGAAGTATTAGATGTGAATGGCAAGAAAGAAACAATGAAGAACGTATGGTTAAAAAAAAACAATGAAGTCTATTGTTGGACAAACAGACTACTGAGACACAAGAAAAAAATGGTGGAATGCCTAAGTGAAGATGGCAATTATAGAAAAAGGTGCCATAAAGAGTGGAAGAGCAATCTATAACTAAGCAATGTGAAATGCTTTAAAAGTAGTTGGGAGGGCACTAAAACTAAGAAAGGGGAGTTGGCAAGTATCCTGCAAAATGATAAAGGAAACAGTAAAGTGTTCAGGACTGCTAAATAGATGACAATAGAAAGGCAGGTAGTGGTAGATGTGAATTACTTGAAAAATGCTAAAGGGGAATGTCACATTTGATTGTAATGGGATACCTGCTCCAGCTCTACTGATGCCAACCTTGCCTTTCTATTTAATCCAACAAGCCAAATGTGTCCTAATGTGGAAACTAGAGAATCTGAATAAACAGCATGACAAGTAAGCACAAGGAGTTTGCTAAACAATAATAGGGAACTGATGTTGATTGTGCCTCTGGTGATAGCTGAGTAATTGAATTCTTTCAGCCATAGAATTTGGCAGACATCGCTTACCTATGAAAGAAACTTAATATTCATTTGTTTTCATAATAATTTTGTTTATAAAAGTTCTGGTTACAAAGACCTCAGCTTTATCATAGGGCACATCACTGAATAGTTTTTCAGTCCATTGTAAGGATTACTCTCTCCAAACCAAGAATAATGCCAGGGTAAAGGAGAACTCTAACAAAAGAACAAGTCAGAAGTAAAACTTGCTGGTCCACTTGAGTATAGATTTGAACCCCTGTTTGTCTGGTAGGCTGGTTTGTTTATTTGTCTATTTCTCAGGTACCTCATCAAGCTCACTCTTCTTGCTTTTCCCACTGTCTTTTTTTCTCAGCCAGTGAACTCCAGTCCAAAATTACTTTCCTAACTACAGTCTCAGAAAAAGTCAGGCCTGTGGCAGCTTTACTAATAAAACCGCTACAGAGCCAATCCTTGACATCCTTTATAGGATTAGGAACAGCTGACTTTGGCTACTGTGACTTCAATCTAGAATGACTGCCAGTAATTCACTGTACTCTGTAGTGTTTAAGGTGACAGATTTCAGAGGAGGCTTCCAAGCTATGACTTTTACATGAGCCACATCTTCTCTATCCTCCCAGTTAGGAGCCAGGCATTTCAGTTTAATGGGCTGGAGGGAAATGCTAAACTCCTGCCCACTTTATCTGATTCTGCACTTAAATAGACATCATGGTCCTAACTCTCTGAAGCTGGGGCTTGCACTGAATGCTATACACAAGGAAATCTAGCCCCATGTGCCATACTCTCTCACTTGTAACCTTTAGGAAAGTTGTTTCTGGTTAACTATTCCTATCTGGGAGTATTGTCATGTCTCTCCTTGCATTGCCCTATTTCTCATCACTAGCATGACATTCCACCTAAAGAAATTTTTGGATGACTCCTCCATCATAGGCTGCATTACTAATGGAGACAAGTCAGAGTACAGGAAGTCTGTGGATGACTTTGTTTTGCTGTGCAGGGAGGACCACCTGCAACTCAACATTAGCAAGACAAAAGAGCTGGTAGTGGATTTCCATTGAAGTAGCCTCTGAGACCACACACCATTCCTGAGGAAGACATGGAAGTGGTGCAGATCTACATGTACCTGGGGGTTCACATACACAACAAACTGGACTGGTCTGACAACATAGTGGCGCTGTACAAGAAGGGCTGGAGCAGACTGTGCTTCCTAAGTAGACTCAGGTCTTTTGATGTATGCAGCAAGCTGCTGGAAATGTTCTACCAGTCTATATTAGTCAGTGTGTTGTTGAACGCCGCAGCACAATGCCTGAACAAACTTATCAGGAAACCCTGCTTTGTCACAGGATGAACCCTGGACACACTGGAAAAGAGGATGTTTGCAAAATCAGATGCCATTTTGAAAAATCTGCTCCCTCTTATCCAAGAGGCACTCTCTTTGAGCACTTTTAGCCACAGGCTCATTCCACCACCATCACCTGCATGTCCTTTCTCATCACATCCATAAACCTTCTCTTAGAATTTCCTCTTTTCTTCTTGCCTGGCAGCTCTATCCCAATATTTCTCCCAATATACCCAGCATCTCTCCTCTGCACATGTTCAAACCAACACAATCTCGCCTCTCTGACTTTGTCTCCCAACCGTCCAACCTGATTTGACCCTCTAATGTACTCATTTCTACTCCTGTCCATCTTCATCGCACCCAATGCAAATCTTAGCATCTTTAACTCTGCCACCTCCAGCTCTGTCTCTGCCTTTCTGGTCAGTGCCACCGTTTCCAACCCATATAACATATCTAGTCTTACTACTGTCCTGCAGACATTACCTTTCACTCTTGCTGATACCCATCTGTCACAAATTTCTCCTGACACTCTTCTCCACCCATTCCACCCTGCCTGCACTCTTTTTCACTTCTCTTCCACAATCCCCATTACTCTAAAAGTATTTCAACTCATCCACCTTTGTCAACACTACTCCACTACATTCCACTGACCTTCCTCTCATTCACACACATGTATTATGTCTTGTTCCTACTGACCTTAATTCCTCTCCTCTCTAGGGAATATCTCCACTTCTCCAGGGTCTCCTCAACCTGCTCCTTAGTATCGCTACAGATCACAATGTCATTAGCAAACATCATAGCCCACGGGGACTCCTGTCTAATCTCATCTGTCAACCTGTCCCTCGCCATTGCAAATAAGAAAGGACTCTGAGCCAATTCCTGATGTAATCCCTTCTCCACGCTGAATGCATCCGTCACTCCTACCATAGTCCTCACTACCGTCACACTTCCCTCGTACATATCCTGTACCACTCTTACGTACTTCTTTGCCACTCCTGACTACCTCATACAATACAACAGCTCCTCTCGAGGCACCCTGTCATATACTTTCTCCAGGTCCACAAAGACACAATGCAACTCCTTCTGGCCTTCCCTATACTTCTCCATCAATATCCTCTGAGCAAGCATTGAGTCTGTGGTGCTCTTTATTTGCATGAAACCATACTGCTGCTCACTAATCATCACCTCACTTCTTAACCTAGCTTCCACTACTCTTTCCCATAACTCTATACTGTGGCTCATCAATTTTATCCCCCTGTAGTTACTACAGCTCTGCACATCTCCCTTATTCTTAAAAATCAGTACCAGTACACTTTTTCTCCACTCTCTCAGGCATCCTCTCACTTACATTTGCCACTTCAACTAGCAACAGTAGCATTAAATTAACACATAATGTTCTGCAATCAACAAAATAATCCATTAGGAAATTTTAATGTGGGATCTCAACAAGATTTCATTAAACAATACCTTTATTTTTATTTTTTTTTCATCCTGGAAAATTAGGTTTTTTTGTCTTATTCAATAAGAAATGTTAAGTGCTCTGAAGCTTTTGACAACTTTAACTTTAATGTTTTGCTCATTGCATTTAAATGAAAAATACACTTATATTTTTTGCTCTTTTTTAGAATGTCAGCATGCTTCTGTCTGCTTTTTCTATTGGCAGGAAAAATATCATAAAAGATTCGAAGTATATTTCAGTCTTAAGCCATGAACAACAATTGGCAAAGGAACAGTGGAATCTGTCATGCTCTATGCTCGTGTAAATGAGATGCATGTTCCATTCTGGCTGCTTCACCAAAACTACTCAGTCATTATAAAACACACTGAGACACAGTCTGGAGGTAGTTAGATGCATTCCAGCTCATTCCCTTAATTAAAGACACAGAATGTGAAACTAGTTCCAACAGTGTGGTCTGACAACAGCAGTAAAATAAAAGCTAACCACAAACCAAGTGATTGCTGTTTTTAGGACTAGTTTTGAGCTTGATTGATATTGCAATCTTTATTTGGTGCCTGGAACCAAGTCCTGTGGAGAATCTTTGTAACAGTCAAAACAATACTCCAGCAAAAGCTGCCCTCAGATACACCCAGGACACTGTGTGTATACACACAGTAGTAACAGTATATTTCATAAGAATGGGTTTTTCTTTCAAAGACTGCACATGAAGAAAGGCAGCAACTCATTTAACAACTTTTACGTCATCTTGAACAAAGTTAGGGATTAGTAGCAGGAATAGTAGTAAATTACAACCACATAGCCTACAGACGCTAGCTTAAGTAACACTTAAGGCTTTACATTAAGTGGATTTTTCAATTTTGAGGTTTCTCTACTGCTCTCCCATGCACAGCCACTGGAAATGGACTGTAAATAATACAATAGTTTCTGTGTCCTCAGAGGTATGTCCAAAAATGGTTAATTTCAACCAGTTTAAATAAGAAGGATACTTTACCATGTAACTGAACTCTTCTTCATGTAAGTTTGCTTTATCATCTTCTTAACCTTCTTTTTTCTATGATCAGTCTTTTCATCTAGGATTAACACCTAGTTTCAAATTTAGCAAAGAATGGCATGATTGACATGCAATGTCATGAATTTTCTGAGTATGTTGCTGTTTCTTTATGTCTTTTAGAAATTAGGCTGTGAAGACAAAGAATTTGAGTGACTGCCCACAAATTAGCTGCTCATCTGCAGAATAGATTACTTACACCTGTGTGCATTCATTTGTTATTCAGCACATTAATTTTTAATTTTAAAGAATTTGGACAAGAACTTGGACGCAAAAGAACTATTAACCACATATCAGAACAGGCAGGATGCATCTCTTTGATCTTAAATTATTGAAAGAAGCCTTAAGAAAAGAAAACACTGAGGGCAGGATCATTTCAATCCATAGCACACAATCAAAGCCTGCGTGACCTTCCATGTGTTTAAAGAGATGGTGTTGAAAATAATAGAAAACAGCCCTCTACCACCACTGCTGACTCCAGAATACTAAATGTCCAGGAACATTTCTGCTTATCCTGTTTATAACCTTCACCGTCAATTTCTTATTGATAGACCATTTTTGCATCACTATATATGTCATTCTAATGCCTGATAAAATAAATTAAACTATGATTTACAAAACTATGCAAGACATTTAATTTGCCTATTAGTTATGTTACCCTAATGTCTAGAAGTTCTTAATTAAATAAAACCCAAACGGAATTTCACAGTGGCACGGTGGTAGTTCTGCTGCCTCGCAGTTAGGAGCCCTGGGTTCGTTTCCCGGGTCCTCCCTGCGTGGAGTTTGCATGTTCTCCCTGTGTCTGTGTGGGTTTCCTCCCACAGTTCAAAGACATGCAGGTTAGGTGAACTGGAGATCCTAAATTGTCCCGTGTGTGTCCTGCCCAGGGTTTGTTTCCTGCCTTGCGCCCTGTGTTGGCTGGGATTGGCTCCAGCAGACCCCCATGAACCTGTAGTTAGGATATAGTGGGTTGGATAATGGACAAATGGATGAACTAACTGCAAGGATCAGTTTTCTTGAAAAGAACAGCAGATTGTATGATATTGATATAATATGCTGCAAGATTTGAATGCAGACAAGCATTTATCTGACTGAGTTCTTAGTCATGTTTTAAGTAAATTATCACAAAATTAGGGTTATCCATCTTCCACGTTTTATATCTAAAGTGATTTTTACATATTTCATTTGTAGAATTCATTCATTTTTTTCCATATTTGCTCATTCCTTTACACTGTCACAGAGTGCTATTAACTAATTCCTTAATTTCCTATCCCTGCTTAATCCAGTTTAGTGTTGTAGGGATCCAATTCTGATCCTAGCTGCATTTAGCGCAAAAGGAAAATAATAGTATTCATTATTTTAACTTTTTGCTCAGTATTTTTGAAATTTTAACGATACTGTATTTTAGTGGGATATCACATAAACCTGTTCTGCTAGTCTTTGACCATAACCACACATGTATTTTCCTTGTACTTTTTATTATCTGCTCAAAATGTACTTCACTGAATGTAAACAGGTTCGGTTTTTACATATACACTTTCCCAGACCTGTGAGATGTATGTTTCAGTATTATATTGTATAATGATTACAAGTTCCTAATAATTTGATCTCCTCTACTAACTAAACTCTGTCCTATTCTGTTCTATTATACTGTACAAGAATACATCTAGACAGACTTATTTATTTATTATTATTTATTACCAAATAATTACTGGTTATATTTTTGAATCTCTCATCTTGTGCTTTACTGTTTTGAAGAATTTTCTCTGCTAAGCTGGGTACTTAAAGTACCTTAATACTCTAATATCCAACTGGGATTACTCTTCACTCCCTGTCACCTCATAATTATCAGAGTCAACATTCTGCTCTTCAAAGGCTTGATAACAGTAAGACGTCAACAAGTATGGGGTTGAAGTCCCTGGACATTGTGTATCAATTACATTGTACTTATGCCTGATCACAACCCTTGTGTCTTTACTGCTCTAGACTCAAGCCTTCTCCCCAGTGTTATTATCTGATGCTTTATTTAATTTTTTCTGGCTGTATTTGTGACTCTTTACACAAATATTAGACAGAAACTAGAGTATTTAAACCAAAGGAATTAATTTTTAATATTTTTCATTCTAAATTATTTTTAACAACATCAAATGCCACCATTTTTCTTATGAGCACCACCATTTTCCAGTCTTGTTGCAACTATTCATCGGTGACATGTCTTATATTTTTTCTTATGGGGGGCACCATTTTCTACTCTTGTTTAAATGATGCACTGGCTGTTTGTCACGATTCATGTCCTGAAAGCTGTGTCGTATGATTTCATTAGCGTGACCTATTTTAAGCAAGCATGGCTTTGGAACACTTAATCCAAATTGTGGATTCATCCAAACCTTTTAGTAATGATATCTTAGTTGTTTCAGAATTTTGGTTCACAAATTACGCCATTTTCTGAGTATAAGTTTAGTATTTTGGCTCATGGTATTTGTTTACTGATTTTCCAGTTTCCCATCAACACAATTTTTTTACAATTTCCAGATTTGAAACTTTTTTAATTACGTATAATTTCATAGGTGTATGATACCATTTTGAGTCATGCTAAAGTGTGGTTCTCATTCAACAAAAACCTCATCAGTGCGAGTCTGCTGCGGGGGACTTGTTCCTGGAACACTCTGTAAAGTTCCCAGATCCAGCGCTGGAAGCCACAGCGGAGGCTTACCTTACATTAAACAAGACCAGACTCAAAACAGAACTCTTCCTCATCTATGACAATAAGGAATTCAAGCCATGCAGTGGTACACTAACTCTGTTTCAGTTTTTCATGGAGAACAATTTTCAGGACACATTCACTGAGACTGTCAGTCTTCTGGAGATTCTTATCACCTCACCCATGATGACAGCAGAAACAGAGATGTGCTTCTGTGCTTTAAAAAGGATCAAAACCTTCCTGAGGAACACCATTACACAGGATCCACCTGAAGACTCTGGCTATGCTCTCCATGGAGAAAAAATGGATGAGAAACAACACAGACTTTTATACTAATGTCACCGAAAGATTTCCCACTCTGTATAAATGTCACACAAACACATACACACACAGATATTTACACAATACCATTTTTCTTTGTATATAGTTGACCTTAACATATGAAATTATCAAGCACTATATGACATAATTTATCTTAATAGGGTGTTTGCTAATTTTACTGTATTTTTCAAAATGTCAATTAGATGACTGATTATTTCACAGAGCACTGGTATCCTGCAGTTTGTATTAACGTCTATTGGGTTGGTTATTGAAACTGACTGAATAAGACACAAATACTGTATTATGGGAAGCCAAATTAATATTTAGAGATATCGCAAAATACATTTTTAGATATCTGGAAATGCATTTTAGAATCTCAAATTGAATTGAAAATATCTCGAAATGCATCTATTTCTTTTTTCTTAATTGATTTTATTAAAATCAAGTAATATTCCATGCAATCAAGTCAAATTTAACAAGTCTAAACTCAATTCAACCCCCACCCAAGAGAGAGAGAGGAAGGCAAATAGCCAGAAAAAAACTTTAAGGGTAGAAAAGTGGGAAGAGGATCCATCCATTTTCCAACCTGCTGAATCTGAACACAGTGTCACGGGGGTCTGCTGGGGCCAATCCCAGCCAACACAGGGCACAAGGCAGGAACCAATCCTGGGCAGGGTGCCAACCCACCGCACACACAAACACACCAAGCACACACTAGGGCCAATTTAGAATCGCCAAGCCACCTAACTGGCATGTCTTTGGACTGTGGGAGGAAACCGGAGCACCCGGAGGAAACCCACGCAGACACGGGGAGAACATGCAAACTCCACGCAGGGAGGACCTGGGAAGCAAACCTGGGTCTCCAAACTGTGAGGCAGCAGCGCTACCGCTGCGCCACCGTGCCTCCCGGGAAGAGGATCCTTTTCCCCAATATACAGTAAATGCTTATTCTAACATATTATTTATTAGATCATTTTTTTTTTTTAAATGAATTTGATTTTTTCCAATTTCAAATAGTACATAACATCAGTTACCCACTGACTTAAAAGTGGTAGACTATGATTCTTCCAGTTGAGCAAGACAAGCCTCCATGCTAATAGTGAAATAAAGGCAATTACAGTTTATTTGTCCTTCTCCACTTTAAGCCCATCTGGGAGTATACCACACACAGCCGTTAATGGATTAAGAGGGATTATGACACCAAGGCTATCATTTAGGCATTTAAAAATTTTTTAAATGATGTTAATTTGGTACACACCCAAAACATGTGGCCAATTGAAGCTGGAGCTTGACTGCAAAGTTCACAGGTTGGGTCTTGCCCTGGAAACATTTTGTACAATTTTAAGCAAGATTGATGTGCTTGATAAAATAATTTATTTTGAATAATTGAATGTATTGTGCACATGGAGCTAGAATGAATTCTGTGCATGGCTGCCTTCCACTCCTTTTCTGAAATGTTGAGTAAGAGATCCTTTTTCCACTGTACTTTGGGATCTTTAAAAGGAAAGGTTTTATATATTATAGAAATGCTGTCTGAGTCTTCAAGATTGGGCAGATTTTGTTTAGCAAAAATTTCAAATTTGGAGATAGTGGAAAAATTGTGTTGATGAGAAACTAAATTTAGAGTGTAATTGTTTATAGAATGCAGACATTATTTATATATAGATCTCTAAATGATTTAATCCCATATGTTTTCCAAACATTAAAAACTGTGCAAGATTGAGAGGGTGGAAAAAGGTGGTTATCATGTAGAGGTCCAACATTGGTTCTATATTCTGAGAGAATGAAGGACAATTGGGTTGTTATTATATTGATGATACCTTGTAGTTACTGGTGTACAAAGCAGGGAATATAAAGAAGTACTTCAGGACTTCATTTATATTGCAGACCAAGCTAATGTGTGTTCATCTATTTGTGTCAGTGTCCAGGTTTTTATAGCTTATATGTTTGCTGCCCAGTAATAAAATTGAAAATTAGGTAGAGCCATGCCACCTTCTGATTTAGATTGTTGTAGGGTCACCCTTTGGATGCATGGATATTTCAAGGACAATCAGAGACTTATCTTAAAGCTATTCTGGCATTGTCTTGGCTGTATGTTTTGGTTCATTGTCATCTTGAAAGGCAAACTGCACCCCTAGTGTCAGGGCACGTGCACTCTGGGGGAGGTTTTCTTCTAGGACGGTTCTATATTAGGCTGTATTCTTCCTTCCTTCAATTCTGACCAGCCTATCTGTCCTTGCTGCTGAGAAGCACGCTCATAGCATGATGCTGCCACCATCATACTTCACCATAGGGATGGTATTAGGCAGGAGATGAATAGTGCCTGGTAATGGCTAAACATGGTGCATGTAATTCTGTCTAATACATTCAATTTTTATCTTACCAGACCAGAGAAACTTTTCCCTTATCCTCAGGATCCTTTAACACTAGAATCCCTGAAGCCTACAAAAAAAGTTGTAATCCCAGGCTACCTTAAATTCCTTCACACCTCTCCATTAGCGTCTTTTGTTTTGCAAATGTGTCAAGCAGCCTGCTATCTCAAAATATAGTTATAGAATAAAAACAAACAACTGATTTGAGTTTGTAACCGCCGGTGTAAATTTATGGTACTTGTAAAGGTTAGTGTTTTTCTTATTCAGTTTTATTCTCTCAGTCACGTTTACGCTCCCCCCGATCTGACACTGCTGTTTTCAAATAAAGATCTGCAATAACAGAGGTGAACTCAGATGAGGATGAGGGTTCTACATCGGAGAAAGAGAACAGAAGCCCTTCCTGCAAGAAACCTCCACTGACACAAAAGAACATTGCAGCTGTACCAGGCATAAAGGAGAAAGATGGCATTGTTTGGATGCAGCAACAAGTTGGGAGTCACCCTGCTAGTGAATCTGCTCTACTCATGTCCTTTGACAAAGCAGCATGGCCTACAGAGCTCACCAAGGTATCATGCAAAGTTCCATTTAAAATTATGTTTCTTGATAGTCTTTATATGAAAAACATTTATATATTACTTATATAAACACTACATTGAATGTTGTTTACCTATATTTATTTCCTTATCTTCCTACAGCGTAAAGTCAAAGTAGACTGCAATGCTTCCTGTGTTTGATCGACATAAGCATGCTGACAAAGTACATGTAGTGAGTTCCTTGGACTTCGTGGCTCTGGTTTTGTAATGACATGCAACATGAGTTATTTGAGTTTATATACACAGGTGAGCTCCAATCAAGTTCTAGACACACCCCAAGGGTAACGAAAGCAAACAGGATGCACCTGATCACAATTTCCTGTTCCACAGCAAAGGGTCGGAATCTATACTAATAAAAGGCAAAGCCCTCACTGACTAACTGACTGACTCACTCACTGACTGACTGACTGACTCACTCACTCACTCACTCACTCATCACTAATTCTCCAACTTCCCGTGTAGGTAGAAGGCTGAAATTTGGCAGGCTCATTCCTTACAGCTTACTTACAAAAGCTGGGCAGGTTTCATTTCGAAATTCTACGCATAAAGGTCATAAATGGAAGCTATTTTTCTCCATATAATGTAATGGAGTTGAGCTTGATGGCCGTGGGGGGCGGAGTTTCGTGTGACATCATCACGCCTCCCACGTAATTACGTGAACTGACTGTCAACACATTACGTATAAAACCAGGAAGTGCTCCAAAAAGCGCTGAAGAAAACATGCATTATACAATTGAGAAGGCAGCGAAACAATAAGAAGCGAGCGAGTGACACATACTGTACAAGCATATTCATGCCTGCAGCTACTTCAGAAACAAAGCACGGTGTAAACCTAAAGTTTAAATTAAGTTCATAGACAGGCTGCCGCTGGCGTTTGTCATGCCCACGGCTAATGCGGGATACAAGTTTAATGACAGGACGCAGGGTATAAACGACAGTTTTGATCACTTTCTAACTAAGTTCAAATTGCTGGTCAAAGGCTGTGCTTAGGCAAATTCCGAGAGACTGTGTTTGTGGGGGATTGACAGTTAAGGCGGGTGGAGGAGTGACATCATCATCTCCCCTCCCATTCACCTCATTTCGCTCTGAGCTGAGCTCCGCGGCTAACGCCGTCTTCCGAAGCAACTTCTTCTCACTGCCACCAAATACTCACAGAAAAATCCACAAGTTAATACACACGCTGTCTCTAGAGTTTCTCCACACTGAATCCTCCAGGCACTACTTACAAAAGGTTACATTGACAATCATGTTACGTTATTTTTAAAATGTTTCCTTTTCTTCTTGATTCATTTTACCCTCGCACCCCCTTGGTTTGAGAAGAAGTATGAAAAAATATGAAGTTAACACAGAAAAACAGATCACCAATTCAAGCTTTTTGAATAATCGATTCGCCATCAATAATTGTTTTGGTAAAGCCATACTCAGTGTAATCCTCCTTCCATTTTATAATTTTTCCGCCACTAGCCATGATTAAATGAACGGTAAAAAAGTAAGAGCAGGCAGACTTATATAGACAGCATATATGACACAACACTCATGACAATGTCAATCATGTTACGTTATTATTAAATATACACACACGCACACGCACACGCACACACACAGGTATATATATATATATGTATATATATGTATGTGTCTATATGTGTGTCTATAGCTTTGGTCACTGAGTGCAAGGGAAAATAATAAAATGTAGTCTATAAGTTATTAAACAGTAAAACATTAACGTTTTAAGAAGTACAGGTACATTGAGCACTACTAGAGTGGTTGCGGGTAAACTACATTTTAAAGACGGTGTAACAGAACAGGTACTGTAAGTAGTACTAAAAGCAGCTAAAATGTATATGGATCATCTCTCGGTAGTTGATCCCTTTTGAACGGCACTACACAACGGCTGTGGTATAGAAATTACATTTTCTATGTGAACGTCCAAATTTCTGCCTCTGGTAATGTGCCTTACCGGCATTACCAGCAATTAAAGAAAATTAGTTTTGTGTCCTCTGCAGTGTTAAGAGAGAAGCTTTGGTTTGGGATAAAAGGAAAAAAGGTGTAAAGAAAGGAAAGTTGCCTTTTCTTTTATATAGTGTGGAGAGAGGTCTTCGCTGACGATATGAGTGCCTTTTGGGGACAGTCGCGGTGGGTCTTGTGTAGACTGGTGAGACGTCCCTGCCATTAATTGGCTGTGATGGCACTGTCAGTCCTCCACTCCTGTGCGTGTCTTCATAATCCGAGTTGACGACCTCATAATCGTATACGTGCAAAAGAAAGTGCGAATCGCCTTAATATTATTTTGCCGCAGTGTAGAAAAGGGATCCTGTGTTTGCACGTGTCTGGGCTATAGCTCAGGGGGAGGATGAAAAAAATTAAAAGTGTTCACTTTGACTTAAGGCAGAAGCGCAGTCAGCGTCTCAAAGGCCGGCACAGCTATGCAGCGCGCTGGCTGCTCGACTTTCGCTGGGCAGGAGACCCCATTTTTTGCAGACTCGTTCACGTGATCAAAAGTCTCAGTGCTCTTTGGAGGTCATTCATATATATATATATATATATATATATATATATATATATATATATATATATATAGCAAAATACCCGCGCCTCGCATGTGGAGAAGTAGTGTGTTAAAGAAGTAATGAAAAAGAAAAGGAAACATTTTAATAATAACGTAACATGATTGACATTGTCATGAGTGTTGCTGTCATATATATGCCTGCCTGAATAAGTCATCCTCGCTTCGCTCTTACTTTTTTACCGTTCATTTAATCATGGCTAGTGGCGGAAAAATTACAAAATGGAAGGAGGATTACACTGAGTATGGCTTTACCAAAACAATTATTGATGGCGAATCGATTATTCATAAAGCTTGAATTGGTGATCTGTTTTTCTGTGTTAACCTCATGTTTTTCATACTTCTTCTCAAACCAAGGGGGTGCAAGGGTAAAATGAATCGAGAAGAAAAGGAAACATTTTAAAAATAACGTAACATGATTGTCAATGTGACCTTTTGTAAGTAGTGCCTGGAGGATTCAGTGTGGAGAAACTCTAGAGACAGTGTGTGTATTAACTTGTGGATTTTTCTATGAGTATTTGGTGGCAGTGTGACGAAGTTGCTTCGGAAGACGCCGTTGGCCGCGGAGCTCAGCTCAGAGCGAAATGAGGTGAATGGGAGGGGAGATGATGATGTCACTCCTCCACCCGCCTTAACTGTCAATCCCCCCACAAACACAGTCTCTCGGAATTTGCATAAGCACAGCCTTTGACCAGCAATTTGAACTTAGTTAGAAAGTGATCAAAACTGTCGTTTATACCCTGCGTCCTGTCATTAAACTTGTATTCCGTATTAGCCATGGGCATGACAAACGCCAGCGGCAGCCTGTCTATGAACTTAATTTAAACTTTAGGTTTACACCGTGCTTTGTTTCTAAAGTAGCTGCAGGCATGAATATGCTTGTACAGTATGCGTCACTCGCTCGCTTCTTATTGTTTCGCTGCCTTCTCAATTGTATAATGCATGTTTTCTTCAGCGCTTTTTGGAGCTCTTCCTTGTTTTCTACGTACTGCATTGACAGTCAGTTCACGTGATTACATGGGAGGCGTGATGATGTCACACGAAGCTCTGCCCCCTACGGCCATCGAGCTCAACTCCATTACAGTATATGGAGAAAAATAGCTTCCAGTTATGACCATTATGCATAGAATTTCGAAATGAAACCTGCCCAACTTTTGTAAGTAAGCTGTAAGGAATGAGCCTGCCAAATTTTAGCCTTCCACCTACACGGAAGTTGGAGAATTAGTGATGAGTGAGTGAGTGAGTGAGTGAGTGAGTGAGTCAGTGAGGGCTTTGCCTTTTATTAGTATAGATAAAAATCAGAAATATCCCAATGACACAAGTATTCAGATACTTTGCTATAACTTGAAATCTGGCTCTGGTCCATCCCATTCTATTGATCTCCTTTGAGACGTTTTTACACCTTGCCTGGAATCCACTTGTAGTCAATTTAATTGATTGAATGTGATTAGAAAAGGCACACCCCTATCTATATAAGATCCCAGAGCAGACTATGTGTATTAGAGCAAAACCCAAGCTATAAAGTCGAAAGAATTGCCTGCAGAGCTTAGGACAGGATTGTGTCGAGGCACAACATATGCAGTACTGAAGGTTTCTGAAAGCACTATTGTCTTTTTAATTCTTAAATGGAAAAAGTTTGGAACAACCATGACTTTTCATAGACCTGAACACCTAGAAAAAAGCATTTGGGGAAAAGGGTTATGGTAAGAGATGTGACAAAGAATCCAGTGGTCATTTAGGCTGAGCTTCACAGAACCTATGTGAAGATAAACAAAACTTCCAGAAGGACAACCATCACTGCAACATGTCAACTCATGAGGACTTCTTTCCTTAAAACCCATAATTTTGACGACAGTCTCTGGGGTACATATGGAAGGATTTCTTGGTTTCAGTGTAATGTGTACAGTATCAGTAGTCATTTCTCAGGAGCACTTGCAGCAGGATACTGTTCCACAAATCCCACATCTGTCCAATTCAAGTAGTTTGAATGAACATACAGCTTTACAATGGAAATTCACTGTTCATTCACATGTCACATGTTTTCTCTCTGGCAAACACACAGGTAACAGCACTAAGCAAATTAACACATTTCAGATAGCTTCATCTGACTATCTTTCTCCTGCTAAAACTAGGATGGGGCTGTTTACTGTTGGGCTTCTTTTTCATGCACTGCCCTGTAAACCCTAAGGCAAAATTCCTAACCCCACTTATTTCAGGGTTGCTGGCAGCCAAAGCCTATCCCAGTAACAGTGGAAGCAGCACATACTCGAACAGGTATATATACCCCTTCGATAACCATGGTGGAAATATTAAGAAAAGAGGTATAGTACAATATCTCTCTATTATAAAAAAAAAATCCTGGAAAGGAAAAGCAGGGCAATGATACATGATCTTCTCGGAAGTTCTCGGAAGACACTTAAAGGACCCGCGAGACACAAACAATATCAAATAACACTCAGTCGTGTAAAGGCACGTAACACGCACAGATCCTGTGCTCTCAGCACATATAAAGCGTATAAGGACAATACGTTCTAGATGAAACGTCAACGACTAAGCAAAGAAGAAAGAGCAGCAAGGAGAAAAGAGACCCAAAAGTGCTGGAGAGAGAAAAAGGCAGATAAGAGATTATGAAAGCAGTGGAATTCGAAAGGCTCAAACAAACGATGGCACGGTACACATGCAGAGAAAGGTAAAGAATATGAAAGCAGTAAAATTTTAAAGTATTGTGCAACACCAGATGATCCGATGGCACCTGCTTAGCGTGCGTTCACCCGCCCCCCCCGCCTTTGACAACGCCAGCAGCATTATACATCCTGAGAAAGAGGTTTAACCATGCCCGGGGCCGGAAATAAAGGACAAGTGTTGTTTTTACAATGTCACGCGAGACAAGGCAGTGAGACATCATTTAAAACAAGTCCACAGACATCTAACCTAGCAGCTGTTGAAATGCTGTTGGCAGACATGCTTCATGTGCTCCCTGCTCTTAAAACAACAAGAGACAAACAAAATACGCAGCTTGCCAACAGCAAAAAACCTGCTGATGATTAGACTGCTTCTCCTTAGTGTGCATTAATAAAATAACCCTCGCCCCCTCCTCCCCACAATGCGAGTGACAAAGATGCGAATTGGCAAAAGGACACCTGCTGTACAGGCTTTGAAATGAGGATCAGGCAGCCAGACAAGCAGAACAGGCAGCTCGCCAGCAGCAGAAAGACAGCAGATGATCCAAAGGCATCTCCTTAGCATGCGTTCAGCTGCACCCCCTTCACAACGCGATCAGTATTATATGTCCTGCGAGAGAGAGAGTTAACCACGCCCGGGGCTGGAAATAAAATATTGCTTTAAAACAAAAGTTTTAAAATAAAAGTGAAAATAATGCATATGTAACAATTCCCATGAAACTAACAATCTCTTTAAATTGTATATCTGGTAAACCAAACCCGGGGATTGGAGAGCGAAAGGAGCAGGGGGCAGAGCCCCCTAGTAATCTATATATTTAACTTGCTTTGAAATGTTGCATTCGCTCCCAATATACAGTACATTGTACTATAATCATTTATACATAAATATCCAGGCTGAAGAGTAACCATTGGAACAGTTCAATCATTGTTCAGTTCTTCAGTGAGGGATACTGTTGTTCTTTTTTTTTCTGTTGTCCGTTCTTGCTACTGGGTAGATGTTCCCTTACAAGACCTAAATATCCACACATTTACAAATTCATTGAGCGCGCTGTGTTAAATACCAGGTATGATATGTTTAGCATATGTATATGTGCTATATATGGACTGGGCTCTTCTGATTCCTTAGTATAGCACATTCTTTCCACAATCTGTGAACAATGCTTCTGCTCTAATCATTCATGGTCTCTGCCTGAAAGTGATGGGTCAGGCCCGCTTTAATAACTTAAGGTCCCTGCCTGAAAGAACTGCCCTTGCTTTACAAATCAAAATATCAAATAGTTATTTTTTAATTCTAGTTACACACATATTAAAGTAATACCAATGTACAAATTTTAATACAGGTCAGAGTCCTGTACAATGAAACACAGAAATACTTAACAAACTGTAAAATGTATAATGTCCCTGCACACATGCTAAAGTCCCTTAAATCTAATAATGAATGGCAAAAATATATATTAAAACAATTAACAGCGTCCAGCACATGTAAAAAAAAAACAGTAAGCATGTATAGAGTCTAGCATCTTAAAATTACAATAGAATAGGATTCATCTGAACACCTCATACAGAATTCTCTGATTTATACAAGAAATCAATGATTTTCAGGTAAGATCAGATTCTGCAATCCAGCTGTTCTGTAATCAGAGCAGTGATAAACATATTGATAACTTAATATCTTGTAAATAAGCAGAACACCAGCGCCTTTCAAAGCTTCTACTTAAAAGAAAAATTACACTTCAAAGATTTTTCAAAACACATTGTCTAAACAGTGACAAATGTATTTGGATCAATGTCTTTCGCATTCATTACTCATTTCATTTTCCCAGAAAGTGTTTCTTGCTGGTTTAAAGAAGCAAGGCACACATGTTTCTTTCTTCATTTGAAAGTGTAGGTGGAGTGGGGAGTTCCTTTCTGAATTGATGAGTTTCCATGGATACACAATGCCCATTCCTCTGAATAAAAATAGGTAGATTTTGCCCAGGCATTTGTTTAAAGCTGTCATTCCATAATTGGAGCCCCACGTGTGCACCTTCATTAAACTGAGGGCATTCTCAACTACCTTCTTTCTCTCCTACCTGCTTTCCTTGTACCTTATAATGAGCTGCTGTTAACCACTGTAAAGCTATTATTCAAAGAACTGAATGATCAATTTCTTCAGAAACAGATTACATTGAAAAATCCAAAATATTCATTCTGTAGAGATTTTTGAGACAGGAGAAAAAAAGAATCTGATAATTTTGCAACCAACACTACATTCATGTTTTGAATGTTTCAGTTTCAGCAGTCAAGATGATTATTTTTAAAAACTGTCATTGAAATACTAATTAAGGCAACCTCATACTTCAAGCTTTTCAAAATAATCTTTTAATTAGTACATTTAATTTATTTGTGTTTCTAGTAGTCCCTCGTTTTGCAAACATTTTTAAAACTCAATTAAAGTTTCACAAAGATGGCACAGAGAAATTGATAAAAGGGAACTTTTACAGAGAGACTTCTGCAAGATGGGGGCGACAGGGGTCTTGCATAGCTTCAGTATATGGTAAACTTTCATATTAAACATACATTTCTTGATTTACTAATCCAACAGTGGTAGTGTTGCTGCCTCGTAGTAAGGAGACCAGGGTTCACTTCCCAGGTCCTCCCTGCGTGGAGTTTGCATGTTTTCCCGTGTCTGTGTGGGTTTCCCCCGGGTGCTCTGGTTTCCTCCCACAGTCCAAAGACATGCAGGTTAGGTGGATTGGCGATTCAAAATTGTGCCTAGTGTGTGCTTGGTGTGTGTGTGTGTGTGTGTGTCCTGCAGTGGGCTGGTGCCCTGCCGGGGGTTTGTTCCTGCCTTGCGCCCTGTGCTGGCTGAGATTGGCTCCAGCAGACCCCTGTGACCCTGTGTTAGGGTATTGCGGATTGGACTACGACTGACTGACTGACATGCATCTAATTTATATTCTGAAATCATGATATAACCCAATATCTGATTTTAGTATTTAGAAACAAGCAGAACTGGATTAATGTAAAGTATATAAGTATAATTGATATTAGGTGATTAGATTACTTTTCAGGCTCTACTATTTTTACTTTGTTTGTTTTTGATCAGGTCTTGAACATGATTTGTATTTTGATACTGCTGAAGAGCACATGTGTATAGGAAGTTTTTATATTATTACAAAAGCAACACTTGCTGGTTATAGATCTTCCACAGGATCACGTCGCGAGTCAGGGGCTGGAACTGAAGCAATAATCTTGTCCTTTACGATCTAAAACTTAGCCCCAAGGCGACACCAAGTATAAAGCAATATTACACAACAGCTCACATAATACGCCTGTATGTGAGACCAAAAATCAATAAACAAAAATGAGGATGAAATCATGCATTATGCACCTATGTGCATGCTTACTCTACTGCAATATTGTCATTGACAAAAGATATGAAATAAATGACCTGAGAAGATAAAACTTTGATTTCACAAAATTCCTTCTGAACTCAATGATCTTTTATGAAGTAATTATTGAACGGCATTGATAAATGCATTCAGTTAGAAAGTTGCTTGTAATGGAGCTGTTGCCACAATTCTGCATGTTTACTGTGGCAGTTCTTTCTTTTAAATTCACTGTTAATAAAAAATAAAAGTAACTTCTTTTGTCAAAACATCTCATGTAATTTTTAAAATATAAGTATATACTGTATAAACCAAAAATATAGTAAGCTATCTTTTTTTTTTTTTAAAAGTTGCTGTATTATTATTAATAATAGTAGTTCTTACTTGCATGCCTATCCAGCTTACAACACATTCCTGCACCATGATAATACATTCAAAAAAACTGCATAGCGCCATTTTATGTAATAAATATAACAAATCAGCTTACCTGGTGTACAGAATAGTTAGCACACAATGTGCCTATTTAGATCAGGGTGACTGGGAGCCAGTGCTGATCCTGACGGCTATGAGTCTGTGGACAGCACCAACCCATGTATAAGACATCAATTAATTAAAGAACACACATACACCTTTAGTCACTTATGTTGGACCAATTTAAAAGTGCTAATCAATTTAAATTATATTTTGTTGGGATATGAGATGAAAATTGGAGTAACCCCACACAATCGTAAGGAAATCATGCAAACTCCACACATTCAGTGACCAGGCTGGAGTAAGAAACCAGGACTCTGGAACTGTCAGACAGCAGCACTAGCCACTGGACCTCCTTAATTACCTCCTGCATGAAGCATTTATCCAAAATGTTATGTTATTACCATTTACGAACTCTGGAATTTGAAAATATATATAATCACTTTTTTGTTTCATTTATTTATTTTAATACACACTTTTTAAAGTAATGTGGGGAATTGAGCCATATCTTGGCAGCATTGGGTAGAAGTTAAAATAAGAAACCAGTATGATATGCATGACCATCAGGAAACACATACATACAACTCACTCATTTAGAGTAACTCAGAGATATGATTTAATTTAGCAATTGTACTTCAAATTATGAAAGAAAACTATAGTCAATGATTAGCATTGCTGCCTCAGATCTACTGAGTGCTTGATTCAAATCACAGCCTGTGTGAAGATTGATTATTAACTCCAAATCTACTGTACATGGGATTCTTTTGACAACACCAGGGTTCTTTAAACATCCCTTAGACTGGCCTGTGAGTTTATTTGGCAATTCTAAGATGTTTGTTGACTGGGTGTTGTCGATGTTCAGTTTGCTGTCTGATGAACTGCTTCCTCATACATAGCGTCAAAACTGCTAAGATAGCCTTTGGCTCTCTGTGACCCTCAGTTGGACTAATGGGTTAGAAAATGCACTAAAGGGGTGGAATTAAAGTTACATTATTCTACACAACAAAAGTAAAATTCTATTTAATTGTGTATAAATTATTCCACTTTCTGTTCAGTGGGTGGCATGTAAGGTATGCAAAGGTATGTAAATGAGTAGTTACCCATCAAATAAAAATAAAAGATGAAGAAAGATGTTTAAAGTTCATTTGTTTATTTTACAGTATATACATTGTAAGACGTTTGCTGTAATTAATTTTAATTGTTCACCAGTTATACCCTGAAAATGTCTTTAAATTACAAAATATAAAATATAATATTAAATATACACAAGTTGTGTTGTATTTTGCTAACATTACATTACATTTTTTAGTAAAAATTGGATTTTTGTTTATAATTTAGTGCAGCCGCAATGAATTTGGAAGTCCCTCCACCACTGCAAGCCCAGCTTGTGAACCCCAGTTTAAGACCATGTTTTGAAGCAAAACATCACAAATGTAATTTTTATAATACAGTCATTTGAAAAACTAAATATTAATGTATAGTAAGTCACAGTGTTAGAACTGTTTCTCAGAAAAATATATTATTTTGTTTTTTATGTAGTTATACAGATTGATACAGATTTTTGGAGGAGTTCTGGTTTATCTGTAGGAAGATTAATAACTTGAGAGTTAGCAGGATACAGCATTACAGGTACAGCATCATGCTGTGCCATCACTTCTTGTGGCTATAATTAAGAATATTGAAACAGCTAAGCCCAAACACCTATGCACATAGTTTTTGGAAATGTGTGAATTTGGTCTAGTTTTGAAGAAATAATTTTATCACAATGGAAAATCAGCCACATACTCTACATTGCAAGAATGAGTATTTACTGTGTATGCTTTAAAAATCACAATCATGGATGAATGGAGAATGTCATAGAGGTGTTAAAATATTTCAGTATTCCAAATAAAAGGCTCTTTAATTAAGACTGAACTGAAGGTAAGAAGAAATCGAACATATTTGCTCTTTCCTTATTCTGCAGAAGGTTAATAAAGGGACACAAATACTGCAAGAAACCTAGTTAAATGGTATTCCATGAAAATAACTCTCTGTATTGTTTTGTTGAATGTATAATATAAAAAAGATTACAAAGGTAATTGATATTATTTTGGATGTACTAAAATCACAATGGAGATCTCTCTTGAGCTTTTCTCTTAGTCACCCTGCACTGGATAAGTAGGTTTGAAAACCTGATGCATTAATAGATGGATAAAAAGAGATAGATAGATACTAATAATGTCAATTTGATATAGATAGATAGATAGATAGATAGATAGATAGATAGATAGATAGATAGATATAGATAGATAGATAGATAGATAGATAGATAGATAGATAGATTGTGTGACCATTCTTAGCAATATACAGTTAATAGTCAAAATTTCTGTGATCAAACTGGTTTGCCAGTTTCATAGTATATACATGTATTATGACCACAAGGGACACACTCCCTGTTTTTGAAGTCAACTGTTCTGGATTATTTGGGATCCTATAAAAGATCTTAAGTCTTAATCCACTTCTTCAAAGAGAGAAGAAAATGCTTTGCGATATCTGGAGTAGGACCAATAACAATTTTCATATATGGGCAGCAAAGATGACTGATTACCGATAAATATTGCATCAATATTGCTAATGTTTAAGTAAGTGTAAAGGAACACTTTGAAAACACATCACATCTCAATGGGAAAAAAATCCTGCTGGATATCTATACTGATATGGACTGGGTAATGTGTTAGGAATGAAAGAATGCCACATCATTTGATGAAAATGAAAATTATCAACTCAAAATCATTTGTTTGTATGGCCCCTATATGCTTTTATGTATGCCTGACAACGTCAAGGCATGCTCCTAATGAGACCATGGATGGTGTCCTGGAGGATCTCCTCCCAGATCTGGACCAGGGCATCACTGAGCTCCTGGACAGTCTGAAGTGCAACCTGGTGGCGTAAGAGGGACCGAAACATAATGTCCCAGAGTTGTTCTATTGGATTTAGGTCAGGCGAGCGTGGGGGCCAGTCAATGGTATAAATTCCTTCATCCTCTAGGAACTGCCTGCATACTCTCACCACATGAAGCTGGGCATTGTCATGCACCAGGAGGAACCAAGGACCCACTGCTCCAGCATAGGGTCTGACAATGGGTCCAAGGATTTCATCACGATTCCTAATGGCAGTCAAGGTGCCATTGTCTAGCCTGTAGAAGTCTGTAGATCCCTCCATGGGTATGTCTCCCCAGACCGTCACTGACCCACCACCAAACTGGTCATGCTGAACGATGTTACAGGCAGCATAATGTTGTCCACAGCTTCTCCAGACCCTTTCATGTCTGTCACATGTGCTCAGGCTAAACCTGCTCTCATCTGTGAAAAGCACAGAGCGCCAGTGGTGGACCTGCCAATTCTGGTATTCTATGGCAAATGCCAGTCAAGCTTCATGGTGCTCGGCAGTGAGCACAAGGCCCAGTATAGGGTGTCGGGCCTTCAGGCCATCCTCATGAAGTTTGTTTTTGACTGTTTAGTCAGAGACATTCACACCAGTGGCCTGCTGGAGGTCATTTTTATAGGGTTCTGGCAGTGCTCATTCAGTTCCTCCTTGCCGAAAGGAGCAGATACCGGTCCAGCTCATGAGTTAAGGACCTTCTACTGCCCTGTCCAGCTCTCCTAGAGTAACTGCTTGTCTCTTGTAATCTCCTCCATGCCCTTGAGACTGTGCTGGGAGGCACAGCAAACCTTCTGGTTTGGTAATAGCACGTATTGATGTCCCATCCTGGAGAAGTTGGATTACCCGTGCAACCTCTGTAGGATCCAGGTATTGCCTCATGCTACCAGTAGTGACACTGACCATAGCCAAATGCAAAACTAGTGAAAAAACAGTCAGAAATGATGAGGAGGGAAAAATGTCAGTGGCTTTCACCTGTTAAACCACAGGTCACTAATAGACGGACCGCAGTCCTTGTCTGTTCCCAGACATATCATTGAGTTTTATTTAGTTTTGGCGGAGATTACATTTTTACTGGCGACTCTTTTCTGACAGTGTTTCTACACTGCTACTCAGTGAAAGGGACTTCCTACATGTATCTAATTGGCCAATACTTGTTGCCTTTGCAGGTTCGAGTTGGTTGAGTTTAAGCATGAAGACTGATATTGGTCAAAGTGAAGGCAAGAATGTCAGCCAATCACAGGCAGAGTAAGGCGGGCCTTCACTAAATAGAGGAGCGGAAAACCTGCATTCTGAGTGAAAACAGCTGACACTCTTGTGGCAGTGGCATTGACATGGAGAGAAAAATATACAGAAGTGAGAAGACAAGAGAGAGAAAAGCAACAAAATAGTCAATGTGCCATGGCGTTTGCTAAACGGCGGAAGCTTGACACTGAAAACCGGGCTTTTAATCCAGAATGGGCCGAGGCGTTTATGTTCATACTTCCTGTAGGACAGGCATGTCAAATTCACTACTATTGTTGGGCCGCTTCGACTGCCATACGTGCATCAGCAGGCCACACTGTAACAAATACTATTATACTATTAAACAAAGTTACTGTAGCTTTCTTTCCAATACTGAAAACTTTAAAAAATGTAACACTTAAAGGTCCTTATATTATTATGTTATATTCATTATATTATATAGGAGTGTGAGATCTATTTCTTTTGTCCTGACACTTGGCATCTCTTGTTAGTGACCAGTTAGTCAATATTAGGCTTGAAATCTTGTGCAGCTGCAACTTTTATGAGGGATGAAAGGTGCTCAACAGTAAGTCTTGAGCGATGTGGGGTTTTGGTAGCTTTCATTAATGAAAACAATTTCTCACAAAGGTAAGTGCTTCCGAACATAGACAGTGCTATCGACGCCAACTTACGGATCTGCACATACGAGGGTGGCAGGTAAGCATACAAGCCTGGCACACCAACTTTGTTGTATTTTGCCTTCAGAATAGAATCTGACTGCAGTTCAATCAATACCATTTGGATATTCTCAGGCGCATTCTCAACGTTGTAAGAGAACAGCGCAAAGTCCTGCTCATGTGAACTGATATCACGAAACCGCTCACTGAATTCATTGCTCAGTAATTCAAGTTGGAAAATAAATCCTCCAAAAATCAAATTTTACTTTACTAAGTTTAATTCAAAGTTTATATTGTAAAATAAGCTGATATGCAAAAAGCCACCTGACCTACACTAATTGTACAAACTCAAAATCACAAAAATAAACAACTCATCAACTTCTCGCATCCACTTCAGATCTTCAGCTGTAGTCTGCACTGTTTGTTACAATAATAGTACAAAATTACATAAAATAGGAGCAAAAAAATGTGAAAATATGCGGGCTATTACTACTCGTGATGGTCAGTTCTGCCAGTGGCCAGTCTCAGCAGCCCAACCAGTAATGTAGCCTGTGCAGGGGTGGCCCTGAGCAGAGAAAGAATCGGTGGCCCCCCTCGCCCGCCAATGTCAATATGGTATTTTATGCACGGCGGATGGCCATGTCCGTTGCGGACACTGCATAGCCACCTCGTGCTCATGACACGCTTCTATATGCGCGTGTCTGTAACTTGAAAACCAAGTAGCGGCCCATGAAATTCTCATTATGGCAGAACGTTATAATACTACATATAGCTTACTGCTCCGACTCGAGCGACATTAGTAAATACAGCGTACTAAATAACAAGAAACACAATGTTTTTCGGCCACATTGACGTCAGCTGTGTTGTTATTTTCTCTTTCTGTTTTATATTCAATATATATTGGCGTGGTGGCTCCTGGGAGTTGGCATCCCTGTGCAGGTGCACAGTTTGCAAATGCCTAAGGCCGCCTCTGCTGCAGCCTAGCACTTCAGTTAGTTGCGGCTCATTAACTTTGGTCAAGGCCCGTGGCTATACCAGCAGATGACGTTTCCGGTACCGTAATGCCATGGGAAAGCGCGTCTTTGTCAGAAGGCAGAAGTAAGAAAAGTCAATAAGTAACGCCAAAGATGCAGAATGATTCAATCACAAACAATAGTAATCATTTTGTACAAGTTCAGTGCTGACTAGGAACTGTCATGCCGGCCGCACAGATTCTGTTGCGGGCTGCATGCGGCCCTGGGGCAGCGTGTTTGACATGCCTGCTTTAAATGCTTTACCAATTTAATTAACACATATTATGATGGCTCAAAGAAACAGTACCTGTTTGATAGGATACTAGAACATTTTAATCTGCATACTGTATCCCCCAGACTCCCACAAGCTAAGAAAGTAGGTTTGAAAAAAGTAACATAAGGGCACTGATCATAAGTCATATTATTTGAAAATGGTTTTGAAATTTTAAATGGCTTTTGTTCAGTAGTTGAGGCAATTGACTTGATTCCCTGACAAACACCATCCTTCCCTTCAAAAGTCTAAGCTTTCTTATTTAATTCTGCAGCTGTTTGTACAATTTTTTATTACATGTTCAGCTGGGAAAGTGGGTTTTTCAAAGTTTTAAAAATGCTCCATTGTATAAGTCAGTAAAGCATTCCAGATTTCTGTTCAAAATCTTGTAGCAAAGATCATAACTGCTATAGAGCTAGAAGTAGGGCCAGTGCGTGGAAAAATGCCTCCTGAGGCAAGGAACATTTTTGCCACCCATCAACTGCCAACTCCCACATCCCTGCCCAATCATAACACACACTCACACACATATACACACTTAGATTTATCATTACTATAGGAATCAGAAAATTCTCCTAATTCACATATAGTATGTATTGCTATATAGGCTTCATGATACAGTGCATTCTTGGCACAATAGACAAAAAATAAATAAATAAAAACAATAAAAGATTACCTTTAAAACAATCACAAAAAAGGAATTAAAAAAATTCATCCCACACACTTGCCTAAACATTTTTGTTCATTTCATACTCCATCCTGCAAGATTAAAGGTGCTGTGCATATTTATGAGACTTTTAATATACCTTTGTTGTGACTGACACCTTAAACCGCTTCCAGAAAATAACAAAATGGCATAATCTAATACTGATTATACAATACAATCCAGTACTGATGCTCTGTGTAAGAAAGGACAGAGCCGACTATACTTCCTTAGAAGTCTGGCGTCCTTCAATATTTGCAATAAGATGTTGTAGATGTTCTATCAGACGGTTGTGGCGAGCGCCCTCTTCTACACGGTGGTGTGCTGGGGAGACAGCATAAAGAACAGGGATGCCTCACGCCTGGACAAACTGGTGAGAAAGGCAGGCTTTATTATAGGCGCGGAGCTGGACAGTTTGACATCCGTGGCAGAGTGACGGGCACTGAGCAGGCTCCTGTCAATAATGGAGAATCCACTGCATCCACTAAACAGTATCATCTCCAGGCAGAGGAGTAGCTTCAGTGACAGACTGCTGTCACTGTCCTGCTCCACTGACAGACTGAGGAGATCGTTCCTCCCCCACACTATGCGAATCTTCAATTCCACCCGGGGGGGTAAACGTTACTATTATACAAAATCATTGTCTGTCTGTTATACCTTTATTGTTATACCTTCTTTATCAGTATGCTGCTGCTGGAGTATGTGAATTTCCCCTTGGGATTAATAAAGTATCTATCTATCTATCTATCTATCTATCTATCTATCTATCTATCTATCTATCTATCTATCTATCTATCTATCTATCTATCTATCTATCCAGAATATATACAATGCAATATGCATGTACACTGACCTGTAAGAAACATTGGGGGAAGGTGGACAAAAATTATACACTGCAACATACAGATAATAATCCAGCAATAATAATAAAAACAATAATCCTAATTCTGGTGTGGACTAGAAGACACAGACATGACAAAGTAAAATAAATTATAGTACGTTTATTCAAAGTATAAGCATCTCTCAAATGGGTCTACATTAAAACTTGCATTACAACTCCACAAATCCCATCCACTGTTGCTCAGAACCATCATTGGCTTGATGGTTATATTCTTCACAATCCCCCAATCTCCTACCATGCAAAAAAGTATTCCATAGCTAGAAAAACATACGCTGCGCATTCATTGGATAATAATATTGCAGCATTTGCATATATTTGCAATGACATGGTAAAGAAGAATATTATGGGTAAATGTTAGAGATAATCATACTTTGATATATCCAGCAGGGGATGCAAGCTCTTTGGGAAAAGGTTCATATATATACACATACATTGTATCATTCCCTAGTGGTACAGTGGGCATCGAAAGAATCAGTAACACTAACGGAAGATTATACTTGCTGACATGTACTAACATGTGGCAAGGCATCGTGAAATGTGTAAAATTTTTAGAGGTGTATTATTGTTTCGTATTGTAAAGAAAAAAAATACTTGAAAATGCCAAAGCATTGCCTGACACGATCATCTTGTTGCCAGCCCTGGATGCACACAATATTTTTAAACGCATTAAATAGGACACGTTAATTGCAAAAATTAATGGTAAGTTAACTTTCCCAGGACTAATGTACTTAAATTAGATCCTTTTTACAAAAATATGAAATACAAAAAAAAATAGTTTCTATGTCTTGTCTTAAATGTCATAGAGATGTGTATTTTTCTGAGAGATACCTTCAGTAGTGATGATACCATCGACAACATCTTTGAGCTCTGACAATCGTGTGCTAACCAATTCACAGACGAATTTCAAAGCAGCATGTAGCTCCTATTTATGTTTATAAGGGCACATTTTTTATAAAGAATTATTTTTTATTAATTTCACAGATTAAGGATAGATATAAGAAAGCAATTCCATGAACTAGCATGTCGCTTCAAAATGCGCACGTACTGTTTTGATTCTTGGATGCTCATGATGTGCTGAGAACTGCTTTACAAGTTCATCACTATTTACATCAAATATTTCTCACTATTTTTAAAGGTAGTATATCACCAAGGCACAGAATGTCTGTGTAATTTTTAAGGTTCAAACCTGATGTTTGTAATAAAAAATGCAAGCATGCGTGGAAAGTGATCGCATATGTGTTTTTGCAAGTGTGAGAATTGTGCTAGCTTTTGGTTATTGAGATTTAAAGACTGAAAAATAAAGAACATTCTAGCAAGTGAGAAACTGTGTACTTCGTAGATACTACAATACCAAACTTTTTTATATTGTTATTTCGTAATATTTATTCCATGCCACCTGAGCTCATCATCCCATCACCTCATCACATACACTGACCCTGACTAGAAGGTATGTTTGTGTAATTGCAGTTTTTAAATCACCACTTTTGATTCCAGTCACTGTATATTTAGAGAGTATCTTTTTCAATTATAAAGTTGTGAATATCTTTCACCATATATTCCCTTCCAGAACTGTGCTCTTAGGAATACACTGTGATCATGAAAATCTAACCTTCCTAAAATTCCATAGAACTAATGTAAACTTTGATTTGTCTCATTTTATTACCAGTGATTTATTTTCCGTCGACTATGAGAGCACTGGAGACTTTTGTCCTCTTCTCATTGCCAGCAAGCTTTAACAACTACAAATCTATTGATGGGTGACAGTGACATAGTGATAATAACTGCGGCCAGGTTATGTATCATCCTGATCACAGTTTGTCTGAAGTTTGCTTAATTTACTCTGAAAATCTGTAGATTTTCTCCCAAACATGTGTATGATTGTGTCCTGTAATGAACTGACATCCACCCTCCCATCAAGCAATGCACTCAATACTGCAAGTGTAAGCTCTGGTATCCTGTACTATTATAATAAAACAGAATCTTTGGAAAATTGTTTCCTGTGAATACTTATATGTGCATGTTATTTATTGCTTAGAGAGTTTTTGCTTTTTATTGATTACTCTTCATCATTTACAGTATTTTAACACAATATCTGTATACAGTATATGAAAAGGAAGTGTCATGAATTGATAATTCAAGAGAGTTTCTATGACTAGAATTATGTGAAAATTTCCACACTTGTTTTTTCTTTCAGTTAAAGTCAGCCATTTCCTAACCCACTTAGACTTAGTCTTGAACAGAGTTGTCAGGGGTGCTGGAGCCTTTCCCAGCTAGCATTCGGCACAAGGCAAGAACAAGCCTGGATGGGGCACCAGTCACAGGGCAGACACAACCCGATCACACACCAAGGCCAATTTAATATAGTCAATCCGCCTAACCTGTATGTGTTTGGGCAGTGGGAGGAAACCAGAGGATTCCGAGGAAACCCATCCTCGCAGTTAATGTTAGCATACATTTTATTTGGAATTATTCAGCTGTATGAATTGCTGTAGTATTCACGTTAGAAATATGCCATTTGGGAAAGCCATAAAGTGAAAGGTTCAGTTAGATCACACATCTTCTTTTTTTTAATGTAAGTGTGATTTGGTCTGAATTTTCTTTATTTTTTTATGAAAGCACAAAGAATTATTATACAAAACTGAATGCAAAATTATGCACTTTAAGACTGCAGTAGTTGCTGAGATCTGAAATGATGAATGGCTCACTGGCAGTAGCTGGGCCAAAATTAGCTTGGAGGTTTTGCACATATTGATTATAATCCACATGTAGTTTAATTTGTATTTCTCCAAGTGAAGAGAGGGATTCTTGCTAATATCAAAGTACTCTACTTCTTCATTTGTGTCCAAAAGCATTTAAAATAATTTACAAATGTGGCCCACTTGCCAGATATACACAATGCATGAACTGTTTTAGCACAAATATTCTAGGCTAAGCTGTCAAGTATGCACTGAAGGGAATTAATACTAAATAAGAGGGAGGACTTCTTTCTATAGAGGATGAAGTGACAGTCTGAAAACTATGCCCAGTCATTTTGTTCAAATAGTTATCATATGTTGATATCTGGCAAGAAATAACAGGATGATAACATTTTCTAAGTCAACTGCTAGCTGAACAAACAGGGTAGTCAGATAGAATAGTTTTTTACTTTTTTGTAGAAATTCTTTTATTCACAATGTTTGCTCTTGCATGCATTGACAGAGTAGGTAATAACATATAATGCTATTATTGGTGTAATACTGCCAGAGAACAATTACCAAAAAAACAATTTTCTAAAAGATAAGGGGCTTTAAGATATAGAGACTTTAACAACACATAATGAATCCTATATATTGTACACCATAATCTCAATGACTGTAAAAAGATTAGAAAAACATTCACAAAGGCATGAATGGTAACAGAAATGACTGAGTAATTTCTGCCACATTATGTGGAAAGAATAATAAAGGTACTGCAGCATACATTTTCTTTTATATGAGGAAAAGGGTTTGTAAAGTTTGGATCATGCATATCGTACTCTTCAAAATTAAATCCATCCATTTTCCAACCTGCTTTATCCTAACTACAGGGTCATGGGGGTCTGCTGGAGCCAATCCTTACCAACACAGGGCAGGAAACAAAACCCCAGGCAGGGCACACACACACACTAGGGGCAATTTAGGATCACTAATGCACCTAACCTGCATGTCTTTGGACTGTGGGAGGAAACCAGAGTACCTGGAGGAAACCCACACAGTCACGAGGAGAACATGAAACTCCACGCAGGGAGGACCCGGGAAGCGAACCCAGGTCTCCTAACTGCGAGGCAGCAGCGCGACCAATGCACCACCATGCTGCTCCTCAAAATTGCATGTTTATTTAATATATAAAATTTTAAGATTCAAGATTCAAGAGTATTTATTGTCATTTTATCCATATACAGTAGTACAGCATAGAGTGAAATGAAACAACGTTCCTCCAGGACCATGGTGCTACATAGAACACAGGACAACAAAGAATCCACAACACATAACATAAAGACACATAGTATATAACAAGGTGCATGTGAGTCACATGTGCAAACATGTGCAACCATGTGCAACATTGCAGAGCAGAACACATATATCAGATATCAGACCGGTCCATGAGTATTCAGGAATCTGACTGCTTGGGGAAAAAACTGTTACACATTCTGGTGGTGAGGGCCCAAATGCTTCGGTACCTTTTTCCCAATGGCAGGAGTGTAAACAGTGAGTGTGAAGGGTGTGTTGGGTCATTCACAATGCTGGTGGCTTTGCGGATGCAGTGTGTGGTGTAAATGTCCATGATGGAAGGAAGAGAGACACCGATGATCTTCTCAGCTGTATTCACTATCTGTTGTAGGGCTTTACGATCCCTGACCATGCAATTTCCAAACTAGACAGTGATGCAGTTGCTCAGGATGCTCTCTATGATTCCTCTGTAGAATGTTGTTAGATTAGCTGGTGGAAGATGGGCTTTCCTCAGCCTACGGAGGAAGCAGAGCTGCTGCTGAGCTTTCCTGGCTAAAGAGCTGATGTTGTAGGACCAGGTGAGGTTCTCTTCCAGGAATTAAGTGCAATTGATGACCTCCACAGTTGAGCCGTCAATGTTCAGTGGCAGATGGTCACTCTTAGTCTTCCTAAAGTCAACAATCATCTCCTTTGTTTTGTCTACATTCAGAGAAAGGTTATTGGCTTTACACCTGTCCGTTAACTGCTGCACCTCCTCTCTGTATGCTGACTCATTGTTGTTGCTGATGAGATCCACCACAGTCATGCCATCAGCAAATTTTGTAATGAGTCAGCAGTGTGAACAATAATGGACTGAACACACAGCCTTGAGGGGCTCCAGTGCTCAGTGTTGTGGTTCTGGAGATGTTGTTTCCAGTCCTGACTGACTGAGGTCTCTCAGTCAGGAAGTCCAGAATTCAGTTACAGAGGGAGGTGTTCAGTCCCAGCAGGCTCAGCTTTCCATTCATCTGTTGAACGGTTCTGGCATTAAGCAAACTGTAGGGGGTCCAGTGAGGGGGGCAGCAGGGTTTTGATGTGCCTCATGACAAGCTTCTCGAAGCACTTAATGATAATGGGAGTGAGTGTAATGGGACGGTAGTAATTGAGGTTGGACACTTTTTTGGCACAGTAGTGGTGGAGGTTTTGAAGCAGGCTGGGACAATGGCGGTGCTCAAGGAAATGTTGTAGATGTCAGTAAAAACATCTGCCAGCTGGTCTGGACATTCCCTTAGTACTCTGTCTTTTTAAAGAGTATTTTTCACATTCAGATTTGATGCTTGGTCGCTAGGAGGAGAGGTGGTCTTCCTCATCACCATGTTGTTCTGTGCTTAAAATTTATTCAGCACATCTGGAAGGGAGGCATCACTGTCACAGGTGGGTGGTGTTGTCCTGAAATTAGTGATAGCCTGGAAGCCTTTTCACATTCTCCGTGCGTCTTTGTCATATAGAAAAAGTCCCTGGATTCTCTGGGCATGTGCGCACTTTGCCACTCTGATGGTGCGGGATAGTTTGGCCCTCGCTATTCTCAGGGCGATTTCGTCACATTCCTTGAAGGAAGAATCCCGGGTCCTCAGTAGCACACACACTTCCTTTGTAATCCACGGTTTCTGGTTGGGGTATGCAGTGATGTACTTGGAGACAGTAACGTCATCAATGCACTTATGGATGTAGCTGGTCACTGATGACGTGTACTCCTACAAGTTGATACAGTCACTGTTGGTTGCAGCCTCTCTAAACATGTCCCAGTCAGTTCACTCAAAACAGACCTGAAGAGCAGAGATGGCTTCTGCTGGCCAGGTTCTTACCTGCTTCAGAACCAGTGTCGTGCGTCTGACAAGTGGTCTGTATGTTGGAATTAACATGACAGAGATCTGATCTGAGTTTCCAAAGTGGGGGAAGGGCTCTGCCCGGTATGAGGCAGGAATGTTTGTAAAAATAAGATCCAGCATGTTTGTCCCTCTCATTGCAAAGTCCACAAACTGATGGAATTTAGGGAGCACTGATTCGCATGATTGAAATATAGAATGACAATAACCAGTCCATCCGGGTGTTTTTTCTGTATGTCTGTGATGGCACTGTACAGTTCCCAGAGTGCTTCCTTAGCGTTAGCACTGGGAGGTATGTAAACTCTGATTATGTGGATGGTGGTAAACTTCCGAGGCAAATAAAAAGGTCTACATTTAACAATCACAAACTCCATTAGCGATGAGCAGTAGCTAGAAACAAGCACAGAGTTGCTGCTCCATTCCGTGTTGATATAAACACACAGTCCACCACAGAGAGTCTTACCGCACAGAGTAGCATTTCTGTCAGCTTGAAACACGGCTAACCCATCTAGCTGAATGGCGGCGTCCGGAACTCTGTCGTTGAGCCATGTCTCCATCAAAACAAAGACACAACAGTCTCTAAACTCACACTGGGTAGTTCGCTGGAGTCGAATGCAGTCCAATTTATTGTCCAGAAAGCAGACATTAGAAAGTAATATGGGCGGGAGCGCCAGCCAGCTAGGATTAGCTTTTAGCCTAGCACGGACTCCCACTCGTTTTCCGGATTTCCGCTTCCTCATGCAATGCTTCCGTGTGCCTCTCTCTCGGCCATTGGCATCAGGCAATGCTGGGGGCTGGAGGTCCGGTTCTCAGAGCAGACCGAAGTCGCACAGTTTATCCCGCAGATCATTCTTTATGTTTTTATATGAATATCAGTAGCAGAGAAGCATCTCACGCTGATATATGTACATGGACACTAGTTGTTCTGATAACCACGTACGACTGAAAAGCAGAAAAAAAACCAAAATGACAAATACTACATACACTATTTCAGTCCGGAGAGGTGTCACATTAATAATTTCTAGTGTGCTAAAGACCACTGTATTATAGTTTTAGTGCCAGACTGTTCCTGCTGCTTTATACAGTTTTTATTTTTTATGCACTCACACATTTACTGAACCCACTTAACCTAAAGGCTTTCTTAACCAGTCTATTGCAAGGCTCACACATTTGTACACACAAACCCCACAGCAGGCCTGTTCAGAGTCACTAATGAACTTAATGTGCATGTCTTTGGGAATAACAAAAAAATAACATGCCCCTTACTGGACTAGGAATTGAAATCAGTCTAGTGGACCTGTAAGGCAGCAGTTCTATCCATTATACACCATACCGCATGTCTAACATAACATAAGACTCTCAAGCTTGCTTAAGAAACAATTATAATTATAATTATAACAGGATTATAGGAGGCTATCCTATCTCAGCATCATAGGATGCAAGGCAGGAAGCAGCCCAGATCAATTCAGGACTCATTCATATTCACAATTATACCCGGACAAGGGCCAAATTAGTAGTTGCCAGTTAACATGTACGAGGAGTGACAATTTAATTTCTGGAATTAACCTGTAGAAGAAATAGTCACATATCTGTGTACTAGCAGCTACTGTCACCTTAAACGTATCCTCCATCCATTGTTATGTGTTTAGTTAGACAACATTGTCACTGCTTGAAAAATACCTGATATTCTGTTTCTATAAAACCCTTAAGATCCTTTTTACATCACGCAGGAAGTCAGGAATGTCTGAAAATTTTCTTTCCTTCATGGTAGTTTTTATTTTTGGATAAAGCCAAAAAATGACAAGGTGCTAAGTCAGGTGAATAGGCTGGATGATCCAATTTACTAATTGATTTTTTAGCCAGGAAGTCACAAACACTGAGCACATCCTGACTTGGATGAATTTTTATAAAAGATCATCCACTCCTGGCGTAGCCGTTCATATCTTCTTGCTACTTATTGAACTTCTTATGCCAATCTGATGTACTTGACTTCTTCATAGCATCCACACCATACACCACTTTCAACAGTTCCAACAGTTCAGTAACACTTTATAATGGCGACTGCATGTGGCCGTTCAGGGAATTAAATTGTCACATCTTATAAGTTTTTCATCCTTTTTAAAACTTTTTAAAATACAATGAAATACATTACTGCAAGAGTTATGGGGATCTGTTATCTTAATTCTTCTTGCCATACCATATGCACTTCAGAACAGGTAATCTACTGGAAGCTAAACACATCTGGAATCGGCCACTTGGATGGGGGACCATCTAGTAAAAGCTTGGGTTGAAGCAGGGCTAGTTTTGGCAGGGCTAGAAGGGGGTGCTTACCCTGTGGTCTGAATGTGGAACACCATGCCCCGGTGCAATTACGGGGACACTGTGCTGTAAAAATGTCTCTGTACTTCAGATAAGGTGTAAAATCAAGGTCCTGACTGTCTGTGGTCATTAATGATCCCTGGGCATCCTTTGTAAAGAGTAGGGTGTATCCTGATGTCCTGGATATCTTGCCCACCATAACCTAGTAATTCAGGCACCCTAATCATTCCTGCCTCTATTGGCTCACTGTCTCTTACAACTTCACCACGTAATAGCTAATGTGTGGTGAGCATATTGCCGCAAAATGGCCAGCGTCGCATCAACCAGGTGAATGCTGAATATTAGTGGTTGTTGATGTGACTTTCCATTAACAGTAGTGAGAAAAACACTATATAAATGCAAGGAATTATTATGTTTGTGAATGTAAGATTGTATGTTCTTGTGTACACTGAGGTGAACTAGTGCCACTTTGTCGTGATATTTGCCTTGGTACTGAGAGACTCTAGCACAGTTACAAAAATAGTTCAAATAATATGAAAAACATTGTATAAGAAACACAAAACAGCACTGCATCTGTGTAACCCTAAGTACACAAAGTACAGAGATGGGAGTAGATTCATACCTGGTGGCAAGGATCGTGGACTTACAGACAGATCTCAGTATGTGCGTCTCAGGAACTGCAGGTCTGACATTGTGGTCAACAGCACAGGAGCAACGCAGGGGACTGTGCTTTCTCCGGTCCTGTTCAGCCTATATACATCGGACTTCCAATACAACTTGGAGTGCTGCCACATTTAAAAGTTCGCTGACAACACTACTTTCGTGGGCTGCATCAGGATCTGGCAGGAGGAGGAGTATAGGAACCTGTTTTATCTTGGTTAGAGTAATATATATTGCTCTACTGTCCCCTATTGTATTATTAATATGTAGCCTTAGAATGCCTAATCTCACAGACTTACCACCGTATATAACTTATCCCCACCTTCCCTTCTATATCTATAACATCAGGCAATTAGATGTAGTAAAAAGACAAGCAGGAGTTAAGTTACACATAAAATAATGTATTACTGATAATATTCATAAATAATAACAAAATGCAAAGTACATTTGAATATTGGAAACCATACAACCTGATAAAATGGTGATGTGTAATTCAGGTGGCACACAGACTTGCAGTTACTTAAAATGTCTCTAGTTAAGGCATCGTTGGTGCTCAGCTTTCAGCCACATGTCTGTTCAATATGGCTGCTGAGCTGTGTTCTTCATTGTGTTGTCTTCATCATCACAGGTTAGCAAGAGAGATGCTTCTTCCATCATATGTTGGTTAGAGAGAGAGATGCTTCATCATATGTGGGTCAGAGAGAGAGAATGTGGTTGAGCAAGTACATTTATAGATGTTCTCTCCAATTCCTAGAACCAATAGGATATCATGGTACTTAAAGGCCTCTGAGACAAGCCAATTCCAAACAGCCATTTCTCAGACCAATGGGAGCAATAGTACATTTAACACCTGCAACCCCCCCAAGACCATATGTTAAGCTAACCTGGCTTTGTGTGGGGGATCAAACTGGTTTAAGACACATCCCCCAAATCCTGTCATAAAATTACAAAGAGACAGTCGTAAAAAGGGTTGGGGGTTGTGCAAACACGAATACCTCTCACCACTTGGTTTGCCTAAATTATAAATAAAGACATACAAAACATTCATCAAGTTATATGTAAAATCTCCCATCACAACAGAACCTAATCAAGGATTTTGTTAAATGGTGTGACTCAAACCACCTACAACTGAACACCAGCAAAACCAAGGAGCTGGTGGTGGATTTTAGGAGGCCCAGGCTTCTCCCGGACCCCATGATCATCAGAGGTGACTGTGTGCAGAGGGTGAAGACCTATTAATACCTGGGAGTGCAGCTGGATGATAAATTGGACTGGACTGCCAATACTGATGCTGTCTGCAAGAGAGGACAGAGCCGACTGTACTTCCTTAAAAGGCTGGCATCCTTCAACAGCCTAAAGAAGAGGGATGCCTCACACATGGACAAACTAATGAGGAAGGCAGGCATTATTGTAGGCACAGAGCTGTACAGTTTGACATCTGTGGCGGAGCGACAGGCGCTGAGCAGGCTCCTGTCAATCATGGAGAATCCACTGCATCCACTGAACAGTATCTTCTCCAGACAGAGAAGCAGCTTCAGCGACAGATTGCTGTCACCGTCCTGCTCCACTGACAGACTGAGGAGATCGTTCTTCCCCCACACTATGCGACTCTTCAATTCCATCCAGGGGGGGGTAAATGTTAACATTATACAATAATATTGTCTGTTACACCTGCCTCGCACTCTCCACCTTGCAGTTTTTAACTTGCACTGAATTTTTATCACTTCTTTAATTAATATTGTATTTATCAGTATGCTGCTACTGGAGTATGTGAATTTCCCCTTGGGGATTAATAAAGTATCTATCTATCTATCTATCTATCTATCTATCTATCTATCTATCTATCTATCTATCTATCTATCTATCTATCTATCTATCTATCTATGTACTAGAGAATACTGAATGTATATATTAGTGTGCTGCAAAGAGCTGCTTTAAACGGACCTGATGGATTGCCACTCATTTGTATTGCTATTTTTAGCTTACTTAGTTATTTTATAAGGACTGCTCCAATTTGTCACACTAGGATGGTGACTGTGGCGAGTATTTCCTTTTTATAAGCTCCCTATACAGCTGGAACTGAAGTTACTCATTTGAATAATGAAACAGCACCTCATACTGCTGACTCATCATCATGTTGTTGTTGTTGTTCCTGCTTTTTGCTGTTGATGCAAGAGCCAACACCATTACAATTATATTCCCTTTGAGGACCCAAAATCATGCCCCCTTTAGTGGACAAACTGCCTTCTATTTAAAATTTTCACTCATCAATCCAGAACACCTAATGCCATGTTTATGCACCACAGTCCTTATGTCTTTATATATATAGGCGAGGAGTTTGGCTTGCAGCACTTCCATGAAGACTACTTTTGATGAGACTTCTGTGGACTATAGATGGACCCAGTGGTTTCTGCTAGTTCTGAGCTAATGGCACTTTTGCATGGCTGATCACAGCATTTCAGGTGCTTCTGAAGAAAAGCATGCACAGCACATGGAGAAACACCTGTCTGCCTCAAAATTTCCACCAGACGAGCCATTGATGATGCAGAATGACCACCCTGTGTCTTGTCGCTATGCTCACTTTCACCATGGTGTAAGACTTTTCAGGCTAAACCACCAGATGTACTGTTACCTCACCATTTTAGTATGATTGTCCCTTGCCCAGTGTTATTTCCACCTCACAGCTGTTTCTGTTTCAGTTAATCACTTTGGTTCAACCTGCGTATGATGTCATTGATTATTAGCACCTCTTTTGTTATGTTTGTTTAATCAAGCAATGGGCTATATGCCTACAAAGATATCACTTTTTTAACTGGTGAGATCTTAACTGCTTTTAAACATTTAAAACATTTAAAAATCATTTTGTATTGCATCACGTTTTGCAAAAGTAATGTTTAGAATTGCAAAATACACTCTTTTCGATTGAGACTAATCATGAGGAAAAAAAGTAACTGTCTATATCAAATATTTTTGAGAATGATTTCAAATACTTAAGTCTTTTGCACACTACTGTATAAACAAATATTCTTTGCATTTATTAAAGCTGGGTAACATGGTGGGGCAGTGGGTTGCTCTGTTCCCTTGCAGATCCAGCATGCTAAGTTCAAATCCTATAAATGCATATACATGCTCTTATACATGCTCCTCGTGTCTGTGCTTTTCTCTGAGTACCCCAGTTTTTTCCCACATCCCAAAGATGTGCACAATATGTTTATTGACATTATTGCATTGGTCCAAGTGAGTAGACTTTGTGATGGACTGTACCGTCTACAGCTCTCTATGACCCTGAAAATGATGAAGCAGTTTTGAGTTATATGGTTATACTTAGTTTCCTTATCAGACATAAGTACAGTTAACTATCATGTGTATACATAGTATGCATAGTTAGTCATCCATCCATTATCCAACCTGCTATATCCTAACTACAGGGCCACAGAGGTCTGCTGGAGCCAATCCCAGCCAACACAGAGCGCAAGGCTGGAAACAAATCCTGGGCTCACCAAGCACACACTAGGGACAATTTCAGATCAACAATGCACATAACCTGCATGTCTTTGGACTGCGGGAGGAAACAGGATCACCCAGAGGAAACCCACACAGACACAGGGAGAACATGCAAACTCCACGCAGGGAGGACCCAGGAAGTGAACCCAGGTCTCCTTACTACAAGGCAGCAGTGCCATTGTGTCGCCATTGTTAGTCATTGTTTTTATAAATAGTACAAGGGCAGAAGAGCTGGAGAACAGCACAGAAAAGCAGGAATAAACCCTGGATGAGGTGCCAGCCTATCAAAGAGCACCATCATGCACAAAAGGGTCCTTATCCACAGTGGGTGAATTCAAAGCTGTTAATTTAACAGCATATCCTTTAATTTCTTCTTCTTCTTTTGGCTGCTCCCGTTAGGGGTTGCCACAGCTGATCATCTTTTTCCATATCTTCCTGTCTTGTGCATCTTGCTCTCTCACACCCATCACCTGCATGACCTCTCTCACCACATCCATAAATCTTCTCTTAGGCCTTCCTCTTTTCCTCTTGCCTGGCAGCTCTATTTTTAATATCCTTTTTCCAATATACCCAGCATCTCTCCTCTGCACATATTTAAACCAACGCAATCTCGCCGCTCTGACTCTGTCTCCCAACTGTCCAACTTGAGCTGACCCTCTAATGTACTCATTTCTAATCCTGTCCATCTTCATCACACCCAATGCAAATTTTAGCATCTTTAGCTCTGCTACCTCCAGCTCTGTCTCCTGCTTTCTGGTTAGTGCCACCGTCTCCAATCCATATAACATAACTGGTCTCACAACTGTCCTGTAGACTTTCCCTTTTACTCTTGCTGATACCCATCTGTCACAAACTACTCCTGACACTCATCACCACCCAGTCCACCCTGCCTACACTCTCTTTTAAACCTCTCTTCCACAATCCCCATTACTCTGTACTGTTGATACCAAGTATTAGAACTCATCCACATTCGCCAACTCTACTCCCTGCCTCATCATCTTAAAGCATATCCTTTTACTATAGGTGAAAATTAGAAGGAAAACCCAGTGAACACAGGAAGAACATCCAAAAGCTCAAAGGTGGTCAGCTACTTGGGACTGATGCTCTGTGTGACAAAATCCCTTATCCAAAAAGTCACCATGCAATCAAAATCCAATCAATTATTATTCATAGACAAAATACACACAGATTCAAAGTATGAATACTGCATTTTAGAAAGTTTTAAATAATCTTCTTGCTGAAAATCAAAACATGTCACAAACAGTCTGCCTTTTTTAACAGTCCATGGTAAATTAATTTGGATATAGGACGAGACCCTTGAGAGCTCTCTCCATCTCATGAAATCCTGCGTCAGCCCTAGTGCACATTCACTCATCTCTCTGTCTCTAATAATGTTCACCTTTCGTTAACACACATGAACTGAATGAAGGTACTTGTAAAAAAAATCAGTGTTTTGAAAAATCTATTAAAAAGTGTTATTGGTTGGAATGCACCACATGTTGAGCTTCTACTTATAGAAATGGAATTAGTGTTAAAGGTATAATTTATGTTCTTCTACAAAGTGTTTCCTGATTTTTTTCATTAACTCTAGTAGTTAGCAACCATTTTCCACATTAACAGCCGGAAAAATCTTCTCTGACTGCCAATATTAAGGCACATTTACACAGCCAGCAATGACAAGAACATAAGAACAGTGAGTAAGACTTCCCTCATTATAAATGAATATATTACACAGTTTCTCTGCCCTTTCCTTGACAATTTTATAACAGCAATCATTGTGATTCTACAGTGTCCAGAACCACAGAAATCCTGCTTTTCCCTCGCCAATTACTGAAACACAATGCTTTTTAATTAACTGTCTAGATCAGTTTTTTTTTTACTGTAAATGAAACATAATTAAACCATTTTACATAAAACAGTCATATTTTTTAGTCTGAAAGGAGAGGTTAGATGGAAACACATCCTTGTGCTGTGGTGACTCTTACGTGTTCTCTTCTTGATGCCAATTTGAAGTATTATACTCTCACCTTGCTGGTGTAATTATTGATTAGTGCTTCACTAGGTTCTTGGCCTAGAAAAAAATTCTATGTAAGTTTTCACATATTGTTAACCTTCCTATCAATACACTGAGCAGCATAATTCCATTCCATGGGGAAGTAAGAAAACTTATTATAGGCATTTCTATAAACACATTTTTAAGTTTGTAAGTTATTTTTATATTGAGAAGGAGACACAAATCAGCAATGGATAATCATCAAAGGGTATATTTATCTTAAGAGCTTTATTTAAAAAAAATATTTTGCTCAAGTTTTCTATGTTAAAGAAATAGATAATGATGTCTTGAAGATCTAAAAACTGAAGCTTTTTTTAAGGTGTGCATGGCTACTACTGCCTCACAGAATAAGGGACATACTCTTGAATCTCAGTTCAGTCAATGTCTGTGTGGACTTTGCATATTCTTCTCATGTCCATTTTTTTATTTTTTATTACTAGATTACTAGGGGGCTGCTTGCTTTGATCACCAAACCCTCCGGCCTGCGCTACACGCCAGCCACTTTGCATCTCTGCCACATGCGTATGTGGATTTCACTTTCACCAAACAACAAATCTTTTAATTCTCGCGGATACACCTCTTCATTGGGAAGAAACATTACTTTTACCTGATGGCAACATGAATTAGACGATCTACAAGTCTCTGACTAAAAATTTAAATCTGAACAATATATTCAATCTCTTTTTGCTGTTCTGTTATTTCACCAAGTAATAATTTCCATTTGTTAGGGCTAATGCGACCTTTACTATCAGTTTTCTGAGACTTTTGAATTTTAGTACTTTCATTGTCTCTAACCTGCTCTGCATGTGTATCACACCAATGTTTTTGAATTCTTTACGACGTTCTACTTTGTCATCTACTGTTTGTCTTTTATTTCTAGCCCCGGGCGTGGTTATATCTCTTGGCACAAAGTCTCGTCTCGCGGGACATGAAAGTATCTCTGTGAAAAAGTCACGTGTCGTTGCAGGCTAAAAAGTCTAGGATTTTTTTATTATAATAGAGAGGTATTTTTTTTCACATGCTTCACATATATATTGATTGGTATCTCTAATTTGACCAGTATGAATGAATTTAATGTGTGTCTGAGAGCTCCCTGCAATTAGCTTGAGTCTGTTGTACATTTCCTCCCAGTGCCTGATCCTGTGAGAACTGTCCTGTACCAGCATAGCAAGGTTTAGAAAACTGATCTTTTTCTAACAAATAGAGCAGTAAGTCAAAATGCTGTAATATTCCATTTCACTTTGCGGTGCACATAAGACGAATAAAGCTGAAATAATTATTCATCCAATTGAATAACCTTGCATATCCTTTTTCTGTCACACTGTTATTAAGTACTTTTTGCTAATGAAATATACACCATAAGTGAGTCAAGCTACTGGGTCAGTGTGCCTCTATAATGCCTCACTGTGACTGCTCTTTTATCATTAGCCATATGAAATGTTTTTTCAACTTTTTTGTAGTTTTTGTTTAAGGGGTTTCCTATAATAGTTCTTGAGCTTCTGTACAAAATTAAATGTCCCCTTGGGGACAAATAATGTACTATCTATCTATCTATCTATCTATCTATCTATCTATCTATCTATCTATCTATCTATCTATCTATCTATCTATCTATCTATCTATCTATCTATCTATTTAAATCAAATTGACATTGCAAATATCTATCTCTTTTTATCCATCCATTAATGCATCAGGTTTTGAAACTTACTTATTCAGTGCAGGGTGACTAAGAGCCTAAAACAATCCCAGCAGCAGAGAAAAGCTCAAGAGAGATCTCCATTTTAATTTTAGTACATCCAACATATTCATTATCAATTACCTTTGTAATCTTATTTTATATTATACATTCAACAAAAAAATGCAGACAGTTATTTTAATGGAATACCATTTAACTAGGTTTCTTGGAGTATTTGTGTCCCTTCATTAACCTTCTGCAGAATTAGGAAAGAGCAAACTATGTTCGATTTCTTCTTAACTTCAGTCTTAATTAAAGAGCCTTTTATTTGGAATATTGAAATATTTTAACACCTCTATGACATTCTCCATTAATCCATGGTTGTGATTTTTAAAGCATACACATTAAATATCATTCTTGCAATGTGCAGTATATGGCAGATTTTACATTGTAATAAAATTATTTCTTCAAAACTAGACCAGATTCACACATTTCCAAAAACTATGTGCATAGTTGTTTGGGCTTTGCTGATTCACTTTTCTTAATTATAGCCACAAGAAGTGATGGCACAGCATGATGCTGTACCTGTAATGCTGTATCCTACCAACTCAACGGTAGACAAAACCCAAAAATGTCAGAGCTGCAGACAAGACAGGAAACAACACTGGGCAGGGATTTAGTCTATTGGAGTGAACACATATCACACATAGACATAAAATAATTTGCAGGTCCTATAAACATAACAGAACAATCTAGATGAGAACAGGCCTTTCAACCCAACAAAGCTTGCCATTCCTATCCACTTAACTCTTCTAACGTCAAGTCTAGTTTTGAAAGTCACTAAAGACCTACTGTTTACCGCACTACTTGGTAGTGTGTTGATTCCTTGTGTAATGAAAAACTTCCTAATTTTTGAGCAAAATTTTCAAGTTTCCAACTATGTCCCCATGTTCTTGATGAACTAATTTGAAAATAACTGTCTCGATCCACTGTATTAATTCCCTTCATAATTTTAAACACTTCAATCATGTCTTCTCTTAATCTTCTTTTGCTTAAATTGTAAAGGCTCTGCTCTTTAAATCTTTCCTTATACAGTAATCCCTCGCTATATCGTGCTTAGAATTTCACGGCTTCACCGCTTTATCGCGGTGCTTCTGTATACTTAAAAGCACGTATTGATTTTTTGATTGTTTGCTTTTATCTCGCTCTCTCTCTCTCTGACATTCTCTGCTCCTGACGGCGCTCGTTTGAAGAGAAGATATGTTTGCATTCTTTTAATTGTGAGAAAGAACTGTTATCTCTGTCTTGTCATGGAGCACAGTTTAAACTTTTGACTAAAGGGTGTTATTTCATGTCTAGAGGGCTCTAATAATGTTAACAGGGTGGGAGAGTTTATAAGGGCTTAAAATATATAAAAATTACCATACAAACATATGGTTTCTACTTTGCGGATTTTCACCTATCGCGGGGGGGTCTGGAACGCAACCCCTGCGATCGAGGAGGGATTACTGTAATTTCTTTTTCTGTGGACCTGTTTTAGTGCTGCTACATCCTTTTTGCAGCCTGGAGACCAAAATTGTACACAGTACTCCTGGTGAGGTCTAACCACCTCATTATAAAGCTTGAGAGTATCATTGGACTTGCATGCTACGCATCGTGCTATACAACCTAACATTCTGTTAGCCTTGTTAATGGTTTCTGAACACTGTCTGGCAGTTGATATTGAGAAATCCACAATGATTCCTAAGTCCTTCTCATAAGGTGCACTTTCAATTTTCAGACTTCCCATGGTGTATTCAAATCTAAAACTTTTACTTCCCACATATAACACATTAAATTTACTTACATTAATTATCATCTACCACAAATTTGCCCAAACCTGTATGCTGTCCAAGTCCCTCTGTAATAACATATAGTCTTGAGGATGTGGAAGGAGAGCGGACTACCTGAGGAAGCCTGGAGCTTTGAGGCGGCATTGCTAGCCACTGAACCATCATGATTCCATGGTAAGGATAGATGGAAAAAGAGATAAAAACAAAATTCCACTCTTGAAATAAAGGGCAAAAAAAAAAACACCAATGAGATATGATTATGTTATCAAATATTAAATCTATTGACTGGATTCCAGTCATTTTTAAACAATTTTCAAAAATATTTTAATTTATAATGAAGTGAATACTCTAATGCTCATCCTTTACAGGAAATAATTGAATCACAATAAACAGTTTATTCGCCCTTTTCTTTTTGCTTTTATAAAATTCTCCATTTTTTGTGGTTTTCTTTACATAGCATGAGAAAAAAAAATGCAGAATGAAAACAAAACCCACCCATCTATCAATCTTTAGAGTTGCGAGTCTCCTAAATTAACCAGATCTAGGATTTCTCATTTTGTTACTAAGATAAATTTAACTGCCATGTCAGCTAGTAAAATTACATTCTTTTGATGAAAAAAAAGACAAGGGAAATAAAAGAGTCATCTCCAAGGAGAATAAGGAGTGTAAAAATTTTAATTTGCAACAGGTTTGACAGAAAGCATAAGCCAGAAGGAGAAAAGAGGAAACAAAGCATTTGAAAGAAAATGCTTTGACTCCCCTATGAGCATTAAGAAGACAGCTAGTCTGTGTGAGCCCCATGCTGAAATATTTACATGATTTATTGTTTAAGTTGTTGATTACTTAAACCTGTGTCAATAATGGATTTGTTTCTGAGGAGGATATCAATATATAGCTGTATTTAGTTTTCCAGCATAACAGATTACTCCTGTCAGGCTCTCCATTGCCCTATCTATCTATCTATCTATCTATCTATCTATCTATCTATCTATCTATCTATCTATCTATCTATCTATCTATCTATCTATCTATCTATCTATCTATCTATCTATCTATCTATCTATCCTAGCTTGACCACATGCTATCCAATTCTAAACTGGTAGTGTTTTCCTGGCTGATATTACCTTCTCTGATTCATTTTCACTTCAGTTTCCTTGAAGCTGCTTAATGTCACCGTAATCTGTCCTATCAAATCAGCTTTTTCATACAAAGCTAAATCTGTCTTGATTCAGTTACTTGATTTTAATGTAGCTGCAGTTTTGTTTTCTGTTTGGCTGCTTATCCATGAAGAATATTACGATTTTGTCTTTTGGTCATCATCTAAATTCCAGTACAGATGGATTTTTGTGCATCTGTGCAAATGTCAAGCATCAGTTTCAATGAAAGTGGGCTGTCTGTGCTTTTCATCTGTTTTGTCTGTGTAACCATTTGAACCACAATCCTTTTTCCGAGCTTAGTGAGTGTGCCCGTTTTAGTCACACTTTCCTATATTAATGTGAAAGCTGTGTACTAAAGATTTGCCTGTTTTGGCAGAACAATTTTCCATTATTGGTAAGGCTATGTATTGGGATTTATACGATAAGTTAATTTTGCTAGTTTTCTTAATTGCATAATTCAAATTCTTGGCTCACCTTGTGAGTATTCTTTGTATTTTTGTTATTTAAAGTTGAATGCTACTGTACTGTAATTATTTTTTGGCTTAATCACCCATGCTTCCAGCTTGGCAGATAGTGTAGTCTTAATAGCCTCACCTCTACTTTGCTATTGAATTTGCTACATTCATTTATATTTAGTAACACTGGATTTGTCTTGACCCAGTTCCATTATTCTTAATGCCTAAATAAATGACTGATTCATTTAATTGGGTAAATTATAAATAGTTATTGGTGGTAATTGATTTTATTGCCTAGTAATTTTCTGTAGCCTCCTTAGCAATATGTTTACCTCAGGAAAAAATAAGCTAAAAGCATTGAATTGTTTTCAACAAGAAAAAATGCTATTACATGTAACAAAACATGTAAATACCAAAAGGTCAACACAGATACTGTACACTGCTGTGCTGATACAGATTTAGTACATATCCTTTCTGTGATGTTTTGAGACATTCACCAACACACAACCTCAGGTTGCAATCAGGACATTAGAAGCATGTTTCTTTGCCCACGTTTCTAATGTTTTTTTCTGTTGCTTGCACAAACGAGGGTAGGATATCTGTGCCTGACTTGCATCATTGACAAAACCCTTATGTTATTGCAGGTTACCTCAGTGCAAGCCTTAGTGACTTCCACATTTCCCCTGATACAAACATTGACAGTTGCCGCATTGTAGAAAGTGATGGGGGGCTAATTTCTTGCTTGTCCTTGCCCTTGATCACAATTGCTTTCTCTTTTTGTCACACAACTACTATTGCACAACAGTAAAGATACGTGTGACCGAATTCACCAGGCATATCACGGCAGTTCAGTGTTGTATTATGCATTAGTTTTACTTTCTGTGTCAACACTTGATGACCAATTCATCACTGTCCTTGATCTGCTATGTATTTGCTTAATACAGGGATCTTGAGACCCTAAATGTTGTGTAACTGCATCAGCCTGTGGATTTTCTGAAGAAATGGATTGAACGGAAAAAAAAAAAGAATAATGCCATACTCAAGGACCAACATTAGCTCTCATAGGGCTTTTTTGATTCTGTCAATAACGCTTCAGGGCAAGGAATGCAATTGCTCTTTTTGGTTCCTGAGACACCAGTGTAGAATAATCCTTTTAAATGGCTTTGGATGTCTTTTGATCTCCTACCAGGCTTCTAGGCTGAGGCCCTCAGGGAAATTACTAAAGAGACATCCACTATACCTACATGCTGTACCACCTCCAGACGAAACCTATTGCTGAAAATGTCATGTATGTCATGTATGTTCCCATTACATTTGTGGCTTTTACTTTCTCTCTCTGGGCCATGCCAGACCCTTCCTCTAACCTCCCAGATTCTAAATTCTAAAGAATTTTTATAAATCTACAATTGGAAGTATCCTGACAGGAAGTATTACCTGGTTTTGTAACAACTCACAGCAGACAGCTGAATGCATCACAGGGTGTGAACTCTAACTTCATGAACATCTATACCAAGCAATGTAGGTCTAGAAAAAAGAAAATTATCAGAAATACCAGCCATCATAACAATGGCCTCTTATCTGGGTCATCATCAGGGAAACATTACCGCTGCCTGAAGACCAGTTTAGAGAGACTGAGGAAGAGCTTTTTTTAACAATCAATGTGCATCCTAAATGAGGACAATGCTTAGACATACATGTTGCCCTAATGTTAATTCTCCTATATTAAGTTATCTATTTACTCATTATATATTGTGTAATGTTAATGTAATAATGCCATTGTACATGTATGTATGTATTGATATTTATAGATTTGAGTATTTATTGTACATTGTCTTTTTATATTCTCTACTGCCACAGTCTTGGAGTTCAGCAATTAAGCATTTCACTACATATTGTACTGTTTCACTTGCAACCATTTGCAGACTGGACACATAAATGAAAACATGGTTTTGTAACTAAAAAGGGATAGAACAGTCATAGAACGAAAGAGAATGACTGTAGGTTATGATGTTTTGGATGAGACTACAACCTACCCAAAAATGTTAATGATAATTTCCTAAATATAGTATAATTAGTTCTATGACAGAGCCAAAAGACCAAATTGAAATTGTTTTCATTCATATTGTTGCACTTCACAGAGTATTGTGTGCTAATGTTAAACTTTAGAATCCATGTATTTTACAATGAGACAACAGGTAAACTTTGAAGAAAATTTACATATGCTTTTCCTAAATATGCAGATGGTACTCTGTTACATATACTTGGGGCTTCACATCAATAGGAGGCTGGACTGGTCCAGCAACACAGAGGAACCATAAGAAAGGATATAGATATATATATATGGTATATATGTGAATAGTGACATTATTTACTTATTCTACAATCCTGTGATGGTCCGAGTGATTTTATACACTGTAGTGTGCTGGAACGGTTAGATCACTTCAGGGCAGACTCAATTATGGGGCACATTGTTGGCATGCTGGGGGTAGCAACTGAGGAAAGAATGAAGACAAAAGTAATTGTCATTATGAAGTGTGTCAAGAAATGCAATGTTTATTTTTCTTCTTTTTTGTAATTCTTTTATGTATTTTAGGGGTGGTGCTGTTTTTGTATTTTTTTAGCTTATGTGAAATGCTAAATGATCAAATGAGGCAAATGAGTTATCTATCTATCTATCTATCTATCTATCTATCTATCTATCTATCTATCTATCTATCTATCTATCTATCTATCTATCCATCTACAGTTGTGGCCAAAAGTTTTGAGAATAACACAAGTATTGGTTTTAAAGTTTGCTGCTTCAGTATTTTTAGATCTTTATTTCAGATGTTTCTATGGTATACTGAAGTATGATTACAAGAATTTCATAAGTTTCAAAGGCTTTTATTGACAATTACATTAAGTTTATGCAAAGTGTCAATATTTGCAGTGTTGGCCCTTCTTTTTCAAGGCCTCGGCAATTTGCCCTGGCATGCTGTCAATCAGCTTCTGGGCCAAATCTTGACTGATGGCAGCCCATTCTTGCATAAATAATACTTGGAGTTTGTTAGAATTTGTGGGTTTTTGCTTGTCCAGCTGCCTCTTGAGGATTGATCACAAGTTCTCAATGGAATTAAGGTCTAGGGAGTTTCCTAGCCATGGACCCAATATTTCAATGTTTTGTTCCTGAGCCAATTAGTTATCACTTTTGCCTTATAGCACAGTGCTCCATCATGCTGGAAAAGGCATTGTTCATCGCTAATACTGTTCTTGGATGGTTGGGAGAAGTTGTTCCCAGAGGATGTTTTGGTACATCCATCCATCCAATTTCCAACCCACTGATCCGAACACAGGGTTGGCTGGAGCCAATCCCAGCCAACACAGGGCACAAGGCAGGAACCAATCCTGGGCAGCGTGCCAACCCACCGCAGGACACACACAAACCAAGCACACACTAGGGCCAATTTAGAATCGCCAATCCACCTAACCTGCATGTCTTTGGACTCTGGGAGGAAACCAGAGCACCTGGAGGAAACCCACGTAGAGAACATGCAAACTCTACGCAGGGAGGACCCAGGAAGCGAACCCAGGTCTCCTAACTGCAAGGCAGCAGCGGTACCACTGCACCATGTTTTGGTACAGCACCTATTAAAATCATTCATCACCTTGGAAGTTTTCAGGTTTTATTATTATTCAACATTGAATCACATTGGATTTAATTTGCATTTTTGACACCAATCAACTGAAAGGGAATCTTTAATGTTGACGTTAAAACAGATCTCTGCAAAGCGATCTGCATACGTATTCAGTTTAAGTAGGTACACATTTGGAAGCAATTCTTGTCATGAGTCTGTGTGCATAGGTCTCTCTCAGTGAGCTTTGCAAATTTGGGCCCAGCAATTTTCTTCACTCTTCTTTGCAAAACTAAAGCTCTAACAGCTTTCATGGAGATTGTAGGTGAACAGCCTTTATTAGGTTCAGCCACAAATTCTCTATTGTACTGAAACACGAACTCTGACTCAGCCACTCTAGGACATTAACATTATTGCTTTTAAGCCACTCCTGTTTAGGGTTTGGCTTTACGCTTGGATTTGCTGTCTTGAAGGAAAACACAATTTTCTTCCAAGGGGGAGGTTTCTAGCAGGCTGCATCATGTTTACCTACAGGATTTCCTTGTATTTTACTGCATTTATTTTACCCTCTACCCTCACATGCCTTGCAGGGCCTCCTTTAGAGAATCATCCTCACAGCTTGATGCTGCTACCACAATGCTTCATGGTGAAGATGCTGTATTTCTAACAATGTTTGGCTTACATTAAACATACTGTAGCATTTAGTGTGATGACCAAAAATGCTTAATTGTGGCCTTATCAATCCATAACATCTGATAGTGTCCTATGTATCTTTTGTCAGACTCTCTCTGAGATGTCTTTATTTAAATAGTGGCCTTATCTTTGCTGCTCACCCTTACAGCCACAACTGATGCAGTACCCTTCAACAGTTGTTGACTACACAGTCCGTCTGATCTCATCTACTGTAGCTTGTAACTATTGAATAGTTCCAAGTCTTTTCGTGGCCTCCCTCACTAGGTGTCTTCTTGCACAATTTGTGTATAGCCTGCTCTAAAAAGATTTATTGTTCCGTAAGAATTGTTCCGTACTCTTTTCAATCCTTAATGACCAATTTCACTTGACTTCAAGGGATATGCAGTAACTTGGATAATTTTTGTCCTGTTCACTGACTTATGTTTTACAATTTCCTTTTCGTAGAGTCTCCTGGAGTGTTCTTTTCTCTTCAATATGTAGTTTAGGCCTAATTCCTTATTAATCATGATTAATTATAGTGTGCTTTATATTTTTAAATAATTTGCACCACTTTGCAGAGACCTGTTTTCAATATGCCTTTAAAGAGACTTTTTCTGTTGACAATGTGAATATTATCTTTTATCTTACTTTTTTAATACATTATCTATCTATCTATCTATCTATCTATCTATCTATCTATCTATCTATCTATCTATCTATCTATCTATCTATCTATCTATCTGAAAAAGTGAGATATTGCAAGAAAGTAAAGATGTGCCCAAAAAGATGTTCTCCAGCTTCCCACATCTATTGCATGTTAATGCATAGAATTTAATGTATAATGTTAAACACATAGGGTGGTACGGTAGCACAGTGGTAGCGCTGCTGCCTCGCAGTTAGGAGACCCGGGTTCTCTTCCTGGGTCCTCCCTGCGGGGAGTTTGCATGTTCTCTCCATGTCTGCGTGAGTTTGCTCCGGTTTTCTCTTACAGTCCAAAAACATGCCGGTTAGGTGCATTGGTGATCCTAAATTGTCCTTGGTGTGTGGGTGAGTGTGTGCCCTGCGGTGGGTTGGCGCCCTGCCCAGGCTTTGTTCCTGTCTTGCGCCCGGTGTTGGCAGGGATTGGCTCCAGCAGACCCCCGTGACCCTATGTTATAACAGGTTGGATAATGGATGGATGTTAAACACCAACCATATTTATCTATAAATCACGTTACAGATTTAGTTGATTTAGTCTATATAATATATTCAGCTTTATTGTTTGATTAGGCATTTTTAGATATTTACATTTATTAAGCCTTCTTTCCAAAATGTGCTTTGTAATTTAATGTTGAAATAAACAGCCTATGCAAATATAATACTGTATATTGGGGCACTGTGTGGTGCTTGCCAGTGCTGATAAAATGGATTCTTGTTTATTTAAGTAGCTTGCTATTCTTAGAAGAATAACTTACTAAACTGCACTAGTTGGAAATCTTGCAAATGTGGCAGGCTGGCCCATTTTAAAGGCTCCCCTGCAGCTGGCGCTGAATCTTCTAATTTAAATTATTGAATGACAACTCATAATTCTACTGACTCAGCGATGAAGTTATCTTTGGCTGAGGCAACAATATAAAAACTTTAAAAAAATATTTTGTGTCATATAATGCATTACATTTCATTTATTGAAATATTAGCTGAATAATATTGTTGAGAAAAAAAGAAAGTTTAAATTAAAACAAAATCCTAAATCAAAACAATGCTCCTTAAATGTTCAATATTTGTATATTCTTTAAAATGAGGAGGAAAGGAATCATCTGTGAGCCTAAACTAAGAGGATCTCTTAGCTCCAACCAACTTTCCTCCATACTATGGCCACTCTTTCATAACAGTGGCCTCTGGGCATTACTGGTGAATGTAATATACTATAGCAATAAGAATCAACAACAATTAAACTGCAGTAATTGTAATTTCTTATTCAAATCTTGCACCATATAAAGCAAAATATTAGTAGGCTGCAATGCACTGAAAATGGAGCTCCAGCACTCTTCACTCTTTAAGCAATGACCACAAATATCATGACCTGTTATACTAGTGTTCCAATCGGAAATGAAAAATTAATAAACGTTAGCTATACATTTAAGTGCCCCGTCTTCAAACAGTCTTTCTGGGCTCCTAAGCTAATCACTTCCAAAATTTCCTAGCCTACACATATCTGCATTGATATTGTTAAAGGACTGTATACAGTATTTCAATATGGGATTCTCAGCTTACACACAAGTTTACCCTTGTCAGGTGTAACACTCAACCTGAGGTGCAGCCTTTTTAAATCTTGCATTATAGTTCTGCTGTTTCTACATTTAATTCTTCTTAAGTTTACCCAACTTGTAAAGATAACATTATTCTGCCAATTAACTGCTGATGTCAAAAAAAGTCTTACGTACAGTATATTTTATATGTTGTATATTTTTCAGTTGAATACTAGAATTACAGCATATATGATTTTAATATTCTACATTGATCTATTTTGTATTAAAATTGCAGTCATGCTCACTTCAGATTCTGTAGCTTGTCACACACTGGGGGAGAATGCTTCTGCTCCGTAGCTTTTTATTTATTTAGTGTACTAATTTATCAGCTTAAAAGGAGATTCAAATTCACATAATTCAAACTTGCTCAAAGAAAAGATGTAATTTCACTTCTGATGGACAAATACAATGACCTACCCTGAAAGAAAAATATGAAATATAAAAAAAATGAAGAAATAGTCAAACATGTTTAAAAGATTACTAAAAGATTTTTTTTAATTGCTCCAGGAAACACATCTAGATAATTACATTAAAAAGTAAAACAATTTGATTTACCCATATTTCTAAATTCTTTTAGGATTGGTTACTGTACACACAGAACATATTTGAATTATATAAATTATAATATATTTACATAATGTATACGGCATGAAGGCTTGCTTTGTTGCTTTCAAAAAGAGTATTGCTCTTCAAACAATTTCAATAAACAAAAATAAAAAAATCATTAAAATACATTTTAAGCACTATTTTGAAAAATTTGAATAGCAGCCAGCAGTCACAGTTTTCCTAATGTGAGTTCTTTAAAGAGAAGTATAGGCCTAAGATAGTGTGATGAATCTTTCTTAAAAAAGTTGTGGAGTGGGCGCCAGTGTGGGAAGTCTGTCCAGAAATGTACAAATGGCCTTTATTTCAGTAGGTGGTAGGCTGATGACAATCCATTTACAGATTATGTGTTAGAGAGTTTTGCAAAATTTCAATATATCTCTCAGTCCATTCTTCCATCCATCTTTCCAATCCAGAGAAGGGTTGTGGAGCAGCTGGAGCGCTATGGGTAAGGATATTGCAGCATTGCTCTATTCACTGGATAGTATTAAATTCTTTCGGAATGACATGAATATGTAATTTACACTAAGAATCCATCCCTAGCAAATTTCAATATGGTAAGAGACTTGGGATTATTTTTAATGCTTTGCCATAAAAATATCAGTATACAGGGAAAAAAGACTCTCCAAAATTTCCACAACAGAATATGAAATTCAAGCATGAATATACTGTACATGCTCATGTTTGAGACTGAACTAAACACTAAACAGAGATCTTCTCACCAATTTCTGTTTTAAATTTCACCAAAGTGCTTTGGCCTCTTGAATATTTGGTGTACCTTACAATAAACACCTTAATTAAGCTGAACCCCCATCTAGCTCAGAAATTAGCTCCTGGCCAATGAAAGACACTGTTATTCCTTAAAACATATCCCACAACTAAAAAAAAAAAACATTGCTTATTGTTAATGTTGCTGACCTGAACAGGAAAAATTCAGCACCACTTTACTCCAAGAAATCTTATGCAATGCAACAAACAGAAGATGTGCAAATTGTTCTTAATGGAGTCTGAAATATTTTGCTCCCCAGGTCACACATTTGAGCATAACAGGAAATCAAGCCTAACATCTTACCAAGCTAGTCAGGCTAAACACTGAATTATAATAGAACATATAAGAGGGAAAACAGGCCGTTATTAGTAAAAATTAATCTTTTTTAACTACAGAGCAGAAACTGGTCCTGTAGTAGGAAGCAGAATGTACAAAATAAAGGAGTCCATTATGGGTGTTTTTATCCAGCTATCTTAAACATTACTGTAGACTTAAATGTTTTTTTGTTTAACACACACAAAAGAGCTGAGTATTTTCTGAAAGCTTACAGACAGATTATCGAAAGAAGGTTAATAGAAAAGAGGTGAAAGAGACAGTTTAATTCAGTAGTATTACTGTACTGATGCATTAGTGAAGGCATTAATTAGTGCCTCAGTGTACAGCAGATATGCATGTATGTGTACATACAGTATTGTGCATCTGGTTATGTACACACACTGAGTAAATTATTAGGAACACTATGCTAATAGCAGGCAGGCCTCCTTTTGCTATTAAACAGCCTCTTCTTTGTGACATAGATCCCACAAAATGTTGAAAGCATCATATTTTTCCCCATTCTGGTGTTAACATTAACTGAAGCTGCTGTCATGTATCTACCTGATTTTATGCAATGTGCTGCAGCCACATGGTTGACTCATTAGATAATTGCACAGTATGGTTACGCAGGTGTACAGGTGTTCCTAATAATTTCTTGTACACTACACTTATATACATGTTATTGTTTGAGTGACATGTGGGTATGCTCATATACTTTTTTACTTCTCAAAAATTAACAATAACTATGCAAAGTTCTTCATTACCAAATTTCACAAAAAACAGAATATATTTTTTTTTTATTACAAGACAAATTGAGCAACTATTACTGTAAATTACACCATACTTATTAGGAGCACGTAGAAAAGGCCAATAGGATGATAGTCCATCAAAATGCATAAGGCGATCATAATAATATTGCAGAACAATGCCAGATTCAGTATTATTAAACTTAAAGAGATAAGTCACATATTGAAGGTGTACAGTAGAACACTGATTGTCTGTGCCCTGGTTTATTGATGTTCAGCATTACCAATACACTACTTTTCTTATACAGTAATTCCTAAAAGCTTTCCCATGATTACTGTACCGAGCGTATATTGCTTCAATACGATTTCGACTTCATGGTGAGGAATGATTTACTGCTTCAAAGTGATCAGGACTTCACGGCTGTCTAGAGGGAAACAGTGAGTACACTCTTAAAAATGATGGTTCTTTAATGGCATTTTATGGTTCTTTACTGGATTATATGGACAATTATATTGTTTGACAAAGAACCATTTCATTCTGGGAAGTGTTTTCTGCATATGCTTTGAAATACTTCCTAATATTAAAAAAAAAAAAACAACAAAAGAAATGAATGGCAGGCTACATATCGGAACACAGACAGATTTGGATTCAGCCTGTAAGCAAAAGTCCGTTGAAAATCATGACCCATTGGTATTTCACAAATTTGTTACCATATATTCATGGTTATTTACTGTATGATGCTGTTATAGATCTCAATGAATAAAGGTTCTTTCTGGAACCTTCATGTGGATTGGTCTTTTGGGAATCAAAAATGGTTTCCCTATGTCTGAACGACCACTCTGGCACCTTTATTTTTAAGAGTGTACTGCAACACACTGCGCTGGGTTGGCACCCTGCCCGGGATTGGTTCCTGCCTTGTGCCCTGTGTTGGCTGGGATTGGCTCCAGCAGACCCCCGTGACCCTGTGTTTGGATTCAACGGGCTGGAAAATGGATGGATGAATAGTGCAATACAGTTGTGCCATGAACAAGGGAGGCATGCAATTGTCACTTCTTAGTGTTTACATAAACAAATGTACTCTACATCCGTCTCAGTTTTTCTCAAACCGGAAGCTGCTTTCTCCTATAAAACAGAAAAAACAAAAGACAAACTTCATTTGCTATTTTCACTCATGTTTCTCGTGTTTATGTTCACTATTCTTAAACTTCATGTGTCATTTTTCAATTTGATTCTTTTCATAATCTTCTTTCCTTTCTCAGTTTAATAGAAAAAGAAATCTAAAGCTATAGGGTTCTCCGGTTCTCTTTATCTCAATAAAACTTTTTTGTTCCTTTGTCTTTCATTTGATATGTCTTTAGCTTTTTGCTTTCTTTCATGCTGTGTCCCTGCTGTCATTTAATTTTTTATGTGGAGTTGTTTTAGCTTGTGATTCCATATTTTGCTTTACTTGCAATTTTTTTTTCTTGCTACTCACTTTGTGTTTAGTTTGTGTTAATTGTAAACTACTCATCAGTCTCTATATCTAGAGTGAAATCTCTGTTTTTTTGCTCATTCTCTATGCACAGTACTGTTATTCAAGGTACAAATCTGAGCACAAAGTTACTTCTCAACAGAAGCCAGGCTTTTGGCGCATAACTTTCAGGGTGGCTGGTAATGTAAGTAGTAAGAAATAGTACAGTGTGATCTATCCATAGATAAACATGACCAGGCAGGTTGTAATGGTAATGCAATAGTTAGTGCACTTACCTTTTGACCAAACTCTCTTTGATTACTTTTTTTAAATTGTTGGGATACAAAACATCAAAACATAACACAAATCAATCAGACAAATGAGAGTAATATATGATTTTACATTTTATCCAATGCGACTCACAAAAGTGGTTAAACATAATTGAGTAGCACTGAGAATGATATAAAATACTGTAAGTGTTACAGAACAACATCACAAAATGAAGAGCTCTAAACCAGACAGAGCAACACAATTATTTTTATCTTCATTATTAAGAGTCTAGCATCAAAACTATTGTCAAAGCACAAGGAGTTAGCCAGCACCTTAGGTAAAAGTGGACAACTCGTTCCATCAGCTAGGAGCTACTGTATACATGTAAAGATTGAGATTAAATGCCATACACATGTAGAATAACCAGACACCATTCACTAGCAGACTTGAGTGAGAAGGAGCACAGGAATGAATGAGTGCTTCCGTATACTTCTCTGCAGGCAAGTATCAAGGATCTGAACTTAAGACATGCTGCTACAGGGAAACAGTGGAATGACCTGAAATGAAGAGTGAGATGAGATGAATACAAGATGTGCTGTTGTATTTTGAATCTCCTGTAGTGGCTTGGTAAGCACATGCAGGTACTCCTGCCAGGAAGATGTTACAATAAACCAGACATGACAGGACCAATACCTGAGCCAGAAGTTATTCTGTAAACCCTGTCAGATATGGGTTAAATGTATGTATATTATACAGAGCGAATCTACATGAGCATGGGAAAGGTACTATATAAATAAAATGTATTATTATTATTTATGAGTGAGAGACAATTCCATTGTGGTTAGAGAAGTATAGTTGGTCATAGATCATCATCCCAGGGTTGCATATTGACTTGGTAGGTGTTAAGTGTGATAATATGCTGTCTTTACAGAGGCAGTGTTTAATAGGCAGACTGACTGGGATAACAAGGTGCTCCATCTTTGCCAGGTTGAGCTGGAGATGGTGTTCCTTCATCCAAGCTGAGTTATCAGTGAAGCAAGCCAAAATTCTAGCAGAGACCTTGCTATCCATCTCAGAGAATGGCAGGTACAGCTGAGTATCATTGACACAGCAAAGAAAAAGCTTCCATGGGACTGGATAATAGGGCCTAGTGATTTGGAGTACAAGGAGAAGAGGAAACAACACAACACTGATCCTGGGGGCACCTCTCTGCTTGCCTGACTAAACTTTAACATCTCTTATATACAGGATGCAAAATTGAGCTTAAGGAGATCTTTATGTTTCCTTGTTAAAAAATTTTCTGAATATTTTATCTGTTGTCATACAATCAGCAAGACATTATCACAAGAAAAAGCACACTTTTTTCAAAATAATTTTGAATCCAGTGGCCTCATGTATAAAACCTTGCATATATTTGATACTAAAATTTTGATTATGCTTGGAGGGCAAAAACTGTATACAATCAACAAAGAATCAGATTTATAAAATCGAACATATGCCACATGCCACAGCAATTTCCTTTATAAATCTACAATCAACTTAAAACTATGTGCTCATGCATGTGTTTTTAGCTACTTCCTGTTCCTTTCCGTCAGTAACTATAAAAACAACTTTTTTGAATATTCATGATCTAATAACCATATAAACTTGGCCTTATTCCTTAGAGACGCCTTCACTACATACCACTGAAGAACACAGAACAGGAAACCTAAGTGAAGGTAAAAATGAGATATTACTGACATAGGCGGAGTTTAAGGTGTGACCTGCGGGCTTACTAAAATAAATCTCAAATAAAGAGAATTTCATCTTCTTTCAGTTTCCTCCTCCAATCCACAGATATGCAGGTTAGGTTAACTGGCAATGATAAATCATCTCTGATGTGGGTGTTTACCCAGCAATTCAGCAAATGGATAGATCGACAAATAATATAATCCATCCTACCCAAAGAATATTTCACTCTTGCATATCACTTATCCTTAAAACAGACAGAGAAATATTTTGTGTACAATTTCAATTACAGATTAGATTAATGCTTCAGATTTAGTTTGAGAGAGGCCATTTCATCTCATGAATATATTGTACAAGAAGACTCTTTCCAATACTAATAGCTATATTCTAAATGTAAGCACGTGGTTTTTGGTAATACTGTATGTAATTTATTTAATTACTTTTTATGGTTCCACCTTTCCAGTTTCTCACCTAAGTATCTCAACTAGTATAAGTAATAAATAAATCTATTTTACTTGCTATTTCAGTTTCTAGAGCAGGGGTGCCCACACTTTTTCGGCTTGTGAGCTACTTTTAAAATGACCAGGTCAAAATGATCTACAGTACCTACATTAAAAATGCTATATTATATATATATATATATATATATATATATATATATATATATATATATACTAATAAAAGGCAAAGCCCTCACTGACTGACTCACTGACTGACTGACTCACTCACTGACTCATCACTAATTCTCCAAGTTCCCGTGTAGGTAGAAGGCTGAAATTTGGCAGACTCATTCCTTACAGCTTACTTACAAAAGTTGGGCAGTTTTCATTTCAAAATTCTACACATAATGGTCATAACTGGAACCTATTTTTTCGTCCATTGTAAGAACTGGAGACCAGAGGCGTGGAAAGGTTTGGGGCAGCCACCCGTTTAATGCGGTTTCCCGGCTGCAAAAGTATTTGAGGCATTTTCAAACAGTTGTTCACACAACAGAGTCCAAAACAGAACTGCCTGCCTAAGCAAAGGCAGTGAGCTTTATAGCTCAGAGGGCGGAAATGATGTCGCCTCTGGGCGGAACTGGAAGTGACATCACCCTTGGGGCGGAACCGAAGTGACCTCATTCTTGGGGCCGGAACCGAGGTGGTGTGTCCTTCCTGGAAATGGCGGCTCCTGGTGGGATTTCCCGGGTAAGACCTGCAGAGAACTCAGAAAGAGCGTCAGCGTCCCCCGCCCCCCCCTGGGCAGATGTATAAACAGTATTGTCTAAGCCCTTCAGCTGCTTCCCATGCACACGCAGTGTGACAAGACTCCCCTCAGCCCAGACCCGTCGGGTCGGGCGACCTGCACCGAGAGGTCGTGGGCCCGGGAGAGGGCATCGGCGTTGGCATGAAGGGACCCCTGTCGATGAACGAGCGTATATTTGTACTGCTGCAGGTCAAGAAACCACCTCGTGACCCGCGGATTCGACTCCCTGTGAAGGGCCATCCACTTTAAAGGCGCATGATCCGTCACCAGAGTGAACACGCGACCCAAGAGGTAGTACCGCAGCTGCGTCACCGCCCATTTGATCGCCAAAGCCTCCTTCTCCACCGCCGCGTACCTGGTCTCCGTCCAACAGTTTCCGCTCAGGTACATAACGGGTGTTCAACACCGTCGACGCTTTGGCTCAACACGGCTCCCAAGCCTGTGTCCGAAGCGTCCGTCTGGAGGACAAAAGGGAGAGAGAAGTTAGGGGAGATTAAGATAGGTGCTGAAGTCAGAGCCCTTTTTAAGTCACTGAATGCAGCACCCGCTTTATCAGACCATACCACCGTCTTAGGAGCTCTTTTCTTTGTCAAGTCGGTCAAGGCGCTCTCTCGGAGAAGCGAGGCACAAACCGGCGGTAGTACCCGCCAAACCGAGAAAGGATTGGACTTGCCGCTTGGTTTTGGACGGGCCAGGCCATTATGGCTTGCAACTTGGAACACTGTGGCCTCACAGTACCCCGCCCACTAGGTAGCCCAAATATTTGGCTTCTCTCAACCCGGTAACATTTCTTGGGGTTGATGCGAGCCCGGCCTCTCCCAATGTCCGTAATACTGCTGTGACCTGCTGTATGTGCTCCTTCCAGGTGCTGGAATAGATGACAACGTCATCCAGATAGGCAGCACAGAACGAGTTATGGGGCCGGAGCACTTTGTCCACCAGACGCTGAAAAGTCGCAGGCGCCCCGTGTAACCCGAATGGAAGGACACGATACTGCCAGTGTCCGCTAGGAGTGCTAAGCGGTTTTTCCTTCGGACTCCGTTAAAGGAACCTGCCAGTACCCCTTTGTCATGTCAAGTGTAGTCAAGAATTTGGCTGGTCCCAGTCTCGAGGAGGTCGTCCGCGAGGCATGGGATAAGCATCAAATCGGAAACTTGGTTGAGCCGACGGAAGTCATTGCAAAACCTCCAACTGCCGTCAGGCTTAGCAATCAAGACGATGGGGCTGGACCAGGGACTACTACTTTCCTCGATCACTCCTAGTGCCAGCATTCGCTTGATTTCCAGTTCCACTTCTACTTTCTTTGCCTCCGGGAGTCTGTAGGGTCGCCACGGACGATCACCCCGGTCAGTCACTATGTCGCGCAATCAGAGAGGTCCGACCTGGTTGTTCACTTACCACCTCTGGGACCGAGCGGATAGCTGCTTGAGCTCCTGTCTCTGTCTGGGAGATAGCTGTTCGCGAAATTAAGGGCACTTACTTCCGCGAAGAGAGCAGGGCTGTCGGAGGAGGGATCGGGATCCCTCTCCTTCCACGGTTTCAGCAGGTTTACATGATATATTCGCTCAGCTGGTCGGCGATTGGGCTGTTTCACCAAATAGTCGACCAATCCCTTCCTCTCCTTAATTTCGTAGGGGCCTAGCCAATGCGCGCAGTTTAGAGTGTGAAGTAGGAACCAATCCCATGGCGCGATCCCCCGGTTGGAACTCCCGGAGAGTCGTGCCGCGGTCATACAGGCGGGCCTGTGCTGATTGTGCCTCCTCGATATGACTTTTAGTATAGGTCTTATTACATCAAATCTATCGCGCAACTGGGCGATATACTCCAAAATGTTAGTGGAGGGCTGTGCCTCCCCTTCCCAGCCCTCTTTTAAAATATCTAATAAGCCCCGGGGCTGTCTTCCGTATAGTAATTCAAAGGGAGAGAACCCGTAGAGGCTTGAGGACTTCCGGTAGGCAAAGAGGACAAGGGGAGGAGTTGGTCCCAATTCCTCCCATCCTTGCTGACTACCTTACGTAGCATTTGCTTGAGAGTTTGATTGAATCTCTCCACTAGCCCATCGGTTTGAGGATGATACACCGAGGTTTTTAAATGCTTTATTTTCAGTAACTTGGCAGTCTCCTTGATCGTTTCCGAGGTGAAAGGCGTTCCTTGGTCCGTCAGGACTTCTCTAGGAATGCCCACGCGTGAAAAGACTCCTACTAGTTCCGTGCAATATTTTTAGTGGTAGCCGGCGCAATGGAACGGCTTCAGGGAATCGGGTTGCATAATCCACGAGGGCGAGTATATATTTATATCCTCGGGCTGAGGGCTCCAGGGTCCTACTATATCCACCCCAATCCTGTCAAAGGAACGTCAATAAGGGGAAGGGGAATCAGAGGAGCACGGTCCTTCCTAGGAATTTGCCGCAGTTGACACTCCGGCAGGAAATGCAAAAGCGGCGAACCTCCTCATTAATCCCGGCCAAAAAGCGGAGCTTAATGCGCTCTAATGTTTTATCGGGCCGAGATGGCCTCCAAGAAGGTGAGAGTGGGCTAACTTCGCAAACCTGCCGCCGGTAGGTCCGCGGGACTAGCAACAACTTCCGGACCTTCCCTCATGTTCAGCAACCCGATACAATAATTCATTATCCATGACAAAGTGAGGTCCCTGTGGCATGGGCAAATGCGTCGTTGGCGTTAACGAGAACCACTGCATTCTTTATGTGCTTCAGAGAGTCGTCATTCCACTGTTCTCTCTTGAAAGAAGCCGGAGTCGCTCTAAACTGAAAGTGCAACTCAGAGAGCGGGTCGGTCTGACCTCAAGGGCGGAGAATCCTCCCTCGCTGCCGGGCGCTAGTGGATGACGTAGTAGCCCGCGACGGTCCGGGAGTATCTTCGTCACTCTCTTGGCCTACCGCCCCACTCCCTGTCGGCTGATTACGGTGTGGAAGCAGCTTGAGATGAGTCTTTATCATCTATAACGAGGCCAAAAGCTTTTCGGGAATGCTTTCTAAACTACCGCGTTACTGTCAGACCAGTCCGCCCGAGGATTACGGAAGCGGAGGATCCGGTGTACCGCCTTCTGATAAGCGCCGAAGGGTTCCTCCGAGACATACGTAACACCGGGCGGTATTGTACGGCGGATATCTCCGTGTATACATTTTAGACTGGTCTTTTCTTAATCCATTGTTGCGGTAGAACAAAGCGGCGAGCAACGACAGACACGCTACTGCGGAATCAAACAGCGCTGTTATCATATGTCCATTAATAAGAAGCTCTCCCGTATGTTTATCCGCCAGGGATTGCTAAGGGCACACAAACAACCCCGCCATTGTCCCCTACGGTCCGCCTTGTTCCCCGACAGGTCGCAAGCCAGACGGCCCGGCGACTTCGGAACAGGCTCTGGATTGCGTGGAAGGGACTGCTTTTGTAGGACATAACTCCCGGGTAGTCCACAGAGCGGCTGTTCTGCCTCCCGGGTTTCACAGCCGGCCTCTGGGTTGCAAGAGCTGTAGCAGCTCGTCCATGGAATGGAATTCCCCCAGGCCGGCTGGGCAAATTCCTGGGGTATCGCTGTAGCAGCAAAAACAGGCCACTTGCTGCACTATTTGCAAGGGGTCAATCAAATGGCGTAGCCACTCACCCACCTGTTGCCAGAGAGCCATAGCCTGCTCTGACAGCCCTTTGTTGGGTTAAACTCCCAGTCTATTATATTCTTCACCTGCCGGCCTGGGGACAGCCCATCGTTAACAGGGACCTTGGTCCCGATGGGCTCTCGGCTTTCCTACCAGAAGAGCATACTGAGCCACTCGTGTGTTTCCCCAGAAGCCAGCCCACGCCTGTGGGTCCCCTCTACCTTCTCCACGAGATGGGTTGGTAGCCCCGGGTTATGCTCGTGGAGCAGAGCCTGCACCGCGTCCTTCCTGACCCTCCGGCGCACTCCCTGCCCCGAAACTCGGCCCCGGTACTCACCCACCTGGTTCCTTGAAAGTCCGTGTCCCGGGTTCTTCGGGGACACCATCCTGCCGACTACGCCACTGTAAGAACTGGAGACCAGAGGCGTGGAAAGGTTTGGGGCAGCCACCCGTTTAATGCGGTTTCCCGGCTGCAAAAGTATTTGAGGCATTTTCAAACAGTTGTTCACACAACAGAGTCCAAAACAGAACTGCCTGCCTAAGCAAAGGCAGTGAGCTTTATAGCTCAGAGGGCGGAAATGATGTCGTCCTCTGGGCCGGAACTGGAAGTGACATCACCCTTGGGGCCGGAACCGGAAGTGACCTCATTCTTGGGGCCGGAACCGGAGGTGGTGTGTCCTTCCTGGAAATGGCGGCTCCTGGTGGGATTTCCCGGGTAAGACCTGCAGAGAACTCAGAAAGAGCGTCAGCGTACCCCGCCCCCCCCTGGGCAGATGTATAAACAGTATTGTCTAAGCCCTTCAGCTGCTTCCCATGCACACGTGTGTGACACCATATACTATAATAGACTTCTGGTCGATGGCCGTGGGAGGCGGAGTTACGCCTCCCATGTAATTAAGTGCCTGCCCATATAAGGCCGTCCATCAGCGGCAATCCAACAGAAACATTGCAGCTAAATATTCATGGGTGAAGGACTGTGCTTATGCAGACGAAGATAGTCAGGGTGGTGTTTGGCAGAAACTGTGCACAGACAAAATGTCAACTCGATCTGAATTGCGCGATCACATTCGAAAACATATATCTTTTCAACTTCTATTTAGTCAACACTTAGCATATGCATAGGTGCGGCTGCTGTGGAAATCAGCACGCCTCCCACGTAATTGACTGCCTGCCCATATAAGGCTATTCTTTGCTGCGGTGTCTTCATTCGTTTCCTTGCTTCAACAAGGAAGCAGCTTTCTCACAGCTTCTGCGCTGTTTTATAAACGAGCGACATATAAGAAAGTCCTCTTTCCTTGCTTCACCAACGAGTCAACCTTTTTATTTAATCCACGGGTTCTGCGCTGTTTTATTGTTCATTTCTTACGATTGTTATAGTTATTGTGTACGTATTTTACACTTAGTTTACTGTTCAAGTACCCATTTCCTTTATTTAATCCGCGGCTTTTCTGCTGTTGTTTTGTTCGTTTATTACGATTACTGTATACTTATTTCATTCACTTTCTTTTCCTGACTGCCTGCCCATATTAGGCGCTCCACAGTTTTTTGGTGAAGCAGCTTTCTCACAGCTTCTGCACTGTTTTGTAAACGAACGACATATAAGAAAGTTCTTTTTCCTTGCTTAGCAGCAGGCAACCTTTTTATTCAATCCACGGGTTCTGCGCTGTTTTATTGTTCATTTGTTATGATTGTTATAGTTATTGTGCAGATATTTTATACTTTGTTTACTGATCAAGTACCCATTCCCTTTATTCTTCCAACTGTACCCCTATTAAAATGTCTATCGACGTAATCACCATCAATCAAAGAACTATCACTTACAGAGTGGTGTCCATGCCCGGAGATGGCGCCTGCCTTTTCCATTCTCTGTGTTACATATTGCACGGATATATCAGGCTGACTTTTGATATCCACAAGGACATTGTGTCTTATGTATTAAATGACTGGGAGAGGTTCAAAGTATGGACTGATGATGGTACAGTAGATAATTATAGTACACAGGAGCACTATAAGACTGAAATGCTTAAGCCCTTGTCCTATGGTTCTGCATGTGAGTTGATGGCTGCCGCTGAATTGTTTGGTTGTCGCTTTCAAGTGTTCCGAAATAGGCAAATATTTTACACCTTTGGAGAACCATTACCAATGCCTCTTAAACACCTTAGATTCACAGGTGACAATTTGAGTAGTGGACACTTTGATGTTTATGAATATTTCAACTCTCAAAAGCTGGATGCGAAGTTATTAATGAAGCCGGTTGTATGCTTACATCGATTGACACATGCTGAATGTCACTTCAACACAAATCCAGCTGATTATTATACCGGCAATCCAAGCTATGAGAACACAGTAAAAAGGAGGCGTATCAGACGTCGTGGTAGATTTTCTCATACAGCTAGACGGAATCAACTTCATGCAGCTGCTGCGAAATACTCGCAGAAAAATCCAGAAGTTAATAGGGACGCTGTCGCTAAATACTCGCAAACACATCCAGAAGTTCATAGGGACGCTGTCGCTAAATACTCGCAAGCACATCCACAAGTTAATAGGGACGCTGGCGCTAAATACTCGCAAGCATATCCACAAGTTCATAGGGACGCTGTCGCTAAATACTCGCAAGCACATTCACAAGTTCATAGTGACGTTGTCACTAAATACTCGCAAGCCCATCCACAAGTTCATAGGGACGATGTCGCTAAATACTCACAAGCACATCCACAAGTTCATAGGGACGCTGTCGCTAAATACTCGCAAGCGAATCCACAAGTTCATAGAGACGCTGTCGCTAAATACACAGAGGCAAATCCACAATTTAATAAAGGGTTCTGTTTCTAGATACGATCCCAATAATAAAAAGCGGCTCATACGAAAACAACAGGTTTGGCTCAAAAAAGCCAATTGTGGATTTGCGTACGACCCAAACATACATTATGAGTCTGACAAAACAGTACACATTAGATCCATGGATGTTCACTGTAACTATTGTCAAGCAAAGAAGTGGAAATGCGAGTCTCCTGGTTTGTGCTGTAACGGTGGTAAAGTCTCTCTCACTCCTTTATGTAAGCTTCCTCACCTTCTTCAGGCCCTGTTAAATGGCGAACATCCTCAAAGTGAGCATTTCTTGAACAACATTCGAAAGTACAACAGCACATTTCAAATGACATCATTTGGTGCTAACCAAATCGTTGAGGGAAATTTTATGCCTTCATTTAAAGTTCAGGGACAAGTGTATCACTTGATTGGCAGTCTTTTACCTATGCCAAGTGAAGAACACAAATTTTTGCAAATTTATTTCGTCGGGGATGATGAAAAGGAAGCACGAATCCGCTGCGCTAATTTTTCTGGACTTAACATGCCCCTGGTCAAGCAATTACAAAAAATGCTTCATGACTGTAACACTTACATCCACGACTTCCACTCCACAATCAACACTATTTCAGATGATGACAAACACTTCAAAGTTGTCATTCACGCAGACAAAAAACCATTACATGCACATAAAGGCAGATTTAATAAACCCACAGTTCATCAAGTTGGTGTTGTCATCGTTGGGTAAACGTTCAACAATAGAGATATTGTCTTGAAAACCAGAGACAATAAACTGCAACGCATTAAAGAAACCCACAGATCCTATGATGCACTTCAATATCCTCTCATGTTCTGCTATGGTGAAGACGGCTATTCTGTGTCTATACCTCAAGTTCATCCTGCCAGTAACTTACCTATGAACAAAACCGTCTCTGCAGCAAACTTCTATTTATACCGGCTTATGATCAGACAACATCATGCTAATAATATCCTTTTCTTCCGAACTTTATTAAATCAGTTTTTAGTTGATTTGTACGCAAAAATTGAATCCGAAAGACTAAATTATATCAGACTAAATCAAAAAAAACTACGGGCTGAAAATTACGTTCACCTCAAAGATGCTATTGACAAAAACGACACTGATTTAACAGATCTTGGTCAAGCTGTGATATTACCATCATCCTTCACTGGAGGACCTTGCTATATGCACGAGCGTACACAAGACGCAATGACATATGTTCATCGTTATGGCCGCCCTGACTTATTCATCACATTTACTTGCAATCCTAAATGGCCTGAGATCTCTGAAATTCTCCTTCCACGTCAAAAACCTCATGATCGCCACGACCTTATCAGTCGTGTATTTCATCTCAAGATCCGCAAAATGATAGACTTGCTCACGAAGAGTAACATTTTTGGCTGTACAAATTGCTACATGTACACCATAGAGTGGCAAAAGCGAGGTATTCCCCATGCACACATTCTATTGTGGCTAAAGGACAGGATTAAACCAGCTCTCAGCGATCAACTCATCCGTGCAGAAATTCCTGATACACAGACTGGCCCTGCCCTACACAAAATAGTAAAATCCAACATGATTCACATCCCATGTGGACCTCATAATATCAACTCGCCCTGCATGAGCAACAGAATATGCACTAAGAAGTACCCGCGTCCGTTCATCTCACAAACTCAGACCAGAGAAGATGGTTACCCTCAGTACCGCCGGCGCGCACCTGCTGATGGAGGTCATACAATTAACATCAAAGGAGTACATATTGACAACAGATGGGTGGTCCCTTATAGTCCTGTGCTGTCCCGCTTCTTCAATGCTCACATCAATGTCGAATTTTGCAATTCAGTAAAATCGATCAAATACATCTGCAAGTATGTTAACAAAGGAAGTGACCAGGCAGTATTTACAATACAAACTCAAAATGACGAAGTATCTCGATACGAAGCTGGTTGTTACATTAGTAGCTCTGAAGCAGCCTGGCGCATTTTGTTTTCCCATTCATGAACGTTTCCCTCCGGTCGTTCATCTTGCTGTGCATCTTGAGAACGGACAAAGAATTCACAGAAGGCAATCTTGCATGTAAAGTACACAATCCACCACAAACGACCCTTTTAGCGTTCTTTGACCTTTGCAAGCACGATGATTTTGCAACAACCTAATTGAAGCAACTATTTTTACTGGCAGTGCCTCAGGTAAAAATAGTTTTTATTCCTCGCATCCCCGTTATACCATCTAATCTCCCATTTCAATTCAAACGCATTCAATTTCCAGTAAGACTCTGCTTCACAATAACAATTAATAAGTCTCAGGGACAAAAACTACAAAAGGTTGGCATTGATTTGAGGCAGGATTGCTTTTCACATGGCCAACTGTATGTTGCATGCTCAAGAGTAAGCTCAGCACACAGCTTAGTCATATTACAACCGGAGGGCCGAACTGACAACGTAGTATATAGAGAGATCCTTAACAATTACATTTTTATATATTTTACCTCAGTCAAAAAATGTTTACTTTTTTCTTAATAAAAATATTCAGGCAGTATTTTACCACTGCGAAGTGCGGGTATTTTTCTAGTATATATATATATATACTAGCAAAATACCAAGCTCAACGCGAGAAGTAGTGTGTTAAAGAAGTAAAAAAAGAAAAGGAAACATTTTGAAAATAACGTAACATGATTGTCAAAGTAATTGTTTTGTGTATTTGGCCGCAGCGTCACAAAGTTGTTTTCATCTAGCTGCATCAGAAAATGTACCACGACGTCTAACACGCCCCCTTTTTAGTGTTTTCTCACAGCTTGGATTGCTGCTGTTATAATCGGTATGAGTCTACATATATATATATATATATGTACAGTATATATATATATACTATATATATATATACATACATATATACAGTACATATATATACACATACATATCTTCACATATACATATCTACATATACACAGATATATATATACATACCTATCTACATCATATATACACACACATACATACATACATACACACACACACATATATATAAATTGTGTGTATGTATGTATGTATGTATGTATGTATGTGTGTGTATATCAAAGTCAAAGTCAAAGTCAACTTTATTGTCATCTCTGCTATACACTGTACAGGTACATAGAGAGACGAGACGACGTGGCTCCAGGTTTCCAGTATAGACAAACATAGAACAGCATAACAGAGGATATAGAATAAATAGGCATATGAAATAGACAATAAATAAGTGACACATTTTAAACTAGAGAATGTGCAATATGCATTTAAATAAAGTTTAAGAGTTTTTAAATAAAGTTAGAACTAGAAAAAGACGAAGAGGTAGGAAGAGGAAGTGTGATGGCTGGGAGTGAGTTCATGAGTCTTATGGCTTGTGGGAAGAAGCTATCACGCATCCTGGAAGACCGAGACCTGATGCTGCGGAAGCGTCTGCCAGAAGGAAGGAGCGTGAAAAGTCCGTGTGAAGGATGAGAGGGGTCGAGCACGATGCAGGAGGCCCTTTTGATGCAGCGTCTGTGGAAGATGTCCTGCAGTGGCGGAAGAGACGTTCCAATGATGTTTCCAGCTGCTTTGATGATCCTTTCAATCCGCCTGATATCAGCAACAGTACTGTTTCCGAACCAGGTGGAGATGCAGCTGGTTAGGACGCTCTCTATAGTGCCCCTGTAGAGGGTGGGAGGGGGCAGGTTGGCTCGCTTCAGTCGTCTCAGAAAGTGTAGACGCTGCTGGGCCTTTTTGGTGATGGAGGTGGTGTTGGTGGTCCAGGTGAGATCATCTGAGATGTGAACTCCCAGGAACTTGGTGTTTTACAGTCTCAACCGTGGAACCGTGAATGCTAAGTGGTGTGTGGGTGGAGCGAGCTTTCCTGAAGTCGATGACCATTTCTTTAGTTTTGTCCACATTCAGCGACAGGTTGTTGTCACTGCACCAGGCAGCCAGCTGCTTCACCTCATCTCTGTATGCAGATTCATCGTTGTTTTTGATGAGCCCCACCACGGTCGTGTCGTCGGCGAATTTGATGATGTGGTTTGAGCTGTGCAGGGCAGTGCAGTCGTGAGTCAGGAGTGTAAACAAAAGTGGACTGAGAACGCAGCCCTGAGGAGCTCCGTACTCAGCCTGATGGTGCTGGAGACAGTGTCACCGATTCGGACGGACTGAGGTCTCTCTGACAGGAAATCAAGTATCCAATTGCAGAGTGAGGTGCTTAGTCCCAACTTGCTCAGTTTCACACACAGTCTATGGGGGATGATGGTGTTGAACGCTGAACTAAAGTCTATGAACAGCAATCTAACATAAGAGTCTTTATTGTCCAGGTGAGAGAGGAAAGGTGAAGTGCAGTGGATATGGCGTCCTCAGTTGACCTGTTTGTGCGATAGGCGAACTGCATAGGGTCCAGTGAGTGGGGGAGGTTGCTCTTCACTCGTGCCATGACAAGCCTCTCAAGGCACTTCATGATGATGGGGTCAGTGCGATGGGCGGTAGTCATTCAGGCAGGAAACTGAAGATTTCTTTGGCACTGGGATGATGGTAGTGGACTTGAAGCACGTCGGGACGATCATCTGGCTCAGTGAAGTGTTAAAGATGTCTGTGAACACCTCGGCGAGCTGATCAGCGCAGTCTCTGAGCACTCGACCTGTAATGTTGTCCGGACCGCAGCTTTACGGGTTGATCTTGGAGAAAGTTCTCCTCACGCCAGCTGCAGGCAGAGAGATGGTCTGGTCGGTGATGAGAGGTGTCGCTTGCCGGTGGCATGTTGTTCAGTGCGCCAAACCGTGCGTAGAACTTGTTCAGTTCCTCAGGGAGTGTGGCATCTCCCTCACAGCTGCTTGATGCTGGCTTGTACTGGGTGACAGCCTGGATGCCCTGCCATAGACTGCGGAGTCTTTTGCGTCTTTGAAGTGGTGCTGGATCTTTTGCCATACGCCGCTTTGCTTGGCGGATAGAGCGAGAGAGGTTTGCCCTAGCTGTTCTAAGGGCAGCTGTACTCCCGGACCGGAACGCAGCATCTCTCTCTCTCAGCAGCGCGCGCACCTGTGCTGTGAACCAGGGTTTCTCATTGGCTCTAGTAGTGATGTTCTTCAGGACGGTAACATCCTCTGTGCACTTGGTAATGTAACAGGTCACAGATTCTGCAAACTCGTCCAGGTTAACACAGCCGTCATACGTCGCCGCCTCTCTAAAAACATTCCAGTCCGTACATTCAAAACAGTCCTGGAGTGCGGAGACCGCTCCACTGGGCCAGACTCGGATGGTTTTCCTGGCAGGTCTCGTGCGTTTCAGCAGCGTCGAGTATGCAGGTCGCAGCATCACTGTAGCGTGGTCGGAAGAGCCGATGTGTGGGCGCAGTGCTGCTTTGTAGGCACCACGCACGTTGGTGTAAACTTTGTCCAGGTAGTTCTCCCCCCTCGTAGCAAAGTCCACATGTTGATGGAATTTGGGGAGAACTGCCTTCAGGTTTGCGTGGTTGAAGTCGCCGGCAATGATGAAAAAGCCGTCCGGGTGTGCGGTCTGGAGCTTGTTGATTTCCTCAGTACAGTTCGGCTAATGCTAGGTTAGCATTAGCGCTAGGCGGCAGGTAAACAGCTACGAGTAGCACCACGGAGAATTCTCTCGCAGGTAGAACGGGCGGCTCTTACGCTAGAAACTCTATCTGTGGCGAGCAGTGGCGACTCACTTCAGCAGAGTTCGTGCACCAGAGACTGTTGATGTAGATGCACAAATATATATATATATATATAATGTAGATAGGTGTGTGTGTATATATATATATATATATATATACATACACATACATACATACATACACACAGGTATATATATGTGTATATATATGTATGCGTCTAGATGTGTGTGTATAGCTTTGGTCACTGAGTGCAAGGGAAAAATAATAAAATGTAGTCTATAAGTTATTAAACAGTAAAACATTAACGTTTTAAGAAGTAAAGCTACATTGAGCATTACTGGAGTGGTTTCGGGTAAACTACATTTTAAAGATGGTGTAACACAACAAGTAAGTAGTACTAACAGCAGCTGGATATGCATATGGATGATCTCTCGGTAGTAGATCCCTTTTGAAAGGCGCTACACGACGGCTGTGGTATAGAAATTACATTTTCTATGTGAACGTCCAAATTTCTGCCTCTGGTAATGTGCCTTACCGGCATTACCAGCAATTAAAGAAAATTTGTTTTGTGTCCTCTGCAGTGTTAAGAGAGAAAGGCTTTGGTTTGGGATAAAAGGAAAAAAGGTGTAAAGAAAGGAAAGTTGCCTTTTTCTTTTATATAGTGTAGAGAGATGTCTTTGCTGACGATATGAGTGCCTTTTGGGGACAGTTGCAGTGGGTCTTGTGAAGACTGGTGAGACGTCCCTGTTATGGCACAGTTGGTCCTCCACTCCTGTGCGTGTCTTCATAATCCGAGCTGACGACCTCATAATCGTATACGTGCAAAAGAAAGTGCGAAGCGCCTTAATATTAGTTTGCAGCAGTGTAGAAAAGGGGTCCCGTGTTTGCACTTGTCTGGGCTATAGCTCAGGGGGAGGAGGAAAAAAATTAAAAGTACTCACTTTGACTTAAGGCAGAAGCGCAGTCAGCATCTCAAAGGTCAGCACAGCTATGCACGCGCGCGCCGGCTGCCCAACTTTTGTAGTATTTTTGCACTGCAGGAAACACCACTTTTTGCAGACACGTTCACGTGAGCAAAACTCTCCGCACTCTTTAGAGGTTGTTCATAGTCAGTTCACGTGAGCCGCTCGGAGTACATGCATCAAAGCTTCTGAGCTGTGCCTGTGCTATCTTGTGCGATCTCGCGATGTCCACGCTATTATTAAATGTTAGCTAAGACCCGGCACTTAAAATTTTCTCGCTACAGCAATTTTAACTCTGTTACAAAGTGATCCAAAGTCTCGTTTATACCTCGTGTCTTCTCATTAAACTTGTATCTTGAGAATAAAGTATTCAGCATTTTTCTTCAGCGCTCTTTGGGGGCTCTTCCTTCTTTTCTATGTACTGCGGTCAATTCACGTGATTACGTGGGAGGCGTGATGATGTCACACGAAGCTCCGCCCCCCACGGCCATTGGGCTAACGTCCATTACAGTATATGGAGAAAAATAGGTTCCAGTTATGACCATTACGCAAAGAATTTCGAAATGAAACCTGCCCAACTTTTGCAAGTAAGCTGTAAGGAATGAGCCTGCCAAATTTCAGCCTTCCACCCACACGGGAAGTTGGAGAATTAGTGATGAGTGAATGAGTCAGTGAGTGAGTGAGTGAGTGAGTGAGTGAGTGAGGGCTTTGCCTTTTTAGTATAGTATATATATATATATATATATATATATATATATATATTATATATATATGTATATACTGAGTATACTTTAAACACAAAATATATGTTGTCACATCTTGCATAACTGAATAACCATTATGGCACAATAACAATTCATTACATTTATGGTCACTACAGTATTTGGATTAAATAATCTTCATGTGGGAAAAGGCTGACTCGTATAAATAAGTACAGCCGAGTAATGCAGTCAAAGAGGTAGCACATTTCCTCATGTTTGGGTACTTTTCCTCTGTTAATAAGTTCCAAAACTGTCCAAGAGCCCCAGACTTCAGCTGAATATCATCCTGTAGTGTCAAAATCTCATTCTCCACTGTAGAGGAGTTTTAGCTGAAACAGTGTTGCAATTTTTGATGCGAGTGAACCACAAACAACATCTTCCCTAAATGGACAGCACTTAAATGTAGCGATTGTTACAAGTAAAGCTGAGTCTTGAAACCGTCTGTCAAAGTCTGACAGACGATTTTCAGTCTGCTCTGTTTAGTGAATGCTGTCAAGTTGCGCACACACCTTCCATTGCGTCTCTAGGTCTGACGCGAGGTTTTGGATGTTCCTCAAATCAAGCCGCTGCAGCCTTGAGGACAGATGTTGCATTTTTCGTTTGAAAGCATTAACTGAGCTAGTTATATTGACCATTGTAAAAAGGCGCTATATAGGCACCGGACCCGACACAGAGACACGTATAACAGGTACAAGACCTTTATTTTTCTTCACCCGTGGGCGCACGTCTTCCCCGTGACCCACAGGCAATACACAGTCCCACAAACCACCAGTCCAACTCACAGCAACACCACCTTCCTTCCTTTACCACCACTCCTTCTCAAGCTTTGTCTCCTTCCTCCCAACTCTGGCTCCTTGAGTGGTGGTGGCTGGCCCTTTTTATAACCCACCTGGAAGTGTTCCAGGTGCTTGACTAGCTGGTCCTAATTGCACCTCCGGGTGGGGCTGAAGATTCGTCCAGGCAGGCTACTGAATCCATGCAGCTCACCCTAGCGGCCATCAAAGCCCCCAACCAGTCTGTGGAGGACTCCATCTCCCATGGAGCCCTGCGGGTGGTTGGGGAATCACCGTCAGCCATGGAGGCTGCCACCAAGCGTCCCGGGGGAGGTACTGGAGTGCCCATGGTGGCTCCCCCAGAACATAAGCAGCAGGGGTGTCCCTGCCAGGCATGGGACCCGGCTGTCCATCACACCATATTGACCATTTTCCTTGCTCATTCATCATGTTGGTCAGATCGGAACAAAAATGCCAAGTCTAGCGGCGATTGATCGTTATTAAGTTGCTTGTATTCTGCATGTTTAATGACAAGGAGAAACTCCATTTTCTCCAGCCAGGGGTCTTGAAATTTTAACAGGAATTTCTACCTAGCCATCTGTCGCAATGAAGGCCTCTTTTATCATCTCTCCATCTTGGAAGGACGTCTTATGCTTAATGATTGAGTGACTCACCCAGAACGATGCTTCAGTGTGCCTGCCTTTGCTTTTGAATTCAGCTGAGTGAAAAATGATGGCTGTCCGATTAACTGTGATTTTAGTTCCCTCTCCTTTCTCTTTCTCAGATCACTTTTCGGAAGGAAGCCAGTTTCGTAATATTTATGAACAGTTCGAAAGTGCCTTTCCACATTTTCCTTCTTTGGAATAGCAATGATACATTGACAGATCAGACAAACGCACTTCGATTGTGACATTCTGAGAAAAAAAAAATCCTCCAATTCCACATCCAACCCATACCCAACCCAACAAATTTTTAACTAAATCACAGCTGGAGTTTTGCAGTAGCTCGCACGTTTGATCGTGCGTTTTTCGTGCGAAGAAAAGAGATCTCAGACTGGCCGCCCTGTATGTCAATCAAGTGGCAAATTCCATATGGAGGATATATAGACTAACATTTAAAAATATTTTTTTGAATGCAATGCGATCTACCTGCACTTCCTTTCCGATCTACCGGTCGATCGCAATTGACGTATTGGGCACCTATTTTGCATCTTATTAAATTGTCTAAAAAGATTCTAGCCTTATTCTAGGCCTATGTTATTTAAAAAGCCATATTTTACATTTTGTCCACCAGAGGGCTTCTTTCATTTGTAAACTGATATTTGTTTCAATTATTTGAAAGACATTATTTAATAGTAACCATTTGTATTTTAAAAATTTTGCATGCTTAGTCTACATCCACTAGCTCTATTTGTATTGTTCTTTTAACTAATTTATCTCCTAACTTAGACTTGTATTTTTTATTTTCTGGACAATCTTCAAATCTCTGTGTTGTATTCACTCACAGATTACAAGTCACTATTTCCTTCCTATCTAGTTGTAAATCTGTAATCTCAGCAATTTCCTCATTGTTGAAAGCCACAGCTGCTAACAATTTTCATGTATTTTCTACATATCCTACACCTCCTATTATTTCCAATGCAATTACTGATTTGCATTATTAGAACTAAATGGTAAATATATAGCACTTTTTTGAAGAAAATGTTATTTCTTTGGATGACTTGTTATTGACTCTTCTCTATTCTGCTTCTCTTTTTAGCATCCTGCATTAGTACTTGGTGCCACATTGCAATGTTACTACTCCTGCCCTTGAATAGTGACATCATAGATGCGGGAAGCCTTGGGTTTCAATGTGCATCTTATTCCACTTTAATTTTTACAGTTGTGCATTTCAGAATGTACCTGAATTATTGTAGAATACCTAAGAGGGAGAGGATGTCCTAGGTAATCAGTTGTCCTAGGTAATCAGAACTGTGACTAAGCACAGTCTTACCAATCATGGAATCCCAATATGTTTATTTTCTCTAAGAATGGAGTTAACTGACGTTTTTGCTTTCATGTATTCTATTGCCAACTTACTACATCTTGGTTGTTATGTTAGTGAGACTTCATATTACCATAACATCCATGGATTCTTCCATCTTCCCAACCTGCTTATCGAAGGAAGGGTCATGGGGCAGCTGTAGGCTGCCATAAGGTGCAAGGCATGTACAACATCTGGACAGGGAGCCAATTCATCTCTTGGAGAACACGAAAGGGACGATTTAGCAACTCCATTCCACCTAACCTGCATATTATTGGATTGTGGGAGTAACCAGAACACTCAAAGGAAACCAACATGTACATGCCAACTCATTGCAGGAAACATGCAGGACAGCTGTGCCGTCTATTATAAGCTATTTCATCTGTTTTGTGTTTAACTGTATACTTTCTTAATTTGTGTGTCAGTATATGTAAATATTTTAGTTTTTAATATTTTTTTTACATTATAGTTTGTGAATACTTTATATAAAAAAATACTTTGATCCTTTTCTCAGTGAAGGGAGATAAACTGCATTTAACTAAATGGAACTGTATTTTTCCCACATCTTTCTTTTTTATACCACCAAAATGCTATACTGTTTGACATAAATGTCATTTCATTGTCCAATTTAACCCTCTCTATCAGTCCTCGTGAAAGCCAGTTATTGATCAGTTTAATAAAATATCCACACAAATAGTAACCCCCATATTAAAGTCCACCAAATATTTAGGCATAATATAAACAATCTAAAACATGAATGACCTACTTGTATAGACTACTTCATAGACTCAATAGTGTATTATAATTGCAATACAAAAGTTAACACAATGATTTTATTCTCTTTCAGAAACCAATTGTGTTTGTTTCTACACTGGAATGGGCATATACTGTGATATGAATAAACAATTAAAACACTGAATGCATAGCTATTACCAAAATAAAATAAGGCAATTTTAATTTTAGTTAGACTCTTCCTGTCCACTTTCTTTGTAAACATTTTTCATTTAAAATTGGGGAAAAAGTAACGGTGAAAAATCAAAGGCACAGCACTTTTAAACAATAAAAGCATATAACAAATCCCTATGAATTGAATGTTGCACGCTCTTCGTCTTTTCTGGAAGGGAAGGCAATTTAAGGCTTTGCAAGCATATGTGTTTTTTGCATTTATTTGGAAGGAAATTCAGAATAGAGGTTTTCGATTTGGATAGTGAACTTTGGAGACAATAGAACACCTTTCACATAGAATGATTATGAATATTGAAGGATTCAGGTACTGTATAATAGTAAAAGCCCACAGTTCAAAGTAAAAGTTGAAAATGTAATATAATTAATAGTTTTGGCAGGGTATTTCCAGTCCAAAACCATTAATGTAAAGCAATATTAAAAAAAAGTCAAATCAATTTGCTTTCCATAGGGTTCATGTGCCTCCCCTTTTTCCCTCTCTCACAGAGGTCCACGCATGGTAGTTTGCCAGCGATCTTGAATTTTCTCTAAACGTATATCTAGCACAATGTTTGATTTGATCTTTTTTAATTGTTTGGCACATGGGCAGTAATAGTTTTTCTGAGTACCTCTGGACACTCTGTTCATCTTGGCATCAAGACTTATCATTTGTGTGGTTAACCCCAAATGACACCAAGCTAGGGCCTCCTACTCTGTAATGGTTAGTAAATTAGGTGTATCTGGTCTCAATCTATAACATAATGGTGTACTAACTTCTGGCACAATAGAACAATGTATTTCTGTTAATTTTTGTTAATGGAATAAAATCAAAATATTTTCTTACGCTATAAATTGGTAGCACTGAAATGAAAGGCTGAAGCATTGAACTATAATATGGATAGATAGATAGATAGATAGATAGATAGATAGATAGATAGATAGATAGATAGATAGATAGATAGATAGATAGATAGATAGATAGATAGATAGATAGATAGATACTTTATTAATCCCAAGGGGAAATTCACATAATCCAGCAGCAGTATACTGATACAAAGAAACAATATTAAATTAAATAGTAATAAAATGAAAAGAATTAAAATAAAATTAATGTTCGTGATTTACTCCCGGGTGGAATTGAAGAGTCGCATAGTGTGGGGGAGGAACGATCTCTTTAGTCTGTCAGTGGAACAGGACAGTGACAAAAGTCTGTCACTGAAGCTACTCCTCTGTCTGGAGATGACACTGTTAAGTGGATGCAGTGGATTCTTAATGATTGACAGGAGTTTGCTTAGTGCCCGTCGCTCTGCCACAGATGTTAAACTGTCCAACTTTAATCCTACAATGGAGCCTGCCTTCTTAACAAGTTTGTCCAGGCGTGAGGCGTCTTTCATCTTTATGCTGCCACCCCAGCACACCACCGCGTAGAAGAGGGCACTCGCCACAACCGTCTGGTAGAACATCTGCAGCATCTTACTGCAGATGTTGAAGGATGCCAACCTTCTCAGAAAGTATATTCTGCTCTGAGCTTTCTTACATAGAGCATCAGTATTGGCAGTCCAGTCCAATTTGTCATCCAGCTGCACCCCCAGATATTTATAGGTATGCACCCTCTGCACACAGTCACCTCTGATGATCAGAGGGTCAATGAGGGGCCTGGGCCTCCTAAAATCCATCACCAGCTCCTTGGTCTTGCTGGTGTTAAGGTGTAAGTGGTTTGAGTCGCGCCATTTAACAAAGTCTTTGATTAACTTTCTGTACTCCTCCTCCTGCCCACTCCTGATGCAGCCCACAATAGCAGTGTTATCAGCGAACTTTGCACGTGGCAGGACTCCGAGTCATATTGGAAGTCTGATGTATATAGACTGAACAGGACCGGAGAAAGTACAGTCCCTCTGGCGCCTGTATTGCTGAACACAATGTCAGACCTGCAGTTCCCAAGACGCACATATTGAGGTCTGTCTGTAAGATAGTCCACAATCCATGCCACAAGGTGTGAATCTACTCCCATTAATATTTTAATAAGATGTAATCTAGACCATATGGCGAAACTCTAAGCAGTTTAGTTTTCTCCATTTGTCTTGCAGAAAGGCCCAAGATGCCCTTCTCCATGTGACAGTAATTACAAACATTTACACAAAACTCTTTTGATTGTACTACAAGATGTCCATTTTTGCAAGGTTAAAGCAGAAGAAGTTGAAACCTTCACACTGATCATCACACATAACATATCTGAACAACATATTGGTCTTTTACTTCCTTGAGATAACAGAAGATCTACCCTTCAACTGAATACCAAAAATTACAGCAAGCTTTCACGTCAGACTGAGTCTCTGCAGTAGACCATATGATACTATTGAGAGAGTTTGAAATCGCTTTCACCTTTTGTTTTTTTCCAGCTTTGAACTTTGACTGTGAGAGAAAATCCAAGATGGAAGTCATACTCAGTGGTACTGATTTCAATAACACCAAATCCAAGGAATAAGAAAGAACACTATTGCTACTTAACAGTTTTGATAACATTTTTTATACTTGAAATCTCTTATAACTAGATTACTACATTGTCGTTTTATTGGCTATTAAAAAGAAGAGATGGCACAAGCTTCACACAGAGTTGGTGAGGTGTGTGTTTTGCCTGTTGTTTCTTAAAAAACAGATTTATTGTTTTTCATTTCACATCTATATACATTTATTTTATACAAATGCTTTACAATGCATACCTTTTTATGTTAGAGCAAGTCTACTCATTAAACAATTCCTTGACAGGGCAAAGGCATGCAGGTTTTAGAAGATTTGCCTCACATTTTCCAGTGGTGTACAATTAATTGCCAGACACTTTAAGAATATGAATTTTATGCAATAATTCATCATTTCTAAAAATACTTTTTCAAAACGTATAAACTGTTCATTTTCATTGTTTATTATTAATATCTTTTCTGTTAAACTTCTGTTAAACTGTGGAAGATTAGATGCTGCAAAAATGTGTTTTTAAGAATAATTTTAGTTGAAAGGATATGAAAACAAAGAAAAGCAGTTAGAGGCCAAAGCACATTTTGTTTCAGACAAACAGTAAAAATGTGTCCTCATTTTTCTGTTTGGTTTTTGACTTTTTTAAGGCTGATTCTCATTCTTTCCAATTCCCAAATGAAACACTTAAATATCTGGATGCCAGACAAGCATACCTACTGATGGAAAATTAATGCTTTTTAAACAAAATTTGCAGCAGCTATCTGCAGTGTTAACATTTTTCTTTTTTTTCTTTTCTTTTTAGAACTTTTGGTTGGATTTGAATATATTCTTTTTTGTGATCAAATTTTTATTAACATAATAAAAAAATGATAAATATGTACTACTAAGAAATGACTGTATGTAAGAAATCTTATGCTATACAACCAGGAGGAGTTTTGATGAAAACTCACCACACCATCACTCTCAACTAAGGGGTTTGACTGGGGAGGCAGAATAATCCCAGTTTTTGGTGAACTGCCTAGATGCTCCATTAATTCATGGTGCAGACAGCTGTAGGTGAATAAAATTAAAGTATGAGGACTCACAGTCCTACAAAGTGATCAGTTCAAATATCTTCCATTTGGATACAAGGAGCAATGTGCACAGAGGGGGAGCAAGGCTTATGAAGTCTAGGAAAATAAGAGTTTCTCATAAAGGTTGAAGTATAATTGACAACATTAAAGAAAGAGAACAAAAAATGACAAATGAGAAAACCAAAACAACAGGACAACAACAGAGCATGTGCACAAACCTGTAATTATGACAGGGTGAATCTGGGCAAATAGCTATTCAGTATACACTCACCTAAAGGATTATTAGGAACACCTGTTCAATTTCTCATTAATGCAATTATCTAATCAACCAATCACATGGCAGTTGCTTCAATGCATTTAGGGGTGTGGTTCTGGTCAATACAATCTCCTGAACTCCAAACTGAATGTCAGAATGGGAAAGAAAGGTGATTTAAGCATTTTTGAGCGTGGCATGGTTGTTGGTGCCAGAGGGGCCGGTCTGAGTATTTCACAATCTGCTCAGTTACTGGGATTTTCCCGCACAACCATTTCTAGGGTTTACAAAGAATGGTGTGAAAAGGGAAAAACATCCAGTATGCGGCAGTCCTGTGGGCAAAAATGCCTTGTTGATGCTAGAGGTCAGAGGAGAATGGGCCGACTGATTCAAGCTGATAGAAGAGCAACTTTGACTGAAATAACCACTCGTTACAACCGAGGTATGCAGCAAAGCATTTGTGAAGCCACAACACGCACAACCTTGAGGCGGATGGGCTACAACGGCAGAAGACCCCACCGGGTACCACTCATCTCCACTACAAATAGGAAAAAGAGGCTACAATTTGCACGAGCTCACCAAAATTGGACAGTTGAAGACTGGAAAAATGTTGCCTGGTCTGATGAGTCTCGATTTCTGTTGAGACATTCAAATGGTAGAGTCAGAATTTGGCGTAAACAGAATGAGAACATGGATCCATCATGCCTTGTTACCACTGTGCAGGCCGGTGGTGGTGGTGTAATGGTGTGGGGGATGTTTTCTTGGCACACTTTAGGCCCCTTAGTGCCAATTGGGCATCGTTTAAATGCCACGGGCTACCAGAGCATTGTTTCTGACCATGTCCATCCCTTCATGACCACCATGTACCCATTCTCTGATGGCTACTTCCAGCAAGATAATGCACCATGTCACAAAGCTCTAATCATTTCAAATTGGTTTCTTGAACATGACAATGAGTTCACTGTACTAAAATGGCCCCCACAGTCACCAGATCTCAACCCAATAGAGCATCTTTGGGATGTTGTGGAACGGGAGCTTTGTGCCCTGGATGTGCATCCCACAAATCTCCATCAACTGCAAGATGCTATCCTATCAATATGGGCCAACATTTCTAAAGAATGCTTTCAGCACCTTGTTGAATCAATGCCACGTAGAATTAAGGCAGTTCTGAAGGCGAAAGGGGGTCAAACACCGTATTAGTATGGTGTTCCTAATAATCCTTTAGGTGAGTGTATACTATGAGGAGTTACATAAAGCCTCGACACATACAGAATGTAAATTAAATAAAGCAATGATTATGGTTCCTCAAGGAAAAGATAATTATTTTTTAGACGGAATCTTGGCAAATAGATGGGATTAAGAGGAGATCTTGAAACCACCAACAGATGAGGAACAGGGTTATATAGGAGGATTTTTGGTGCAAAAAGCAGAGAACCGGAATTAGATTTTTGAGTATGGGGAAGGAGCGTGCAAAGGCAGAAAATAGAATGGCTGCAAAGACAAGATGTAAGTGAACCCCTATAAGCCCTGTAATCTGTATCTGTAAGATACAGATAGAAGAAAAAAGGAAAATGAATGAATCACAAAATGAGATTGAAACCATTTAAGTTATTCAAACACAGGACTACCAAACAGAACACACAATGTGGTAATGTCAAACTACATGCAGACTGATTCAATACCAGGGCATCCCCTAACCATGAACATTTAACACGGGAAAATGTATGTACAATTTGGGCACAGAAAATAACTGCCTGTTTGTTTGGTGCCAGTTCTGGATAGCATATACTATAATGGGCCCTTGGCACAGCTTACAGAAATTAAGAGTCAAATTGGCATAGCCAATTGTGTTTAACTTCTATGGGAGATAGAATCATTCAGAAATCAGGCCGCAAGAAGAGAAAGAAGAGCTTGCCTAATTCCAAAAATGATGCAGCAGATGGGCCAAGTGATACAGTTCCAAAGGTGAAAGTGAGATGCTAACATCACACTTAAATGGTTTAAATAAATAAACAATAAATAAAGAGAGAATCTCTAACCAGTTAAAAAAAAAGACAGAGTAAAGGCATAACAGACTTTGTGTGTTTGAATTGAGATTGAGATTGACATTTATCTTCACAGAAGGAAATAAAAACAAAAATATTTCTTCATGGTTGTACCAAAAGCTAGATGTCCACCAGCAGATTTTTATGCCACAGCATCTCTTCTGGGTTTAAGTCTGTACTTTAACCAGGTTAGTCCAGAAATTTCATTCTGATTTGCAGTCATTCTGATTTGGGCTTGCTATTGTGTTTTGATTTGACCCAGCTATACTTTGGCTTCACAGATGGATGACTGAATATTCTCTTTATGAACTTTCTCATACTGAGCAGAACTCATGATTTCTTCAGTTATGGCAAGCCATCCAGTTCATGAAACAGTAAAGCAACCCAATGCAATTGTGCTATCACCATCAAGTCTAACAATGGTATGAAGTTCTTACAGTGAAATACTCTGTTAGCTGTACATCAAATTGGTGGAGTCATAAAAAAAAAAAATTGGTGGAGCAAGACAAGCCAGCAGTTTTCACAGACTTAAGGCTAAGTGGTTAGGGGTATTTGCTATGTTCAGTGTCAATGTACAGTACATGAAGCAGCAATCAAAGAGATGCAACGTTTATCTTATGTACCTTTTTGGTAGCCATATAACTCCATATTTGGTTCAAAGAACATCCCTCACTAGAAGCTCTGTTCAGAGTTGAAATGATTTCCAGCAATCTTCATTCTGAACATATGTTTTATTTCAAGATTTTTCATGTAGATGTCTCCAATAAGCATTAACCATGGCTGCTACTGCATGCTGTCACTTAGAGTTTGGTCACATGTAGGAACTGACAATCACTCTGCTTATAACTCTGCAAGCAGCAAGAGAGTTCACAGTCACCTGCTGCTGCATAAGCACACAAATGTCAGCACATAGTGATTTCCTGTCCATGTCTTGGCAGAATCTGTTTGCCTTAGATCAGCATTTCCCAACCTGTGGGCAGCAGCAAACTGATGGGCTATGGTTGACCCCGGGTGAAACCTTGCCCCCCTCTCACCGCTCTGACAATGGCTCATGATTCACAGTGGCATCATCGCAGGAAGATTGTGGCCAACCCCAGACAAAACCCCATCCAGTGATCTAATGATCACACTCGATTTACAGCACCAGCATTGCAGGTGGATCATGGGCAATCCTGGACAACCACTCCATCCTCCATTTTGACGAGCATGCCTGATTCACCAAGGAGGAAAAGCATTGACAATTGTGCATGATTTATCTAATGCTCTGGCACTGTGATAAGTTTCTCTAGAACATGTACCTGCTGGGAACAAGAGCTGGACTAAGCCATTTAGAGAATATTATGTTATATAAATATAAACTATTGATCTGTTGACAACAGTTATATAAAAGCATTGCTAATTAATGTTTGATCGATTGTCATCCATGCATTATAAATTAATTGATAGCTAATTGCTGTATTGTTGTATTTATTTTACTTCAAATAGTAAAGTTTCCTACCTTAGTTTTTTGAGAATTCAGCTATTAAATAACATAGGATAAAGGAATTTAATTGAACAGTTTTCTGAAGTTTCTGGCCATTATTTGATTAGCTACTTGGGTAAATACAGTAAATAAAACTAATTTAATATTATAATCCATTACCAAAAATGGTTATTTTAGGTTACAACATTACTTAATGTGTATTTGTTTAATTAAGAATGTCTGCCAATACTTTTCTGGATTATTCATGTAAAGATTAGATGTGAGTTTTTAGGCTGATGAACATTTACATGATGTATTGTGACAATTTCTTGAATACATTTCCTGATGTCAGTTATCCAAATGTAAAACATATGAATAAAGAATGGTACAGTGTCAACATGTAAAGGATATGAATAAATGCTCAACCAGTCTCTTTTTGTCTTCAGTTTTACTTTGGAGTTTGCTACTGCAGATTAATTGTTCCATCAAATTAGTCTGCATGTACTTTTTGGCAAATAGGTACCAGACGAAGATAATAAATTGCAGTAGGTAGTGTGGACACTTTGCTCTATTTTATGAGGCATTGTGAAAATCATTTCTTCCATAAACAATAACTGTTGTATTGGAAAATGAGTCCTGTTATTTGGTGTATTTGGGAGCCAAGACACCAATCACAAATTATACTGTGGGACTTTGGTTTCTTTTTACTAAACATGAATTAACAAGATGTGAAATGCTGAATGAAGGAATGCATGGTGTTTTTACCCAGATGTAATTGCTTCATTGGCAGCATGGGTTTAAGTTAGAGAATTCATCTATTCATCCAAACCTATAAGCTTTCAGAGTTTATTTTTGTTTCAACTGAGAGTTGGAGGAAATTACTGTATTTTGCAAAATCCTTTTCAATTGTAATGTAGTTTAAAATGTATGCCAGAATTCATTTATATTGAATGCAACAGTGGGTGACACAGTGATTAGCGGTGCAGCCTCACAGATCCATAGCCCTGGGTTTGAATCATTTACCTGGTCATCTTTGATGTAAAATGTGAATGTTTCCCTTGTGTCTGTGTAGATTTTTTCTAGGTCCTCCAGTTTTCCTCCCACAACCCCAATAATGCTAGCAGTACAACAGATTCTAAATTGGCCTCGTGTTAGTATGGTTGTGGGTGGGTGTGTGGGCAGGAATGGGCCCTATGCCAGACCGGTGTACCATTGAGACGTGCTTCCTTTGTTGACCCAATGCTGCCAGGAAAGGCTCGGGCACTTTACATTCCTAAATTAAATTGAGCAGATTTGAGAACACTATGTTATGTGCTAATGTTTTTTCTCTTCCTCCCACTTCTGAATGTAAGATTAATGGCCATGCCACCACTGACATCATTCGTATTGTCCACCTTCCTGGACCCACCAATCCCTGCCTGGAACTTACAAGTCTGTCAATCTTTGAGTCTGTTCTACATTTATCTTTGTACAAAAATTAATTTCTTTTTGATTTATTTGCAACATACGGGGTTACAGATATGCCCCAAACTTTCTTGAGTCTGTTTCTTGACTTAAAACATGTATTTGAAATAAGACTAATTGAAAGATGCTTGAACAAGAATACAGATGACGATGAGGATGAGTCCCTTGAAGTCTGCATGCATAGCTGCTTAAAAAGATTCTTCAGTCCCTGGATGTCTTGTATTTGCCATTTGCAGTGGGAATGCAGACGTCTTGTATGGGTGATGGTGAAGATCTTTTTTTCTTGCTTTTGTGTTTTTTCTGTTTCTATTTGTGAAACATGCATTCCAAACTTGAAGGTCTTGCAGTCCATATGGAACTAACAATGATCACTCAAATAACTGATATTCTTAAAAATACTTTGAAGTTTATATTACAGAATTTTTTCCAGGCTGATGCCCCTTCAATTCCTTAATTACTCCAGGGTATAAAAGATGTTTTTTGGACATTCCTGGCAGTACAAAGTTCAAATCAATACAGTGTTTGAATCAGTACCTAGCAGTTTGCATTGCTATCAGTTAAAAGGTGGAAAGTATCAATTAAAGACCGCAGCAGGTAAAATTGTAGCTTGCTTGAGCACTTATCAGATGGTAGATAATTAGATTTTTTAATTATGTTTAAGATATTATTTCATATATTTTTTAAATTCAGTTCATTATAGTTAATTTATATATTTATGAAAACAATCTTTAGCATAGCATGCTTCTATCACTATATGCCGGTAAAGTCTATAAATGTAGTAATGCTTTCAAAGAGATTCCAGATGAACAATATCAGAACCTGTGCGTCAAGTTTGTGTAAACTACAAAACAGAGATGAGAAGAGAATCATTATTGGCTAGTACATTCTTTGGGTTTGAGTACACATAAAGGAAATTGGGAATTTATTCTTCTACTATTACAAAGAAAAAGTAAAAAAAAAAACCATTAAAATGCAAAACAATTCAAATGCTTAGAAGCAATAAGAAACAGAATAAATAAAAGAAATAGGAGAATGATGCCTAAATTGTATATCTGTATGCCATATGACTGAAAATTGAAATAGAAAAATTAATCTGTAACTAATCTCAATTGGGAGATGACGCGTGGCTTTGAAAACTGTGCAGAATGTGAACAAAACAAAGTTGCAACTAGTCAAAGCTATTAAAGCAGAAATTGGAAAAACTTTGGCAAGCAAAGTCGATGAAAAGAAAAACATAGCTAAATGACAGTTTTCCATAGGTAGGATAGAAGAAAACTTTCAACATGGTGTTGAAAATTGCAGCTTAGAATAATCAGAACAGGCATGAAAAGGAAGGCAAGAAACAAAAACTTGAAACAAGACAAAGGAAAAGAAAGGAACAAGTTAGCAGTCTTTCAGGTGAAAGAACAGTAAAATTAGAAGAACAATTGGAACACTAATTTAGGACGCAGTGGATAAACTTAAACACATATCTTACACTGAGTAGAGTATGACAATGACAGGTGCTCTAGGTTTCTACCTTCTTCTAAAAGATGTGTTTAAATTGGTGTGTAGCTTGTGATTGACCAGAACCCCATACAGGGTTCTAACCACCTTGCATCCAAAGCTTCCCTATAGGCATTAGCTCTTTGACCCTGAACTGGATAAGAGAAAACTAGATGCAAGAATGAATGGAAGGAACCCATGCTTAGAATTAAACCCATACACCTGTTCATCTGAGGTGTTATGAAGAATCTGAATTTAAGAGAATGAAAAGTGAACTAGGAAATGGACAAATAGAAATGGGCAAAATAAAAAAAAATAGTCAAAAGGCAGGCAGTTATCAAAACCAGAAAGATATCAAAAGAACCAAACCAAAGATAAATGACTACTTTTTAAACCTTTCCTAATTAATTACCATAAACCATGCCTTTTTAGGTTAGAATTTGATCCAGATACATCGATATGGGTGAATTTACACCTCCCCTTTAAATAGTTACAGTAATGATGACATAACATGTAGAGCTGCTGCAAATCCCATTCTTGGTAAGAAATTTTCACAAGCACAGGTAAACACAAAATGGTGGTGCAATAATGTTCCAAAAATAATTATTACCATTATAGAGTGGTAGCATGTGCGAGGTGCAAATATAGGAGAGGAGAACCAAAAAAAGGTTCTCCCTTGAGTAGGTCTCAGTCAGGAAACTCTGTCGTATGGGACTGACTGAGATGCCATTTTCCAGAATCCCTTGAATTGATGTTGCCCCAACTGGAAAAGGCATCGTTTAGTTGTGCATGCCATCAATGGGTGGTTTCTTGGAGCTACAGAGATGAACAACACTGTTTTTTTTTAGCGTTGGCACCCCCTCTTGTTGTGTACTTTGTCTGAGCCTGGAAGGTGATTCTCAGGAGCCCATGAGTGACACATGACATCTATGTCTTTGACAGCCTCTCTCTTTTTAAGCAATGGTCACAGCCTGCTTAGATTTTCAAATCAAATATGAACCTCCCATCTTTCTAAGATGAAACTATACAGTCTGTCTTGGTCATCCTTGTTAATGAATTTCAGATCTTCTGTTTATTATTCTAGTAAGCCGAGCTCTGACAAGGTTAAACCAATTGCCAGCCTGTTAGCTTAAGTGACAACTGTGGAAGTGTGTCAAGGAATACTACTGGGACTACTTTATACCAACGACAATATGTCTGCATAATGCCGCACTGAGACTGGGACAGCCAAGTCAGAACTTTTCTTTCTTTTTAATGTTCTTTCTTTATAGTCATTCTGGTGTGCATTCAGACAAATGTGTGTGTGTGTTTATTTATTTACCTACTTATTTATGTATTTATTTATTTAAAGAGTTTCTGTAAAAAGCCAAAATTACCCATCTATCTATCTATCTATCTATCTATCTATCTATCTATCTATCTATCTATCTATCTATCTATCTATTCTGTTTGTCTGCTTGTTCTTGTACTGAAAGCTCAGCTAATTTGAGTTTTTTTGTTTGAATATCTGCTTTTAAACCTATACAGACTCAAATTCTCAGAACATCAACACTTGGGAAACAGCGTTTCAGAGCAGAAAAACTTTGAGAAAATACAAGATAGCAAAACACTTCAAAATTAAAGCTTAAGGATCCAAAATGCTTACTACTATATACAAGTGATAAGGGCAATATTAAGTGACTATGAAATAAATATCAATACTATCTATAAATAATTCAGTTCAAATGTTCACACAAAATTATGTTCAGAGCAGCGAGAAGTAATAAATAAACACAAATGAATATTTTGTGCAGTTATAACTACAATATCACAAAAGTAATATAACTGGCTTTAAGAGCAAATACATATTTTTAAATTATTTTAATGGAACATAAAACATTATTTATAAAGTAACAAAATAACTTTCTCAAAAACGCTTAATTTAACACAGGGTCACGGGGTTCCAGAGTCTAACCCAGTAGTACTGGAATTAATGTAACATACAGCCACAGACAGGTTGTGTGTCCATCATGGAACTCACACATGTACATAGCCCTTCTTGCCAACCTGTGGAACTGGAGAAGCAGTGCTCAAAGAATAAACAAACCCTCCCGGAAAACTTAAAGCAGAAACACAAACACACAAGAAACAGACAATGCGGAAGAACTACTGTAGACAAAGAAAAGGAAGACGTTGGTGTTCAAAAGCTCCCCTATAGAAAACACACATTCTTCCTAATTTCTGACCATCCACCTGACTTTAATAAGTGGTTTGTGGACTGGCTGGCAGGTGGGAAGTAAGTAGAAGCTCTCTGGTCTTTCCATCTGTCTATCCAGCTGACCTATTTCTGGTACAGATTTATACTGCCACACAAGTGGTGGTTGTCCTGTTTATCTAGCTGCTCCACTATATTGTTTGTTAATTCATAGTTTGATTGTAAAAGTTTTGAGTTTTCCCCACACTCCAACGCATTAACTTAATAGGATTGATGGACATACAGTATACTTTAAGGTTCATATGAGAAGGAATTTTAGTTGGTCACATAACAAATTTCATCAGTAATGCGAAAAACAATAGGTGGGTAGTTAGTGTCACTACCTCACAACTCATTCAGATCCTTTCCTGGTAACTGCCAGTATGGAGTGTTCATGTTATTTTTCCTGTCTCTCTTTTTTCCCTCTGGGTCCCTCCAGTTCCAAAGTCCTAGGTTAAGGGGTGAGTATAAATTTGAATGTGTCTAAATGAGTGCCTATGGGTGTGAGCACAGTTGTGCCCTAAACCAGACTGGTGCACCATTCCTATATTTTTACCCCATTTTTGTACAATACTATTCTGATTGTATCTGTCTCAGAATCACCTTTTAAATTGGATAATATAATAATAATAATAATAATAATAAAGTGCTTTTCTCACTACTCAAAACACATACTGTAAGTGAGTTGGGAGACAGTTCAACCACCATTAATGTGTTGCACCTACCTGGATGATGGTAACCATTTTTGCACCAGTTCACTCACCACACGTTAGCTGTTGGGTGAAGAAGTGGTGAGAGAGATAGTTAATTAGAGACAAGGGATGATTAGTGGGCTAGAATGACTAGGCGGTGGTGGGTAATTTGGCCTGGACTTTGGGATATACTCTACTCTTTATGAAGGATTCCCAGGGATCTTTTAAGACCACAGCGAGTCAGGACCTAGGTTTTACATGTCATCTGAAGGAATGTGCCATTTTTACAACACAGTGTCCCCATCACCACACTCATTGAGATACAAATTCAGACCACAGGACAAGTGCCCCCTGCTCTCCTCTTCTATCTCTTCCAGCAGCAATCCAAGCTTTCCCTAGATGGCCTCCCATTCAAGTACTGGCCGGACCGAAACTTCCTATAATCAATGTTGTATTGTTTATGACCACAATTTTGTCCAATTAATACTTAATCTGTTTCACTCCAAAATATCATATAATCCAGTGGCTAAAAGAAAAGCATATAAAAATGTAGTTACATTGAGACAAGAGTGACTTTGTGGTTCTGAATGAAAATTTCAGTGTATCTAATTATGTATGTATGAATGAAATTATAATTCTATGCCAATAAAATTTTGTAAAAATGGTTGGTTAAACTTTGGGAATAACTAAATATGTTATGTTTTACTTTATGTAGAGCAGCTTAATGGAGCTGCCATCTTGGGTTCCAATCCTGCACCTTATTGTCTGGGTAGAGTCTCCACATTCTTTGGGTTTTCCTCTGGGTAGTTGAGCTCTTATTTCATATCCCTAGCACGGTTCTAATTAGATGACTTGGTGACTCTAACTTGACCCTTGTGTGTTTGTGTGTATGTGCGTATATGAAGGAGTTCCACAATGGACTTACAACTGGTCCAGGGCTATTTCCTTGCTTCCAGTGCTGCTAAAAAAAGGCTCTGCACCCCCATGATTCTGAATTTCTTTTAAGAATGTTATTTTGTCACTGTATAAATAATGCAAAGTCTGTAGGAAATGGTTTGTTTCCCACTAACTTAATTCAAGAACATATATTTGCTCTTTAACCAGCTCTATTTCTTTTATGATATTTTAATCATAACTGCACAAAATAGTCATTATTTACATATTCTGTATTTTTGTAAACCATACTTTTTCATTATTCTGTTTATTCATCACTTGAAATTTCTTTGAGCATGATAATTTTATATTTAAACTGCAACTAAATTGTTTACAGAAATATTTTTCTTTTATGTCAAATGCTCGATATTCCCTTATCACTGACCATTTTATACCATTTAATACCTTTTAACTGCATTTTAAATTTTTCATTGCCTTGTTTTTTCCATAAGTCCTTCTCCTCTGAAACAGTTTTATCCAAGTTTTCCAGTTTCACCATCCTGCAATATTTATATAATGTTTTTAAGATACAGTAACACCTAATTGTTTCTCTAATGGCAAGAAGTAATGTGTTTTTTTTGTAGAAACATACATACAGTCTTTTCATATGGACCTCATACCTCAATTCATATGAGAAATTAAAATAAAACAGAAAAAAATTATATTTCCGTCTTACCATACTTTAGTTATTGCATTACATATTGCCAATAGAGCCAGTGGAGAAAACTAATATTGTGCAAATGCTTAATAAAATGTGAGGAGTTTTGGGACTATTGCCATCTAACTCCTTCCAGATTTTAAAATTGCTGTATTTCAGCTCTTTTTTTCTCAAACTGCCCTAAAACTTTGATACAGCTGTGCTTTTCTGCGACCCTCAATATGGCCTTACTGTATTTTAGAGTGTTAACCAGCAAGACATTTTATATTAATGATTGTAAAATTGACTTTTTAACACTGAGTAAAACATGGCTCAGCATTGGTGGTGCTGCAGTGTTAACTGAAGCAGCAGCTCTAAATTATAATTTTGTTCACTCTGTTCCACCAGAATAAGAAAAATGATAGTTTAACTCTTTGAGGGCTGAACATTTTTTCAGAAAAACAGTTTCTGAAAAGCAATGGTTTCACACAGAAATCAACATAAAACGTCTGTTTCTGCGTGCTGCAGCTGCCAGATTGCCAAGAATGTGTAGCAAACTTGCTGCCAGGCTGTCTTCGCGTGGCTGCAGCAGCAGTCACAGTCATAGAGCATTGCAATCTGGTTTCTACCTCTTACCAGTTTTAAGTGGCAGTCCTCCTGGTGGACATTTCCATAGGTGTGTCAGCTACACGATTAGCTGGGGACCAGTCAACTCAAGCTGGAACCTTACATTCGTTTTCGATCACTTGTATCAAAATCAGAGTCTGGCAGGTCTTAGTCCAGTTTAGAGACAATAGGCAAAACGTTGTCCACAGAGTTTTGCTTTACACGTTCGCTTTGATCTCTCGCCATTATGTCAGTGCCATTTTTGCTCTTGTTTGCACCTTACTACTCACACGAACACAGAAAATCTTGGTCAAACCAATAAAGCTAACTTTCCTTCTAGCAACGAGAGTCCATCTAAAACATAACAGTTTGTTTTGGCACAGTTCACAGTTGATTACCATCGTCAACTCCTCCTTTTGACAAAAGAGGTAATAGTTTCTTGAGTCATTTAAACTGCAAAGTACATTTGTACCTTTCAAGTACATTGCTGTAGTCGTTCAGGTTCTCATTTTGGGAATATTGCACAGGTGGTGAACCAGCTGAGGGGAGGAAAGGCTGCAGGAATCTGTGATATCCAAGGTGAACTTCTCCAGGCTGGTGGTAAAGCTGTCCTCCTGGCATTGCAAGCAATCTTTGCTTCCATTTGGGAAACTGGCATCATCCCAACCGACTGGAAAATGGGACTTATCGTCCCTATCTGGAAAGGGAATGGTGATTGCATGGATTGCAGCAACTACAGGGGGATAACACTACTCTCGGTGCCAGGTAAGGTCCTTGCTAGGGTTGGCCTCAATAGGATCCGTGATCACTTGCTCACCTACCAGCGACCGGAACAGTCTGGTTTTACACCTAAGAAGTCTACCATCAACTGCATCCTGACACTGAGGGTTCTCATTGAGTGTAAACGTGAATTTTGGCAGAGTTTTTTGCAGCCTTTGTTGATTTTCGTAAAGTGTTTGACTCAGTTGATCGAGCTGCTCTGTGGGATATCCTGAGGGTTCGCAGGATCCCCTTGAGGTTGCTGGATATCATGGCTGGCCTGTACACCGGTACTGTGAGTGCTGTGCATAGTGGAGGCAGGACCTCTGTGTTTTTCCGAGTTGATTCTGGGGTGTGTTCTTGCTCTTACTCTGTTCATCGCTTGTATAGTCTGGGTGTTGAGCAAGGTCATGGGGTCCAGTGGCTGTGGGGCATCTGTTGGTGAAGAAAGATTCACGGATTTTGACTTTGCTGATGATGCTGTGATCGTTGCAGAGTCAATGGAGGCTCTGATCGGGGCGCTTGAGAGACTGAGTGAATAGTCTGAATGTCTGGGCTTGCGAATGTCCTAGATAAAAACCATGATCCAGGCTTTTAATGACATCTTGGGTACAGCCATCAGCAGTGTGTCTGTTTGCAGAGAGAGTGTCGACCTTGTCGAGAGGTTTACTTACCTCTCTTACTGGCAGGGACAATCATGTCTGGAGACTCTTCCTATTAAGTCAGTAGATGGATTGGAAGGGCATGGGGGGTCATGAGGTCGCTGGAAAGGGGTGTGTGGCGCGCCCGATATCGTTGCAAAAGAACGAAGGTCCAAGTCTTTAGAGTCCTGGTGCTTCCTTTCTTGCTATATGGTTGTGAGACATGGACACTCTTCAGTGCCCTGAGACGAAGGCTGGGCTCCTTTGGTACTGTGTCTCTCTGGAAAATCCTTGGGTACCGTTGGTTTGGCTTTGTTGCTCATGGAGTTCCTGAATGAGGCACATTGCCTGCATTGTGAGAGAGCGTCATTTACGGCATTACGGCCATGTGGAGCGTTTCCATAAGAGTGATCCAGCTCATAAGATTCTCATTGTTGGGGACCCAAGTGTCTGGACCAGGAAAATGGGTCGCCCACGTAACACCTGGATGCGGCAGATAGAGGGTCGTTTCTGGAAGGTGGGACTGGAGCACGTGTCTGCCTGGGGTGTTGCCAACTGGGAGTCTGAGTAGTTTTGTCGTGTAGTGGGTGTGGCAACACACTGTACCAGTGCATGCTCCCCAACTTGACTTGACTTTTGCTGTAGAAGGGAAAACACAACTTTGGACTCGTTATATGCCAAAGTTAAAGAGTTAACTCTGTTGTTATGCCACCATTGGGAAGATCTGATCATAACATGGAACCACTACGTAAACCCATTGTCCAGCGACACCCAGTCACCACCAAGACAGTGCAAAAATGGAAAATCAAGGTTGAGAACACTTTGAGAACACTGACTGGAGCATGGAGTCACACAGTAAAGACATTGAGGGACTCAGCTACTGTATCACAGACTATTCAACTTTTGTGTGGATAATGCAGTTTCCATAAAGACAATGAGCTGTTTTTCCATGGATCACAAAAAAACCTGTAAGCCCTACTGAATAAGAAAAAAAGAAAAAAATCAGCTCTGGAGATGAGGAGGAAATCAAGTAGGTGTAGACAAAATTGAGGAAGCAGTGCTGTAAGACAATACAGTGCTACAGAGACAAACCTGAACAAAAGTTACAGCAGAACAATGTAAAGGAAGTGTGCCACTGGATGAGGACTATCACTGACTACAAGAAGGCTGTACAATATGCAGAGGAAGAAGAATAGAGCTAATGAACTGAACCACTTCCTTTACAGGTTTGACTCAGGTTTGACTCATTGCTGTCAGTCCAGCCTGACAAACAGATAGCAGTTTGTGAGGTTCAGGGACTGTGTGTTAGAAATGGTGGTATGTAACACTGGAGCACCACAGGGAACTGTTCTGTCTCCCATTCCTGTTTGCCTTCATCACCTAATCAAAGTACTGTGCAGCCGCCTGTCATGTTCATTTGAAAGTGGATATCCCAAGTTTCCACAAGTCCCACTGAATCAAATCTTCTAGGATAAAGCTTAAAAAACAAAAAAACTACAAACTAAATTTCAGCTCAATAGGTCAAATGGTTTACAAGCTATGCATGATTTAAAATCCTGGACGGACAAACAGACAGTCACGGTAGCGTATTATATAAGAAGACAATCTATATGTAAAACTAAAGTAAAAGGAGATCTTTGACAAAGCAGACAGTCATTGAGCACTGTGTGCAATGTATTGTAGTGACAAGTGAGTAAAAAAATATGGTTAATGAGGAAAAAAAGTTTATTAAGGTGGTAGGTTCAAAACAAGAGAGTGGTAAGAATGGTGCCGTAAAGAAATAAAGTAGCAAATTATATGTAGGCTCCACTGTTCTGGTCTTGAGGGATGTATTAACTGAACTTCGCTACTGTTGTCAGTTCACCTGAACATGATCGTTTGTCACACCTTGTCTTTTTCTCACTCACACCCCAACAACGCTGGAGTATAATTTTTTTTTTTTTAATTAATAATGACCAGTATATTCCAAGGAGATATCAAAATAGAAAGGAAGAAATAAATGGTTAGAAGTTTTCCTTAAAAGAATTTAAATTATCTTCAATAGCTTATTATGATCTTATCTACTTGAACTGAATTTTTGTAAATTTGAAAGAAAGGAAATTTTTTAGTTAATCTTCTAAAGGAAAATTGGATTCATGTCTGTAATCTGCAGGAGCTATTTCGTTTTTCTATGTCAGAAATATAAATTATTTTTTGATTTTATAGGTAGTTTTAGTGTAATTTATTTAGCTGAATAGTCCTTAGGGAAGCATATATTTAATAATGACTTGTTATATATGACTCTGTCAGTAGTGATGGTCGCTAGAGCCCAAAGGTTTAGTTTCTGTCTTATCTGTGCAGACTAGCGTTTTGCTTTTTATTATTTACTTAATTTATTACTGTTGGGAAATTTAAGAGTCCAACAAAATAAAAATGCAATTTGCCTATATATGATTATTTGTATCTACTTTATATAATTTCTTCCTTTTAAAGGACACTTCCACATACAAATATAGTACAGTAGAACATACAACACAAATCATGCAACAAAGACATTAAACATAATGTTAATGAATCATGAAAAAAGAAACAAATAAATACAGAGGAATATACATACTGTATTATAGTATTTTTAATACTATTCAAATTTCCTTAAAGCATCACAAGGTTTTACTTCCAGATTGTAAATTTGCTACTGTAGAATATCACAAAGGCCTGATAGTGGGTACTGCTAGTGCTACCACAGAATACCACAAAGAGAAGGATGCTGAAAACAGTTGCTGCAGGTAGATACTAACACGTAATATTAAAAATCAATACAGTCATATGAAAAAGTTTGGGAACCCCTCTCAGCCTACTTAATAATTTACTTTCAACAAAAATTGATAACAGTGGTATGCCTTTAATTTCCTAGGAACATCTGAGTACTGGGATCTTTTCTGAACAAAGATTTTTAGCGAAGCAGTATTTAGTTGTTAAATTAACTGTGAAAAACTGGCTGTGCAAAAATTTGGGTACCCTTGTAATTTTGCTGATTTGAATGCATGTAACTGAGCAATACTGATTACTTGCAACACCAAATTGGTTGGATTAGCTCAGGTTTGCACTATTCAGACTAATGCAAATACTGCAAATGATTTCAAAGAAGGAAATACGCCAAATGCCAGTCTGTAATCTATTTTCTTATTTATCCTTTTTCCTAACCTGATTATTCAATTTCAGGCACACAGATTAGAGTGCAGGTTATTTCCCAAACAATATTGGTATTACAGTACAAACTTAGCCTAGATATGGCATATTCTGTACTGTAAGTTAGGGTATTTTTGAATTAAACTCCCATTCTACAAGGCAAATGTAGTGCTTACAAGTAACATAGCATGAAAGTTGTTGGGATGTGGAAGGAAAAAGAATGAATTTGTTTAAGCAATGATCCAAGTAAACTATTCATCCAGCACACAAAGGTGGATCTATTGTTATTATGGATACTACTAAATATGCAGAGGAAGGTTTAAGACAGCTTAATAACAAATCCTGTTATGAACCACTTAAACGAGATCAAACTTCTCATATCTCTTCATTGATTTGTTCCATTGTTAATGAAGCTCGCTCTTAGATTTAATAAATACTAAAGGAAGCAACATTTTAATGTAAACAGCATCCTTGTCTATCCATTTTTCTTCCTCCTAAAGTTCATTAATACATTTCCAACATCTGATTGTTTCAGCTGTTGATTCTGGTTTGCAATTGCAAATGCGCAAGTAGTATAACGCACAAGTAGTCACTAAAGGCTCTTCACAGACATCATGACAACATGCCCTGGAAGTACCCATAGTGTATTTATTTGTGCCAATTCATCAGTTTCTCACAAGGCAATGAATGATGAATTTGGGAGCGGCTGCCTATTGGGTGACTGTGTCTATCCTGTTTGCCCATACCTGCTAAGTACTCCACAGAACATGACTGAAGAGGAGTATAATTCTGCACATCAGCAGAACACAGCGTGGCTGAACACACAATAGAAATATGGGAAAGGCGTTTCTGGTATTTCCACAAATTAATAAACTGAGTGAGGGAGCAATTTTTTATTAATACTGTTACTATTAAATTATGCATATCCATGAACATTTGATTAAAAAAATATAACTTATAGACAACATTTGACATATATGTTGCCAAGGACTGTCTCCTTCCTGAGTGGGTGGTGGTTGTCTATTTGTAAAGACAGGATAGTAATGAATAGTTACATTGAGTCACACTTAGCAGAATACAGAGTCTGCTTAGGTGCTTATATACATTGTTTTGCTTAAATGGTACTTTAATGTGGCAATATGTTCAATTTGCCTTTCTTTTGGCACTGTTTTTTTAATCTTATTATAGGACTAAGCGGTTACCAGTGTTTTACATTATTTTTGTTCTTAGGATTCCCATCTTAGAAACCTCTTTGGGAAACCGGCATAAATGTTGCTCATTCGTTACTCACCAAGTACGAAAGATTTGAGGAAACTCACACCAGGCTGTTGTGTGGTTATGACTAATTGATGATGTTTTCTTGATCTTCAATGGTGAGGTTGACTCATTAGTTAACTTTCATAGGTACAGTGGTAGCTTGGTATACGTCCTTAATCCGTTCCAGATCCTTGGACTTATACCAAACAGGACTTATACCAAACAAATTTTTCCCATAAGAAATAATGGTAAAATGATTAATTCGTTCCCATGAAAAAAAAATCCTATTGTTATTAGCATATTATACATTGATGGGGTTGTATAAAATAATTTAAACACTGCTTAATGCTAAAATACATAAATACAAAAGTAATTAGATGAAATAAATGAAAATGACTTGTCCGATAACAATGAGTTTAATTTTACTGCACAACAAAGGAGAGCGTTACAGCTCTTCCAAAGGCGAATGTGAAGCACCGCCATTGTTCTTCTTCTGGCAGTCTTCAATCCAAATCCATAAAGCAGATTCCATCCAGACTACTGCCTTATTACATCCACTTACAACTCGTTTTGCACCCTGGTTAAAAGGACACTGCGGCCGTAGATCTTATATTCCTTTCCTACTTTTTAAATAAAAAGAATCGTAGCCTTCAACAAATCCAAAACGTTTACCTTTTCAGCAATCTTTAACATCTTCCGTTTGCACTTGGGCACGGCCCCTGAAGCAGTAGCAGATCGTTTTGGAGCAATAATGAAGGGCTTGGCTATGCACAAAGATAAACACAAAAGAGCACAAAAGTTAGCTCTTTACACAGCGAAACACGTTGATGCTGAATGAGCGAGACGAGACTTCCTGGTTAACACTGCATTCAGCACGCAGGAACTTAACTGCGTGCTCTGATTGGTTAGCTTCTCAGTCAGGAGAACTTAACTGCGTGCTCTGATTGGTTAGCTTCTCAGTCATCCGCCAATAGCATCCCTTGTATGAAATCAACTGGGCAAACCAACTGAGGAAGCATGTACAGGAAGTAAAAAGACACATTGTCCACAGAACCCGCGAAAAATCCGCATTATATATTTAGTTATGCTTTCATATAAAATCCACGATAGAGTGAAGCTGCGAAAGTCGAAGCGTGATATAGTGAGGGATTACTGTACAGGTAAAATTTTTTTTTTGAAGGCGCGCGCCCGGTATACCATACGTTGTTCTAGCACACGAGTCGTATTCCAAACAAAGGTCGTATACCAAGCAAAATATTTTGCCTCTAAACAGAACGTATACCAAGTTGGACTTATTCCAAAGCAGACGTATACCGAGGTACCACTGTATTGTTAAAATTGTATCTCTTTCAGCACATATTAAACACTGGCATATTCTACACTTAAATTCAGTATTTTATGAACCACCGTTGTTTGTATTCTCTCAATACCACAATACTAAAAATGTTTTAGTTAACTGCATATCAATGCAATGTAACTTGTGCCCTTAATTTTGGACATTTTCCTTGTTTACATTGTGATTCTTGTGCAAATGTACTTAAGGGTGATAGTATTCACACCAAATTAGGTTACAGATCGGATTGCAGTACGAAAGGGATCATTTGTTTCCTTAAATATCCTTGTTAGCTGCTTTATGTCTGGAAAACAAAACATACTATTAGACATATTGTGGGATCGGCAAACATGAGCACTAAAAGATATGCTCATTAAGACACTCTGTGTCTAGACATATCATTGAGGCACAACATTATATTATATAAATATGCAATTTTAGAGGTTGTGAAAAAACACTCTTGTTAGGGGGAGTACAATAATCTTTTTCCATGTAGAGAAGATCATTGGATGTTCCATCTTAAAACTATTTACCTATATGGTTTAAATGAGACTAATGATTTAATGTGTTTTCTCTGACCTGACCTTATAAAATGACTCTGCTGTTCTTTCCCCTTTACTTATTCTTGCTATGTCAAATCCTACTCAGGTGTTGGACACTTCATAGTAAACTACTACTCTTGCAAATTTGTAGACTTTATAATTATACTCATTATTATATTTTAACATTTTTCTTTGATTAAAATACCAATAACATGAATTTACCTGTAAAGGTCTGTTTTCTGTGGTAAGGTGAGCATTTTATTTCTTTTTTCAATTTTTAGACAATGTTTTCTTAGTATCTTTATAAACAGTACAATTCTATTAAAAAATAAAAAAGAATAAAAACATTTTTTTTCTTAACTCCGTTTCTTAGCTTTACAGAAATGACAACACATTTTAACAGTATAGAGATTATTTATATATACATTTACTAGCCGTCCCCCACGGCTTCGCCCGCGTATTGGTGAAATAGAACAGTGAGGAGGGCCCCGCTCTCTACTTCTGACATCACTCTTCCCTCTCCCCTCAGCCTGCAGCCTCTGTCTTAGATTAGTGCAAATATATCGCTCCTGCAACCAAACTATGATTCTTAGCGCAATGAGAGAAGAATCAACCAGAATGTTCAAGCAAATTATAGAAAAAAAAGATCTAAATCCATTAAGTAGTTCTCTCGTTCGCTAACTAAGTGGAGTTAAGGTTACGCCCTGAGGCAGATGCAGCCCCCTCCCCGCAGCCCGATGAGTCTCTCTTGGATCTGCGCTAGTAAATTGGCACCACAAGCGAACTATGATACTTAGTGCGATGTGAAAGTTGCAAAATCAACAGAATGTTCAAAAAAATTATAGAAAAAAACAGATCTAAATCCGTTAAGTAGTTCTCTCATGAAAAGCGGATAGACATACAAACGGTCTAAAAAACTATAAGAAATTTTGCACTTGGACCACAGAATTTTTAAAACCATGTCTTAGCAAGCACCTATGGACCAAGGGTAACTAACCTACATTCCAAATTACAAGTTCCAAGTTCTCAAGATTTTGTGTTGAGTGAGTCAGTGGTATTTGGCTTTTATATATATAGATTGGGATTGTGGTGTAAGTATTGACTTAATTTTCACAGTATGTTCAGTACATTTGTTCTTGTTTCACTACTTCTTTTTAAATACAAATGTATTCCTATTATTAAAATACACAATTACAGCCCTGAGGAAGAATTGTTAACTCGAAACAAGCAGGCAAGAATATGTCTACTCGTTCCCGAACATCACATTTAATTCTGTTTTCCACCCTTTTGATATCATCGACTGGTCTTTTGTTGAGACTGATGTACTCATCGAGGTGTAATAGATAGCTGATGACATCAAGTGTGAACAGCCTGTTTATGTGATTAAAACTAATTTAGCTTATTCTTCTTTCTTGACTCCCTTCTTATTTTTCTGCTTATAGGAAAATGGAATAGACAAAGAAGAGCACATGCAAACATGATGGAAACTTATAAACTCCACACAGATAGTGACAGTACTAGGATTCAATTCTAGAACTCTAGTGCTACAATGCAGTAGTGCTACCCACTTTGCTGCCATTGCACCCTTATCTAATTTGTTATTATGCCAAATTGTAAAGCATTTTCTGCTAATGGTAAATGGAAATAAGTCGAGCAATTTAGATTTTTTTTTTTATTTGTCAGAGCTACTGGCCTAAATAAATCTTGATAATAGGAAACAATATTCAGAAAATGCCAGTAGGGAGTTTTCTTATACTGAATTTTAATTCAATCTAGGCTAATAAACTACATGCTAAGTTTCAGCATTCTGTTTTAAAACAATATTATTATTAAACCCTGGTAAACCTTTGTATTTTTAAGGTGTTTTTTTATTTTATTTTCTGTTTTTTATTTAGTGTTAGTTTTTCACCATTTTATAATTTTAGTTTTTATTTAGTATTTTTGCATTGTCTAATTTTAGGATTTTTATGTTTTGTTTTTATGTAGTTTTTGCTTTCAGCAATTAAATTTTAGTTTTTGTCCCATAAAAATGTCCACATGGACCCACTTTTGCAAATGTAAAACACAATTTTCCAAATAGTTGTCAAACCATTTATCATTCATGTTGTACCTATCAACTTAATCCATACAATTTTACGTCTGACAGAACTCAATTTTTTGCTGCTAATATGACAGATCAAGGCTTCCAGTATAATAAAAAATGCAACAATCAAATAACAAGTGTGCTCTGATGTCAGTCAGTCAGTTGTTCAACCTGCTATCTCCTAACACAGGGTCTGCTGGAGCCAATCCCAGTCAGCACAGGGCGCAGGCAGGAACAAATCCCAGGCAGGGCGCCAGCTCACCTTAGGACACACACACACACCCATGCACCAAGCACACACACTAAGGACAATTTTAGGATTGTCAATGCACCTAAGCACGCAAGGGGGGCCCAGGAAGTGAACCCAGGTCTCCTTACTGCGAAGCAGCAGTGCTACCACTGTGCCACCGTGCTGCCCACTCTGATGTCATTTGTCTTTTTATTTTTGTGATTCCCTTTGCATTCAGTAAGTACACTGCACACATATACCTGTTTTTTATTTATTTTTGATATCTTCTGATGTGGAGTATATGTCATTTACTCATTTTGAAACTTTTTTCTGGGAATTCTTAGTTTGCTAATTTTTTTATAAATACTGTTGTAGTCACTACTTGAACTGTGTTATTCACAATAATAGTAATTTCCATGTATATACTGCATTTCTACAAGCATACAATTTACATTAAATACTGAACATCTGTTAGAGCAACATTTCACTTAATAAGCAACATGCAAAAACCTGGAAAGCTCCCAGAAAGACTAAACAGGGAAGATGTAATTTAACAACACATGTAGGAATAAACAGACTTAGGCAATTGAGAGTGCTTAATGACATACTTTGAATACTCAGCTATAAAATGATATCTGAAGGTACACACACTTAGTTCATACACACATGGGGAGAACATGCAAACTTCAAACTGGCACTGACCAGGTTAGTACTCAATCCTGAACTCATGACTCTGTGTATTTTTATTATTATTATTATTATTATTATTATTATTATTATTATTATTATTATTAATGCATTTCCTTCATGTAGGACCTTTTGAATGCTCAAAGCACTTAACAAATAGTCAAAGGAATACATAAGAAATAAGGACGTAATTAATAACATAGGATACAAACTAATATTAAACATGAAATATCTGAAAGATCAAGGTTCTGAATTAATTAAGAAACAAGCAAGAAATAAATATAACTAGATGTTAAAATCACCCACAGTGATAAGGTGAAATGAATAGGATAAGAGTTGCTTTAGTTATCAGTTTTACAACTAAGCACTGGAGGACATATGACGTTTAAGGGCAATTCATATGCTGTTCAGTGCAGATCTAACAATCCCAGCCTAACCTCCATGACACGGGAAAGTAAACAGACCAGATGGAGTGATAAACTCATGAATTTTTAAAATGTATTTATTGGTTTTGCAATACTACAGCATTCTAAATATACTAAGATTATTGCAGCCATTTCATTTGCTGTTGAGGCTGTGCAAAACTGCACCATGCACAAGGAAACATCACACAAGTAAATTTATATGTGTAATGACGGCTCAGTTGATAACATTGACTGTATGCCACACATCTTCTTAGCCTATCACTGTAAAGGTACCATTAAGAAACAAGTAATCTATACAAAGTAAGGCTTAAATTACTGAAATGCCTACCTTCTTTGGTGTATCAAGTTTTTTTTCCAGTCTAAATGCTAGAGGGAGGTGGTTATTCAATCTTAACAAATCCTCAATGGCTATAATTTTCAAACTGTTTAGCTGTATTTTCCAAAGTAACATATGGCATATTTTAATTTAATTGTCTTTTCATTGAAGCTAAGTAAAAGTTGCTTGCAGAACATCTGTGACTGATGGCCAATTGTGGCCAATGAGATAAGTCATTGACAAGTGATGAGACTTTGGTATTGGTTCTCAGTTGTAGAAGGGAAAGTTGACTGATGAATGAAATGACCAATGAAGTCCACAAATTCAGATGTAAGCATTACGGGATACTTGCACGTGTGCACAAATCAATGCTCATTACTAACCAAATTTACAACTATGTGGTTTAAATTAATATTTCATAAATATACAGTACAGGCCAAAAGTTTGGACACACCTCCTCATTCAATGTGTTTTCTTTATTTTCATGACCATTTACATTGGTAGATTCTCACTGAAGGCATCAAAACTATGAATGAACACATGTGGAGTTATGTACTTAACAAAAAAAGGTGAAATAACTGAAAACATGTTTTATATTCTAGTTTCTTCAAAATGGCCACCCTTTGCTCTGATTACTGCTTTGCACACTCTTGGCATTCTCTCGATGAGCTTCAACAGGTAGTCACCTGAAACGGTTTTATTCAATGAGGAGGTGTGTCCAAACTTTTGGCCTGTACTGTACATGTACTGGAAACTGCATGCTCGCATGTACATTATGCACAAAGATTAGTGCGGTGAACATCAAAACTAAATTACAAAAGCTAGCTTTGTTTTTGTTTATATTTTCTCATTTTCATTTATTTCTGGTTTTCAGACATTTTATTTATGTCAAAATTCATTTTAGTTTTCATTAACAGGATAACACTGACACGTCTTTTCCCTTTATCTATTTTAAGAAGAGCAGCTTCATCTAATATACAGTGCGCTTCATATACAACCTGTAGTTGTCTGTCATCTGTTACACAGATAGATAGATAGATAGATAGATAGATAGATAGATAGATAGAGAGATAGATAGATCAATTGATCTTAGGTAGAACTTAATTTGGCTTTTTACAGAAGTTCTTTAAATAAATAAATACATAAATAATCAAAGAACCATGTAAGTAAATAAATTAATAAATTATTCATTTTATAAATATATATATATATATATTGTGATCTTTGGCCGGCTTGTCATCCCGGCCAATACCCCCAGGCCGCCAGATGGAGACCTCCCTGCAGTATGGAGGTGCCCCGAAGACCAGCAGGGAGTCATGGACTATGTAGTTTTATACAAGACCCTGCTGGATACCACAGGGGCCGCAAGAGGGAGCTGCAGGGAGGACCGAAGATTTATTTATGCCCTATAACCCGGAAGTGCATCAGAGGAAGAGCGACGTGCTTCCGGGGTAAAAAAAAAAAAGGACTTGTACCTGACCCGGAAGTGAAAGAGTCATGTGGACTGGGAATTGGGAAACATTTCCGGGTCAAGTACTATAAAAGTAGGATTGGATTATTGTGTATTGTGTTATCAGCCCAGCACACCAGAAAATAGAAAACTGGCCATCTAGAGTTATAGAAGATGTAAAGGATGTCACTTCCCACATTAAATGAGCTCCTAAGGAAAAAGAACTTGTTCTGCCCTTTTTATATGGTTTCTCTGTGTTCCAAGACTAGTCCAACATTTCTTTGATATGGACCCCCCCAAGTACTATGCACTTCTATGCACTATCAGTGATAAGTGATAAAGAAGTATGTGTATGCATTTTAATTGAAAATCAAGTATTTTTTATTATGTTGATGTGTCATATCCTGGATTACTGGTTAGTTCTGTTGTTTAAAATGCTAGTAGATTTCTTACAATATATTGCATGTCATTTCACTGATTTTTTAAAGTGTATTATGCTGTATTTTATGGAGCTTTTATATGGCTGTACAAACCTGAGAATGACTGTTTTTTCACCATGACATCAACCTTTTCCTATTACTGTAAACTTAGAGGTGTACCCCATTCTGAGAGTTTCAATGGGAAGTGGGCAACCTACAATGAAACCAAATAAAGTAATTGATTTATTACTTCTTCGTAAATAAAAAAACATATTAATACAGTTCCATGATAGTGACAATTTAAAAAGAAAATGCACTACAAGTATTATTTTTAATTATTTTTTGAGAAGCATTTTTTGCACATTTCAACTTCAGAAGGCAAGGAATTCATGTATTACTTCATTCCAATTTATTTAGATATTGTGATGTTCTATTGAGTCAAAAATCCTGGTTTAAAACTTTATTGTTTAAGAATTGTGGAAGGTATGTCTTTTATCAATTTGGAGTAAGCATTTCTACTATAAATAATAATTGAAATTCTAACACTTAAAAAGACTGCAGTGCATGCTGGGGGAAACAAAGGCAAATTTGAAATTATAATGGTATGTACTAAATTGGATTTTTTCAAGTTATAACAGTTTATACAATTCTAGACTCTCCATTTGGGATCCAGTTAGAACAGTATGAAAGCGTAAATATCACGTGATAATGTTAACACTTTAAGAGGAGCTATGTGCATATAGTGGCTTCTTATAACATTAATTTTCTTTTTATGATATGTTTGGTGTACAAAATCACTCTGAGTATTAATGATAAATTATAAAATATCACTTTCTAAAAATCATCTTTATGAAAAAAGATCATTTCAAAAATAAGCAAAGTAGTTCAAATAGAAATAAATTAGCTGTTATTTAGAAGAGATAACTATTGACATTTTCAAAACATTGGTATGATTCAATAGAATGGAAGTTTAGAGTGGCAGACTCAAAGAACTAATTATTTTTAAGATGATGGAGTATCTAAAATTCAGCAATGCATTGAAGAGATGTGACCTGAAAAAGAGAGGCTGCATTTTAAGATAATAGAATGGAAAAAGACTGAAGAGATAAATAAACACACACACACGCATACACAAATTATACAGTATATATTTTCTTTGTAAGAAAATACAGAGTTCCAATTCATTTAGGAAATACAGCATACAAAGAGAATGTATGTTGTTTGACTATTTAAGAAAGTAGATATATATATTACTGATTTAAGGTAGTAATAGCCTAAGCATAGTTTGTTAAGAAGTTCGTAGGCTGGGATGTTTTCCTGGTGAATGTGTGTACCAGATGTTTTCTTCTGATCGGATAATTGGAAAAATCATTTACATTGATATCTTACCAGAAAAAAACCATGTCAGGTACAAGTCTGGAGAGGATACAGAGCAATTGCCTTTGCCTGAAGTTTTAATAAGAAAATGTTTCAGGAAGGGAGGATAGAACATGCATCTGTTTAGGCTTTTAAACAAAATTGTTTCACTGAATTTAGGAGGTTTTAGTCAGGCTCATATACATTTTTTGTAATATTTTTCTTATTTTTGGCTTTTGCTTGATTTCTGTTGCTTGTTTTCTTTTTGTTTTGGCAGTCACTGAATCACATATTAAAAAAATCATCATACTGCTGCGTGTTTTTTTTTTCTTTTTGGCCTGTCACGCAATTTGATGACTGCTTGGTATCTGTCTTACCAGCCAAGCAGCTGTCTTGTTTATCTCTAGTCTGTGTATCCAGCCAATGAACAGTCTGCCTGGTGGGTGCCTTGCTTCAGTCTTGTCTGAACATCTGGAAAACCTATAACCTGGCAGTATCTGCCTTGCGTCTGTCATCCCTGTTCATCTGCTTAGGGATGGCGGTTGTCATATTTGTTAAATCTACCAGCAACTGTCACTGTTAAGAATATTTCTCTGGCCCTGATACATCCCTAACTGAGATGCTGGTTTTGCATTTTGTTTAAAAATGCTGTGATCCATAGTCTGAGTGTCTGTTTTTGATCTCCCAATTATGATCACAATTTTATTCAGCACTTGGATGTTTAAGCTTGGCTACTCAAAAGCAACATTGGAATGAAAAAAATATATATATATATATATACAGTTTATATATATATAAAAAATATATATATATATATATATATATATATATATTGTGGCGAGCAGCTGGAGGTGGTACCCAGCCGGGATGCCCGGAAGGACCGGAGGAGGGATTGCGCCTACTCCAGACCACGTGGAGGCACCACCCTGGTGGCTTTGGGGACCATGGGAAAGTTGCATGAAAGCTCAACCCTATAGGGGCCCATGGTCACCACCAGGGGGTTCCCAGATGCCTGAGAAGCCCTGGCTCTCAGCACTTCCACCACACCTGGAAGTGCTGGGGGGAAGAAGACCAGGGACACCCAGAGTGCTTTCGGGTGCACAGCCGGCACTTCCGCCACAGCTGGCACGTGTGGCTGATCGACAGGTAAGTCCACCGCCAACTGACTGTCTGTGCTTGCCGGTGGCTCAGTGCGAGCTGGGGGAGTGCCTTCAGCCCACAGAGCCGCTGTTACAGGTGATACGTACCCTCTAAGAGGAAATGGAAGCTGGAGGGGAAGGCGGTCGCATCCGTGATGATGCTGCAACAGTGGATGGATCGGCGTGATGCTGGAATCTCTGGCTGGAGTGGCACGGCGAGGCAGGTAAGTGGAACCGATGCTGTAAAGGATAAGGGAGGCCCCACCGAAAATAACCATGATGAAAGTGATTGGATTCAAGTGGGGGGGCTCCGATGGTGTACGCAACAGTGAGAGCTGATCGTGTGATGAGGGGGGAAAGAGCGAGTGGGCAGGCAGGACGCCGGCTGATGAGTGCAGTATATCCTAGTGCCCTATGTCCCGAGCCAGCGTCGGTCTCAGGCTGCTCCACGGGGATGCAGATAGGACAGGGTCTATACCTCTCCCATGGTGAGGCCCAAACCATCACGGTGTCCCAGAGAAAGAGTAGGAATCGAAGGAAGAGAGCCGGTTCCTCCGATAAGGGAGGATGTGAGGCAGGATGCTCACGTCCAGAGAAGGGCCACCCTCTGCGGAGGCAGAGGGAAACCCCAAAGCCAGCTGAGGTGACAGGGGTGCGAACGGTCCCATGCAATTTCCCACATGGGGGGCACGAAAGATGCGGAGGGGGTGCCGAAGGGGCAAATCCAGGGGTGCCGGTTGGAGGTGGTGTCCAGGCAGCATCTCTGCCCCTGTTTCTGCCTTTTGTGCTGCAGGACCAGACCCTGGACCTGCAGTAGAACCTGCTTTGTGGAAGACCTGCCCTCGCAGGATGAGCCACTGGCCCCTATGGGTCTTAGCTTGCGTGGTACACTGTGGCGAGCGGCTGGGGGTGGTACACCCGGAAGGACCGGAGGAGGGATTGCGCCTCCTCCAGACCACGAGGGGGCAACCGTCCTGGTGGCTTTGGGGACCACGGGAAAAGAGCATGGATATAAAACACTTTTCATTTGTTATAATAGTGTTTCTGCAAATCACGGTATCAACAATGGAACATCAACACATACATACAGGTAATATATGTGATGCCACATTTACCATTAAACAAAAATTTGTTTTTGATACTCTGTATCAATCCCCAAGGAGAAATTGTCTTTCACATGACCTTTGGAGATCAGAGCACAGGGTAAGCCATTGTACAGCATTTCAGGACCAATTTTCAGGTTAAGGGCCATGCCCAGTGGAGTAGGATCGCTTCTGACAGTAATAGGATTTGAACAGGCAATCTCTCCAGATACTAAAACAGATCCTTAGCCTTGGTGCCACCACTCAGAACTATAAATGGGAGATCACTAGCAGGCAAACATCAAAAAAATGAAGAATAGTGTGATTTACTCTTCAACCTGATCATTACATTCCATTTTGGTAAATCTGAAGACATTGCTCACCAGCTTGCCAATCTTACACCTGCATCTGTTGTGGTTGCAAAAGCACAACCTAATTTACAGCTTCAGTGACGAATACTAAAAGTACACACTCCTTTTAAATGAGAATGTTTGCTTGGTTTCTTAAAATGTTTCTTTCAGTTGTTAACAACTGTGAGGGATTGCCAGCCGTGTATCCCGGCCAACAACCCCAAACCGCCAGATGGAGCCATCCCTGCAACATGGAAGGGCCCCAAATTCCAGCAAGGCATCATCGAACTTGGAGTTTTTCACCACAGCCTTGCTGGATACCATGGGGGCCACCGGAGGACGCTGCAGGGAGGCCCAGGGATTTATACTTTCCTTATAGCCCGGAAGTAATTCACGATTGCGGAATAGAAGAAATTATATACTTCCGGGCTGAAGAAAAAAAGAAGTTTTTACCTGACCCGGAAGTGATAGAAAGTTACACGGACTGAGGGACAAACACTTCCGGGTCAAGGACTATAAAGGACTGTGGGAAATCCCAGACGGACGAGCTGAGTTGGGAGACAGGGTGGCTAAGCGTCTGGGAGTTTGGAGGATTGTTTATTGTTTATTTGTTTATTGAGTATTGTGGAGAGGAGCGTGCTTTGTGCACATTATTATTATAATAAATAATAATTGGACTTTTTATCTGGTGTCTGACGTGTGGTCTGAGGGTACAAGGAAGCCCTTAATCTGTCACACAACATAGTAATTGATTAGTTTGATCACAGTCAAAATTAGCAGAAACAGTATTATTTTCTGTATGCTCTCACAGTCAGTGTAATTTAGTGGATGGCAGAAGTGAAGTATCTAACCTCTAGACCAGGAGTTCCCAAACGTTTTTCGGCCGCAGACCCCTTTACCAAAAACTTTTAAAACTGTCGACCCCCTAGTCACATGCAACGGTTTTTCATGTCTGCACTTGCTTTGATACGTTCGTTAAGACAATGCACAGACATGTTTGTGCTACATGCATTTCATGCATTCTTACGTGTGACTCTTTTAATGACACATTTTACCTTTTCGTTCGCAAGTTTGGTATGTAATGTGTTTATATCAAAAAAGTGTTTTTTTTAAATTATTTTACTTCTTATTTTAGGTACCTATTGGAATCATAGATATTTTGAAGTAATAAACAAATAGCAGTAGTAAGAGGGTCTATTTTTGCTGTCGACCCCTAGAAAGTTCAAATCAACCCCGGGGGGGGGGTCAATATCGACCACTTTGGGAACTCTTGCTCTAGACAGAGGAACAAAGCTATAGATTGACAGCAAAAAATCTTTAAAAAAAAAAAAAAATCAGATTGCATTTGGAACACCCAGAACTGAAAGTCATAAGCAAACAGAAGCCTGAGTCAGATATTCAGGGTTACTTTTATGTGCCTCTCTCAGAATGCATGTCTGTTATCAGATACAAAAATCTGTCGCCCATGAATTTAGTTCTCTGGCAACTCAGATAAGACTAGATACAGAGGCAATCAGACAAGGAAGTCACTGATTGGATTGGAAATAGAGCAGTCAAGAAAACAAACAGAAGCATGCTTATATGGGAAGTCAGGAAGCGCGATAAAAGCACAAATTGCTTCCTCTAAGATTAAGGATTTTTCCCATTTGGAAACTTGTATTATACTTGAACTTAGTGTTACTTTGTGTCATGCATTATTTATCACTTTTCAATAGTCACACTTAACTTTTTGCTCATTACTTTTTTCTTGTCACTTCCCATCCATCATGAATCAGTACTTATACTTATTTTTCCATATCAACTTTGTTAACAAGTAATGAAGGAAGAGCAACAGCTGAGTAGAAATGTGTGATAAATGACACATGCTAAGCAAGATATGACTAGTGAAAAGTGATAAATGAGAAGAGCAACTAGTGAAAAGTGACACATAGTAATACAGATACTCGATAACAATAGAAGTACATAACAATGATTTTTTAAAATGTACACCATGCCGTATATTGCCACTGAAGTGCTTCTATGTTATCATGCTTTATAGATTGTATAGACTAAAAAAAAAACATTCTATTGCTGCTGAAAAGTTTAGAACAAGTCAAACAGGCCAGTAAAGGCCTTTATTTCACACACAGAAGAATGTGAGAATGACTCCTGATGAGAGTCCTTTAAAATTATAGCCAACTTTACAATGTCCACCCCATCTGAATAATGATGTTTAAATAAGATCATAATAAGGCAAAAGACTATGGCAGTGTTACAACTAATACAGGAAATATTGGAATAATACATACAACATACAGTAGTAACCCCAGAGCTGTGATTAGGTACAGTATATTACAACCTAAAAGCTTTTGAATACTTACTGAGTATGACATTTGAACAGCTGCTTATCAATAAGGGCAGATTTATAGCAGGAGAATGACTTGGTTCATCTATGAAGCCAGATGAATCTGATTTATGGTCTCTTGGGCATCTTTTGTGACCAGAATGACTTGCTGGATGGAGCTCCTGCCAGACAGTTAAAGCCTTGACGCCAAGAGGCATTATTTCTGTTGTAGCTTTCAGTAAATTAAACAGGACAACCTAGCTGGCGTCTCAACTTTTATTTTTTGAGACCTGTCATTCCTGCTCCCAGCCTCTATCTATCTATCTATCTATCTATCTATCTATCTATCTATCTATCTATCTATCTATCTATCGCCTCCATTTTTTCAGTTTTTCTTCAAATTTACTCAGTTAAGATGCCAATAATGACCTAAAATGTGAAAAGATAAGCAGTAAACTGACAGATGTTTAAATTTAAAGTTTAGGTTAGAAAAAAACTGAAATAAAGGGAATTTCAGAAAATTACAAATTGGCCTTTTTCAGGGAACAACTAATAGGTTATGTAGCAATAAAAGTAAATTAGGAGTTGCAAGTTGAAGCCAACAGTTTGCACATTTGTACCACCTTCTCTGGATTACTTAAAAACCCTCAATCTTTCTTAAAGGAGAGTTGGAACAGACTTTGTCACATTTGAAGTACTACTTGGACAATATTGCCCTTTTTATGGAAGTGTTTATTTGATATTTGGCCATCAGCCTTTACATATTATATAATTCATGTGTACATTTTGTCATTTATTACTAAAACATGAAAAAGTTTCTGTTTTAATGATTTGTTTACATAGATTGGTTTTTGTTGATTGTTTGATTCACTTTTGTTGTAAAGGTATATGATTGTGGTGATATCAGTAAAATTAATGATGAAGATGGAGCAGTGTTTATAGTTTCTACTTCACTGTAGCCAGGGAAATTCAGAATGGTCTCCTGCAAACTATTTGCGTTCTGCCAAGATGAAGAAGATAGCAGAAAAAAAAAATCAAAAAGGAATAAATAATTAACCAATAAACAAGCAAAAGACCTAGCCAGAAAGTCATTATAAACAAAATAATAAAGCCCAGTGTCCAAATTCAAATTCCTAGCCACTAAACACACTAAATCCTAACTCCCTGAGGTGATTTCTGAATAGCTAAACCAATGCCAATGTTTTCATACAAAATCAAAATTCTTGAACATCAGAATTAGCATGCTGCCATCTTAAATACAGCCCAAACTTGGGACATAACACAATGTAGCTTCCTTTAGGAGCACTATTGCCAAAAGTAATATGGCACTGTCACGAAAAATACCCATAGTGGCGACACCTGCTTTAAACAAAATAGCAACACCAAATAAATATAAATACCAATAAAATGTATTAACATGTCCAGAATGATAAATGAACACAAATTAATGATAAAATTACATTTAGTGCTGTACAAAACCCTTAAATCACAACAACCTGAAAGAGCCAGTAAAGCTCTGAAGACTCAGCTCTCTACTTTTCCAATTCCAGTTTTATTTTTTCCACTTTGTGTATTATGCTGTGGTCTGAAACTTCCAGACTTAGTAGGCTGATCACTCACCTGTGAGAATTCAATTACCAAACGATACAAACACTAATTACTAAAAGCTTTCATCTATTTTCTGAGTTCACTTATTTTATTTAAGGGTTGTAAAGAGCCACATCTTATCAAGGTACATTGCAGGGAGACAGCCAAATACTGGCAATACTCTGTCAAATTAATACATTTTAGAGTTAGTGTGAGTTGCATTTGGAATATGAGTAGATACTGAAGCACCTCAAGAAAGCCCATGCAGATACAGAAGAATGTGCAACTTTGTATGGATGGGAACTGAAGCTAGGACCAGAGCAGAGGCTCTAACTACAGCAACAATAATCCCTACTCAGGGACAAACAAAGGCAAGGAAAAATAATGAACCTCATCGAATATAAACAAACCGACTAAACAAACAGAATGAATGCACAAATAAACATCAGGTGCAAACAATCTGTGGAAATTGAAACGGTAATAAAAATTGGTCACCCAGTGTGAAACAACTATAAAAATTGCAGAAAACAATAGAGATCTATGAAATGGACAACACTTTACACCTGAACAAACTTAGTACGTTTGTTGTAATGCGTGCGCAGGAGCTATTTTAAGCAACCGACAACAGAACTGTATTAAGAATGTGTATAAATGAAACATCACAGTGAAAGCTGGTGTATTGTGTTTTCTTCATTTTTCAGATTATGCTAAGGGAAAAAGCCAAAAGGACATGAACTTGGGTGCATTGTAAATCTTGGCTATTGTTTGACTCCATGTCCAGATGTGCAAGTGCAAAATGAATTGCATTTTTTTTCTTTCAGCCTCTGTTGAAACTCTTTGTTTTGTCATACTATACCTCACTTGATTAATTTGGAGTGGAATTTGCACATATAATAGCTAGGTAAGCTTTGACATTTTACATAAGAGATGCAATAGTCTTACAGCCATTGTTTCATATTCCTTCTAAAAATATTACAGATCACCACTCTGCAAATTACTTTCAGATGTAGAAATACTTCCTTTACAGGATTTGGTGTGTTATCTATATGAGGGACAGGGAACTCTTTAGTATCACTGTAAATAAATTATGCACTAATAATCATTCACTTATTTAGCTTTTCAATGCCTCTTCTCTGGAATGCACCACCTGCATTTGTTATTCTCCACATTCATGCATGCTCAAGATTTTTGTTTCTAAAAGATTGTTTCTTTATTTTAATCTAATCATTCTTCAGCTCCTTATTCTCTTTGCTTTAAAATGCTGCCCTTGCTTCTTAATTATGGCCTATATTTCACTTTGAATAATCTTGATTCTAACATGCTTTCCTTTTTTTGTGAATAATTTTGTGCAACTGCATTTAATTAAGATGAATACAGGAGACAAAAGAGAACAGTGTAGTGTTCTTAAAAGATTTTATTCATTTTTGATAGGAGAGAATGCAACAGAACTTGAATAATACTGTATGTAAAAAAGAAAGGTCTATAGCGAATAGCCAATAGTCAGGATTAGTACTGCTACCCATAAAAATTATGCAAACATGCAGCATTCAAGAAATGTAGCAGCATTGGAATTAATCATTTATCATAAATACAAAATATGTGCCCAGATTTCCCCTTAGTTTGTCCAAATCCTTTTATTAAAAGCTACAAAAACAAGTATTGTGTTGTAAAAGAGATGCATTAACTTCAAATGCTACATCTACAAACTGAGGTGGCATCCCTGACGCTATTTAACAGCAGAACAGAGTGGTCAAGAAGGAGCATAGGACCTCACAAGTGTTTACATATATATATAGATGAAGACCCACTGACTACACTATAGGCATGCATCAAGCATTTGAACTTAATACATTCCACTTCATGAAGCCAGTGCAGTAATTTGAGGAGAGTAGTGAAATGTGCCCACCTTAGCTGGTTGAACACCAGGCACGCCACTGAATTTTCAGTCATCTGCAATGGCTTAGTGACACATACCAATGCTTCTGCCAGCACACAGTTGAAGTATTCCAGATATGACAAGACCCAAGCCTGGAACAGGAGTTGTGCTGCATATTCTGTTAGATACGATCCGATCTTGCAGATTTTTTTACAGATTAAACCTGTAAGACCGAGACACTGTAGTAACATGGTCCCTTAGGAACAGCTAGTCATCAAACACCATCCCAACATTGCATACCGTCTTGGCTGGTGTTAGCAATAGTGAGCCAAGGTGAATGGAGATGGGGTGCTGAATAGACTGATGAGCTGGGTTAAGAAGTTGTTCTGTCTTTGCCAGGTTGAGCCAGAGACGTTCTTCCTTCATCCAGTTTGCAATATCAGTGAGACATGCAGAGATTCTAGCTGGATTCTCTGGAGGGAATGACAGATATAGCTGTTTATCATCTGCGTAGTCGGGATAGGAAAAAAATTATAGGACTATATGACAGGACCTAGTCAAGAGGCGTATATAGAGAAGAGGATAGAGCCCTGCACTGATATTCAGGGACCCCAGTGCTTGTCTGGTGCACCCTTGACATTTCACATGCCAAGGATGGTAGGACTCAAACCACCTGAGGGAAATCTCAGTGAGGCCAAGGTCAGAGAGGGTGGCAAAGAAGATCTGGTGGTTGACCTTGTCAAAAAACAGAAGAGAAATCTAGCAGGATGAACACAGATGACATGTTGGTACCTCTGGTCTACTGTAATGTGGCAACAGTGATGAGTAGGGTTGTCTTGGTAGAGTGGCCCTTCTTGTATACTGTCTGATTAGGATCAAGCAGTCTGTTCTGTAGAAAAAGCAGGAGACTTGGTTAGAGACCGCATGTTTCAGTAGTCTGGATAGAAAGGAGTGAAGAGATATTGTTCTGTAACCAACTACTTCAGAAGGGTCGTGAGTGGGCTTCTTGAGGACAGAAGTTATAAGGGCCTGTTTGAACAATGTAAGAAAAGTGCCTGTGCTGAGTGAAGTTCTGATAATGTGTGTAATTGCAGTAATGTGTAAAGAAGAAAGAGCATGGAGAAGATGTGAGGGGATGGGGTCAAGTAGACAGGTATTTGCGGACCAGAGGTTAGGATGGAAACATTAGTGGGGAAGAGAGGAGAAAAGTGGAAAAAGTTGAGGTGTTTTCAGGAGAGAGCAGGCTGGCTGGAAAAAATGCATCCTAAATTTAGAAGGGGTCTCCTCACTAAGAAAAGTGGTTTTGCTACAAGTAGAAAACATACAATACCCTGAAAGTGAAAGTTTTTAATAAATGTGAAGTTTCTTTTTCTACTGATACACTAATATTACCTGTTGTTTGTCTTTTCACTCAGTTGGTTGCTCGACGGTGTAAATATGAAGGTCTGACACAGTAGACGACACTGTAATTATTAGTCATTATACTCTTCTAGGAATCCTCAGAAATTGTATTGTTACATATGTATCCAACTGAGCATGATTATATAGTATGCCTCAAAAAAGGAAGTACGTGCCAAAAAAGGTTATTTGCATTTTTTTTTTGGTTTTGAATTTTATTCTTGTTTATTCTTCACTTAAAAAAGGTTAATAATGAAAAAAAGAGAAAATTCTCCATTTTATTTTGAACTAACCATTTAAAAGGGCATGACTGAAACTCAGATGTCGAAATCCTAGGTTTGTGGAGAAAAACACATATAATAAGAAAATAAGCTTCGTTTCTGTGTTGAGGAATGGTCACATAGTGCAGTCAGTGAAAGAAAATCACACCTCAAAAAAATGTTCCCTTTAAGAGGCATGGTCGTCTGAGTGTTGGTGAAAGCATCAGTTTAAAATAGGGATCTGATGAGAAATAATGAAAATACCAGTATACAATGACAAGGGCATTCAAAATACAAATTTAGGGAAATTAAGGTAAATTAAGTAAGCATGAAATACGCGACCAAAATAGGGTCCAGCCTGTAGGCAAAAATCTTAATAGCACCAAAAAAAACTCCAAAAAAATAAAAAATGTGATTAAATTGTTGTAGATTAGTCACTATGGCAGGCTGATCAATTGGTAAATGTGCAGTGCTGTCACATAATTTAGGAGTATTGTAGGCCACCAACCTACTGATGCAAAGTTGTGATAAAAATTGTGTAGCTCCTGGCCACTTCCTCTCAGATGGTTTCTACATTAAAGGAAGGAAATCCATCCATTTTCAAAACCCACAGAATCAAGCTTCATCAGGGATGGATTTTATCCCAATACGTGTATCGTCAAGCAGACTAAGAATATTATATTTGAAAACCCCCACATTTCACACAGTAAAACTGCCAGTGTTATCTATTAACAGTCCACATGTTCACCTTACATCCCAGAAGAGCTCTGGATTTCATTTTCCGGCTCCTCTATTTTCCTGCATCCTTCACACACTGAAACCTTGAAACACAATGAAGATTCAAATATTAAACTTGCAAATGTGTAATCACTACATTAATTATTAAATTAACAGTTTATCTGTAATATATGGTTCTGTGCTATAGTTCTTTGGCTAGCAGGGCAATGCAAGCTCTGGAAACTGAGTGGCTTACTTAGGAAGTACTCATTTCTAGTGTGTCTGCTATACATTTTATCAGAAGGTCAGAATGTAAATGTACTGTTTTTTTAACAAAAAGTAATACTATTCCTCCTTAATTACTTTGTAAATATACTTTAAATAATTCTTTACCTTCCACAAGAGCACACAAGATGAAACAAAAATAAATATTTTTTTTACAGAGGAAACATTGGAGCAGTTAATGAAAAACAGCTTATGTCTTTAAGTAAGAACTGAAGGCTAATCTCATGTTCATGGCATAGATGAAAATCAGACTTCACCTACACCACTTTAGTATAGATCTGTGTGTCCAGACATTCTTTTTACTTTCTATGTTATCCTAATTTAATATTGTTCTTTATGGCAGCTCAGTCGTTAACACTGCTTTTTTACATCCCAGAAAAAAACAAAAAAAAAAACAGCTCAATTTCTGGCCCTATCACCATTAGTATGGAGTTTGTAAATTCTTATCAAGACTCTTCCAAGTTTTCTGTGGGTGCTCTTGCTTCTGTCCATATGCTAAAGATGTAGACATTTTGTTAAATGGTAGCTCTAAACTGGTAATTTCAAATCCAGTTTGTGTATGCCTGTGATGGACTGGAGCCCCATCTATGCTTGTGTAATGGGCTTGAATTTAGTGTTTTTAAGAAAAGACAAAATTCTTGGAAAATTCTGCTACAGGTTATTGATGATGGCTATCTACAGGACATAAATATTTACCTGTCTTGCAAAAGAGTCACCTGCTTTTAATAATCAGACTGCTGTAATTAGTATCTCATCCACTCACAATGCCAGCTTCCTTTGAAAATGAACGAGTTCTGGTGACATTGGTTTCTAATCAGGTACTTCTTGATAGCTGACAACAATACTATTGTTGAACCAAAGTAAATGTGTTTACACTGTTGTTCTGCAGAGGAAACTGGCATGCATCATTGTTTAACTGATCGTCATGTTGATCCATGCAGAGATTGAAACATTTATATATTTCTGGGTAAATGAGAATAAAGTAGAACAGAGAAGTATGGTCTGAGATTTGTGACTGCTGCCTGCTTCCTTTATGCTTTACACCATATCACTGTGGCTAAACCCTGTAGCAACAGTGGCATGTACCTTGCCCAGGTTCCCCTAGGCCTGAGGCCAATAACACTTGTTTAAGACACCAGGATGTTAGGCCTGAACCTCCTGTAAAAATCTGAAAGGTTACTTTTGTTTTCTAATTTTAATTCTAGAAATCCTAGAATTTTGTTTCAAGCAAATACAGTACTTTTAATGCACAATTTCTTCTATTTGTAATAGTATATTATATTTGGTCTCTTTTAGAGATACTTATTCAATCATTATGTATAGAAAGTTGTACCATGAAAGTAAAAATGTATTTGTAACAGTAAAGAAGTCTGAAATTGATTAAACAGCTTCATAGTGTAATTCTTATCAGGTTTTGTCTTTTCAGAAAATCATTTTGTCAACCTGGAGAACTTTGGGATTGACAAATGCAATAAGTGTTAGAAAATGTATTTGCTTTTGGGGAATTAGTTTTTTAGACAACTTTACATTTGGAAGTTTGACGGGGAAAAGGTTTCTTTATTCAATGTCTCAGGCATTGTTGGAAAGAAGAACATTAGACCTGAGAATGCATCAATGCATACAAAGATTCTGAGTTTGAGATATTGTAACTACTGATACATTTATATTCTTATACTTCACACAAGAGAGAATGTAACATATGTAATATCAGACATTTTTATTTTAATATTACATTTTTTCAATTACATTAATTTTAAATAATTACAACTTTAGAAAAGTCCTGATGCAAAAACATAAATTAACTGACATTTGTTTTCTACAATTGTTTATTAATCAGCAGAATATTTAACATTTATCATTTATTTCTTAAATATGACAGTTGCATCCTCTACTACAAGTACTATTTATATATGTGAAGTACTTTAACAAACATCCAAAAGGTGAAAGCATTACAGGATAAAAGTTAAATTTACATAAAGAATTACCTAAAAATATACAGAAAAATATATACAGTTGGTAAAAACTGCTACTTATTTAAAATTTATTTAAAACAGTATTCAGGTAAAGAGTATAATGCTTTCTAGACACATTGTATACACAGCAGTACAGCTCTTTTATTGAAAGTTCAACAACATAGCAGTATATAACCCACTTGACCCAAGTCAGGGTCACAGAGGACCCGCTTGCAGCATTAAGTATAAGGCAGCAAATCACAGGGAGGCCAATAGTCCATCAAATGGACGATTTACGGGGACAATTTAGATTCATCAGTCAGTTTAAAACACTGTCACGCACATGCGCATAGGGGGCAGTTTAAGGGCTTGGACAGTTGTAATCTTCTCCTGGAAAGTAAGAGGGTGCTGTTGACTAATGCCTCTTCTTTCTTTCTTCTGCAGACCAAAAGATTGACAACCATGACACCTCTGACGTCACCTCCAGTTTCCACCCACCTGGGGCCTCATGCATAACACCGTGCATAGAATTTGCAGTACAACATGACGTAAGCACAAAAGTCAAAATGTGCTTACGCACAGAAAAATCCAGATGAATAAATCTGTGAGTTCGCCAGTTTCCACGGTCTTCCGCTACATAAATCCCGGTCAGTGTGAAAAGTAACGCTCGTGCACGCGCCTGCTGCCTCGCCCCAACTCCTCCCAGAATTACTCCTCTTTGAATATGCAAATCAATATAAATAGCCCTTAAGCTTAGCGTTCTGTGAAAAGACAATGGGAAAAGCACCGAGGAAAATAGAATTTCAGCAAATACCAAGTGGAGGCAAAGAAAAACATACTATTTGTTGGTTTAAACAGTGGTATAAACAACAAAAGGAAGTTGATCGAGTGACATAGCGTGTCGGAGAAACTCGAAAGCTCAAGTTCACAAAATCGCACAGTGCCTGAAATAAAAAAGTCGTCAGATATCAAAGTCGCTGTGAAAAGGCAAGTCGTAGCCCACCGTCTGAGTTTCATATGAAAGCTCATTAGGGTACAGAGAAAAAAAATAGGCACACAATGGGAAAAAAGCACGAAATGTAAAATTTAATCTTGAAATTTCCACTTTAATCACGTAGTTTATTTTGTCATTAAAGTAGAACATCATAAACTTAATCTCAAAATCGTTTAATTTACTAGTTTCTCAAATCCCATCGTAACTAAAGTAGTATGTTAAATGCTTTGTTTTGCATTTGATCTTCTATGTGCTCTAAGTTTGTGAATCGCTACCTGCTTCTTAAACCGGCTTTCTCTTCCTCCGACAGGACACAGCATCCATTACATTCATGATATTACAGCTCTCTGAATAACTAAAATACTGAGATGTATACATGACGCAGTTTTTGTGCAGTACGTCTCTTTCAAATGTACTAACCTTGAATTCCTGTCCTTCCTTTTCTTTCTCCAAATATCCAATCACCACACAATCAGCTCTGTAATAGACGTTAATCCATCTGTAAGCTTATAATGCAGATTCTTCAAAACTGTTAAGGAACATTGAAATATCTTCATAGTACATGTTTAATTATTCTATCCTTCATGCCAGTCTCAGTGAAGTATACAGTGCGAGGCAGGAACAATCCGTGAATGGTGCGCCAGATCCTTGCTAGTGTAGCGACACCGTGTCCTTTAATTATTAACAATATACAGTAGATTATTTAAATGAAGTTAAAGTTTTATCTGTACAATATAATAAACATATTTTTCTGCATTTCATCTTAAAAATGATAATGTCATCATATGTAAATATGCGCTTTATAATGTGGCTCACGTTGTGCAATATTATAACTATCGCAAGTTTAGAGTGAGGTAATTGTACTTATAAGTACAAACAGTTCTACAAGGAGCAGTTGATGGACTGATAGAGTGTCTTTAGAGCACTTGGGATGAAACTGTTTCTGAACCGCAAGGTACGTACAGGAAAGGTTTTGAAGCGTTTGCCATGTGAGAAGCAGTTCAAATAGGAAGCATGGCTGAGGCAGCGTGTGCTTGATGCTGTATACCGATAATTCTCTTTCCAATCGGCTCCTCTGAGTGGTGCAGTGAGAGTAATATGGAAAAAGATGATCCACTGTGGCAACTCCTAATGAGAGTAGCTGAACGAAGAAGAAGGTGCAGTGAGAGTAACAACGCTAAAGCAGCTATGCTATTTAGAATAGTTTGACCATTCTGTGGACCATTATATTGTTACAGGGTAATTACAATCAGATGCCTTAAACTAATAAACAATATGCGGTTAATTTCAGTGCATTTTTAAAGCTGCGTCAGGGATGTGCATCTAAAAAAGAAAGATAAACCACATGAGGCCCCAGGACTTGTCTCTTCCTGCCAGAACATTTTTTTACCAGAAATAACGCCATCTTAGCTAGTCTGCTTTGGAGACTCACATCGTTACAACATTTCTTTTCATTTTAAAGAGCTTTACCCACATTTTCTTTGAATATACAGGGTTAATCTTCTATGTGCCCCAAAGATCCTTAATCTCTTTGTGTCCTTTTGTTACAACACACAACACTGGGGATGTGGGAGGAAAACTAAAGCATATGCAAAAAAACTTATACATACATAGGGAAAATGTGCAAACAACACACAGACAACAGTTGTGTAATGTTGAAAATACAGAATACAGTGGACCCTTGACTTACGAACTCAATTTGTTCGCGAAGGCTGGTTGTAACTCAAGTTGGTTTTATGTCAAGACTATTTTTCCCAAAAGAAATAATGGAAATACCCATAATGCGCTCCGAACCTCCCATAGCAACACTTACTTAACCTTTTCATAATAAAAAAGGGTTGTATAATGCATATAATTTACCAAAACACCAATAATTTTTCTAATGTACTAACCAAAAAGTTATAAAAAGTGCCTAGCCTACCAGAAACAACAATTTCATACTGTACTCACCATTTAATATGACATCTTTGGGCTGCAGGAAGAGAGGAGGAGGAGGAGAATGAAACAGAAGGTGGTTTTTGTTTAGAAGGAGTCTCCTTATGCAAATCTTTTCTTTGTAAAATTGTCGAGATGGTGGATTTCGACATGCTGTACATATTAGAGAGATCGGTCACGAACGCCACTGTCATATTTCCGCACAATTTCCTTCTTCGTTTTGATTGTGATCGCTGTTTCTCAAGTTAATAATGACAGTATTCGAGCACTCAGTTCAAAGCTGGCCGTGTTGTTAACTGCTGTAATAATACACTCCAAAGCAAGCCGGTGCTGACTCAGCCTGATGACATCATCATGTGCCGCCACAGCCCGCTAGCTAACATCCCTTAACAATCGCTTTCTTTACCTTCGTTACCTTCTCTTCCTTCCATAGCAATTATGCGTCTTGCTTGCCATATATAATTCTTAGTGAATTATATATATATAAATCACTGCACTGACTGAAATTACGTTCACAAGTACATGTATCTGGGCTCCAACTGACGCTTACGAACACTCTCGGCTGTTTGTTTACAATCGCACAAGCGGATACACGTGACCGCATTCGGGTTGTAACGCAAGATGTTGGTCGTAAATCAAAACAAAACTTTTGGTGGTAAATCAAGTTGTTCGTATGTCAGGCCGGTCGTATGTCAAGGGTCGACTGTATGGCCAAAACCGTGTGGTCACTCCTCCAAATGATTGAGTTTAGAGCTTTCAGTTGCAAACATTCTTAACAGGGGAGTTAAACCAAACCAATATCCATCCAATCTTCTTTGACAAATATTGGCAGCAGAATGGGTTGTATTGAAGAGCTCAGTGACTTTAAATGTGACACTGTTACAGAATGCCACCTTTGCCACAAGTCAGTACACAGTCATTGGGTGAAGGGGGCTCAATTCCTTATTGTTCCCTATAGTTTTAGAATAGAAGTCCAGTAGAAAGTCCAACAAACTCATTTACATGTGATGGTCAGGTGGCCAAAAACATTTAGCCACGTAGTGTATTTAAAAAAAAAAGTTTTACTTTTTTGCAAGCATTGCATCTCCAAAGCATAACAGCTTATGGCTTGGGCTGCATAAAATAAATAGGTAAAAGCTACTGTCTGTAATCTTCAGACAAATGTGACACTTGAAAACACAGCCCTTCACAAAAATTGAATTGTTTGCACAAAGTGTTATGATCAAAGGGGCACAATTCAAAAACAAAAAACCATGAAACAAATTTGCTCAAACACATAAAATGCATGCAGTCATTAGTCAATTCTTCTTCCTTTTTCTATCAGACAGGTGATAGGATGTGCAAGACTGAATTTGACACTTCACAGCACAGGATGCCAGGTGAGAGTTGCTGGAAGGAGCATGTGGTAAATGAATAATTTATAGGACAAGTTAAAATCATTTTCATTAAATTTGAATGGAATCAGGGATACTTTTAAGGTGATGAAGTGGAATTTAGAAATATGTTCTTAACACAACTTTATATCCAAAGGCAGACAGTGGAGTAGGAAAATCTGTTCCAAAATGCACTGCAAAATGGTGTTCGTAAGAAGCAGAAGGCAGTCAGTTTTACTAATGACAATACATACAAGTGAATCTGAGTGTTCATCATATTTGGACAGTACTGAAAGGCTTACAAAACAAATATTTGTACAGAGGGAAGTATTTGTAAAAGAAATATACATGCCATGTTGATGAGAACAGTCCTACGCTTTTTAAGTGTAATTTGCAACGAACATAAAAGCTTTAAATTGCATAAGTTTAAAAATGAGAATTACATTGTCTCATAGTTGACCTAACTTCAAACACTTCTGAAAATGCACTAGTCACATGTGGATAATTAATTGTAGATCTTTCATTATAAATATGTAAGTGTAAATAATGTTTTTAATTCTATACTCCCCTTCCAATATCTGTTCTTACACAGGCTTGTTATATTGGCATGTTCAGCAAAATTTTGAAACTTTAGGGTGTTACCATGGAAAAAGTTTAAAAAGAACTTTTGTAAATATTTTTAACCCTGTAATGGAGAAGTGGAATTGCAAAACTGCTGGAATTTACTTTAAAATTCATATGGTTGCATACATTCTCAGGTTCAAGTCTGTAGCACTGAATGGAAAGATCACTAGAGCGAATAAACCCAGTAAGAGGTAGGGTTATCACTAAATTTACAGTGTATTAGGAATACATCTTTTTTGCCAAGAGAGACAGAGCACAGCAAGGCTGGTATCGGGTAGTGCTGGGTCAATAGCGATGGTCTGGACCACTGATGAGTGGGGTAATCCAGTAGCAAAAGAAGCATGTCTTGAACCCAGTAGCAATTTAAATAAGAGGTTTTAAAGTCACCTTGAGACAGGTGATGAACAGAATACAGAGAGAAAAAAAGAGTAAAGCTTAGGTACATGTGTATTGTTTGGAGGAACAGAGACCAGAGTTAAAAGAGGAAAAGAGTGACAGGACTTTGTTTTGGTACAGGTAAGGTGAGCCATCTCAGTTGATGGATGGGGAAAAACTATTAAGGATGACCAGATTGAGCAGCACTGATGTTGTTTTGTCTGTCAATGAGGCACTCAGATACACACTATAGAATTTGATTTGTTCATTTTATTTAAGACACCCTATGAACACACCCAACCTTGACTTGGGTCACACACATTCACTCACAGAGACACTAGACATTTTAAATAAATCAATGATAACGAATGCATTAGTTAGATCATGAATGCAAAAAACAATGAAATGAATAATACACATGAAGAAACACAAACAAAAACCCTAAATGCATAAATTAATTAAGCACAGACACAAAAGAAATTCAACAAGGCACTAAACAATAAACACTTGTGTCACAATCCAAAACACAGTTCAGTTTCATAGAGGCGGATGATGGTGATGAATGAAATGAAATCCCTGGTGAACAGCCTTCTAAATGAAACATAAAGGTAGTCCTCCTTCTGAATATTCTACTTATAATTCTTAGATGACTACAGCACACCCCGTAGATAACAATTTTAAAGCCAAACAAAAACCAAATGAACAAGCAGGCACTGGACAAGTGAAAACTCTAATCCTTGTAATCCAAATGAATTGCTGCTACAGTGAATGCAGTGAAAACACAAAAGATGACCACAATCCTTTTCCAACTATTAACTGCCTCCATTTTAAGTTCACTGTCTCATCCTTTTTCTCTGGAGATTTAAGAATTTTTCACGTAGCAGTTTCTTTTATGCAAAGTGCTACTTTTGATAGCACACCATTTCTAACTGAATTTTATAACTCAGAATGAAATTTAGAATAAGTGACAGCCGTAATCCATAAAAAGTTCATAGAGAACATAAAGAGGGTAACATTGCAAAATATTAACATTAAACTAAATCTGATAGCCAGAACAAGCGGTTGTGGAAGATGCAGATTATGAAAAATATATAGCATAGTAGCCTCAGTCATACAAAACCAAAACTTACTGATTTGCTACAGAATCCTATTAACTGGTGGTTTACTTCTTAGGAGAAACAATACTAGGCAGCTACAGTACTGTGTGTATGTTGGAAGACTCATAATTGAACTATGGCAACTTATAGTATTTTAAATTGTAGCATTTCCTTTAACAATATGATAAATTATAATAATCCTGAACTTTTATAGCAATGCATTCTTTTGTTAGTCTACAATGTTTCATATTGAACAGAAAATAGTGGGCAGCACACAGGAGATTAGAATCCACAACCTGCTGCATGAGAAAGAAAAGAACATTTCAGAATGTTATGTAAGTGAAGCACATGGCTCTCTCCAAAAATCTTGACATCTCATTTGGATATATTAAAGAGTACTCCCTATAGAGCCCCAAAAATCATTACAGCATCTGTTATTTAGTGCTTGTCTTCCATTCATCTACCATCAGTTTCCAGACTTGTTTAGCTGCCAAGATCTGACACATTCAATTACCACTGAAGTAAAGCTGCAGCCCACTTAGATCCTGTAGTCACATATTCTCACACATTGTGCTATAGGTGGTTTGGCACTAAGGAGACTGATTTAAATAATTACTTCTTTCAGAATTATTTACAGTAAGCAGATTACATTTGCAAATCCAAAATGTAATTTCTTATTTAAAAAACAAGTTTAGTGAAGAATAGACTCTTTGTTGTTGTGGATATTAGATTCATATTTTCTTAGACTACAAAAAAGTCCTAAATTCTGTGGTTTTTATATTATGGAGGAACATACCATAAACTCAATTGTTTTTAATTATATTCTTGGTTTATCTATGCATTTGCTTTAAAATGCAACTAAAGTTTCAATACTTTTTAGTATTTTTTCTAAACTAAGAAAAGAGCTTTATGAGCATCATCTTGTATCATGTAATTTCATTGTGCTGGAGTATTTTGTAAAACATTTGTTCTTTTTGATGTTTACAACTTTTAATATACATTGGGCAGATTAAATTTAAAGTAAATGAATGTTAAGCCTACACAGTCTACATTAGTTATGTATAAAACATTGTCCCAATTGAGTGTCTAGACCAATTTTTCGAAAGATATACTGAGGGTAAACAACTGAAAACCACTGAAGTTTCTCACCACGTGATGCCAAAACAATAGGTCACGTTGGGAAGAAACAAATAAGAGGTGGCATGGGCATGCAGATCAGATTTAGGAGCTGTGACCAAGAGAAAGAAACAGCCAAAGAAAACAAAGATGGATGTGCTGGTGGGTAACCTGAGAAGAAGAGAATTTTTCATGCTAAGTACCCAAAACCCTAGTAAATCCTAATAATGACTCTTTATGCTCTTCCCTGATGTTGTCTACAACTTGTTATACTACTCATCTTACCTAATTCACATTTCTTGTATTCAAGGTATCTAAAAATACTCAAAGCATAATGAAAAAGGCAAACGATCATCTTCATTTGCTGATGCACCTAATGCAAGGTGAGTGGCATGATCAGGGCTGAAATTTATGGCCTTTTTCTCTGTTAGACACCATTTTGCATAACCTTTGTTAAGGTCGCAACTTGTTTTTCTAGGGGCATGGTCACTGGGGCCATGACGTTGAGTTCATCAGCAAGACAGGATAAAAGTTTAGCATCTGCACCAAGCTTTATCTGATCTTTTGATAACTCATTTAAAACTTTAAAACAAAGTCTTTGAGATGTATATTCTTGTTTTGCCTGGTTTTTGACTTCTTGCATGAATTTTGACAGTGAGTTTTGCCTCTTATCTGGGTTTTGTTCGCTTCATTTATATTTTACTAGCAAAATACCAGCGCTTTGCAGCGGAGAAGTAATGTGTTAAAGAAGGAATGAAAAAGAAAAGGAAACATTTTAATAATAACATAACATGATTGACAATGTAATTGTTTTGTCATTGTCATGAGTGTTGCTGGCATATATATATATATACAGTATATATATATATATATATATATGTATATATACATATATATGCATACATATATATATATATGTGTGTGTATATATATATATATATATATATATATATATATATATATATATATATATATATACACACACACACACACACATATATATATAAATATATATGCATATACATATCTACATATATATATTAGGGGTGGGGCTCAATTACAAAAAATAATCTCATTAATTAGAGGCTTTGTAATTAATTAATCTTGATTAATCGCATGTAATCGCACAAGTAAATTTGCCCCAAAGCGCAAAGGTTTTTTTTAATGTAAAAGGGTTTTAGTGGGCGACAGAATCAAATAATAGACATGGACATGAATATTGTAAACTCAAGCTCTTTTAATTTCTGAACAAAAAATGTATTTAAACTGCATTTCAATTCAAAACAGAAACAAAAATATCATCCCTGGCTAAAATTGGGCAGACTTAAAAATAAAGTGGTATTCTAGGTACTTTAAGTACATGTTCAGAATGGTATTGTCTTTAAATAATAAGAAAAATTTCAACATAAAGTGCAGTTTTTCTTCTTAAAAAAATAAGGCAGAAACATAAAAGGTAATTTGACCAGCTTCACCTTTAAACTCTGAGTAACCTTAGAAGTAATTAAAATTACTAATGGTCACGGAAGTCCAATGATCCCCAGTAAGAGCCACAAAGTCCACTCTCTGTAATGCATCTAATTTTGCTTGCTTTTCAGTGTCATAAAGCTGTTGAATTTTACTTGAAATAGTCTTTCAGCACGGCAGTTGTAAAGTTGGATCTCCTGACGCTAACTGTAGCACATTTTCTAACCCCCATCTTCCACCACTGTTAGTGGTCTACTGTCTAAAGCAATCCATTTTGCGAGAGAATTTGTAAGTTTGACAGATGTTGACTTACTAATTTTGGTCCTGAAGCCAGTCATTTCATCAAGTTTGGGCTGCTGACACCTTTTGTTGATACTCGAACTCGTACTGCTAGTGCTAACAGCATACACAGTTTCTGTGCTCGCTGTAACATGTTTTGCATTTAGATGGTACCGTAAGGTTGAAGTGCTTCGGTGGTATGCAAACTCATTTTTGCACAGTTTGCACAAAACCACGCTTTTATCAAGGCTTTCATCGGGTAGTCTTTTGAAATGAAATTTGCCTCCGATCAGTCCTAGCAACGCGCTTTCTTCAGACTCTTCCATTATTTAGCTCTGATGTGTGCATCAATGTAATCGATGTACCAGGAAATCATGCATTGACAAAAGTTCCCCTTTGCTTGGAATGCAAAGTGTGATTAAATGCGTTATTTTTTAACGCGTTATGGAGCACATGCATCGAAGCTTCTCAGCTGTGCTTGTGCTAAGAAAAGGAAACATTTTAAAAATAACGTAACATGATTGTCAATGTAACCTTTTGTAGGGTCTGTTCCTGAGACTAATTAATTGTCATCGTGAAACAGAGCCTTACTGGAAATTGGAGGCATTTGAATTGAAATGAGAGATCAGAGAGTATAACGGGGATGCGAGGAATCCAAACTCTCTCCCCTGAGCAACTGCCAGTAAAAATAGTTGCCTCAATTAGGTTCTTTTGCAGACATGTGACCTGAAGTCTCGTGCCGTTACAAAGTCTCGGAGGCTGTAAGGTTTTCAGTAATATTAGTGGTGTCCCAACCCTCAAAATTAGATTATGCTCAGTAGTGCCTGGAGGATTCAGAGTATGGAGAAACCCTAGAGACAGCGTGTGTATTTACAGTATTTGTGGATTTTTCTGTGAGTATTTGATGGCAGCGTCGCAAAGTTGCTTCTGCAAGACCGCGTTATCTGCGGAGCTCAGCTCAGAGCAAAATGAAGTGAATGAAATGAGGTGAATGGGAGAGGAGATGATGACGTCAAACCCCCCCCACAAAAACAGTCTCTCGGAATTTGCATAAGCATAGTCCTTCACCAGCAATTTTAACTTAGTTACAAAGTGATCAAAACTCTCGTTTATACCCTGCGTCCTCTCATTAAACTTTTATCCCACGAATATTGTATTAGTACTGTGCATGACAAACGCCAGCAGCAGCCTGTCTATAAACTTAATTTAAACTTACGGTTTACACTGTGCTTTGTTTCCGCAGTAGCTGCACTTTTGAATATGCTTGTATGCGTCACTGGCTCGCTTCTTATTGTTTCTCTGCCTTCTCAACTGTATTATGCATGTTTTCTTCAGCGCACTTTGGAGCTCCTCCTTGATTTCTAAGTACTGCGTTCACAGTCAGTTCACGTGATTACGTGGGAAGCGTGATGACGCGACACACAACTCCGCCTCCCACGGCCATCGCGCTGCAGTCTATTACAGTATATGGACAAAAAATAGGTTCCAGTTATGACCATTACGCGTAGAATTTCGAAATGAAACCTGCCCAACTTTTGTAAGTAAATTGTGAGGAATGAGCCTGCCAAATTTCAGCCTTCTACCTACACGGGAAGTTGGAGAAATAGTGATCAGTGAGTGAGTGAGTGAGTGAATGAGTCAGTGAGGGCTTTGCCTTTTATTAGTATAGATTTGTTTTATTAGGCCTTTTGTATGCAACTCCCGGTTCAACTCAAAAAAATTATCTACCTGGTTCTTGCTGAGAAATGACAATTAGTAAGTAAATACACTGTTTCTATGCATTTAAAGCACTTGATTAGTTCTGTAATACAATCATACAAGATCATTGTAAGGCTAATGGCATAGAGAAAGTCTCTCTTGCTATCCTAAGACACTTTGCTGATGAGTTTGTATACATGTTCACAGATAATTTTATGCAGTTTTTGGATCAACGCAGAATTCCAAACTATTTCAAGGTATGCAAAATCATACCACTGCATATAATGCACAACATTTCTATGTCCATTAACACCGACCAAATTTCTGAATGTTTCAGTCTTTAGTATCTCAAACATGTACTGTACTTAGATTCCTACTTCACCTCTGCAAATGTCAGTAGATAATGTAATGTGGAAATATTAGCTAAATGCACCTGAAATGTACTGTAGGTGCTAACTTTGATTTCATATTTGTTTGTCACATTAATGCATTTTCTAAAACCTGCTTAACAATATTGCTGAAGGCAACTTCTTAAGATGCAGGATCTTGAAATGCTGGCTCATTCATTAAACTCAAGGAGACTTGACTGTTATGATGCTTTATGATCAGAAATTCAAATTACTCAGTTACAATAGCACTATTAACACTAGAATTCCTGAAGCCTATGAAAATATTTGTAATGGCGCGCCACCTTAAATTCCCTCCCTCCCACCTTAAATCTCCTTATCAGAGTCTTTGTTTTGCAAAAGTGTCAATCAGCACAAGCGGCCTGCTATCACAATCCCCCACCTAGGCAGCTGAAGTCAAGTTGGACTCCAAATTCTCAGAGCTGAAGTCACTTTATTTGGGAGTGAGGTGTCTAGAATTGTATAAGGTAAATAATATATTGTTATTTGAAATACATACATTTCACATGTGTGTCTACAACGATCTGTGTAAATGCTGATGACAGAAAATACGAGGCAAGAAATGTTGGAACACATATACTAAAACAGAAACTTTTTTAATTTTATAGTAAAAATGACAAAATTCTGATTTAAAGTGTATACAGTCGGCCCTCGTTTATCGCGATTAATCAGTTCCAGACTCTACCATAATAAATGAATTTCCGCAAAGTTGGATTCTTTATTTATAAATTGAATTTTTTCACAGTTAGAGCATAGAAAACCTATTCCTGTTCCAGAACCCCCCACGAAAGGTGAAAATCCACGAAGTAAAAACCATACGTTTATATTGTTATTTTTATATTGACACGCATGGGTCACAGATTTGCACAGAAACACAGGAGGATGTAGAGACAGGGACTTTAAAACACTGCAAACAAACATTTGTCACTTTTTTAAAAGTTTAAACTGTGCTCCATGACAAGACAGAGATGACAGTTCCGTCTCACAATTAAAAGAATGCAATCCTCTTCAAAGGAGTGCGTGTCAGCAGCAGAGAATGTCAGAGAGACAGAGAGAGAAAAGCAAACAATCAAAAGTCAATAGGGCTGTTTGGGCTTTTAAGTATGCGAAGCACTGCCCGACAAAGCAGCTGCAAGGAAGGGAGCAATGTGTATCCTCTAGGCCAGTGTGCAAACAACCCCTCTGCTCACACCCCCTCCGTCAAGAGCACAGAATGTCAGACAGAGTGAGAGAGACAGAGAAATGCAAACAATCAAAAATCAATTCGTGCTGTTCAGGCTTTCAAGTGTGCAAAGCACCACGCGGGAAGCATATCGTATATCATTGAGGAGTTTTATTTAATACGTAATACGTGCTCTGATTGGGTAGCTTCTCAGCCATCCGCCAATAGCGTCCCTTGTATGAAATCAACTGGGCAAACCAACTGAGGAAGCATGTACCATAAATTAAAACACCCATTGTCTGCAGAAATCCGTGAATCAGTGAAAAATCTGTGATATATATTTAGATATGCTTTAGAAAATCCACGATGGAGTGAAGCCGCGAAAGTCAAAGCGCGATATAGCGAAGGATCACTGTAATGTGTGGAGACTGAAGTCTAAACAGCAAATACAGACATTTTCACAAAATGTATAGTCAAAACAAGTGCGCTTTTATTCAAGTGTTTTACTGAAGAAAAATAAATTATTCAATTTAAATGTTGCTGTTGATGTGTAAAAACCAAAACCCAAGGATTAAACGACACAAATTAGACATGTCTGCTTGACTAGTGCAGAGGTCAAAGCTGCTGTCTCGTAATCAAGGGGTTGTGGATTTGATCTTGGGTCCTTGCCACATTTACCATTTTGACTAGGGAGCTGCTATTGTTATTAAAATTATATAATAAAAACACACATTTGGTTTGAGTCTGTTTTGCTGCTTGTAAAAGATATCACTAAAGGGAGATAACCAGACACACACACGCTGGTGAATCAGGTCTTATTGGTATATTATTGTCACTTTAATTTTTTTTTGGTGGAGTGGAGGCAGTGACCGAGAGAGAGAAAGAAAAGAGACAGAGAATATTAGTTTTACTGTATGCTGCAGTGCTTCTGTACTGTGCTTGGTGCATGGGAAACACTTACCTGAAGAGTTTCCCACAATAAAACTCTTTCATTCATTTTATATTTGTGTCCACGCCTTTGTGTCAGGCATTTGGGGAGGTGAGCGCCCCCTGGTGGTGCCCCAATCATATACTTACAGCATCACAAAAATGTTTGTAAACTTTTGTTAAACCAGAAAATTCTGTTGTGTGTTCAAACAGGCCTGAACCTTTGAAGTGAGACTTACCTCTCTCCTCACTTGTTATGCCATACTGCAATACTTCCTCATTTTTCATCAGCAGTTTGTCAAACTACACCAGGGAATTGAACTTCTGTTTGTTAAAGCATAAAAACAAGCAATACTTTCTACCTGGTAATATTTTCACTTACATTTCATTAACTTTTACTCTCTAATTGAACTTTCTCTCAGACCTCACTCTGCAATTTTGATATTACCTACTACACCATGATAGCCAGGAAATTTGGTAGTATTAGGCAGGTCTCCTGGCCAACAAATAAGGGAGAAGAAGTTTCAATCAAAAAGCCCAATGCCATTTGAACAATTCTTTTTTATTTTCTGGAAGTCTTTTGATTTTAGTCAAAATGCATATGTTTAGGACATTGTGAGCATATAACTGGATACATGACATTTGGATCATGCAACTAGACTAACTTGAGAATTTTTTAAAACAACATTTTGGTTTTGTTTCCTGTTATTCAATCTGGGTCCCCACTGAAGTGTATTTTACCAGGAATTTGTGATCTCTTTTCTCCATGAAAATCTTGACATCTTGCCTGAAGAAGGGGCCTGAGTTGCCTCAAAAGCTTGCATATTGTAATCTTTTTACTTAGCCAATGAAAGGTATCATTTTGCATTACTTCTCATTCCATGAAAATCTTAAATTAAAAGTTTTTAAAAGTAAGAGATAAAAATGATACTTTTGAGTGGAATATTCCTTTACCATAAACATGGCATCATGGTTCAAAAATTAAAAAGTAAAAACTACAATTACACTGGCACTGGCATTTGAGCTGCCTTGGATTGGATATAGTGAAATATAAATATTTTCAAAATGCTTCTATCCAGATGAAATGATCAGAATTTAGCTTTTCAGAATTCAGGTGACCTAGAAAGTATAGAATCTGGACTTAAAGTCATCCAGTTCCATTTAAATTATATGCTCTGCTTATTCATGTCTTGATTACTACCGAAGGTGCTGTATAGTGCTGATTTGCTGAGTTTAAAATACCAGCTTTCAACTGTTTCATTTTGTTCTGTTTGTGAATTGATCTATTCAACTTCATACTCAGTACTTGTAGTTGCTTTTATCTGTGGACTGTTTTTCATCTTATATTGTAATGCAGTATGTTGCATATACAGGCTTAATACTGGAGCTAGTGGGTTTTTAATGGCATTCACGCACGGTTTTATATGAAACTTTATTCAATTTACTTTAATCTTACTAAGTTCTCAGCATGGAGTCCAATAATTAATACCTACAAATATAATCTATTAACAGTATGTACAAGACTTTTTAAAATTACTTTCTTCAAGCCTCCAAATACAAATTAAAAAAGAATGCATGACTATAAGACCAGTAAGCTATGGAGAAATGAAGAAAAACTCCATATTGATTCCAGTCAACACTAATGTATGGAGCTCATGCCAACTGGAAACTACACATCTGGGCCTCATGTATAAACGGTGTGTACGCACAAAAATGTTGCATACGAACGTTTCCACGTTCAAATCACGATGTATAAAACCTGAAGTTGGTGTAAAGCCACGCACATTTTCACGGTAGCTCCAACTCTGGCGTACGCAAGTTCTCCGATCGGTTTTGCCAACTGGCGGCACCCTGCGTCAAAGCAGTGCTACTGTTCCAGTGTGGTTTCCCTTTCTTTTTTAGATCCACATCCCTGATGCGGCTTTATAAATAAACAGTATGCGGTTAATTTCAGTGTATTAGTTTAATGCATCTGATTGTAATTAACCTGTAACAATATAATGGTCCACAGAATGGTCAAACTATTCTAAATACCATAGCTGCTTTATCATTGTTACTGTCACTGCACCTTTTTCTTCTTCTTCTTTCAGCTGCTCCCGTTAGGGGTTGCCACAGTGGATCATCTTTTTCCATATTACTCTAACTGCAGCACTCGGAGAATTAATATCACTGTATCTGAGTGGGGAATCACAGCTCTACAGCAGCTGACTGGAAAGAGAATTATCGGTATACAGCATTAAGCACATGCTGCCTCAGCCATGCTGTCTATTGAACTGCTCTCATACGGCAAATGCTTCAGAGCCTTTCATTGCAGTTCAGAAACAGTTTCATCCTAAGAACTATAAACGCACTCAATCACTCCATTAATTGCTCCTTGTAGAACGTTTTGTACTTATCAGTACAATTACCTCACTGTAAACTTGCAATTATTTACATATGATGACCATACCATTTTTAAGATGAAATGCAGAAAAATATATTTATTATATTATACAGAAAAATCTTGGGTAACTTCATTTAAATAATCTATATTGTTAATAATTAAACATGTGAGGACACGGTGTTGCAGCGCTAGCGAGGGGCTGGAGCTCCGTTCACGAATTGTTCGCGCTGTATTCTTGCTGGGGCTTGGGTGACAAGGGAAGGATAGATGAATGGAATAATTAAACATGTACTGCGAAGATATTTCAATGTTCCTTAAAAGTTTTGAAGAATCGGCGTTCTAAGCTTACAGATGGCTTAACGCCTATTACAGAGCTAATTGTGTGGTGATTGGTTACTTGGAGAAAGAAAAGGAAGGATAGAAATTGGATGTTAGTACGTTTGAAAGAGACAGTACTGCTGCAATAAATTATTTCATCAAAAGTCACACACGGCGCGTGAGGCATGAACAATCACTGCGCCACCATGTTCCCATGTTTAATAACATGCTTTAACTCCTATCATCATGAAAATTATATCAAATATACATCTCAGTATTTTAATTATTCAGAGAGCTGCAATATCAAGAATGTAATAGATTCTGTGTCCTGTCGGAGGAAGAGCAAGCCTGTTTAAGATGCAGGTAGTGATTCACACACATAGACCACATAGATGATCAAATGCAAATCAAAGCATTTAATGTGCTACTTTAGTTACGATGGGATTTGAGAAACTAGTAAATTAAACAATTTTAAGATGAAATTTATGATGTTCTACTTTAATGACAAACTAAAGTGGGAATTTAGAGATTAAAGTTCACATTTTGTGCTTTTTTCCCCACTGTGTGCCTATTTTTTCTCTGTACCCTAATAAGCTTTCATATGACACTCAAACGGTGGGATATGACTCAACTTTTCACGGCAACTTTGATATCTGACAACTTCTTTTTTATTTCGTGCACTGTGCGAATTTGTGAACTTGAGCTTTCAATTTTCCTCCGACACTCTATGTCACTCAATCAACTTCCTTTTGTTGTTTATACCACTGTTTAAACCAACATATAGTATGTTTTTTTCGTTGCCTCCACTTGGTATTTGCTGAAATTCTTCTATTCCCCTTCTATTCTTTCTATTCTATTCATGCTTTTGCCATTGCCTTTTCACAGAACGCTGAGCTTAAGTGCTATTTATATTTATTTGCATATTCATAATTCTGGGAGGAGATGGGGCGGGACAGCAGGCACGTGCGTAACCTTTCATGCTGACCGGGATTTATGTAGCGGAAGAACGTGGAAGTTGGCGTTCACACAGATTTATGCATCTGGATTTTTTTGTGTGTACGTACATTTCCGCTTTTGTCCGTATGCCATGTTATATTGTGAACACAAACATTTGGTCCACCAGGGCATTCTAAATTCTACTACTATACTGGCAAATGTTCCTTTGTCACAAAAAATACACACAGGTTTATCGTAATTAAAAAGATCTGCTTTTTTAAATTCTTATTCTGTAAATCATCCTAACATCTAGTTAATAAGTAAATTATTGCTTTACGTCCTCCTGCACTATGGAATAATGGTTCATATAATCTTTCACATTTCTTTTATTAAAAGAACTAGCAAAATACCCGCGCTTCGCAGCAGAGAAGTAGTGTGTGAAAAGTTATGAAAAAGAAAAGGAAACATTTTAAAAATAACGTAACATGATTGTCAATGTAATTGTTTTGTCACTGTTATGAGTGTTTCTGTCATCAAGCATTTGATTATCATTATTTTTTTCAAACAGGTTCGTATTTGGAGGACGTGTTGTTATGAAGTTACATTCCGTGTTTGTCAACCGTTGTAAAGATAACAGGATTCATTCATCGAAGTGTTCACTACGCAAATCGCTACTCGTGAATGTAAGATGTTTAATAGGCATTCCCGGTATTAACTAAACGTACCATGGTGTGACGTAAGGGGAGCTGACTGTAAAAAGGCAAGGAGGCGCGTATTTTGAACGAAAAGGGAGAAGACAGCGAAGGAGCGGAAAAGTGAGAAGGAAAACTGTTTAAATAAATAGCTAGGAAGGTGAATGGAAAGAAGCAGCCAGCGGTAAAGCAACGAAGACTTCGTAATAAGGACAGTTCGGTGCACGAAGAAGGTGTAACAGTAAGATTGTTAAGCCTTATTATAATGTTCCCGCACAGAGGATTTAGTGAGACGCACTGGGAGAAGTATAATCTGAACCTCTCTACAGTTTCATTTATTTTCGGGTTGTAATGTTCATCAAATTTACGTATCATCTGGTCCAGTGGCGGACTGTGTATCTCACACCTAGGCCTTCAGCAGTGCTCCGTCTGAATCAACCCGCCCCTCAAAAACTAATTTATGGTTATAAAACCATCTTAATATGCAGAAATACAGTATAAAGAGCCGGTGCATCGCAGATAGATAACTCCTGTAGCCACAATAAATTCCTTTATTGAATAGAAAAACCAGTGGAGAACAAGTTCCTTTCTACTGCGGCTACAGCCGCGACACACATAAAAAACATCAATAATAACTCATAAACTTGCAATATTATTTAGGAAAATCGCAACATTTTACTCACCAAAAATTTGGATTATTTGTAAACAAAATCCATCCTCCTCTCTTTCCTCAAAAACAGTTAATTTACTCTGTCGTACAGATTATCCGTGCGCTTCAGTTTCATGAAAAAGTCCCTTTCTATCGCCATCGAAGCTAATGCTGAAAGTCAAACCTGCCCTGTTGTATTTCTGGCATAAGTTTTAATTCGCTTTAGGGCTGAAAATGTCCGCTCGACAGAAGCAGTGGACACGGGAATGCTCACCGTCAAATATACCAATGTGAACAGCTGCCCCATGCTCTCATTCAGATTTTTCTGACGAAGGAAGTCAAGGAGATCAGTGGGAGATTTTCCTGCAAAATCATCCATGGCATACATTACAGTCAGTTCTGTTTTTAGCCGAGATAGATCAAAAACTGCTCCGTGGCTCTTGTGTTAAACTGGAGAAGGCTGCATGCGGGAAATTTTTCTTGTATTCCCAAAACTTCTGGGGGTCGAGGAGCGTGACAAACATCAGTTTTTCGTGGTCTTGAAATCTGGTCTGTGTCTGGCAAATAATATTGTCCAGAATCCTGCCATGGAGTTGGCGGTGGTGCGTGTGAGGATCTTGCGCTCGGAGCGCCTGTGGTGCGTTCAGTGGCCTCGTAGAGTTCCTCATATCAGCTTCTATCCAATCAATGGGTCTGAATACAGTGACATTGCCGTACGCCTGCTAGAGGGCCCTACTGACACCAACTCAAAATCTGATTGGTTGAAGCAATAGTTTAATCGACATTTATTCTGCGTTAGAGGGCCGGCACAATGGATTGTGAAGGCCTCTCTGCCTGGCAACAAATGATGGCTAAAATGTGATTGGTTAAATGGTTTAATACGAAAGTACATGTCTGGAAGCAACAAAACTATCGGAAAAGCTATGAAAGGAAGCGGACAGACTATTTGGAATTATTTAATAAGTATTCATGGACAAAATATAATTAACAGCAGTTTGTGATTCAGATATTTTTTTAGGCCAGCAGAGAAAGCATGACTTCGCCAGGTCTTTAGCATCGAGGCTTTCATTAAACTTGTATCTTGCGAATATCTTGTGCGATCTTTCGATGTCCACGGCTTTATTTAATTTTAACTCAGACCCGGCACTTAAAAGTTTCTCTCGCACTTTCAACAGTAGCTGCACTTATGAATATGCTAAGCACAATTACCCGCAAATATTTACCTTATATGGGCAGGCACTCAATTACATGGGATGCGTGATGATGCGAGACGCAACTCCGCCTCACATGGCGACCGAGCTGCAGGCTATTACAGTATATGGACGACAGTAGGTTCCAGTTATGTCCGTTATGTGTAGAATTTCGAAGTGAAACCTGCCTAATTTCAGCCTTCCACCTACACGGGAAGTTGGAGAATTAGTGATGAGTGAGTCAGTGAGTCAGTCAGTGAGGGCTGTGACTTTTATTAGTATAGATTTGAAACCGCTCAAAACTTCACAAGTTATAGAATTGATTATCTTCTCCAATAATAATAAAAAGAAAAAACTGTTAAGGAATTACTTCAGTGATATAGAATTCAGAAAAAACTTGAATACACAGTAATAGACTGCAATTTCTTTTTTTGGGAGAAAATTAAAATTCTTTGTGTACATTACAATATGACAAATCACTGCACAACTGAATAGGAGAAAAAAAATGAGGATGGCACAGAAAAACAGGTAGAACTGAACAGCATTTAATATTACTTTTTGCTGTGAACTTTCATTAGAAAATATTAGAAACTCTGATACAGTTGATGCTCTAAAACAGCCTCATTTTGATGGTGGTACTCCAATAAGATCTGCAAGGGTGCTATTGATATTGATTAATTGATATTTCTTTAAATATGTGCTAAATTAATGGTATCATTAACAGTATTAAGTGAGTTTTTAGCTGACTTAGTCCATAAAAGCTTTGATATTTTAATGAGACAATTCACTCTGTTGGATTGGCTCCAGCCCATGACCCTGTAGTTAGGATATGGCGGGTTGGATAATGGATGGATGGATGGAATTAACTCTGTTGTGTCCTGGTTAAGCGCCACTCACCATTCATAAACTGGTATTCTGTGGATGGGACAGCTTTGAAGCTACAAGTGAAGCTACAAGTGCTGTGCTTCCATGTAGGTAATGTCAGGCTGGACTGGAATACTCCGTTCTCCCAATGTGACAGGTAAAATTGAAATCAGGGACAGAAAAGGAATGTCAAAAACTAAGTCATACAAAACAAGATAAAACTGATCCAAATTCTAAGTAGTCAAAAATACAGCAAACATTTTTAGACCTGAAAAGTAATCTGTATCTCTTTCTGTTAAGACTGCTACCTTTAATTTGTTGTTAAACTCTTCAAAGGAGATGTTGGACACCAAGAGAAACACATTTTTGTCTTTTATACTTCCTGGCTGTGACACCATAATGAACAATGTATTGTTCTCACATAATAACAATGGAAAAAACTCACAAAAATCTTGCGCACCCATAGAAGAGGTAGCTGCAAGCAGGTACACTTCCATGACAGGTTTGGTTAGGGCTGTAATTACAGACTGTAATTAAAGTAAATATTTTGATAAAACATTGCTGGTAGTTAGACCCAATATAAATCTTTGAAGCTGCATAAATGGATGGTTTCTTCAGTTCCTGTATTGCCTTTAATTTTTTCCCAAATGAGACCACCTTGTGATGTTTTGTAATCCAAAAATGTTACTGAGGTTTTATGAAAATAACTCCAAATTGCCCAGGCTTTGTAAATTACCAATGGCTTTATAACCATGACAAAACATCTCTATGTACTTTCTCAAAAAAGAAACTAGAAGATTTGAATGTAAGGACCAGAGGCCTCATGCATAACACAGTGTATAGAATTCACACTAAAACATGGCATACGGACACAAGTGGAATTGTGTGTACGCAGCAAAAAATCCAGATGCATAAATCTGTGAATACACCAACATCCACGTTCTTCCACTCCATAAATCCCGGTCAGTGTGAAAAGTAACGCACGAGCCCATCGCTCCACCCCAATATAGCCCCTTATGTTTTGTGTTCTGTGAAAAGACAATGGCAAAAGCATGGGGAAAAAGAAGAATTTCAGCGAATATCAAGTAGAGGCAAGGAAAAATATACTGTTGGGTGGTTTAAGTAGTGATATAAACAACAAAAGGAAGTTGATCGAGTGACATAGAGTGTCGGAGAAACTCAAAAGTTCAAGTTCAAAAAGTTGCCTGAAATAAATAAGAAGTGGTCAGATATCAAAGTTGCTGTGAATAGGCGAGTCGTAGCCCACTGATTGAGTGTCAAATGTAACCATTTTAGGGTACAGAGAAAAAAAAAGGAACACAAGTGTGAAAAAAGGTTGAAATTTCCACTTTAATTACGTAGTTTATTTTTGTCATTAAAGTAGAATGTCATAAACTTCATCTTAAAATCATTTAATAGTTTCTCATATCCCATTGTAACTAAAGTAGCACATTAAATACTTTGTATTCTATGTGTTCTTCATTGAAATACCTTCCTAGTACATGTTTAATTATTCCATCCATCTATCCATCCAGGGTCGTGCCAGCCCTAGCAAACATAGAGCGTGAGGCATGAACAATCCCTGAACGGGGTGTCAGGTCATCATTGATGCTACACCAAGAAATCCTTGCATATTTAATCATTAACAATATACATTATTTAAATGAAGTTAAAAATGTATCTGTATAATGTAATGTATATATTTTACTGCATTTAATCTTAAAAACGATATCAAGAGCTCCACGAAGACAGCACCTGGAAATCTAAATCGACTTAGAAGGCAGTCACCATTTTCTGTAAATACGCACTCTCTTCTATTGAATTGAATTGAATTCCTTTATTGTTATTGTATAGTATAAAAAATGGTACAACAACAACAACAACAATGGTAACAATAATAGGATAAAAAAACTGAAAAATATACAATATGAAAGCAAAAGTGGCTCACGTTGTTCCAATATTACAACTGTAATGCATGTTTAGATTGAGGTAATTGTACTTGTACTTTGGGATGAAACTGTTTCTGATCCGTGTGGTCTGTATAGGAAAGGCTCTGAAGCATTTGCCAAATTAGAGCAGTTCAAACAGACTGAGTGCATGGTTGAGGCAGCGTGTGCTAGAAGCTATACTCCAATAATCCTCTTTCCAATCAGCTGCTGTAGAGATGTGATTCCACACTCGGATACAGTGGGTTAAATACTGTGAGTGGTGCACTGAGAGTAACAAGTAAAAAGTGGCTATGGTATTTGGAATAGTTTGGCCATTCGGTGCACCATTATATGGTTACAGGTTGATTACAATCAGGTGCCTTGAACTAAAAAAACGATATGCATTTTTTTTTTTTAGGGTATTTGATAAAGCCGTGTCAAGGATCTGAAACTAAAAAATAAAGGGAAATCAGACAGGAACAATAGTACTGCTCTGACGCTGGGTGCTGGCAGTTTGCAAAACCGAGCGGAGAACTTGCGTACACAAGGGATTGAGCTGGCTTAAAAATGTGCATGGCTTTACACTAAGTTTAGTTTTTATACATCGCGATGTGAGCGTGAAAACTGGCGTATGCAACATTTTTGTGCATATGCACTGTTTATACATGAGACCCCAGGGGAATAACCTGGTGTAAAACCAAAGCTCAGGTCAAAGCTAAAAGTCAAGAAACAGTCATCAAAACCCATAACACTAAGAATAAAAATATAAATCTTATTTCAAGCAGAGATCCAATACTAAAATAACTAGGAGAGACTTGCACATAATCACCAGTAAGTTTTTTGACTGTCAGGTAGTTGAGAGTGTGACGGCATGGGTCTTGCTCCATGCGCCCTCTTCCATATTTGGGAGCCTCTCGAACCCGACACCATCGATAATGTAACCGATTGAGGTGTGAAATGAGCACTTGCAAGGAGTAGGTGGAACTGTATACAGTGATTTTATTAAATCAAACTATAACAGTGTCTAAAGTGCAGTGCTTCAAACTTAATAAATACATACATACGGTACATACATAAATAATCCGTTAAAACAATAAAAAATCCAAACATTTAAAACCAGGCTAAAATGAGAATAAAAGCCAGTAACAGTCATTGGGCCAAATGAGCCAAGCACACCTCCTTCAATAGCTCGCTCAGCTGGCGGAGATTTCAGCAACTGCAGTCCTCTCACTACTCACCCCTGTCTTGGTTGCCTCTGTCAGCATTTGCCAGACCCCTCGAGTCACCCCAATTAACTTATCAACTCCCAGCAGCTGAGCAAACGCGCCCATGGACACTTACACTGCCAATGGATTATTTAAAAACCTAGCCGCGGACCTGCCATACCACATTCCTCCCCCCTTAAGCCACCAGTTGCACAGGAAGGGTCCATGCCTCTACCAACCCATTGCAACTGGCAGCCCAGGTCTGCGGCTTGGCCCTGACACTGCACTAAAAACAACAATAAAAGCACTAAAACAATCCCACACTAAAACCAACCCAAGCCCCCCTTTTTAAAACCAGGGGCCTCATGTATAAATGGTGCAAAAATGTTGCATACTCCTGTTTCCACGCTGAAATGTATAAAACCTAAACTTGCCATGCACATTTTCATGCTAGCTAAAACCCTGGCGTACGTAAGTTCTCTGCTCGGTTTTGCAAATTGGCGGCACCCAGTGTCAAAGCGGTGCTTTTATTCAAGTGTGGTTTCCCTTTCTTTTTTAGATCCATATCCCTGACGCAGCTTCATCCTATAGACTGAAATTAACTGCATATTGTTTATTAGTTTAAGGCATATGATTGTAATTAACCTGTAACAATATAATGGTCCACGGAATAGCTAAAGTATCCCAAATACCATAGTTGCTTTAGCGTTGTTACTCTCACTGCACCTTCTTCTTATTCTTTCAGCTGCTTCCGTTAGGGGTTGCCACAGCGGATCATCTTCTTCCATATTACTCTCACTGCACCAGTATTAATATTACTGTATCTGACTGTGGAATAACAGATGTACAGCAGCTGATCGGAAAAAGAATTATCAGTAGGCTATACGGCATCTAGCACACGGTGCCTCAGCCATGCTGCCTATTTGAACTGCTCTCATACGGCAAACACTTCAGAGCCTTTTCTGTACTGACCTCGTGGTTCAGAAACAGTTTAATCTCAAAAACTATGAACGCAAATCAATCAGTCCATCAAGTGCTCCTTGTAGAACTGTTTGTACTTATAATACAATTGCCTCACTGTAAACTTGCGATACAGTTATAATATTGTACAACCTGAGCCACTTTATAAAGTGTGAATTTACATATGATGACTATATCATTTTTAAGATGAAATGCAGCAAAATATGTTTATTATATTATACAGATAAAACTTTAACTTCATGTAAGTATTATATACTGTTAATAATTAACACTAGAATTATCAGAGCCTACGAAAAAACTAGTAGATCCATCCCTCATTAAATTGCTTCTCATCTCTCCATCAGTGTTTTTTGTCCTGTAATTCTAGTGTTAAACATGTGAGAATACGGTGTCACAGCGCTAGCAAAGAGCTAGCGCTCCATTCATGGATTGTTCCTGCCTCACACTGTATTCTTGCTGGTGCAGGTGCGACACTGGAAGGGTAGATGGATAGAATAATTAAACATGTACTAGGAAGGTATTTAAATGTTCCTTTAAAGTTTTGAAGAATCGCCGTTCTCCGCTTACAGATGGCTTAACGTCTATTACAGAGCTGACTGTGTGGTGATTGAATATTTGGAGAAAGAAAAGGAAGGACAGGAATTGGGGGTTAGTACGTTTAAAAGAGACAGTACTGCTGCAGTAAATTATTTCATCAAAAGTTGCGTATGGCGCAGCAAGCATCTTGCGTGAGGCAGGAACAATCACTGCACCACCGTGCTCCCTTGTTTAATACATGTTTTAACTCCTATCATCATGAAAATTATATCAAGTATACATCTGGATAATGGATTCTGTGTCCTGTCAGAGGTAGAGAAAGCCCTTTTAAGAAGCATGTAGTGATCCACACACATAGAGCACATAGAAGAACATATAAAACAAAGCATTTAATGTGGTACTATAGTTATGATGGGATTTGAGAAACTAGTAAATTACGCAATTTTAAGATGAAGTTCATGATGTTCTACTTTAATGACAAAATAAACTATGTGATTAAAGTGGAAATTTCGAGATTAAAGTTGACATTTCAAGCTTTTTTCCCCACTGTGTCCCTATTTTTTTTTCTTTTCTCTGTATCCTAATAAGCTTTTATATGACACTTGGACGGTGGGCTACAACTCGCCTTTTCATGGCAACTTTGATATCGGACAACTTCTTTTTTATTTCGGGGCACTGTGCGACTTTGTGAACTTAGAGCTTTTGAGTTTCTCTGACACTCTATATCACTCGATCAACTTCCTTTTGCTGTGTATACCACTGTTTAAACCAACATATAATATGTTTTTTTCGTTGCCTCCAGTTGGTATTTGTTGAAATTCTTCTATTCCCCCCACCCATGCTTTTGCCGTTGCCTTTTCACAGAACGCTGAGCTTAAGGGCTATTTATATTGATTTGCATATTCGTAATTCTGGGAGGAGATGGGGCGGGACAGCAGGCATGTGCGTAACCTTTCATGCTGACCAGGATTTATGTAGCGGAAGAACGTGGAAGTTGGCGTTCACACAGATTTATGCATCTGGATTTTTTTTGTGTGTACCACTGTTTAAACAAACAAATAGTATCTTTTTCCTTGCCTCCAATTGGTATTCGCTAAAAATTCTTCTATTTTCCCCCCATGCTTTTGCCATTGTCTTTTCAAAGTCTTAAGGGCTATTTATATTGATTTGCATATTCAAAGAGGGGCGGCACGGTGGCGCAGTGGTAGCGCTGCTGCCTCGCAGTTAGGAGACCTGGGTTCGCTTCCCGGGTCCTCCCTGCGTGGAGTTTGCATGTTCTCCCCGTGTCTGCGTGGGTTTTCTCCGGGCGCTCCGGTTTCCAATCCAAAGACAGGCAGGTTAGGTGGATTGGTGATTCTAAATTGGCCCTAGTGTGTGCTTGGTGTGTGGGTGTGTTTGTGTGTGTCCTGTGGTGGGTTGGCACCCTGCCCAGGATTGGTTCCTGCCTTGTGCCCTGTGTTGGCTGGGATTGGCTCCAGCGGACCCCCTCGACCCTATTCGGATTCAGCGGGTTAGACAATGGATGGATGGATATTCAAAGAGGTGTAATTCTGGGAGGAGACGGGGCGGGACAGCAGGCCTGTGCACGTGTGTTACTTTTCACATTGACCGGGATTTATGGAGAAGAAGAACGTGGAAGTTGGTGAATGCACAGATTTATGCATGTGGATTTTTTTGTACGCACAGCTTTATGCATGAGGAGCCAGGACATTAAAAGAATAAAAACTTTAAATGACAGTATAACAATCAATAAATAAATGTCCATTAAATAGTTCAGTCTGTAAAATGTTCTCCACTAGCTTGGTGGTATTAAAAATAATGTTATTACATTAACAAATAATAAAGGCTACAAACAGAAATATGTATCAAAAATGGATTATCTGGGTAAGAAAACTCACAAAAAGATGTAAAGATGATTTTTAAAACATAAGGGAAACTCCAGAAAAATAAATAAAAAACATTAATCCCAGCTCTCTAATATGTCCAACATCCATCCATCCATCCATTACCCAACATGAAACTCAAAAGTTTTTTCAGAAAACAAGAATATTATTGCTGTAAACAAGAACACAGATCCCCAGTACATCTCAGAAAATGTTGAACACATGGTAAAAGCTGCTTGATAAGCTTAGAAAGATTGTAAAACTGCAGGAGCATTGACTAAACCATATGGCATAACCAAATATTAATAATGGTCTCTAGTATTAAAAGCAGTCTTTGTTACCTTGGTGAATGCAAATCAGATTGTAGGTACTTCATAAATTTAATTTAATCAAAATGGATGAGCCTGTAATTTGGTTTAATAATATCAGAATTTAATACTTGTTGTATTTTTGAGATTATGGCAAATGTTACAAGAAAACTGTCCCAAAAAGACTATTCCCAGTTACTGGGATTTTCACGCACAACCATTTCTAGGGTTTACAAAGATGGTGTGAAAAGGGAAAAACATCCAGTATGCGGCAGTCCTGGGGGCGAAAATGCCTTGTTGATGCTAGAGGTCAGAGGAGAATGGGCCGACTGATTCAAGCTGATAGAAGAGCAACTTTGACTGAAATAACCACTCGTAACAACCGAGGTATGCAGCAAAGCATTTGTGAAGCCACAACACGCACAAACTTGAGGCGGATGGGCTACAACGGCAGAAGACCCCACCGGGTACCACTCATCTTCACTACAAATAGGAAAAAGAGGCTACAATTTGCACGAGCTCACCAAAATTGGACAGTTGAAGACTGGAAAAATGTTGCCTGGTCTAATGAGTCTCAATTTCTGTTGAGACATTCAAATTGTAGAATCAGAATTTGGCGTAAACAGAATGAGAACATGGATCCATCATGCCTTGTTACCACTGTGCAGGCTGGTGGTGGTGGTGTAATGGTGTGGGGGATGTTTTCTTGGCACACTTTAGGCCCCTTAGTGCCGATTGGGCATCGTTTAAATGCCACGGGCTACCAGAGCATTGTTTCTGACCATGTCCATCCCTTCATGACCACCATGTACCCATCCTCTGATGGCTACTTCCAGCAGGATAATGCACCATGTTACAAAGCTCGAATCATTTCAGATTGGTTTCTTGAACATGACAATGAGTTCACTGTACTAAAATGGCCCCCACAGTCACCAGATCTCAACCCAATAGAGCATCTTTGGGATGTGGTGGAACGGGAGCTTCGTGCCCTGGATGTGCATCCCACAAATCTCCATCAACTGCAAGATGCTATCTTATCAATATAGGCCAACATTCCTAAAGAATGCTTTCAGCACCTTGTTGAATCAATGCCACGTAGAATTAAGGCAGTTCTGAAGGCGAAAGGGGGTCAAACACTGTATTAGTATGGTGTTCCTAATAATCCTTTAGGTGAGTGTAGTTCATAAACCATAAAATCAAAAAGAGAGTATTACTTAAATAAAATCATAAGAGACAATAAACAGAAGATTAAATAAGAGAGCGGAGAAATAACAATGCTGAAGTGAGGAACTCAAACCTGACATCCCAAACCATAAAGCTGATGATAGCTCTGAAATCGAAGCTCAATACACAGAACAGAGCAAACACATAAAAGTACTAATAAATACATCATTAATAAAATACTATTTAAAATTAACAGGCCATTCAACAATAAGAAAACAATAACTACACTTACTAAATATTTAAAAAACAGCAAGAAGCCTAACCAAAAAGAAAAAAATACTTGAGGCAGAGATTAGATGTTCCCCTTTTATGAAACAGATGGGTGACAAAAGTAATTCATGATTGTATTTTAGAGCAATTTAAGAAATGTTCATCTGCTGCAAAAGTCCTGCATCCAACTTGTTTATTTTCCATGGTCACATAAAATTATTTTTTGCTAGACTAGCCCCGAGGTGTTTGGCCCCAAAACCTCAGTATACACCTTATCTTCTAAGTTTTGCAGGAGAATTCAAGAAATGTAATAAACTCGCACAAGCAGGAACCCTCTTAAATGTCTTTATTTTTTAATTTTCAATTAAATTTGACCCTTGTGACCTATTACTTTGTAAAACTTTTTTCTGCAACACATGGTCAGAGCTGAGCATTTTCCTAATTTAATGTCTAACCTTTCCTCAAATTCCTGTTGAAATAAGCCAGAATGTTTTGTGGTTTCCTCCTGTTTAAGAATTTGAGGTCACATTTAAGAATTGACCAAAGTCACCTCACTGGTCATCCATGCTCGGGTTCTTGTTTATTTTGAGATGCGAGTCATATGGCACAGTGCGCCTAGTGGCAGGAGCTAAAGGCAAGAAAACCAGGAGACAACTAATAAGTAAAGGTACTGAGAAAAAAAAAGTTGCTTGGGATGAAGCACAGGGCGAGAATAATTGATTAATGTATTTAAATTGACAATCATACAGTATATTAAAAAGCAAAAATAAAAAGACAATCTTAAGAAAAGCAAGCATAAGTCTTAAATAGCTTTCAAGTTTTTAACCCTTGCTAATGAAATGCATTTGTTTTTTCTTCATTTAAGGAATTTCAGAAAGAGGTTGCCATGTTATGTGTGCCACCCTCTTTAATAGGTGCAGGAAGTAACATCATTGATCATAAATCATGTGCGTACCAATAGCATTAAAATGTACTACAAAATGATGGCATGTTAACATCACTAAAATTAAAAAACTTAAGAAAAGGAAAAGTAATATATGTAAAACATTCCTGATGTCTAGGTAGTGATGTGAAACATTATGCCATCATCCCCCACCTACAGTACTTAAGACTGCTGCATACAACAGATATCCATATTTTATATGTTTTGAAATTCCAAAGTGTAAACTATGTCTTTAGTTTATTTTTTTCTAATTCATACCAGCTGGCAGTTTGCTTCTTCACAATTCAACTTTAGGATTGAAATAGATGAAGAAAGTTATGCTAAACAAAAGGCTATGATTCATTACATCGCATGACTTCCAAGTCATATGACCACTGTCAGCTATAAACATCATGGCTGCTTTCATGCAGATATAGTTATAAACATGGTGACTACATAAATACTAGAACATAAAATGAGACTGTGGTGATATCACAGTTGTCACAATAAAATAAATAAATGATAAGAAATTCAAAATTGAAAGACTTGGCTCTAAGAAATGCTCAGTAGGGGTTTATAACATAACCTCCTTTTCAAATTTCATATAACATTATGAAATTGCTTTAACAAATCTGGAGCGCGCACAACAGAAGCAGGAATCCATGAACAATTCTCAGGCCCATACCTGTTCTGCCAGTGAGAATAATAAGGCAGTTAATTCTTTAATTGAAGAACCTAGAAATTCAAACATCATTGAAAAAGCTAGCCAAAGTTTGTTACTAAGACGTCAAAGAATTGTGTCGTATAGAGTACTTTAATTAATATATATAGTGGAACCTCGGTTCACCACTATAATTCGTTCCAAAACTCTGGTCGTAAACCAATTTGGTCGTGACCCAAAGCAATTTTCCTCATAGGATTGTATGTAAATACAATTAATCCGCTCCAGACCATACGAACTGTATGTAAATATATGTTTTTATAGTTTTTAAACACAAATATAGTTAATTATACCGTAGAATGCACAGGGTAATAGTAAACTAAATGTAAAAACATTGAATAACACTAAGAAAACCTTGAACAACAGAGAAAACTAACACTGCCATAGTTTGCGCTATAGCGCTAAGAACCGCTAGCTAAAAACACTTTTTTTAATGAGTGTTAAGCACAAGGAAAAAATGAACATTTGAAAAATCCGTAATTTAATAAACCACTAAGAAAAGTAACATTGCAATAATGCACGCTACGAACTGATCACTGTAAACAGAAATGAAAACAAAAACAAGCCCAGTGCATTCTTTAACTGCCTTCTCTACCTTATGTGTCCAGCTCTCTCTCTTGTGTGAGCGTGTCTCTCTCGTGTGCCTGTGTGTGTGTCTCTCTCTCTCTCTCGCGCTCGCGCCTGTGTGTGTGTGTCTGTGTCTCTCTCTCTCTTGCGTGCACGTGTGTGTGTGTCTGTGTCTCTCTCTCTCTCTCGCGCGTGCCTGTGTGTGTATGTGTCTCTCTCTCTCTCTCGCGCCCTGTGTGTGTGTGTGTCTCTCTCTCTCTCTTGCGTGCGCCTGTGTGTGTGTCTCTCTCTGTCGTGCCTGTGTGTGTCTCTCTCTCTCGTGCGCCTGTGTGTGTTGCACTCTCTTGCTGCACAGGAAATGCACAGGGAGAGACTGAACACGTACAAACCAAAAGGGAAACTAGCTTGTTCATATACCGAGTGTGTGGTCATGAACAGAGGCAAAAGTTTGGCAAACTTTTTGATCGTAAACCGATTTGTACGTGAACCGAGACGTTCATGAACCGAGGTTCCACTGTAATATGAAGCTATGACAGAATGAATTACTTAACACAAGGAAAATGATTGAATGTAATTCAAGGTTTAAGTAAATGTAACATAAAGCAGAAAGCACAAGAGGTCTCTGCCTCATCTTAGAAAAGCTAACAACAAAATTTTAAAATTTTTAAAAAGGTTAAAATGAGGAAAAAGAGTAACAAACACCCCTCCTGAAAGTGGGGCTAAACTGATGGGAAAGCCCATACATAAAGCAGTGCTAAGGTCAATAGGACAATCTACAAGTTGCTGGTGGTATTAATTGATTGGAGGAGGTAATAAAGTCTTGCATATTAAGACTCAGATTATGTGATGTATTAGATAAGGTGTGAGACATGCCTGGACACCATCAGACAGACACCGCATCTTTATCAAAAGGTCTTTTATTTTGTCCTCCATTATAAATACACACAACTCAGTCCCGCACAGTTCACTGGGCCTTCTTGCCCCAATCGACTTAATACTGGGCCTTTCTCACTCTGTCCCTTGGATCGCCTTTCCTCTCTCCACGGGAGCCTCGTCCTGCTCCCACTTTTGACTCTAGCTCCCCAACTGTAGGTAGGCGGGCCCTTTTATTCTGCCCCGGATGTGTTCCAGGTGCTCCCTCTGACGTCACTTCCTGGTGTGGCCGAAGAGCACTCGGAAGCACTCCGGGCGACCCTGGAGGGATTCTCCTCCATCTTCCCAGGTGTGGCGGAAGTAAATCCATCCCGGGCCTCCTAAGACTCGGGGCGCCCCCTGACGGTGGCCACAGGTTAAAATAGGCGTAAGCCTCCTTGTTCCTCTTGTGTGGTCCTCCTCTGTTCCAGGACGGTTGCCCCCTCGTGGCCCGGAGGACGTACGTGCCACCTTCCGGTCCTTTCAGGCGTCCTGGCCGGGTTGTAGCCCCAGCGACTCGCCACAAAGGGAATTAGGAAAATTATAAAAGCAAATGACTTGTTTAATTGATTGCTCACTTCTTGGACTGAGACATTTGTACATAACTGTCTGCAAATAAAGAAACATTATGCATTCTCATCTGGGCTCTTTGAAGATGGAGGAAAGTTTTTCTATGACATTCACCTAAGCCAAAACACTAAACTAGGTTTGAAGTCAAAGATTAAAAACAAAGAGTTGTTAATAAAAAGTTATTAAAACAATAAATATAGGAAAAGTTCTTTATAGAATTTGCAATCACAACCAGCCAACTTGTTACCATCCGTGTATAGTTAACAGTGTTGTAACTGTAAATAAACAGCTTCATAAAGCAGTGTCTCTGAAAAACATTAAATAATTCAGTATCAAGAAAAATACTCTAAAACAGTGTGTAAAATTTTGAGGTAGGATTCCATATAAACAAAGAACCCTAAATATAATCACAAACAAACAGCAAAGTGTGAAAGAAATGATAGACAAATTTATCAAAAAGACAGAGATAATAAAAAATACTTTTAAAATTTTGGTCCAGAATATCAATTACAAAAAAGATAATCCACAGAAAGTTTTAAAAAGGACTGGAAGAGACACTGTAGGCTTTGTTAACCAAAAGGCAACCTTTTTTTTTCATTTAAGCAAAAAAAATCATAGTCAGATACAAAGAGGTCTTTTGAAGTACACAAAGATTTTTATCCAAATGAAAAAATAGCCATCTTTAAAAAGTCATGTCAAGTTGTCCCAGTGAATTGTAGGATACCTTGCTTAGGTAAAGAATGACACTATTGCCCATAAAATAGTTTAAAAAAAACATTTTTTTTAAAGTTTTAAGGTCTTAACTGCATATATGGAATCTTTGGGTCTGAAAACCACTAAAAAGACACCCGGAAGACCACAATCACTTTTCAAAAAAGTGCACAAACAATAGGAGTCAAATCATAATGGCTAACACACAGTATGTTCCTTCAAAATCAATCCAACACTTGGATAAGAAGAAATGTTTGCTGCCATTAAACATTGACAGATAGTGATGTCTCAATATGTCATGTGACCTCAATGACAATAAATATTTTGACTGTAAACAAATTGGATGTAGCAGAAAGTGGAAGGCATTATCCAAAAAACGAAACTACATCCTGGTTAATCAGTGCTACGCCCATGATGTGTAGAAGACTGAAAATAATCCAGCCTTTTTGTGAGATATCAGTAAGTTTCTATTCAGTTACCTTACATATGCACATTTCAGAATAATTGTTATTTATTGATACTCCATTAACTTGTGCATTGATGAAATTATTGATGATGTCGTTTCTTGACATCATGTACTGTATTTATGTTTTGTATATATTTGTTTAACACGCTGGCTCAGAACTTTATAGATTTGTCCTTGTTGTGTACTGTGGTATATTTTTTCCATATTATTTATGTGTATTGTTCATGTGCTCGCTTTTGTATATTTCAAAGAAAATATTGAGAATTTCATTATTATAATTTGCTATTTGAGAGTCGAATGTGAAAGTGTGATTACTGACTTTTCCTTTCCTAGTCAGCACATTGCTGAAGAATTAATTATTTTATTTCCCTTAGGAAATCCAATAGTTATTAACCATTAGAGAAAATTTCTGAAATGAATATCACCTGAAAGGAAGTTCATCCTTGTATAAAAGTGCAGGAGTTCTGATTACCTGAGAAACATATACTGTACGTCTACAGCAGTTACAAGGAAAGGCTATGATAGTGTACCTCATGAGCACCAACTCGTCACAAGTATTGCTTGGGCAATAAATGTATAGGCTACAGCATTGATACAAATTCAAAAATAACAACATAAGTAATGATAATAATAATCCTCAAAGAAAATTAGTGTTGGAGACACAGAAAAAGCAAAATAATACTGCAAATCTATGCTTTGAATGCATTGCTAATGGCTGAGTTACCTCAAAAAATGAGCATCTCTCAAATGAACTTTAAATTAAAACTTGCATGAAAACTCCTCAAATATTGGCTTCCCTTGTTCTCCATCCTCTATGACTTGACTTGCTTCTGACATGGTAAAAAGGTTCTCTGTAGTCAGTTTCTCACTGGAAAAACATCTCTGAAGTCATACATTAATTGGCTGGTGATATGGTCCTTGCATATTCAATATGTTCATTGAATATGCAAGGACAGGAAACAGGATAATCATTATACTTTGATTTAGTTGAAGTTTGTCATTATATTAGGCAGTTTATTTCTGTGACTTATATTTGAATTATATGTGTTTGGCTTAATGGGCAGCATGGTAGGTTTATGATTTTGCTGTTGACATCACTATATGCGTTTGACCGGCAGGTAAAATAGAGAGTTACCTATTAAAAAAATACTTTGTACTGCTACTCAGTTGTGATGATTTTTTTTTTGCCTACGTGACAAAGATTCTATCTTTTGAGACAAATGTGAAAAGCAAAAAAAATGTCTGCCAATACAGGCTATTTGCAATGTGTTATCAAGTGGCATCAAGCAAGTATTTATACCAAGACAGTCTTGTAGGTAGATGTAGGCATAAGTAATCAAATGTCTCCCTTGATATGTTAAGAGTGTCAAACAGTTATTTGGCATTAATCTCTTTCACATCTTGTTCCAAAACAGTCCTGGCTTCTCTGTCATGTTCACAGGTTTCTATGTACAGGTCAAGTGTAGCAAAAAACCGTCCATTGATCTTTATATGGATGTGTACAACTTTCAAAAGTATCTGCTAGGATTATTCCACCCAAAGCATCTTTGAGCACCTGCCACTGTGAGCTGACATGTTAGCAGACATTGTGCAGTGTAAACAGTTTGAAGTCAGCATGTGCCTCTTATACATGGTTGTCTATTAGGTTTCATTTGCCAGATGAATTAATCTTTATTAATACTGCAAATTCAGGACAGTTATCAGTACACAATCATATTGGATTTTAAACATTTTCAAAATTAATATGTTCAGTCAAAAAAAAATACGACATGAGGCATAAATCAGAATAAAGTCACTTTTAACTGCAGTCCAAAAGTAGCCATAGTAGCCTATGGCAACATACAGTATAGACTCAAAGATAGCTGTTATAGACTTTTCAACTAATTTTTACCATTTAAATTTTTTCCTAGCATTTCTCTGGGATTGATTAACATTGCCACACCACTTAGATGGCATCTATTGTATACACTGTTTTCTCAAGTGACAGGCCCTCAATTGCTCGGTAACAAATGAAGTTAAATAGCATTAAAATATATATATATAGTCACATTTTTCACATCCTCTTTCTTTTCATCAAAGGTTTTGTGAATTAGGTGGAAAGTGTTCAATATTTAGGAGAATTTTATAAAGCCAGGTATACTGTGCATTGTATGAAATATGAAGATACTGCATGAAACATAATAAATCATATTATGTGGCATTTCTCTTGAAGGCATTTCTTGTGGAGGTTATTATTAAGGTATTTAAACTTGCCATTACTTATTCCTCCTTAGCTAATCCACAACTTTTATTAGACTCATGATAACATGAGTTGACATACGGAATAAGTAAATTTATCTAAAGTGTTTTGTTGGCAAGTTAACATAATCAATGCCTCTGGCATATATGCTTCATATACAATCACATCAGTGTGTCATTTTCACTTATGTGTAAAATAAGAGAAATAATGAAATAAAGTATCAATTACAAAATATGCAACAAAGCAAACTCTTTTACTGGTGACATTGTAATTAAGGGTGAATGCAAACTTTATACAACAGTTAGAAGATGAACTACTTTAAAAAAATGACAAGTGTTGAAATATAACTCTGACAATACTTAGTATTTTCAAGTCAAGACATAAGACGAATCAAGATTCACAGAATTTTCATGACTGATGCAGAGCTTTACACATCCTAACTAGACAGAGATTGAGTGTTACAGAGTAGGCGTCTTTGTGGATCTGTTTTTGACATATCCAATAGTGAAAACGGGTTAATATGCAATAGAATTTACCACCACATTGGCGGGTCAGAGATCCCCCATAAGACCTTAACCTTTGCCAAGTACAATACAATCTGTCTGAGAGTTTTGAATGTCTATTACTTTTAGCAGATTTTATCTCTCTGAATATGTTGACAGCCACCCTTGGGCACTATTTTTTTCTGCAGGGTTTGTGAGCTCAAAGAACTTAAACACAAAATAATGTTTCAGTTTTTTTCTTTCCAAAATATGTCTTAAAAAAAGCACACACATACAAACACACACACACACAATTTTGCAAGTTCAGTTCCAGACACTGGATTCCTAGGGGTTTTAGGATTTGAATGTCATCTGGTAACTAAAGGAATTATTTTTCTTTTTCTGGAACTACCTAGATAAAGACTTACCCATAATAATGCAAGTTGTAATGTACCGTATGTCATTAATGGTTTTACTTGCAGTGGTGATTTATTAATTAGTGGTAAACTTTCAGTATTTTCTGCCTATTTTTATTAAAAAAAAATTCAGTCGGACTTTCATACCGGGCACATTATGTAAACGCCCTCAGTTCATGTTGTAACTAATATTTTCATAATCTATCAAGCAGAAAGTGCTATAATTATTATTCTTTTGATTTAACCATTACTTATGCTCATATGAACCACTTCATGCTTTATTAGACGTTAAGAACTAAACTGAAGTAAAAGTCAATGTATTTACTAAGTTTACATCCTACTAATCGAATTATATTTGACATGTACAGAAATAAAGTATGATGACAGTTTGATATTGTACCGGTTGCATTAATGGCCTTTTCTTCATTATTTAAAGACTTTTCCTGCATATACCAAATATATTTTTTATCATCATGGGATAGACAAAGTAATCAACCCTGGATGGAGGACCAGTCTATCACAAGGTGCACCCACACATCCATTTTCATTTACAGTATACTGGGCCACTGTATTTGATATTTAACATGCCACAGATTTCTGTGATGTAAGAGAACAATTGCAACATCTGGGGAAAAACCCACATAATTACAGGGAGAAAGTGCAAACTCAGTATAGTCAGCGACCATGCTGGTACATAGTGTGCTGTACAGTAGCTGTGAGGCAGCAGTGCTAAGCACTTCAGAAATGTGTTACATGGCCAGATGTTAAAGGCTCTGAGTAAAATTAATGTAAAACATATCAAATAATTACACACTAAAAATATGATTACACACTAAAAATAACTGATTGGATGTGGTCAATCTGTCCTGTCAGGATACCGTACGTTCAGCTGTGAGGAATGGTTTTTCTGTTGCTGGATAGCAGAATTAAATCTGATTGTGGTGAAGTTACTGACACCTCTTCTGGGAAGATACGTATCTTTGCTAAGTCTACTTGCATGTCCCAATCTGAAGCTTGTTGCAGAATAGAAGGGTTATTCTTGGCAGTTGTTCTTGCTCTAGAAGCCTTATCTTCTTCCCTTAGAAAGATAGGTTCAGCTGGTGATGCCTGGTATTTATTGGCTTTGACACTCTGTTAATAAATCCATTTAGCATTTCCTGTAAGGACTTTGTCCTGCCTCCATCTGTAGTGGCCTTCCACAAGTGCTTGGTGAGATCATGTTACAATGTGGTTCATGGTGCAAAGGGATGCGCAACACTGCTTATATGATGGATCTTCTTCTTTATCCCAAATCCTTAGGTTGGTCAGGGTTGACAAGAGGTTGGCCACAGCATGCAGGAGGAAGTCAACCAGCCCTTGTAAATGCCCCATATTTCCTTCTAGCATAGGTTAATGCTCAAGTGCCTGGTTCCACTGGGTTCACTGCTCCTGACTTGAGAGCCATATTTCTTCTTTTTTGGCTACTGTTTTCCACAGTATAATATAATTTAAGGCACGTTGGTGTTCAAATGTATTAAATAACCATATTCCAAGTCTTCTCATCTTACACATTGGTCAGAAAACATTTCTTCTGTCTGTGTTGTATTGTATGGATATGATCTTACTTTAAAAAAACTGAAAAATGAGCATTTTACTCTCTGAACACTTTTATGTATATCTTTTGGATTTTGGCCTGCTGGTCATTTTATTGCAGTGACCCGTATTTGTGATTTTCTCCCAAATTATCAGTAAACATATACAGTTGAACTACTACAACAGGAATATCTATGATTTAAAAGTACTGATACTGCTAGTAGTGCAGCTCAAATATACCAAGTAATGTTGTTTCATTTACGAATGGGATAATAATGCTAACCAGTCTCATTACATTAAAAAGTGCTTGCTACTCGTAAGCATTTGGTTCCAGGGGAAAAAACTGTGGCACATGAACCACTTGTTGACCTAACAAGATGCAGTATTTTTATCTTCTCTTTATATTAAACTTGAACTGGTGAAAAAGTGATGAGCAAGGAAGGTGAAGAATTTTGATATTTGTGACAGATGTTTCTACAAGTAACTAATGCCAAGATTAAGGGTAGCTTTTTTGTTGGTCCACAAATCAGACATGTCATTATTGACAAAAAGTTTCAAAAATTACCCAGTGAAAATTTTATGGAGAGCATTCAAGGGTGTTTCTGAAAGTGTTCTCGGCAACTACAGATTACCAAACTGGTTGACAGCATGCTTCAAGCATACAAAACAATGAAGTGCAACATGTCATTAGAAATTAATTTTCTGTATTTTTCCTCTTGGAATTCTTCCCTGCTAATCATGGTGCGGTCAATGACAAACATGGCAAAAGAGTTTATCAGGACATTGCAAGAATGAAAAAGCAATGTCAGGGAAAGTCAAATCCATCAATGCTGACTGACTGTTGTTGGACACTGAAATGAGAAGCATCAGATGCTGAACAACAAAACAGTTTAGTTCAACTGAACTAATGCAATTTGTCAGCATCATTAAGTGATTAAACACTGTGGCATGGAGACCGGAGGGGTGTGACGAACTCGGAAGGGGTGCCGAAGTGGTGCGTTCCAGGGTGCCGTGGGGGACCCTGGATACGTAGTAGGACCCACTCCAGGGACGAACTGCCCTCTCGGAATGTGTCACTTAGACCGACGTGTCTTCACTGGCACTGTGGCATGTGGCTGGGGGTGGAGCCCAGCCGGGACGCCCAGGAGGACCAGAGGAGGGCTTGTGTCTCCTCCAAACCATGAGGGGGCGACCGTCCTGGTTGTGTTGGGAGCCACCCGGAAGTGCTGGGGGGAAGAGGACTGGAGACACTCGGAGGGCTTCCGGGTGCAAAGCCGGCACTTCCGCCACACGGGGGTGTGTCTGCGAGGGATTGCCGGGAAAGCAGCTGGAGCCTATCCAGGCTGGTATTTAAGAGGCCGCCTCCCTTCATTCAGCAGCAAGAGTCGGGTGGAAGAGGACGGAGCTCAGAGAGAGGAGTGGAGGTGGCCAGGGAAGGCACTAGAGACTGTGAGGCTGGACTTTGGGGGATCGGTGCTGGAGGCACTGGGACGTACACTAAAAAAATTAGAAATATTTTCTGTACATGAAAGTGTGTTGGGTGAACAAACGATGTCCGGCTGTCTGTGTCCGGGGCCATTAACACAACACATATATACCTGTACAATAAAAGTGATTATCATGTTTCTCCAAATTCCTAAGAGACACAATAAAACTTACCAAAATACTAGAATTATATTTGTATTATTAGAAACCATCTATCATAATCAGCAAAACTTTTCCAGAAAGCAAAAAGTCTGAAAGAAATTAGATATCCAGCCATAACAATGTACAGTTAGGATTTACAAAGTCTAAGATTAACATGAAAATTTCTTATATATATGCATACATACGCTGAAAATTTGCATATGAACTTGTCTTTCCTCATATACTGGTAGGCTGCTGTCTCAGACAAGATGCTTACTTGTGGCAATACAAGATGAGTATGAAAGCAATAACAAATGGAAAAAAAAACAAAACAAAAAACTAATATGCACAAAAAGTGAAAACCTTAAACACCATCCCCAAAATACAGAAACCATTAACATATTGATATAGAACAGCAGAAAGACAAGAACTACTTGGAGCAAGCAATAGAAATGCTCTCCATATCTGTAAATACTGTATATAGGCAATCATAATATGTGTTATATTGATTTTGCTGAGGACTGTGCACTTGTTGTGTCACTAATTAGTGTTTTACATTGCCAATATGAAGAGAGTACAATAGGCAGTATGCATGCAACAACTCTTTACTTGTCACACTGTCACATTTCAAAAAGTGCATTTTGCACTAATGCGTTCAAAGATGGCATGAAACACAGCACTGTCTCAAGGCATATACAGTAATCCCTCGCTATATCGCGATTCGACTTTCGCGGCTTTACTCTATTGTGGATTTTATATGTAAGCATAACTAAATATATAGCACAGATTTTTCGCTGATTCGCAGGTTCTGTGGACAATGTGTCTTTTTACTTCCTGTACATGCTTCCTCAGTTGGTTTGCCCAGTTGATTTCATACAAGGGACGCTATTGGCGGATGGCTGAGAAGCTAACCAATCAGAGCACACAGTTAAGTTCCTGTGTGCTGAATGCGATGTTAACCAGGAAGTCTTGTCTCGCTCATTCAGCATTAATGTGTTTCGCTGTGTAAAGAGTTAACTTTTGTGCTCTTTTGTGTTTATCTTTGTGCATAGTCAAGCCCTTCATTATGGCTTCAAAACGATCTGCTCCTGCTACTGCTTCAGGGGCCATGCCCAAGCGCCAACGGAAGATGTTAACGATTGCTGAAAAGGTAAACGTTTTGGATTTGTTGAAAGAAGGGAAAAGCTACACCGCTGTAGGACGCCATTACAGCATCAATGAGGCTACGATTCTTTTTATTTAAAAAGTAGGAAAGGAATATAAGATCTACAGCCACAGTGTCCTTTTAACAAGGGTGCAAAACGAGTTGTAAGTGGATGTAATAAGGCAGTAGTCTGGATGGAATCTGCTTTAGGGATTTGGATTGAAGACTGCCAGAAGAACAACAACGGCGGTGCTACACAGTCGCCTGAAGTGGCTCCTTTAGAAGAGCTGTAACGCTCTCCTTTGTTGTGCAATAAAATGAAACTTTGTTATCGGACAAGTCATCGTGTCATTGTTGGTGAGTAACCATAATTAATTTTCTACTTACAGCACTTAGTACATGTGCGTATGTTTAGTGTCACTGTACACTCATTTACTGTATACAATTTTTCTTGCATTGTACATATTTATTGCTGGTGGCCTGTCTATCGTAATGGCTGTAACATATGTGATTTTGGAGACACTCGATATCTTTAAAATAATATTTAGGTTTTACTTTATATATACAGTGTGTTTACATACATAATTTCAATGAATCTTGCCTAATATCTAAGAGAATACAAAGGAATTATGCTGTATAACTGTGCAGGGAATATTTAGAAACAGTGTGGGAGAGTTTATAAGGGCTTAAAATATTTCGAGGAGGGATTACTGTATATATATATAACAATCAACCCTTCCCCAAATAAAAAATTCCCTTCCCCTAGAAACAAAGCAGGAACAAGACAACTACAACGGTTTACTTTTTTTTTTAATCACTAGCAGGGATTATTCATATTATGAAAAGTTAAAAGACAGTGACATAGTCCCTGAGGTAGTCTAGGCAGGACTGAGTTCCAAGGGTGAAGGTGCAAGTGGTTGCTCTGGCTGACAGTCCTGCAGAGCTGAAAGAGGGTGAGCAATACAGTACACTTATTTTTTGTATAGCGCTGTTCACTGAGTGCATGCAGTGAGCGCTGGGGACAATTCTTTGTTAAAATACCAGTATAGATTATACAAATTACTAAATACAGAAATGGTTACACATATACAGATTTGTTAAAACACACAGACAACAAACTAGAAACTGATTAAACATAAATGGAAACCAGCAATATCTGTCCATTAATTAATTGATGAACTATAGTAAGTTGTCAACAGAGGAGATTCAAATTGTAAAAGAGAAAGTCAAAAATAAAGTTGTAGTCCTGGAGCTCAGGATAATTAGTCACCTACCTGCCCCATGGTTTTCTCTAGTGAAGTCTGTGCTGGACATCCAATCTGATGAGAAAATGTTTCTATTGTCACACACGTGTGATTAGGAGGCAGTCAGAAAGCCTAAAGATGAGGGAAACATCGCAAGATTTTTCTTCTTTTGGGAAAAACTCCACAATTGGCGTAGCCGGCAGGATTCACTTTTTTAAAAGATGTCTGAAGAGGAGGACCGCAACGTGATCCTTAACACGATCATGGGTGACCTCAACACCCTGAAGATCCAGATGGGCGAAACCCAGGCTCAATTAGCTGAGTCTGTGGCTCGTGCAAACGCATCTGTATGGACGGAGGCAGCTCGGGCATTAGGGGTTGTTGAAGAACTCCATTCCATTTGAACGAGTCGGTATTGATCTCGTAAGACCATTGCAGCCCTCGTTAAAAGGCTGTAAATAAAATTTTTGTCTTAGTAGATTATGCCACTCGATTTTCCGAAGCTGTTCCCTTGCACTTAGCTACTTCAAAAAACATTACACGGGAATTAGTAGGGATATTCGCTCATGTGGGGATTCCCAAAGAAGTTCTAATGGACCAAGGGATTCCCTTCACTTCGGAGACGTTCAGGGAAGTAGCTAAATTACTCAAAATAAAACATCTAAAAACATAGGTCTATCATCCCCAAATGGATTGTTTGGTAGAACGATTCAATCAAACTTTTAAGCAGATATTACTCAAGTTAGTTAACGAGGATGGGAGAAACTGGGATTTGTTGCTTCCTCTGGTCTTGTTTGCATATCGGGAAGTCCCGCAGGCCTCTATTGGGTTTTCCCCTTTTGAGCTTTTATATAGAAGACAGCCCCGTGGGCTATTGGATATGTTAAAAGATGGTTGGAAAGAAGAGGTCCTTCCTACCTCAAACATATTGGAATATATTCACACACTTATGCGATAGATTAGAAAAAATCAGACCTACAGTATTTTAAAAGAAAACTTGGAAAAAGCTCAAGCAGCACAGTCCAAATATTACAACAGAAACATCGCCATTCGGGAATTTGTCCCGGGTGATCGTGTAATGGTTCTTGTTCCAACTTCGCACTCTAAATTATTGGCCCATTGGCAAGGCCCGTATGAAGTTAAGGAAAGAAAAGGACTCGTTGACTATTTGATTAAACAACCAAATCGTTGACTGAGTGAATGAGTATATCATACAAATTTGCTGAAACCGTGGAAGGATAGGGAAATTGATCCCTCCTCCGGACAGCCTCATTCCCTTTTCATGTCTCATTCACACCTTAATTTCGGAAATAATTTGATCCCCGAACAACGACAAAGCCTAGAAATGGCTATCTTGTCTATACCAGAAGTTGTAAATGAGATACCAGGATGAACTGCCCTGTTCTTTGGATTAAGTGAAGCCAAATATTTGGGCTACCTGGTGGGAAGAGGTACTGTTAAACCCCAATGTTCTAAAATCAATGCCATCATTAATTGGCCCAGTCCGATGACTAAGAGGCAAGTTCAAGCATTTCTCGGTTTGGCGGGTTACTATCCGTTTTCTTCCGCATTTCTCTGAAATTGCTATGCCCTTATCGAATTTGACAAACAAAAGAGCACCTTTAAAAGTGGTATGGCATGATTTGGCAGATAAGGCATTCAGTGACTTAAAACTGGCCTTTACGTCAGCACCTGTTTTGAAATCACATGATTTTTCTGCCTCCTTTATTCTCCAGACCGACGCATCAGACACAGGATTAGGTGCCGTGTTGAGCCAATGCGTCAATGGTGCTAATCACCCTTATTATGTACCTCAGCCGGAAACTGCTGGACATGGAGACCAAGTATGCTGCAGTGGAGCAAGAAGCCTTGGCGATTAAATGGGCTATCATGCAGTTAAGGTACTACCTACTGGGTCGGGAGTTTACTCTGGTGACTGATCACGCCGCTTTGCAGTGGATGTCACTTCACCGTGAGTCTAATGGTAATACCTTCAACCTTATCGTTTTAGTGTTGTTTATCGTAAAAGTTCCTTGGATACCAACGCGGATGCTCTCTCCCGAGCCTACGACCTCTTGGTGCAGGTCGCCCGACCTCATGGGTTTGGGCTGGGGGGGGGGTCATGTCACACGCGTGCGATTAGGAGGCAGTCAGAAAGCCTAAAGGTGAGTGAAACATCGCGAGATGAAGGGTTGTCACGTGGTACTTACTGGATTCTCTTCTGTCCACAGAAAAGCCAAGGAAAATTAATCATCAACATTTCCAGCTTCCAAAATGGCCGCCACAATATCACTTCCTGTCACATGAACTGACATCACTTCCGACACTTCAAAAAGACATCACTTCTGGTTTTCATCAAACAATGTTGTTTCTGCTTCCTGTTGCCATGTCACTTCCTGCCAACCATTTCCTATTCCCATAATACATTTCTGTATAAAAATGCCATTTTGACTGATAAAATTTGTCAACTGTTATCTCTTTGGTTCATTTATTTTGCTACTTTGTCCATAGGACAATATATGGGGACGGTCCCCAACACTTTGTTTGTGTGAAACGTTTTCATATTTTGGGAAAAACTCTACACCATTCAAAGATTCCAACACTCCATTATCTGAGAAGCCTTTCCATGTGCAAGAAAGCAGCCTGGCAGTAGAGCAGTGGCACAATGTATCAAATCCAGATGGCAGGAAGAGAAACAGAATAGAGGAGGTTCAGAAATGGTTTGAAAATATTGCATTATTTATAATTCTGCACAAATGACTAACAAACAGAAATGCAGTATGCAGAGCTAATCAGCAGCTGTAGCCAGGGTATCCTAGAATAAAGTAAATAGTCTTCAGCCAGAATTTAAAAGCTGAGACTGAAGGGGCATCTGTTATATTAGCAGGTATATCATTTATCATCTTTGGGGCCCTGTAATTTAAAGCTCTACATCTCACTGTTATTTTATTATTCCTTGGAACCTTGAGTAACCCGGCATATTCAGATCTGAATTAGTGCTATGGTTTGTAAGTAATTATAAGCTCAGGTAAGTAAGCAGGGCCTTGGCTTTATAAGTTAAAAGGAGGATTTTGAGATCAGCTCTAAAACTAAACTGGGAGTCTGTGTAAGGACCTGATAACTGGTGTTATGTCTTCATATTTTCTTGTTATTGTAATAGTTCTTAAAGCAGCATTTTGAATTAACTGAAGGGTCCATAAAGAACAATTAGAACAGCCTGTGAATAATGCATTACAGTATTCAGTCCCAGTATAAATAAATGCATGAATTAATTTCTTATTATCTTGCATATTTAGAAAACATTTTAATCTTCCAACAGCTTTAAGATGGAAAAAAAAGGTTTTGCATAGGTTTGTAATTTTTGTTTTAAATGACATGCTATTGTCAAAGATCACCCCTAAATAGCGTGCTGATTCAGTAAAATCTAATAATGATTCCAACTGAGTTAAAGAGTTACAGAATGTTGTTGCAGTCAGCATCAATCCCTTCAATAAGTAACATTTCTGATTTTTTTCTATTTACTTCTCATCCATCCACTTCATTATCTCACTGACATAATTAATAAGGACATCATCTGAGAAATGTCATTTGCTCTAAAAGAAAGGTATGTCATCTGCAAATGAGTGAAAATTAATGTTATGTTTTTTAATTATAGTTCCCAATGGAAGCATGTTAAAAAAAGGGAGAGCGTGTCCTCTATTTTAAGTTTAGCGCTTCCATAACTGCATAGAACAGCAGGAGTGCAGTGAGAGTCAGGTGAGAGACAAACTGTTTGACAGTGTCCAGATTAAGCAGGGTACTACACTGCCCCAGTGTCCAAGTGCAGAGGAAGACACACGCTGTCCAACTCCAGACTACAAGTTTTTGCAGATCGGGGCTGTGAAGCGTGAATGGTTATTTATGCAGTCTGAGTGGAAGACAACTGTTTTATTCTAACAGATGAAGCAGGGACCGAACGACAGACATTAGCCATGTAGCTAAGGTTCCTGCAGCTCTGGCACCTGCAAGAAAACTTGGAGCTTTAGACTTATGACTGGAAGAGCCTTATATAGTGAATAATCGAGCTGTTCTGAAATGAAAGTGCGTCGTCACTGGCAAAGAAGGAGGCTTCAGTTACTTGTTACTTGGCAGCATGGTTCTGTAACAGAGAAATGGTAAGTTGTACTGTGAGTATGATGGCTGATTCAATTTGAAATGCCATGTCAATTGAATTCACGAGAGTCATATCATTATGGTGCCATGAGTAGTCATTTATGAACTTTAGGGTTACTGGCATGTTCCACAAGTTAGTCTCTGATAAGTTAATTATGTAACTTATCAATCATATAAAAGCTGGCAAAACTCCACAAGTCAGCCACGAACTGTTGAATTGATTCATCTGGCTGCTGATGGTGCTAAAGAAAGAGGGTTTGTCAGACGATAGCACTTTGAGGTGTAGAGAAATGAGATGCTAGAAGGGTTACCGTTGCGGAATATCTACCCGCAGTTCTGAGAGTTTTAAACATGCATTGGCATTCACTGTCTAGGCATTGCATAATTGAGGCTATTTTGTAAGCATTGCTGATCTCATCCAGACCAATAAGCTGTTAAATACATCATAAAAGATTCAATCCAGCGAGTCCATGCCAACTTTGGATTGCCCCCAAACAAGTCACCAGTTGTGTAGATTCTGCAATTGCTGTGCATGTAGACATGGGGTTCAGTTCCTATATACCAAAAAACCGCTTGTTATGATAACAGACTACTGTTAACTGTTTTAGTATATGTGAGCATGAGAATGAGGCAAATGTGCTTTGGCATCTTGTCCTGGGTTAGTTTTTTTCCATCAACTCTATAAAAAATAAGAGTCCTCAAAGAAGATGACTGGATAGACTTTGTTGTTTTGCTTTTTGTTTAATTCTCTTTTTTTCTGACTGTAAAACATTTTCATTATAGCCTAATTTTCTTTTCACTGAAAGCCACTAAAAAGACAATGGAGAAAATGAGTAACCACTAAATATATTAAACGAAAGGTCTAACTCCGGTGGTCATTTGAAAAATATTATGTAATAGTTCACAACATGTTTTGAAAACTAAAGGCAAATGTGCATGGCTATGGGGATATGAATATGTGCACATGTTTTTTAGCACTTAACTCTAAGAATATGTTCTAATCCATTATACTGTGATCAAAATTTTAGATATCCAAAACTGAACATCTTGCCAAGTACCCCTTAATTCAGATTGTTTCTTTTGATGTTAAAGACTGATAAACCATCTGCCCAGCTGCGATAAGTGTAGCCATCCATCAATAAGCTTATTTTAACTCATTTGCTAAATTCAAATTAATAATGATGTGTTCAGTCACTGTACAGCTGCAAAACTGAAAAGAAAACAAAATCATTCCAGAGATTAGAAATGTGACGATCAGGCAGTAGCCTGAAGTCTTAACCTGTCATCCCTCTTAATCATGTGTGGATAAATCACCAATCATATATTTTGTTTTAATTTTACTCTCTGATAGTAAAATACGTTGGTTCACTAGCAGCGTTACTTCATTGAGTGATGTAACCCATTTTGACATAAAGGAGATCTGGCCATCTCCTTCTAATGTGTTTAATCCATCCTGCATAACTTGCAAATGTTACCTGAGAATCTTGGTGTTTCACTGATTTACAAGAAAAAATAAATGCCAACATTTGTTACATTAACTTTAATTTTGCACATTCAACAGATGCATATTAAAATAAAATCAAATAAACAAAGAATAAGGTTTGAATGTTTTATCAAAAAATGGGAAATTTATAAGAAAGGAAAGCCAAGTGGATAGCCACTGCATGAATCCAGTGTGTTTGTCAGTGTCATTGTGGTCATTGTCAGTGTAGAATTTGCACATTCTTGCTATGTCTACATGGGTTTTCATTCAGCTTTTCCAATTGTCCTTTCACATCTTCAATGACCTTCAGATTAGGCAAACTGGTGTTTCCAAATCTTTTTAAAGTGTGTGTATGTGATGAGTGTGGATTTGCCCTCTATCTAGGGCTGTTTCCTGCCTTGAGTCCACTGTTGTCAGGATAGGCTGTGACTCCCAACAATCGTATGTTTGAGAATGTTATATGTGACCATTCTAAGTCCCACTTAATGTATCTTTATTTAAAATGTTATATATTGTTTCCAAAATTCTGCAGCTATTGGAAAGGTTCAAGTATTAAGAATGTGTGCACAAATAATTGCAACATTTGAGGCGCAATTGGTTACATTTCTTTTGTTTTCCCAACTGGAGCACAAGGAGGTGAAGAAAGTTGCTCACTGTCACAGTGTCAGTAGCAGGATTTGAAACGAAACCGGTTTGAAATCCAAAGCCTTAGGAGAAATAAGGAGAAAAAATGGTAACCCTCATACAAATACCTTCTTGCTTATGATGTTTCAATTTCAAACTTACATTTTGATTACATTTCTTTAAGTTACTGAATGGCATTCTATATCAGCACATATGTTAATACTTACGATATCACATATGGTCAGAAAACACTCAGGAAATGGTATGCCTCTCTGTACCTTTGCATTTATAAACAATCTATATTTCAATCTGAGTTTATGCTGCTTTTCCATTTGAATTATAACAGTATTAAGACTATTAAGAACATTCTATTAACATGCTAGCTTACAGGGAATAAAACAGAATCTTCCAATATCTAAGTAGCTAAGAAAACTAATATTCTATTGTAGTTAAGCAAACAAACAATATCCTTATATATTAACATTAACATTGTAAGACTGGCTCTTATATTATTAATATTTGTTCCTATTTTATTGATTCCAAAGGGAGCAGGATTAAAGATTTAATTTTTTTAATTATTAGTAGCATGTTTAAATACATATGTGCCCTTACTGTATATGTGAGTGGATCTTGACACATTTAAACTTTTGTTCGGGTGTTATATAGTACTGTGTTCTCACAGCTCCTGAGTCTAAATCACAGGTCGAATCTGAACATTTTCACAATGTCTCTGTGGATGTTCCTCCCTCATGTCCAATGATGTGCAAGTAATATGATTTGGGAACTCTGACAGGGCCCTGTTTCAAAACTGTCCAGATTTCAGTTTGCACAGCACTGAATGAACTGTATAGGCCAGGTGAATGATGGAAGGAAGGATGCACACACACACACACACACACACACACACACATTATATATATATATATATATATATATATATATATATATATATATATATATATATATATGGGATTAATAAAGTATCTATCTATATATATATATATATGTAAAATTCCATTACAACGAACTCCCAGGAACCTAAAAAATATTTTTTTGTAACGAGATTCTGTATGTATTACTATAGTGCTTTCTTTAACTTGTGTCCAGGCTTTTGCAATCATTTCAATAGCTTCTTTCGAGTTAATTTTAATCTCCTCCTGCCTTCAAGTTATACTGACAATAATTTATCTCAGTATTTCCTTGCCATAAAAAATTGTCTTTTTTCTAATATGAACTGTTATTGTTATACTGTTATTTTTCGTGTCTGCCGTTTCTATAGGAGGGTGACAATGAGTTAAATTCCAATGGAGGTTTTTCAAATGTTGACGAGCAATAAGCAAAAAGGTATCAGGTATCAGGAAACAAAAAAGGCAACAAAAAAAAAAAACTACGAAGAAAGTTTGAAGAAAGAAAAAAAATTACAGTGTTTCTGTTTGGGGATTATTGCACAAAACAGAGCTGCGGCCACAGAACTAACTGTCTGCGGATGATTCATTCAGGAGTTTCAAGGTCTTTTGTGCACTTCGTTGTAATTAAAGTATCTGCTAAATGTGCTTCGTAGTAACCAGATTTCTAGAGACTTGTGTCATATGGGGAAGCTGTAGGGACCATAAAAATACTTCGTTTTAATAAAAATTTTGTTGTAAAGATATTTCGTTGTAACGGACTTTTACCTGTATATATATATATATATATATATATATATATATATATATATATATATATATATATTGTGGCAGTAGGGGCGCTAATGCTCCCTTGAACCCTAAGGTACAACTCCAGACACCAGGTAAAGTCCAATACTTTTATTTTGTTCTTCAGTGCACCAAGCACCCTCCACACTACTCATATAATAAACCAATAATACTCCAACAATAATAAAACAATAAACTCTTCTAGCAATCCTTCTCCTCGCCCAGACACTTGCTCCTCTACCTCCCAGCTCAGCTCAGTGTCTGGACTGAGGCACCGTCCTTTATATCCCCTGCCCCGGAGTTGTTCCTGTCCAATTAGACCACAGTTCCTTTTTCCTTCCGGGTCAGGGCATACAGTCCTGTTCTTCACCCCGAGCACGCGTCGTTCCTTCCCGCCACGTGACCGTGGACGTACTCCCGGGTTATAGGGCATCACAGAGCCCATAAGCCCCCACAGCGACTCCTTGTGGTCCCAAGGTATCCAGCAGGGCTGTGTATAAACACCACAAAGTCCATAAGGCCCTGCTGGACCTCGGGCACGATCCTGCATGGGAAGCTGGCAGTCCTCCACAATATATATATATATATATATATATATATATATATATATATATATATATATATATATATATATATATGCATATAAGAAGAGTTTCATTGCAAAATGTCATATTCAGACTTTGACAGTGAATAGTGTAGAAAAATGTTCTGACTCTTTCATATCAGAATGTGATAACTCTCAATTTCCTTTTAATACAAAGTACTATTAATATTTTTCTGGTGGTTGGGGATGCCCACACATCCAGCATGATAGTAATTTTGAGATGGTGGCTTTATCCTAGACTCTCATTTACAACTTTATTCTTCACTCATAAACTGCATACTGAACACATACACTATGAAATATATATTTACAGTAGTTATTTGTTATTTTTCACTTCTGTCTCTCATCAGAAATTACTACTGATTTGTTGCTCTTCACATTAAGATTTTGTCTAAAACACTAAATACAGTTAAATTTAATATAGAACTTTCATTGAGTTGACTATAACTGACTTTAATTTACTGGCAACTAAATAGCAGTTGGAAGTTGTGCATTTGTATGTACTTTGCTGTCAATCTTTTGGCACAGAATCTCAATATACAGTTTATGTACTTTTAAACTAGAGAACATTAGAATTTGGAAAAGAACAAGTCATTCAGCATAACCAGCCCATTAATCCTATTCACTTAGACTCTGTAAAATACGATTGAAGGACCCTAAAGTCCTATACTCTACCACATTGATTAGTAACTTATTTCTTGTGTCCATGATTCTTTGTGTGAAGAAAAATTTTCCAAAATTTGTATGAAATGTTCCCTTAATAAATTTCCATCTGCCTCCCTGTGTCCTTTAATTCATTTTAAAGTAAGAGCCAGGATATTCCATACAGATTCCTTCCTCCATTTTAAACAATTCAGTCATGTTACTTGATCCTCTTTTACTTAAACAAAAAGTTTCATCTCCTTCTGTCTTGCCTCATGGCTTATACTTTGCAATCCTGCAATCAGTCTAATGCTATTCTCTAGGCTTTCTCTGTCTTTCTTGTAATATGGTCAACAAAACTGCAGAGTACCCCAGATGAGGCTTTATGAGTGATTATATATCATAATCATAACCTCTTTTCTTATAATTCATTGGTTAAAACAATTAAGGGAACATTTAAATCACACATGGATCTCGATGAACAAAATATTCAAGTGGAAAATCTTTACTGAGTTACACTGTGTAATTAGTTGACAACAAAATAATATAACAATGGTCAATAGAAACCAAAATCACTAACACATTCTGGGCTGGATTCAACATCACACTAAAAATCTAAATTAAAAATTGAAATCACAGGTTGATCCAACTTGTGTGATTTTCATCACGGCAGCTCCTAATGTGACTCAGTATTGTGTAAGGACACTACGAGCCTGTATGTACTTCCTACAGGATCTGGGCATGCACCTGATGAAATGGTGGCTGGTGTTCTGGGAGATCTACTCCCACACGTGGATTAGGGCATCAGTGAGCACTTGGATAGTCTGTGGTGCTACTTGGTGGTGTTGGATGCACCGATATATCACATCCCAGAAGTTCTCAATTGGATTTAAGTCTGAGGAATGTGCAGGTTAGTAAATGGCATCATTGCCATTATCATCCAAGAACTGCCTACACACTATGACCACTTGATGCCAGACATTGTCCTGCACCAGGAGGAACCCAGAGCCCACTGCACCTGTGTAAGGTCTGACAATGCCTCTGAGGATTTCATCCCCAACAGCAATTAGGGTATTTTTGCCTAGCACATGAAGGTCTATGCAACCTCCCAACACTCCCCTTTCCCCAGGATATGCCTCCCTGACCATTATTGACCCAGCACCAAACTGATCATGCTGGAAGATGTTGCAGGCTACATAATGTTCACCACACCATCTCCAGACTCTTTCATATCTGTCATATGTGCTCAGTGGGAACCTGCTCTCATCTGTGAAGAGAAGGGACACTAGTGGCAGAGGTGCCAATTGTGGCATTATCTAACAAATGCCTATTCAAGCTGCATGGTGATGATCTGTGAGCACATGTCCACTAGGTGATGTTGGCCCCTCATGCCACACTCATAGAGTCTATTTCAGACAGTTTGGTCAGAAGCATGCATACCAGTAGCCAGCTGGAGGTTAATTTGTAGGGCTCTGGCAGTGCCCCTCTTATTCCTCCTTGCACAAAGGAACAGATACTGGAGCCCTTCTACAACCCTGTCCAGTACTCCTCGTGTAACACCCCATCTCTTTGTAACTCCTTTATGTTCTTGAGACTGCTGGGACACACAGCAAACCATCTTGCAACAGCACATATGGATGTGCCATCCTGGAGGAACTAGACTACCAGTGCAAACTGAATTGGCTGTATGTACCACCTCATGCTACTATTAGTGTCAAGGAAACTAGCAATACACAAAACTAGAGAATAATCAGCCAGGAAGGGTACGTAGAGAGCAATTTGCTGTGGCCACCACCTGCAAAACCATTCCCTATTTGGGGTTGTCTTGCTGTTGCCTCTCCAGTGTACCTGTTGTCACTTTCATTTGTAAAAAAGCAGGTAAAGTTGATTCACAATCGCTTATGCTTCTTAACTGAACAGATTGATACCCCTGAAACTTACTGAGTTTTAAACTACTGTCATGTTCTCATTTGGGAGCTTTTCTTTAATTCGAATCTAGGTCACAAATGAGGTTCCACCTTCCTGGGCCACCATCTTCTTCTGGTTTTGACTTTTACTTCTACCTGTGTTGCCCTTTTGACTTGGTATCATCTTCAGCCTTTGAAAATGTATTCAGTTTAATCTCTTTGTCCTTAGAAAGGTATCTCTGCCTCCCTCATAAAATAAATACTAACATTTTTTTCATTTTTTATTGGAAGGGTAAAACCAGTAGCAACATGCACAGAACCACAATTATTTTTTTTTTAATTCCTGCATTTGTAGTTGTAATGATTATTTTAGCATTAAATGTGTTAAAATGATTTCATAAAAATGACTTCAGAATTGCTGGATTAAAAGCATACGCTAAAAAGTGAAATTTTCTCTTGCTTGTTGTTTTTTGAATTTCAATTTTAAATTAAGTTGCATTTTTAAGCATGGTAAAATCACTTGTGTAAATTGCATAAATCGGAAAGGAAAAACTGGTACTTCCCTTTTCCATGGGTCACGCACAAACTTTTCAGGGTATTTGAATGAAATACATACTTATAGAACAAAGTAGCACACTGATGGTTTTAATTACTTTATGTTTGCAGAAACTACATTTATCTTTAGGAATCTGACAAAAAAAAAAAAAAACTCCTCTGAGCTTAGTAAAGGATCTTTAGTGCATGAACTGAGCCACCTGCCAACATCCAAAGCAGAAAATCCCTTTACCCCTCCTCCTCCCCTCACTTCCCTGCAAGCAATCACATGGACCTCCTGGCTCTAGAGTGTTCTTCACTCACTTAGTGCTTTAAAAGTTTGTAAACTCTATTCCAGCTGAAGCACGGAAGCTGATGTGACTAGCAGCTTTGCTGCAGGGACTGACAAAGCTCAGCCGACTGCTTGATTTTCTTTCTTCCCTGCCTGCTACAGCCTTCCTAGTAACAGGATCCCTGTGATTATGCTCCCTTCAGTGAACAGGGGTTATTGTTTAGCATTTCTGAGTTTCTCCCTTTTTGGACTGCTGGGGCAGCTCCTACATGTTACCCATGGGATCCCGATGGAAGACCAGGATTACTATCTGCAGGAAATTATGAACAGGGAGCATTACTATTCTTTCTCGGAATCAGAGGCTATTGTAAGTAATACCCAAGCATCTGAGCAACTAGGAAATACTGAGGAACACTTCAAACCCAAAGCAGGAAAGAATGAGTTAAAAATCCATAAAGAGAAAGAGACAGATAAATCCACTACTGAAAATACAGCAGGTAAATTTATTTCTGTGTGGTTCAGAGCCTAATATATATCTCATGTATTGCATGTTGTTTTAGTAACACTAAAAGTATGATTATTATGTATATGTGGGTGTGTGTGTGTAATACAAATAGAAATAAGGTAAAAATTAACATTATGCATTATACATGCGGTCAGCTTTTCTATTTGTTTTGGACATACATATTAATGTAGCTTTAAAAATGAACAAGAGCATTTCATATTCTCGCTAAGTAAAAACTGTGTCAGGCCAGCTGTAGACTTAATTTAACCCTTGGAAGCGACTATACCTCTCAGGTGGGACTGAACAGGCTGGTGCTATGTTAGCACTTACTGCAAAGATCATGAGGAACTTGATCATGGAAAACATAGTTAAAAGGAGACCACCTTCAATTATTCTCTCATTTTCTGACAGGTTAATATATACTAGTTTGTGATAAATCTGACTAAAGATATGTAATAAACTCTATCAGTAGTTTAGTTCATAAGATGCTAAGAAATCTTCAATGTGAGCTGCCCATTTTGTCAGCAGGATTTCAATAATGCAGCATATTTGTTGAGGTATTTTTAACATTTCCGAGAAAATCACCATGCTTTGTGGCACAGCTAAAAATTTTTCAATTTTTATAACTTTTAAGATTAAAGTAACTAATACTAATATGTACAATTTTCAAAGCCCTGTAATGTTATTTGGCCAGAACTATGAGTAGTATTCTTACTACAGCATAAAAACAAAAGAACAAAAACATATGTATATGCAGGTTAGGTGCATTGGCGATTCTTAATTGTCCCTAGTGTGTGCTTGGTGTGTGTATGTGTGTGTGTGCGCCCTGTGGTGGGCTGGTGCCCTGCCTGGGGTTTGTTTCCTGCCTTGCGCCCTGTGTTGGCTGGGATTGGCACCAGCAGACCCCCGTGACCCTGTAGTTAGGATATAGCGGGTTGGATAATGGATGGATGGATGGATTGCACAGTTTTTTGTTTGTATATATTTATGTGCCATATACAAAATAATTGTTGTCATCTTATGCAGTGTGCTTTTTGTTTTCAATAGTGATAAAACCAAACTCCCTATTACATTAGAAAATATTCTGCGTACTAATGACATTTAAAATGTGGAATTACTGTAGTTTAGATGCCTTCTTCAACACCGAGATGTGCAGCATATCATTTCTGAAAAGAAGTTTGTCATTTTTAACTTTCTGGATCTGACTTCAAATACTAACAAAGCTGGGTTTTGCAATTTTTTTGTCAACACCTTTGCATTGAAAATTAAAACTAAGAAATTATTCCCTTTTTCAAGAGACAACATAATTAAATGCATTATGGTAATAGAGTGAACTACTAGGTTTGTCCTTTGGATGGCAGGTTTCATCCAGTATGCTAACACATGCACCACTTCTTGAGTTAATAATGTTTCCAACATATGCATCACATCCCCATGCAAACATAAAAGCACTTTACTTGGTGTATTGATGTATCAGGAGAAAAGTACTCTGCATTTACTGCTCTTTCAAAATATTTCCCAAAGGACTTTGCATACCTCTTTCAGTAAATTAATGATGCACCCAGATATTTCATTCATGGTCACACAGAGGCCAGAGCCAACATCTGGATTTGAACTTAGCACCTCTATATTTCTAGAAGAATTTTAGCTTAACCAATACCACCTGATAGTAGTAAATAACAAACCATAAATGATACACGATCATGTTGTAACATTGTAAATGTCTTACAAAAGAATATATACAGAGCAAAAGGAAAGGAAAATAAACAATATACTGTTTGAGGGATAACTCCTAGAGAAACTACTTACTATATTGTGCTAACATGCTGTTAGAGAACTAGAAACTGGTTCATTAAAACACCTCTGCCCTAGAGAGGTGCCCTAGTAAATTCTAAGTCTAATCTTCTATTATTGACAGAACCACCTACTGTATAGTCTGTTCTTAATTTGGAGCTCTTATATGACAATGACGACCGTGTATTTTCCCATTCATCCATCTATTTACTGAGTATAGTGAAGCCAGAATCAGTCCACTTGGCACAGGGTGAATGGCAGAAACCAACTCTGAAATGGGGGGCCAATACATTGTATAATATACAACTACCCAACACCACACTTTCCCACAATGAAGCTCTTTATAGATGCCAGTTAACGTGACCTGGAAAGAAGGGAAACTGTCAAACAGGTATACAGTACCTTTCAATCTGGTGTATTTATTAACAATTCACAAGCAATTATTTACCATACAAGCAATCCAAAGTACACAGCAATCAGAACTAAACCTAAACCTAACCCTAACCCTAACCTCTGTCCTCCAGGTGACTTTACCATTTACCTCATTTCAAATTACCACCAAGCACCCTCTTCCTCATCTCTTTCTTTTTCTCTTTCTGTCTCTGTTTTGCACTAACATATGAACCTGGCTTCCTGCTAAAAAGATTTAATTCCAACTTATGTATCTCTCAGTTCTAGACTCAAATTGCGTTCTGCTATGAGGCAGTTTAAACGCCTTGATAGGATCATTTTAGCCAAGGACTGGGGATACCCCATTTATGCTACAGAAACAGTGGGCAATGGCTTCCATTTATTGCCTCTGATGTCACTTAACTCCATTAGACTTTGGAAACCTTAAAAAGATGGCTTCTCGGGCAGTCTCTAAATTACTTGTTCCATTACAGCCGTGTTTCTCAACATTTCTAATATTGCGACCCACTGTGTCTTCAGAGCTCACCAAGAAGGGGTGCCCTCCCTTGGTGAATTCAGCGCAGTTGTCATAGTGGTTACCACTTGGCAAATTAAGTGTGAATTTTAGAACCAGTGTTAGTCCCTCTTGGAGAACTGAGAAACACTGCATTAGATGGACAACCAAATGCTACCTTGTATCAATTACTGGGAAATACTGGATTCCTGGCAGTGGTGCTTAATTTTTCTCTTACTGTAAATAGGTAACTCGGTCCCAATTTCCCCAGATAAGTGCACTATGTAAGTCATGTAACCACCCAATATACTCTTACATTGCCTTTTGTCTTTTTCAGTAAAAGATCAGGCATTCCTAGCCCTTGCTCTGTTGCATGCCTACTAGTATTAGTACATACTTTTAAGTAGGCTTCTATTCTCTCCTTCTTCTGCCTATTGCCCTTTTGGAGGACCATATCAGGTGTATAGTCCCCTAGAATCCCTACTTGCTCTCTTTACTTGTAGTAAATATCCATCCATTCATCCATTTTCCAACCCGCTGAATCCGAACACAGGGTCACGGGGGTCTGCTGGAGCCAATCCCAGCCAACACAGGGCACAAGGCAGGAACCAATCCTAGGCAGGATGCCAACCCACCGCAGGACACACACAAACACCAAGCACACACTAGGGCCAATTCAGAATCGCCAATCCACCTAACCTGCATGTCTTTGGACTGTGGGAGGAAACCGGAGTACCTGGAGGAAACCCACGCAGAGAGGACCTGGGAAGCGAACCCAGGTCTCCTAACTGCGAGGCAGCAGTGCTGCCACTGCGCCACTGTGCCACCCTGTAGTAAAAAGTTTCAAAATATTTCATCTTTAATAGTATTCTGTAACTGACAATATTAAATAACAAATGGATCATTTTTAGGGAAAAAAGAATAATTAAAAAAATGCTTTCAATTTCTGTGGTGGGCTGGCATCCTGCCTGGGGTTTGTTTCCTGCCTTGCGCCCTGTGTTGGCTGGGATTGGCTCCAGCAGACCCCCGTAACCCTGTAGTTAGGATATAGTAGGTTGGATAATGGATGGATGGATACTTTCAATTAATTTATTCTGTAAGTATAAACATTTTATAATGTAAATTATAACTGTGTGCAGATTTAACCAGTTTTATTCCTAATCATATATAAAGGAAAAGAGCCATCTCCTGACTCTAAAATCCCCCAAATAAAATCAGCTGTTCCAAAGAAAAAATGGCATTGTAGTCATTTCTATGCAAATGATTATTACATAACATATATATTTAATATGCTTAAAATTAAAATACTGTTTTTATTTAACACAAACATCAATGGATTCTTTCAAAACCTACTTTGTTTAGCTTATTTTGCTTTAATGTTAAAGTTCTTGTTAATGTTATGTCTTCTTCCTATAGCTTGCTGTAAATTTTTACTCTAAATTATTCAAGTTTCCTCTATTCAAACAGACTATACAAGGAAAAAATTATGTTATGACAGTTGTGGACCTCCAGGGATTTATTTTATTCAAGAATGTTGCTAATGGGTATTTTTGTTTTCCCCTTCCCAGTTGTCACCTGGGCAATTCTTAATTGTTAGGATTTCTTTAGGTTATGGGTTAACATTTCTGTTTTCTCTGTTTTTAACTTTATGTATATAAATATTATATGGTTTTGTAATTTATTGTTCTTGCATTATAGTTGTAATTAAATATATACAATGTGAGCCTATACTTAGTGAGCCCTTTGCCAGTGTAAATTATTCAGGCAAGGATTGTCACCCAGGCAGAAGGACATTGAATATAGAAGACAGAAATCTTCAGGAAGATCCTACTAAACATAATGAAAATATGAAAGTGCATTACATGGTTTACCTCTATATGGATCATTAGTGAGGTTCAACACTAGAAAATGTCCAAAATAAATTTTATAAATAAGAAACATTGACCTCTCTGATAAATGCTTTTCAGGGTTTGATAATATTTGCTGATTTTGATGGATTTTCTTCAGAATATACTATTTGCTATTGTTTATGGATTAGATTGTGTTTTATTACTTTGTTTTGCTCTTTAAATAAAAAATATAGCATATTACAGCTGCATAAACAGGATCACATATAGTGCACAAAATACATAATGAAGATGCGTTTCTGATCTCATTGTAGGAATGATTTGCCTTAGTGTATAAAAAGTCAGATGATATGTGTTTAATGGAAATTAAATACACAGTAAATGTTCTTACTATTGCCTTCCTACAGCTAACCATCTACCTTTTTGAAAAAGTGAGTGGACATGGAAAGAAATGGTGTAAAATTCAATTTTATCTAGCGACTGCCAAGCCCTGTTCCCAAGTTTTAGTATTCCTTTGAAATTTTTCAAGGAAAACAAGCAAAAACCACAAAATTTGATTAAGAAAAAATGTTTACAAATGATTAAGCACAAAGATAAAAAAATTTGTCAATGTGAGTTATACACAAACATTTCCATGCATTCATTCCTCTAATTTTTGAATCTGTGGTTCCTATCATTTGACCAAAGGAAGTCAAAATCTAGCAGCATTGTGTGCTACCAAGCTTTGAAAACCCTGAAGTAGACATGAGGCCATTGTATGCTGTAGGGAAAATTTTCAAACCTGCTTATTTAAAGTCTTGTTTCTAATAGGGATGGGTAATAATAATGTTTTTTTTTTCTGAGCGTGAGATTCTTTATTCAAGAGCTCTTCATATAATCACAAGCAATATTGCCTTTTAAAGAGGGTCAGTGATGAAAATGGCCTTTTGTGAGCTTCCGTAATTCACTGAAGGATCCAGATGACTTCCTTTCAGTTTTAGAACATCTTGTTTTGTTAACAGAAGTTTTTTTCATCTTTGAGGAGTAAGCAAAAGTAATAGGCAGCAAAAAAACTGATGTTTCACATCTGTTCTCTTGTAAAGGGCAGAAATTCTTGTACAGAACCTGTTTGCAATTTTCTTTTTCTCTTTGGTCAAAACATATTCAAGATCATTGGTGTCTAAATTGCATCCTATGAAATTATATATGAAGTAAACAAAACTATTTTAGGGTGCAACACCACTATATGACACTTCTCCTCAATTATGGGGACTGGGCTGACAGCCGTACATAGCGTTTTTGTGGAAGACTTTTATTGCCCCATCATTTCATTTCCTAGTTTCAGCTTGAAGTGCTCTTATTATGAGTGAACATTTGTACAATATTAGTTTCATGCCTGCCCACATGCCTACTGCACCTTGCTCAGAGATGATTTAAAGAAACAAATTAGGGTGAACAAAGAATTAAGGAAGAGTCACTTAAAAGGACATAGCTGCACAACACAAAATATAGCTAATGTATACGATAACAAAGGGAATGTTAACGCTGATTAGACAGCATTTATAAGCTAGTCAAAAGTTAAAAAATTGTAACTATGAAGATACTTCATTAATGAAGTATCTTTTCAGATGTCCAAGAAGAAACAGCCAGTCAGTCAGTCATTTTCCAACCCGCTATATCCTAACACAGGGTCACGGGTGTCTGCTGGAGCCAATCCCAGCCAGCACCGGGCGCAAGGCAGGAACAAACCCCGGCCGGGTGCCAGCCCACTGCAGTGCACATACACACACACCCACACACCCACACACCAAGCACACACCAGGGACAATGTAAGATCGCCAATGCACCTAGCCTGCATGTCTTTGGATTGTGGGAGAAAACCAGAGCACCCAGAGGAAACCCACGCAGACACAGGGAGAATATGCAAACTCCACACAGGGAGGACCCAGGAAGCGAACCCTTGTCTCCTTACTGCAAGGCCACAGCACTACCACTGTGCTACTGTGCTGCTCCAAGAAGAAACATGAATTACTAAATATTTATCAGTTTATCAAAATTGTGTTTCATGGTCAAACCAGAGCATACCTTAGCAGCACTGGGCAATTCAGGGCCAACAACCACAATGTGCAAGAAAATTAGCCACAATAATAATTACTAAAATGATGTCTTTACTATATATATGGACCCAGAATTTTTATTGAATTTTAAATTAACTTTATAATCCTCTGCCCATATTTCAGGTTGTGAAAAGGCGAGAAACAAATAGTAACCCTTACAATTCCACAAATTTAAGAAGTTAAAAAGCATAAATTACTAATTAAGAAACAATTACACATAAAGACACAGATTTGTTTAAACAGGAAAACAAAGTAGTTAAATAAATGGAGCCTAGAAGTGTCTTTCCATTAATTAATTGTTAAACTATAAGCATTTGGCAACAATGTCTATTTTGTTAGTATTTAAAACCATTTAATAACACTGAAAGGAGACAAACACTCACACATATGCATATATATATATATATATATATATATATATATATATATATATATATATATATATATATATATACTAGTGGGCTTTGCCTCCACCCCGGTTCACGCCACACGGCAACTTGCGTTGTGAAGGGTGTGGCTGAACGCACGCTTTGGAGATTTGGATGGATCAACTGCTTGCTTACTGCTCCTCCTGCCATGCTACATGTTCTGCTTCTCGCGCTGCGCGTTGATCATTTCAAAGCCTGTACAGGAGCTGTTCTCGCTTTGCTTGCTTACTCCCCCCCCAAACCCAATGCCAGAACCACACCCCTGGGCACGCTAAGTGCCTGCCACTTCGCGTCTCTATCACGCACGTTGTGAAGGGTGGGGGGGTTGCTGAATGCACACTAAGGAGATGTGAACGGATCAGCTGCTGTCTTTCTGCTGCCGAGCTGCGTGTTCTGCTTGTCACTCCACACATCCATCATTTAAAAGTCTGTACAGCAGGTGTCCTTTTGTCTCATTGCTTTTTAAATGTCTCTCGTAGGATGTCAAAGTGTCTCTTGCAGAACGTCCGGGCTGATTATTACTTTCCTTATTTTCTGAATTTGCAAATAGATTATTGTTGTTCTCTTGTGCATCCTTTTTTGTCTTTTTTTCTTTATTTATTTAGGACCTCACATGAATTTTAAATAATAATGACTTTATTAAAATAATAGTATACTGTGCAGTACACAATTTAATGTTAATATGTGGGGAAATTGCAATTTCATCCTTAAAACATCTTTTTGATCCCTAAAATACTGATAATAGTTCATAGCTAATAGATAAATGAAAGTAGTCCAGGACATGGAACACCACAGTTGTAGAGTGCTTTTATACACCACCTTACTTACTCATATGTGACAAGTTTTGTGACACTACTAAAACTAAAACTCACATTTACAATGTTGGAGAAAAACCTGAGTATATGCAATATCATTTTCACATACCTGGTAAGAAACTGTAAAGTATGTCAGTTCACCGTCGCCAGTTAACCTGACAATTCCCTGAAGGAAACGTCTTGTAGATATAGTGAGAGCAAACATAAGTGTTTGGCATGTGATAGGAAACCAGAGTACACAGAGTAAACATACATAAAACAGGGGAGAACATAAAAACTTCAAACAGGCAATGAGTGACCTGGCAGGTACAACACCTGGTTCCAAAAAAAAGGTATATATAACACATATATATAAATATATTTATATATACGAGGTGTGGCAGAAAAGTAATGAGACTGGCAACACTGCAAGCGATGTGGCAACGCTGCGCTATTGTCCTTGATAGAGCACGTGTATCAGTACCCTCCCATAGCTCAGTGCGAGTTTCAACTCCTTCCGTTAACTACGTGATTTTTGTGACTGCTATTAGCGAAGTTGTGTTTTTGGTTGTGCGTCACGCAAAATGGAACAGCGGAATTTGGGGCAACGTTGTGCCATTAAATTTTGTGTTAAGCTTGGAGAATCGGCAAGTGTGACGTCTGAAAAGTTAAAACAGGCCTATGGGGAACATTCTTTATCCCTAGCTCAAGTTTTTCAGGTAGGCCTTCAACTTCGAAAACCAATGAAAACATCGAACGTGTGAACACTCTTGTGAGATCAGACCGTCGTTTAACATTAAGAATGTTGAGTGAACAGTTAAATTTGAACAGATTTACAGTTCATCAAATTTTGACTGAACATTTGCACATGCGAAAGGTCTGTGCCAAAATGGTGCCGAAAAACTGCCCTCATCATAACAGAATTTTTGACCTCAAAAGGCATTACCGTGGTTCCCCAGCCCCCTTATTCACCTGACCTCAGTCCGTGTGACTTTTTCCTTTTTCCTAAACTGAAAAATGTCCTCAAAGGACGTCATTTCGGGACTTTAGAAAACATCCAAAAGAGTATAACGGACATGCTGAAGACCATACCGGTTGAAGACTTCCAGCGCTACTACCAACAGTGGGAACAACGTCTCCATCGGTGTGTAGCTGCCCAAGAGAACTACTTTGAAGGGGATAACATTGCTGTTTGAAAAAAATAAAAACTTTGGTAAATAAAAAATCAGTCTCATTACTTTTCTGTCACACCTCGTATATATATATATATATATATATATATATATATATATATATATATATATATATATATATATATATATATTGTTCAAAAGAATTAAAGGAACACTTTTTAATCAGAGTATAGCATAAAGTCAATGAAACGTATGGGATATTAATCTGGTCAGTTAAGTAGCAGAGGGGGTTGTTAATCAGTTTCAGCTGCTGTGGTGTTAATGAAATAACAACAGATGCACTAGAGGGGCAACAATGAGATGACCCCCAAAACAGGAATGGTTTAACAGGTGGAGGCCACTGACATTTTCCCCTCCTCATCTTTTCTGACTGTTTCTTCACTAGTTTTGCATTTGGCTACAGTCAGTGTCACTACTGGTAGCATGAAGTGATACCTGGACCCTACAGAGTTTGCACAGGTAGTCCAACTTCTCCAGGATGGCACATCAATACGTGTCATTGCCAGAAGGTTTGCTGTGTCTCCCTGCACAGTCTCAAGGGCATGGAGGAGATTCTAGGAGACAAGCAGTTACTCTAGGAGAGCTAGCATAGAAGGTCCATAACCCATCAGCAGGACCAGTATCTGCTCCTTTGGGCAAGGAGGAACAGGATGAGCACTGCCAGAGCCCTACAAAATGACCTCCAGCAGGCCACTGGTGTGAATGTCTCTGACCAAACAACCAGAAAGACTTCATGAGGGTGACCCTCTAATGGGCCCTGAGCTCACTGCCCAGCAGCATGCAGCTTGATTGGCATTTGCCATAGAATACCAGAATTGGCAGATGCACCACTGGTGCCCTGTGCTTTTTACAGATGAGAGCAGGTTCACCCTGAGCACGTGACAGAAGTGAAAGGGTCTGGAGAAGCCATGGAGAACATTATGCTGCCTGTAACATCATTCAGCATGAGCAGTTTGGTGGTGGGTTAATGATTGTCTGGGGAGGCATATCCATGGAGGGTCACACAGACCGCTACAGGCTTGACAAAGGCACCTTGGCTGCCATTAGGTATCAGGATGAAATCCTTGGACCCATTGTCAGACCATATGCTGGTACAGTGGCTCCTGGTGCACGACAATTCCTGGCCTCATGTGGTGAGAGTATGCAGGCAGTTCCTGGAGGATGAAGGAATTGATACCATTGACTGGCCACCACACTCTCCTGACCTAAATCCAATAGAACACCTCTGGGACATTATGTTTTGGTCCATCCAATGCCACCAGGTTGCACCTCAGACTGTCCAGGAGCTCAGTGATGCCCTGGTCCAGATCTGGGAGGAGATCCCCCACAACACCATCTGTCATCTCATTAGAAGCATGCACCGATGTTGTCAGGCATGTATACAAGAACACAGGGGCCATACAAAGTGCTGCATACAATTTTGAGTTGCTGCAATTAAATTTTGGCAAAATGGACTAGCCTGCCACATAATTTTTTCACTCTGATTTTTGGGGCGTCTTTGAATTCAGGGCTCTGTAGGTTGATCATTTTCATTTCCATCAAACGATGTGGCATCCTTTCGTTCCTAACACATTACCCAGTCTATATCAGTATAGATATCCAGGAGGATTTCTTTTTTCCATTGAGATCTGATGTGTTTTCAAAGTGCTCCTTTAATTTTTTTGAGCAGTTTATATATATATATATATAAGGGACGGGGTGCACTTGTAAACGCGGAAAGGAACTTGAGTGCGTGACTTCTTATGGAGTTGTTTGTTCTTCAGTTTTCCTGCTAAACAAAAGAGAGAGGAATTAGCGCTCTGTCCAAACCTATACCCTGTAATGTATCACGTTCCGTTGAGCCATTCATCTGCTCCCTAATCGCTCATGTGTGACAATATATATATATACAGGGTATATATATACTGTTCAAAAAAATGAAAGGAGCACGTTTTATTCAGAGTATTGCATCAATTTAGTGAAACTTCTGGAATATTGATCTGGTCAGTTAAGTGCAGAGGGGCTGTTAATCAGTTTCATCTGCTTTGTTGTTGTTTCGTCTTGGTAGAGTATTATATTACTCTATGTTTCCCTTTTGTATTATTAAATGTAGCCTTTCTCAGAATGTCTCAGATCTCACAGACTTACTACTGTTTATAAGCTATTGTAGTCTGTAACTTCTCCCCACTTACCCTTCTACATCTATAACCTCAGGCAATTAGGTGTAGTAAAACACAAGCAGGAGTTAAGTTACAGTTTAAACAATGTATTATTGGTAATATTCATAAATAATAATATGCAAAGTACAACCTGATAAATGGTGATGTGTAGTTTCAGGCGGCACACAGACTTGTTAGTTATTAAAATGTCTCTAGTTAAGGCATCATTTGTGGTCAGCTTTCTTAAGAACAGGCCGCATGCCTGTCTCAATATGGCTGCCGAGCTGTGCTCTTCATTGTGTTGTCCCTTTCAGTTCATGCATCAGTTTGGTAAGAGAAAGAGAGTGAGGGAGTGAGCAAATTTATAGGTTTTCTGTCCAACCCCTAGAGCCAATAGGATGTCTTGGTACTTAAAGGTTTCTGATACAAGCCAGTTCCAAACAGCCATACTTTAGTCCAATGGGGGGATAGAACATCTTCACACCTGCCACCCACCAAAAACCATTTGTTGAGCTAAAGTTTGCCAGTTAGGCAGCCTAACTTTCCTGTGGGGGTTGACTGAGAGACTTCAGAGAAACATTAGCCAAACGTGTTTAAGGCATGTCCCCCAAACTCTGTTGTAAAATTCAAAGAGACCCATTCCTAAAAGGCAGGGGTAAACATGAATGCTTCTCACGAATGTAACATTAATATTACATTGCTTTGCCTAAATTACAAATAAAGACATACAAATTATTTATCAGGTTGTATGCAAAATCTCACATCACAACAAGTGTTAATGAAATTAACAACAGGTGCACTAGAGGGGCAACAATGAGAAGACCCCCAAAACAGGAATGGTTTAACAGGTGGAGGCCACTGACACTGATGAGAAAAAAAATAAAAATAAATATATACTGTATATATATACAGTATATATATATATATATATATATATTATTTATATGTTAAAATGGACTGAGCCATCGATACGATGGATCTCATCATTGGTGTGTAGTTTTGTGGGAGTGTAGGCCAATTCGGGATTTGCAGGTTTTGCTGCAGACATCACAGGTAAAAACACCACTGGCTAGCTGTCTTGCTGCTTCTTTCCTTTGCATCCTCCTTGTTTCCAGTTGTGCAAGTCTGCTCATCTCAAAGTGTTGGACACTTTCATGACAGATTCATCGTCAGGTGAACTGGTTCAGAGTGAGTTGATAAAATTGTATTGTAAGACAACACGTCTTCAGGTTGGCTTTGAGAGTGTCCTTTTATCGGAGTAAAGGATGCCTGACTGAGCGATGGCCATTTGACAACTGTCCAAAGAAGATTTGTTTTGGGATCCAAGTATCTGCCATGCGCACCACATGTCCTGTCCACCGCAGCTGTGCAGCTTTGATGACTGCCTCAATGCCATGCATACCACTTTTACACAGCACCTCTGTATTTGGGACCATGTCTTGTCATTTCACATGAATAATTCTGCGGAGATGGCGTAGATGGAACTGGTCTAGCTTCTTCAGATTGCGGTGTCCACGTTTCACATCCATATAATAAAATTGTTAGGACAACGGCTCTATATACTGCCAGTTTCATGGACAGTGTAACTCCATGTTCATTCCAGAGTCGATTCTGAAGTTTACCAAAAGATACGCTGGCTTTGGCGATTCTTGCAGAAATTTCGTGGTCATTGCCTGCAGAACTGTTCAGGACACTGCCTAGGTAAGTAAACTTGTCTACATATTCAAGTGCTGTCCCATCAACAGTCAATGCTTGTTGTTGGAGGTGACTACTGGAAGGTGCCTGAACCATGACTTCTGCCTTCTTGAGACTGACAGTGAGACCAAAACATTTGGCTGCACTGGCAAAGCAATTCATCAAGCCCTGTAGGTCATCCAGAGAATGAGCCATGAGAGCACAATCATAGGTAAATAGGAGGTCATGTATGATGGCATTTTGGACTTTGGACTTGGCCCGTAAGCGGCTAAGATTGAAGATGTCACCGTCTGTTCTGAACTATACTGGAATACCAATGTTACAATATTTGAAAGCTTTATACAGTATAAATGAGAAGAAGATGCTGAACAGGAGTGGGGCAAGCACTTTGCCATCCTCAGTGACGCAAGCTTTCATGCCATCATGAAATGAAGAGACAATATTCACAAGATTTGTGGGACAGCCAATTTTATGCAGAATGAGCCTAAGTCCTTTTCTATTTACACAATCAAAGGCTTTGGTGAGATCAATAAACACAGCCATCAGATCATTGTTTTGTTTGCGGCACTTCTCCTGAAGCTGTCTTGCAGCAAATATCATGTCCATGGCGCTACGCCCAGGACGGAAGCCACACTGACTCTCAGGCAGTATGCCATTTTTAGACATGCGCATGTATAATCTGTTCATGATCATGCGTGCAAGTATTTTGCCAGGGATAGATAATAGGGCTATGCCTCAATCGATCATCACATACTGAGCAATACCCTTTACGATTGAATATGTGAACTATCTGTGCATCCTTAAAATCTTGTAGCACTGCCTCCTGTCCCCAGATCTGTACAAACAGTTGTGTTAGTTTGCATGCAGCTGGTGGCCCCCATACTTAAACACTTCTTGAATGAGACCGTCTACTCCTGGCGCCATTCCAGACGCCATGCATTTGCATGTAAGACTTCATGCTCAGATGGGGGTATACTAAGGTTGTCAGCTATCTGCCACTGTGGTATTTCAGCTAGCATACTCTCATCAAATAAGCATTCTTGGTTTAATACTGCTTGAATGTTCCAAGATCTTGTTCCAATCAGTGATCAGTGAACTGCCATCTTTGGATCGCACGGGTACACTGTCAGAGTCGCGTGGTCCATACACGGCTTTCAGGCCGTGATTAAATGCCTTCATGTCATGACGATTTGCTGCTGCATGTAGTTCCATAGCTTTAGCTGCCCACCACCATTCCTTCATTGCACGAAGCTGGGCTTGGGGCTGTTTTCTTGCAGCAGTGCAATGTTTTGTCAGTGCAATGTTTGTTGTTGATCCAGAGTAAATGTGTGGCATGCATTCTATCTAACATCACACAGGCTTCAGAATCCTGTTCATCAAACCAGTCTTTGTTGCCCGTTTTACAGAAACCAACCACGTCTGCAGCACAGCTATACACAGTGTTCTTAAACTGGTCCCATCTCCACAGCCTTCACCAATGTAAGCCAACTTGGATGTAAGTTCTAATTGTAGCTTCAGCTGTGTTTCTGGGTTCTTAAGTGAAGCCACGTTTAATTTCCTCACTGCTGTTACACAACACTGTCTGTACAGTAGGCGGTTCCACAAGAAGATGGAGCAACACACTAATGACCCGTGTCAAACGAACTTCTCTTGCATCATGATTCCTTACTAATACATAATCAAGCATGTGCCAGTGTTTCGAGCGAGGGTGCATCCATGTTGTTTTATGCTTGTTTGCTTGCTGGAAGACTGTGTTCATAACCACCAGTTCATGTTTGGCACAGAACTCCAGTAACAGGGTGCCATTTGAGTTCTCATTACCAACACCATGGTGCCCAAGTACTCTTTTCCAGGTCTTATAGTCACGGCCTACACGTCCATTGAAGTCTCCAAGCACAAACAATTTGTTCTTAAATGGGACAGAAGAAATCATTTTGGTCAGTTCTGCGTAGAATACTTTTGTTTTCATTAATTGCTGTCATTGTTGGTGCATAAAAGGACAGCAATGTGGCTTGCCCCCCTTCAAGCCGATCGATTGTCATGGACATCAGGCGAGTTGAGATGGAAACTGGTGAAGCAGACAGCTTCGTAGCTATGGACTGTTTAATAGCAAAACCAACTCCACCCTGTCCAGGTATACCTTCTGGTTGTCCAGTGCAGTAAAAAGTATATCCACCTCCAGCTTCTGTGAACTGTGAGTAACCAGAAATACGTGTTTCGCTGAGTGCAGCAATATCAACATTGTATCAAGATAGCTGTCTGACAATTATTGCTGTCCTTCGGTCATGACTATCTGTGCTGTCGAGAAGGGTACAGAAATTCCATGTGGCCAAATGAAGTGTGGGCCGCTCTCGACGATTATTCTTACTCTTGCTTAGGTTTCGACCGCAAACTGGATATCCAACTGGTCGCAGTCTACCAGTAGGATGAGATGGAACTAGCATTTGTTTGTGGAATCTTTTCTATCCTCGCCTTCTTCTCGAAGAGAGCAGTGCTATCCCTGAATAGGGCTGCTCTACCACTCAAGCAGGACACGGACGTTGCAGTAGTTCCAGGTCTACAATGAGCAGCCAGCACACTTGAGCCACCTACGTGCTGGTTTGCAACTAGACACTCCCAGTGGTATCCTCCAACTGTGCCTGTCGCCACTGTGCCATCGCCGCAGGACTTGGAAAAGACGCACCACACCACCAATAATATACCTTCACTTGGAGTGGATTATAGTGAGAGATGCTTGTGCAACAAATCCCACTTTCTTTTGGCACACGAACCAATGTCCACAGGCACGAAGATCGCAACATGTGGTCTAATAAGTGAGCATGCAGCAGTCTGACCAAAACTGCAGTCGAGTTGACATGCCGAATCGCCCATGTATTCTGTCAAAACTGCCTGCATTTACTTCACCGTTACCTGTGTTAGCCGCCATTTTCAGGGTTCTCTTTGAGCCTGTCCACCTTGTGTAACACCTTAAGTGGTACTTCAGCCGAGGCCTTTTCCACTGATGGCATAGCCTCAAAGAGCTATCCCCTACTTATGTTACACCCTCACACCACTTTGTGGTATAGGTTGGGTTTTTGTGGACAACTGCTATAGTTTTAATGATGGCATTGATTAAATGGAGCCTAACTTACTTGATAAAATGCTTGATGATACTTTCCTTTTCATATGTTTAATTAAAAATTGTATGGTAATTTTAGTTTAAGAAAACACAGAGACTAAAAACTTGTGAACACTGCTGCTTGATCACTGTGGATACAGGTTAACTGCTCACTTACTAAGTTTTTAAACTTTTTTGTAATGCTAGATACATGATTATTTTGGGTCCATATTGGTTTCTTACCTGACTAATTAAGATCTGACAAACATATGACTCTTGATAGAATAGATATGTAACAGGTAATTACAGGGAAAAATTAATTTTAGAGCTGGCTATGAATAATTACATTTGATTAGTTCTTTTGATTAAACAAATGTTTGCAATCTCCTAAATGTGCAAGATAATTTTCAAAGGAAATCAAGCGTTGTTTGTGTCTTTAGTGGCTGCACAGGTGCAGGTGATATTTGTCGTAAAGGTCTTTTGTTTTCAACGCTGAAGACATTAATTTGTGCCTTGAATCATCTATAAAGCCATGTAATAAGTTTGTGAATTCTGGTTGGGGCTAATCCAAGAAAGATAATTGAGAACAGCTGTCCCTACAATTACAGGCTCACTCAGGCATCTGTGCGTCCTGTCTGATTCACTTGAGAATGCCCACAGAAGGGGCAGAGGTAGCAAATCCAAGTTTTCTTTCCTTCTCTTTTGCAGAAATAAAAGAGTCACAGTTTATACAAATAACTGTAGCTCCTCAAACACTTTTCTAATCATTTGTAAAACTGTAATTGCGGGGTTAGAGAGCCTGCTTCAACCACAGGTGTTCATTTTGTCTTGAGAGTTTTTAGTACCTTTGTGCTGTTTCAAAGGAAACATCCGGACATTTAGGAGAAATTTGCTGCTTACATGCTGACAATTGAAAATGACTGGCTTCTCTAGAGAAATCACTTGCAGAATGTACATTTATCTAGTGCCGTTTCTTGATCAGGTATCTTTCAGCTAAATAAAACAACCCACTGTAGGTACTATTCATGAAAGTGCAGAAAAATGCATGCAAATGAACTGAACACAAACTTTCTTCATCATGGCTTTTAGAACTGTTTTAGTGCATAAGACAAATCCCACATAATGATTGTCATGTTGCATCTGATCTCCTCTAGGGTATGTAGATACTTTAAATTCTGTGCACATATTTCCAACATGTGGATTTCTTGCAGAGTTCAAACCAAATAAGGTTTTTTGGTGAGATGGCAATGTTTATGCGGATCCCCAGAATATTTTACTGAACTGAAATGCTTTAATTCACTGCTTTGGCAGATCATTTAGTGTATGATGCGTGTTGAATTAAGTTACAGTTAAATCTCTTAGTAGGTCTAAATTGTTTTAGGCTTTTATTAACCTCACTGACCCTATTTTTGTCTTCAATTAAAAACAAAATCTTCTTGGTATTTAAAAAAAAATACTTAAGGAAAGTATCTGAATAAAAGAGTTCTAGGAGGGGTTGTTAACTGCCACCGAAACAGTAGCTGGCACCATGCTGCCTGTGGTGTTGCCCTTTACGTTGTATGTGGTTATTAAATGTTTCTTCACATTTTTCCAAGATGTTTCCTGCTGTTGACGTTAAATTTACCTTGTTTTCTTTATTTTTTATTTCCTATATTGCATTTTAAGTTGCAGAAATTAAAATATTACACTACATTCCTTCAAAACCTGATTTGATAAAACAGAAGTAAAAGAGTTTAAACAACCTAACTAAATGGCTTAAATATGGACAATATCACTGTAAAACTGACAGAAAAGTCTACTTTTTTTGATACTAATCTTTCCAAAAATAAACTATTTACTTTTGGAGCATTCATCAACATAATATTATATTAAGGCATTTATTACAGTATAAAACTAAAAGTGATCAGAAAGCTTTACTGAACAAAATTCAAATATTTTTATTGAATTTGACTGAACACTTCATCGTAGGGAATGCACTGTAATGCAATAAGTAACACCACCACTTCACTGTTCCACTCCCCTAGGTTCAAATCCTGGGCAATATCTTTTTTGAGTTTGCATTTCTCCTCCTCGCTGTGTAGCGGCTTTAAAATGGTTGCTGATCCTTTGAAGGAAGACAGACACACTAATATCCAGATTCTGCCATTTATTCTATAAGAAAAGCAGTAAGGGGCACAGTCAACACGCAGCGATAGGCGCTCTCTCAGTCCCCTGTAGCAAGCCAAACAATATACTAATGAGGCTGGATCTCCGTCAAATTAAACACTTTTAAAATCCATTTCTGCTGACTAAAAGTGATGACAGAACCTCAAAATACATCAATAACCATATGATGTGATATTTCTATGCAATTTGAGACAGAATACACTATTTCAAAACTTATCAGCTTACACGAGAGACGGAGAGTATTGAGGAGCGTCTTACCTGCAACCTCGTCATTTAGCTTTTGCCAGGAGTCTGCTGTTATGCTACATGTGCGCCCTATGGGTATTTCATTAATTAAAGGCCCCCCTGCTACAACAGGCAAACAGGAACTAGTATACAAAAGATAAACTGATTGCATTCATATTAAACAAAATTCACAATATACAAAACAAAAACATTATATATTAAAAAAACATAGTTTTGAGAATGTTCAATAAAATAAAACATAATAAACTAACTCAGCCACATCTGCATAGATTTTTATCAGGGTACTCCCTAACTCCCCCAAAGGAATCTATCTATCTATCTATCTATCTATCTATCTATCTATCTATCTATCTATCTATCTATCTATCTATCTATCTATCTATCTATCTATCTATCTATCTATCTACTGTATCTATAAACCTTAATCTCTAGAAACTATGGATTCTTACTTCCTTGGCATTTTCCACTTTTACATACATTCAGTATAGCGATCCCTGGCTATCTCCTATATAAAAACTGCTCTCATCTCAATGTATTGGCTTCTGTCCTTCCACCAGTTAAGCTGTTGCCTATGGCTTCACTCCGAAATCTTCTAACTGGTTCCATTATATTTCCAGGACACAGCCACTTACTGGAAAGCCCCAGGAACTACTTATTGGGTCACTTAGCTTAGTTAAAAGCTTTAGGCCCATTTGCTTAGGCGACCTCGGGTTATCTTGCACTTCCAATAAAAGCACCACGTGACCAAGATGTTGCTTGTATTACATAAAAACCAGTACGGACACATTAACAAAATATAACAGAACTCCCTACAGTTCTAATGTGGAGTGGGAAGCTCATATCTAATAGGCAGCCATCTCTCACTGCTTCTTATCTTCATTAATTCATGCAGCAATTACAAATAAATAAGGGACTGTCACTTCCTGTTGGCATTCTGATTTGGTTGCTGCATGTCTGAACTTAGTTTGTCAGTAAGATTCTGTGAGTATGCATGTAACATTTATGCCAATGAAATATTAACCTATGTACGGTGAAGTAGAGTATAACAATTAGAACTTGTTACAGAAACACTCTTATAATTAACATGCTAATGAGACCAATTAAAAAACAAGACCCTATACATGTGTGTGCAAATGACTACATACATTTGGATTTTCTTAAAGAGACTGGTGAGCTGAAAAAAAAGCTAATAATGAATTAAAAGACCATCACCTTAATATAGAAGAGGTATTAATAACCAAAATACACACAATCAAATACAAGGTTCCAGCCATTTTGGGATACAAGAGGCCTAATCCTGTATACTAGGGCATTTACTGTATTTGAGTCTACCTTAATTGGTATCATGTGAACACTTCCCAGTTCTGTCAAAATTCTGCTTTAAAAAATTTGAGAAAAATTCCATACCAAAAGTCAAAACAGCTTAACAGGGCACTTAATGCTATACATTTCAGAATGATTGTTGGGGATTTACAGTGTTTTTTTATTTCCATGTTAATTTGTCGCTTATAAATAATAAAATTAATCTCTAAAACATTTCTGATATTCTTCCAGACTGTTTTCATGTATCCATCAATTATGAAGTATTATCAATAATTTACAGATCAAAACAATATTGCAAGGATAAAATAGCATTTTCCCAACATATTAACAGTAAATTGAGTAATGCATTATTTACTAATAATTCAATATAGTCATTATCATTAAATATTTATGTAATATAATATGTCTGAGGAAAACAGTCATCTAGGCATTCCACTCACATGTTATTGCTGAACAAGGCAGAATTCCCCACTGTAATTTTTAATAAGATTACAGTTAGTTCTTCAGTAATTGTTTCTGCTTATAAACCAACTAATGATGATTGTGAATTATTTTCTCATTAAACAGAGGTTAATATATATATATATATATATATATATATATATATATATATATATATATTACACTCTGTTTAATGAGAAAATTATATATATATTAAATATATATATATATATATATATATATATATATATATATATATATATATATATATATATATATACATACTGTGGGAAACATCACACGTTTATTCATATTTACAGTGCACACACAACCCAATTCTCCCCAAAGTCCAGGCCTTTCACAATGCCTCTCTCTTCAGTACTGCCTCCACTCCTCTCTTCCAAGCTCTGTCCTTCTTCCACCCGACTCCAGCCATCGAATGGAGGGAGGTGGCCCCTTTTACATCCACCTGGACATGCTCCAGGTGCCTCCCAATAACCTTCCGTCGTCCCTCCCAGGTGTGGCAGAAGTGTCGGCCATGTGCCCGGAAGCACTCCTGGTTTCCCTGGTCTTCTTCCCCCCAACACTTCTGGGTACCACCCCCAGCCACTTGCCACAATACACACACATATATACTGTTTATAACTGTTCAAAAAAATTAAAGGAACACTTTGAAAACACATTACATCTTAATGGGAAAAAAATCCTGCCAGATATCTATATTGATATAGACTGGGTAATGAGTTAGGAACAAAAGAATGCCACATCGTTTAATGGAAATGAAAATGATCAAACTACAGAGGGCTGAATTCAAAGACACCCTGAAAATCAAAGTGAACAAATGATGTGGCAGGCTAGTTTATTTTGCTGAAATTTCATTGCGGTAACTCATAATCATACTCAGTATTTTGTATGAACCCCACATGCTTGTATGCATGCCTGACAACGTCGGGGCACTCTCCTATTGAGATGACAGATGGTGTCCTGGGGGATCTCCTCCCAGATCTGGACCAGGGCATCACTGAGCTCCTGGATAGTCTGAGGTGCAACCTGGTGGCGTCTAGCCTATAGTGGTCTGTGTGTCCCTCCATGGATATGCCCCCCCCAGACCATCACTGACCCACCATCAAACCAGTTATGCTGAACGATGTTACAGGCAGCACAACATTCTCCACAGTTTCTCCTGGCCCTTTCATGTCTGTCACATGTGCTCAGGGTGAACATGCTCTCATCTGTGAAAAGCACAGGGTACCAGTGGTGGACCTGCCAATTCTGTTATTCTATGGCAAATGCCAGTCAAGCTGCACGGTGCCGGTCAGTGAGCACAGGGCCCTCTAGAGGACGTCGGGCCCTCAGGCCACCCTCATGAAGTCTGTTTCTGATTGTTTGGTCAGAGACATTCACACCAGTGGCCTGCTGGAGGTTATTTTGTAGGGCTCTGACAGTGCTCATCCTCTTCGTGTTTGCCCTAAGGAGAAGATACCGGTCCTGCTAACGTGTTAAGGGCCTTCTATGGCCCTGTCCAGCTCTCCCAGAGTAACTTCCATGCCCTAGAGTCTGTGTTGGGAGATACAGCAATCCTTCAGGCAATGGCAGGTATTGATGTGCCATCCTGGAGAAGTTGGACTACCTGTGCAAACTCTGTAGGGTCCAGGAATCGCCTCATGCTAGCAGTAGTGACACTGACCGTAGTCAAATGTGAAACTAATGAAAAAACAGTCAGAAGATGTGAGGAGGGAAAAATGTCAGTGGCCTCCACCTGTTAAATCATTCCTGTTTTGGGGGCTGTCTCATTGTTGCCCCTCTAGTGCACTTGTTGTTAATTTCATTAACACCAAAGGAGCTAAAACTGATTAACAACCCCCTTCTGCTGCTTAACTGACCAGATCAATATCCCAGAAGTTTCACTGACTTGATGCTATACTCTGATTAAAACGTGCTCCTTTCATTTTTTTGAGAAGTATATATATACTCAGCAAAAAAAGAAACGTCCCTTTTTCAGGACTGTGTATTTCAACAATAATGTTTTAAAAAACCAAATAACTTTACAGATCTTCATTGTAAAGGGTTTAAACAATGTTTTCCATGCATGTTCAATTAACCATAATCAATTAATTAACATGTATAAGTTTACTGTGTATATATATATATATACACACAGACACATATAAACATATATACAGATCTACAGTCATGACCGAAATTATCGGCACCCCTGGAATTTTCCCAGAAAATGCACCATTTCTCCCAGAAAATTGTTGCGATTACAAATGTTTTGGTATAGACATATTTATTTTCTTTATGTACATTGGAACAACACAAAAAAACAGAGAAAAAAAGCCAAATCTGACATCATTTCACACACAACTCAAAAACCGGGCTGGACAAAATTATTGGCACCCTCAACTTAATATTTGGTTGCACGCCCTTTGGAAAAAATAACTGTAATCAAGCACTTCCTATAACCATCAACAAGTTTGTTACGCCTCTCAACTGGAATTTCTGACCACTCTTCTTTTGCAAACTGCTCAAGGTCTCTCAGATTTGAAGGGCGCCTTCCCCCAACAGCAATTTTGAGATCTCTCCATAAGTGTTCAATCGGATTTAGATCCGGACTCATTGCTGGCCACTTCAGAACTCTCCAGCGCTTTGTCTTCAACCATTTCTGGGTGCTTTTAGAGGTATGTTTGGGGTCATTGTCCTGCTGGAACACCCATGACCTCTGACGCAGACCCTGCTTTCTGACACTGGGCCCTACATTGCGCCCCAATATCTTTTGGTAGTCCTCAGATTTCATGATGTCTTGCACACAGTCAAGGCATCCAGTGCCAGAGGCAGCGAAACATCCTCAAAACATCTTAGAACCTCCACCATGTTTGACTGTAGGTACTGTGTTCTTTTCTTCATAGGCCTCATTCCATTTTCTGTAAACAGTAGAATGATGAGCCTTTCCAAAAAGCTCTACCTTGGTCTCATCTGTCCACAAGACGTTCGCCCAGAAGGATTTTGGCTTCCTCAAGTACATTTTGGCAAACTCCAGTCTGGCTTTTTATGTTTCTGTGTCAGCAGTGGGTCTTCCTGGCTCTCCTGCCATAGCATTTCATTTAGTTCAGATGTCGATGAATAGTTCGAGCTGACACTGTTGCACCCTGAGTCTACAGAACAGGTTGAGTATGTTTTGAAGTTGATTGGGGCTGTTTATCCACCATTCAGACTATCCTTTGTTGCAGCCTTTTTTCAATTTTTCTCTTCCGTCCACGTCCAGGGAGATTAGATACAGTGCTATGTGTTGTAAACGTCTTGATTATGTTGCACACCGTGTACAAAGGAACATGAACATCTCTGGAGATGGACTTGTAGCCTTGAGATTGTTGATATTTTTCCACAATTGTTGTTTTCAAGTCCTCAGACAATTCTCTGCTCTTCTTTCTGTTCTCCTTGCTATGTGTGGCACACTCAGACACACAACACAAAGATTGAGTCAACTTATCTCCATTTTAACTGGCTTCAGGTGTGATTGCTATATTACCAGCACCTGTTTCTTGCCACAGGTGTGTTCAAACGAGCATCATATGCTTGAAATAAAACGATTTACCCACAATTTTGAAAAGGTGCCAATAATTTTGTCCGGCCCATTTTTGGAGTTCTGTGTGACATGATGTCAGATTTGGCTTTTTCTCTGTTTTTGTGTTGTTCCAATGCACATAAAGGAAATAAACATGTGTATACCAAAACATTTGTAATTGCAACAATTTCTGGGAGAAATGGTGCATTTTCTGGGAAAATTCCAGGGGTGCCAATAATTTCGGCCATGACTGTACATATATATGCATATTCACATATATATACAGATATATATACATATCTACATATATATATATATACACATACATACATACATACATATATATCTACATATATATTGTGACAGATTTAGGGTTTTCTCGCACCCTTGTACCCTCGGACCACACGTCAGACACCAGATAAAAAGTCCAATAATTATTTATTATAATAATAATTGTGCACAAAGCACCACCACTCCACTATTCTTCAATAAACAATACAATAAACCAATAAATCACAATCCTCCACTCCCAGACGCTTAGCCACCCTGCCTCCCAACTCAGCTCCCCGTCAGGGAGCTCCCACAGTCCTTTTATATTCCCTGACCCGGAAGTGTTCCCTATCTCCAGTCCATGTGATTCTCAATCACTTCCGGGTCAGGTAAAAGTTCTTTTCTTCAACCTGGAAGTCCGTCGCTCTTCCTATGACGAACCTCGGTCCTCCCTGAAGCTCCCTCCTGTGGCCCCCATGACATCCAGCAGGGCTGTGCAAAAAAACCACATTGTCCATGATGCCCTGCTGGTCTTCTGGGGACCTCCATGCTGCAAGGAGGGCTCCACCTGGCGGCTTGGAGGTATTGGCTGGGATGAATGGATGGCCATATCTTACAATATATACTGTATATAGCAAAATCCCGCGCTTTGCAGCGACGAAGAACTGCTTTTAAATTTTTATTAAGAAGAAAAGAAAACCTTTTTAAACTGAGGAAAAATATACCAATAACTGTCTGTTAAGGATCTCTTTGTATACCACGTTGTCAGTTCAGCACTCTGGTTGTAATATGACCAAGCTGTGCACTGAGATTACTTTTGAGAATGCAACGTATAGTTGTCCAGGAGAAAAGCAATGTTGCCTCAAATCAATGGCAACCTTTTGTAGGGTCTGTCCCTGAGACTTATTAATTGTCATCGCGAAGCAGAGCCTTACTGGAAATTTGAGGCGTTTGAATTGAAATGGGAGATCAGAGGGTATAACGGTGATGCGAGGAATACATTCAGAGTATGGCGCTCTGCTGTTTTTTTGTGTAGCTGCCTTCACACAGCTTCTCCGCTGCTTTATAAATAAACGCCATATAAGGCCATTGTTTCTCCTTGCTTCGCGGTTCTGTACTGTTTTATTGTTCAATTATTACGATTGTTATAGTTATTGTGTAGCTATTCGAGACTTACTTTACTGTTCAGGTACCCATTTCCTTTATTTAATCCTTGGCTTGTACGCTATTTTTTGTTTGTTTATTACGATTATAGATATTTATTGATTTCCTTGTTTAGCTGACTGCCTGCTCATATAAGGTGCTCCGCTGGTTTTTTGTGAAGCAGCCTTTACACAGCTTCTCCGCTGTTTTATAAACGAACAACATATAAAGCCATCCTTTTTCCTTGCTTTACCAAGGAAGTTGCCTTTTTATTTAATCCACGGGTTCTCCGCTGTTTTATTGTTCATTTATTACGATTATTATAGTTCTCTATATATCACGTTGTCAGTTCAGCACTCTGGTTCTAATATGATGAAGCTGCGTGAGCTCACTCTTGAGAATGCAACGTATAGTTGTCCAGGAGAAAAGCAATCTTGCCTGAAATCAATGGCAACCTTTTGTAGGGTCTGTCGCTGAGACTTATTACTTGTCATCGCGCAGCAGAGCCTTACTGGAAATTGGAGGCATCTGAATTGAAATGGGAGATCAGAGAGTATAACGGGGATGCGAGGAATACATTGAGTGTGGAGAAACTCTAGAGACAGCGTGTGTATTAACTTGTGGATTTTTCTGTGAGTATTTGGTGGCAGCGTGACGAAGTTGCTTCCGCAAGACCACGTTAGCTGTGGAGCTCAGCTCGGAGCATATTCTTTTCCTACCTTGTTAATTGTGTAATGCGTATTTTGAACAAGTTGGATGCATGGAAGTGATCACTCGTACTGCTTTCAGTCAGTTCATGCGATCTGCTCTCTTGTGTGATGTTGCGATGTCCACGGCTTTATTTAATGTTAACTAAGACCCGGCTCTTAAAAGTTTCTCACTACAGCAATTTTAACTCCGTTAAAAACTGATCCAAAGTCTCGTTTATACCTCGTGTCTTCTCATTAAACTTGTATCTCGCGAATAAAGTATTTGGCGTTTTTATTCAGCACTCTTTGAGAGCTCTTCCTTCTTTTCTACGTACTGCGTTCACAGTCAGTTCACGTGATTACGTGGGAGGCGTGATGACTTGACATGCAGCTCCGCCCCCCACGGCCATCGAGCTAAAGTCCATTACAGTATATGGAGAAAAATAGGTTCCAGTTATGACCATTACGAGTAGAATTTCAAAATGATACTGGTCCAACTTTTGTAAGTAAGCTGTAAGGAATGAGCCTGCCAAATTTCAGCCTTCTACCTACACGGGAAGTTGGAGAATTAGTGATGAGTGAGTGAGTGAGTCAGTGAGTGAGTGAGGGCTTTGCCTTTTATTAGTATAGATATATATATATACTAGCTGTCCCCTGTAGCTCCGCCCACTTAGTAGTGAAATAGGACAAACTTTAATAATCAATGAAAAATTTTTTCAAAAGTCTAATTTGTATTGAGAAAAATTTATATTGATAGGTTTTCTATCTGAGGGCCTCTTGATATACAATATTTTTGGTTTTGTTATTGGGCCGAAGTCATATAGGTTTCTTGGGGAACTAACCTGGGAGAAAGCAACATAAAGCTGTAAGATCAACCCCTGCCATATTGAGTATCTGTCCCTGGGCCTTGATAATTGACATTGCAAAGCAAAAGCTTCACTGGGGACTGTAATATCTTGAATTGAAAGGACATATCCATCCCAATTAGAGGAATACAAGGAATTAAAACCCTCTCGCCAATGCCACATCCTGTAATGATTATTACCTCTATAATGTTGTTCTGAAGCTGACAGACCTGGAGACAGGTGACCTTGCAAAGTTTGGGTGGGCTCAGGTTTCTCAAAAGGATAATTGATGCTCCTACTTTCAATGCTAAGTTGTGAGGCGGCATGCCAGGAGGATTAATGGAATTTTAAAATTCTGCAGTATAATGAACTGAACTATGAAGCTAATGAAGCGAACTAGTATAGCACGATGAGAGAAGTCACAAAATCAACTGTTATATTCAAACAAATTATAGAAAAACACACCTCCCCCGGAACACAAGAGGACGAACCCCCTGGAATACTTTGGGACCATGAGCTTGGAGCTTAGAAGCTCAGCCCTGCTGGGGCCCGAGGTCACCTCCAGGTGGCATCTGGTCATTTGAGAAGTCCTGAACTGCAGCACTTCTGAGAAGAAGATACAAATGTGCTGGGAGAACTTCCGGGTGTCCATGCCGCCACAACCCGGAGTGCTGCCGGAAAGTAATTGGAGAGCACCTGGAATGCACCCAGGTGCAATATAAAACTTGGAGTCTGGAGGTGGAGGACAGAGCTTGCGGGAGAAGAGTGGAGGCAGCAAAAGAGAAACAGAAAAATAGAGTGAGAGAGAGAGAAAAGAAGAAGAGCCCATTATTGTCGGTGATTTGTGTACTGTGTGCTGTAAGAGAAAGAAGAAAATAAATCCTGTGTCCTTTGGGACTTGTGTCACTGTGCCTGTCTGTGTCTGGGGGCTAGTATTCCACAAAGGCATCCCTGGCCATTAATTGGCAAGGGACCCACATTAAAATAATTTTGTGACCAGCCCGACACAGGAGAGCAAGGCACACATACATCTGTGCACCGCACCAGCACAACCACCTGTGACTCACCCTCCAGGCAGCAGAAATCATCGAAGTGCCTATTCCTGACCGATGGGGTGGAAGAAGAGCAGGCAAGCTCAAAAGGCGGCAGATCCTCAAACCTGCATCAGACCTGTTACTAATGATATAAGAAGCTCAAGGCCCTAGTTCTTTTAACCAAGGATCTGGAATCATTAAGAATCTGTGGACTCTGCCACCAATATACATTTCACGCTGATTGCATATTCCTCCTTCAGCATTTCAAGACCAAAGGTGGAGTGGCCGTAAGCAATAAGGCATGATTTTGGGTTGCAATGCGTCTTTCTGGTTTCAGAGTTGAGGAAATCTTTCTTCTTCCCTGGTCGTGGTTGTAGCCTTGGCAGCTTTCAGCTACATGCAAGTGATTACCTTTACCATCAGCAGCTAATCTGTGGAGATTTAGTAAGAAGCTGATGTTCTCTTAATGTACCCATACCACAAATGCCATGAATATGCTGGTAAAGAATTAATGTCTTTTGCTCAGGGGCACACTTTCAAAGCAGAAGGCAATACTGGCACTGATCGGATGTAACATTTTTTTTATATCTACTAACACAACATCATTTTACAATAAAATATTATACTGTGTAATGTTTCCAGTTAGCATCTAATAAATTCATAAAAATAACCACAAAAATATTGCCAATTCACATTATGTGGAAGATTTATTCACTGTGAAAAGCCGCCACAAATCCGACCTGAAAAAGGCAAAGCTCTTGATGAATTTAAAACATAGATCTCTCAATGGTGCTTTATTTTAACATTTTTATTTGTGCCTTTTGTACAACTTTATGTGTAAAATGAAAAATACATCTGCTGCCAAAAAAGGTGAATTTTGCTGTCATGCAATCATCCCATGACTTAATTTAGGGGATCGATTAGAGATCACATATAATACTCTGCCAGGACTACATAAATTATATTTACAGAATATTCAGGAGGTATATGTACACGCTAGTGACTGACTAACCAGTATAATTGCATATTGTGTTTTCTGTTGTGTCTGGGTATCATTATTATTGGCATCCAGCACGCTTTCAAATGGCTTTCTGTTTCTCTTTTATGTTTCTGTGTGATTGAACTATGTCTACGTGCTGTTGAAAACGCACACGTCATAACACATGGAACACAGTCTGGGCACCTGGGAACACAATTACATGTTTTTTTAAAATGATTTTGCCCTCATTTGCACTGAAAAACTAGAGGTGCTGGGCCATGACATAGATCCACGGTACAATTTCAGTCAATTCTGTAGTGGGACTTAAGTTTTTCACAGGTTAAAGCAGAAATTCAAAAGCAAGTGGTATTAGATTTCAGTCTAAATTCAGCTTTTGCTCTTTGTTTTGCCTTTTGAAAATTTAAGTAAATAAAAGGCAATAATAAAAGGCATTTAAAGGTGGAGTGGTGGATCTGAGGCTAGGGATTTGCACTGGCAATTGGAAGGTTGCCGGTTCAAATCCCGTAAATGCCAAAAGGGACTCTGCTCTGTTGGGCCCTTGAGCAGCTAACATATCCTTAACCTGCAATTGCTGAGCGCTTTGAGTAGTGAGAAAAGCGCTATATAAATGCTAAGAATTATTATTATTACAATATATTCAGAAATATTTTTGTAGAGTTGAAACTGGCTAATGGGTGCCAGCTTAGTTAGATGCATGTGTACACACAGAAAATACACAAATCAATCAAGCATTCATTCTTTTAGTTAACTTGTTTATGCCAGTGTAGCGTTAGAGGGGAGTAGGGGAGTTGAACCTATCCTGGACTAACTGCCACCCTATTTACTTGCAAAGAAAAATAACTGAAAATAACAGCCACCTGATTGCATGAAGAGTTAACAAAACAGTCTATTAGTCATTGGCAAATCAATAGGTTCTGGAGAGTGGTCCAGCCACCAGGTTTGAGCTCCGTAACATAGGTAACTCATCTCCTTAATGAGGTGCCACCTCTTGCTTTCATAGATCCTGGACCTGAAGGGGCAGGGTCAATTGCCCTCAGTGGACATCTTCTCTGAGCTGTAGGTGACACGAGAAATAAGAGAATTGGTGATCACACCCCCTATTGTCCCAAGGTGGCCGTACTTACCTTAAATGTGAATGGAAGGTTACCCTCAAATGTTCATATGTAATAACATGCTAACACACTAGTATCATGGAAACTTTAGAAAGGTATTGTCCAGGCTGAGACTGGAATCCAGGACTCCAGAGTCGTGAGGCATCAGTGTTAAAGATAACAACACGCCACCTAATCATTTAACCTTAACCCTAACCCTAACCCTAATCAGTGATATCAGAATCATAAAAGGAACTTCAGTTTTATACTGTAATTAAAGATAAAAGTCTTTGCTACACAATGCAGTGAACTGGAACACCGTCCAGTGTTGCTTATAACTTTGTGCCCACCATGCCCTTGAATTTAATTAAGTGGGCTTTAGAATTTTTTTTTTATGTTCTTTACCATAATCCCAAACCACAATGACAACAGTTAATAGCATAAAGAACCAAGAGAAGCAATGGAGGACAAGCAAACTTAAATTGAAAATCATTTTTTATTACCACATTAGTTAAATAAATGTAACATGACAACTACCTTGACTGCCTTCATTTTGAAACATAGTTTATAGTAATGCACATTGGTTTTACAGTCACAAATATGCAATAAATTTAGGAGATTGCATGTAAGAAGAATAGAACTGAAGAAGATGCACTGAATTGAACTTTTTCAGTCATTCTGCTACAAAGGCATTTCAGGATTAATGGGCATCATTGTGTTGAATTGAGAAAGAGAATTGCATAAGCGGATGTGAGGATAAAGAAACAATAAGTCAAACCCAATCTGTAGAGTAGAAAATTGTCAGAAATAAGCAATTTACTTCACAGTCAAAGCTTAATGCACTGTAAAGTAAAATATGCATTCACTGTGTAAAAGGAATTTGTAATAGGTTTCATCCACCGGCCACCCTGACTTGGGTTAAGCAGGTTCTCAAATAAATAGATGGATAAAATGAATGGTTTCTATATATTGTAATAGAACGCCTCCTAGAGGTCATTCCAGCTCAAAAAGGAAGCAACTGCTGAGAGTTAATTTATATGTAAATTAATGGTTTATATAGAGAAAAGGGCAAAAATAGAGAAAAGAAATCGATAAAATGAATAATATTCCAAATAAACCAGTAATAAACAAATCCTTGTCCCTACATTGTACCTAACAACACAAGGTTCTCCTTTGTATACTGTGCACATACCCACCTCAAAAAACATTTTGAAAGAACACTACAAATCACTTTGCTGAATGACCTTCATTACACTACCTTCCTTCCAGGTACCTTCACCTAAATCATTTTCTTATTATAGATTCATAGTTTAATGACTGGCAGAATTATTTTTGTTCAAATAAAGAATACATTTCAGACAATAAGAGTTCCTGCAGAGTCCAAGGGGTACTTGTTCACAGTCCTCTCAGAAGATCTTGGTTTCATATTAGCATAAAGACCTTCTCTTTTTCATAGAACAGGAATCCAAAATGATTTCATGGCACGTTATAATACAATCTTGATGCCTGATTGCTTGAGAGAATTCCAATGGCATGCGGCCAGGGATTCACACCCTTGGTGCATTTTTTTTTGGTTTTTCGATCAGGGGTTCTTCACTGACCAGTACAGCCCACTGTCCCTTTGCATTACCTTTATTAGGAACCTCCTGAAATTCTACACTAGACAATATAAAAAACAAATACCAATATATAAAATATTATACTGTTATTTATTTAAAGCCAACCAACTGAGTGCTGCAAAAGCAGAAAGAATTTTCTTGCCCTAGCTTGGTATATTTTTGAAATAGTGTGTAAATCATATTGCCAATGAAGCTGCATATTCTTTTTTATTTCTCTCCGTCAAGTGGAAAATTAAGGCCAGTGGTGTGTTCAATTTTCAAATGGAACATGAAAAGTGGGATGAGTTCTGTAAATTTTTAAAACAGAAATGAATATGGTATGCTCCGTCTGTATATACATACACTCATGCAACTATTTCCTGGGCTGGGATTCATACAATATTTATGCTTACTTACTTTTTATCGACAAATTTTAATTCTACATCAAGGGAAACGTTAAAACTCCAGTTTTAGAAACATTCTCTTTTAAATTCTTACATTTGGTTTGTAAATGTTTTACAAAATAGAAAGAAACCTACAATAAACAATTTTAGAGGTAACAGTAATTTACGTATAATATTAACTCTGTTTTTAATCTGGACTGATACAATAGCAGTGTCTGCCAAGCTTGACTTGCACACACATATACAAACTTCGCAACATTTCCATGAACGAATATAAAGCACAGTGCTTCACATTTTCCTATCTTTGGGAAGCTAACTTGTAAAAAGTGTTTTCTATTGGCACATACTGTCAGATATACTGATGTTCTAATTTGACCTGTTGTCTCTATCAATGTCATTACGTAAAGTGATCTTTTGCACTTTATAATTTTCTTTTTTACTTAACAAGTGATTGTAGCCTTTTGAAATTTAAATCCATTTCCTTCTTAATACACATTGGATCTTTTTACATCAGATTGGTTGAAAGTAGGTGCTCCCATTTTCAAACAGTGGAGTTTGTTTTGTTCAAGATTTCATCAGAGCCATATTTTTGTAAACAGTGTTAAGGCAGGTTTTTTCCCTAGACTGAGGTTATTTTCTTTGGGGTAACAGTATTTTTCCATTTTCACATTTTTTTTAACATTCAACTGCTTTCATTTTTTTTTACTTTGCCTGGTCCTGATCGGACCCAGACTACTTACAGGGCACCTGCTTTGGCACACTGCTTCACAAATCAGTTGGTTGCAGACACCTATTTTTGGCAAAACTATGAGTGAATATTGTTTTTCACTCATGACAAATTTATGAAATACCTGCATTTCACTAGTAATGATGACAAAGATGAAGTCAATCACCCAGCACTGAAATTCGACAAACTGTAAAATCATCAAAAATATGCAGAAATGATACATTCCAGATTATGAAATAAGTTATTGATGAAAGACTCATGGGTTACAAGGGAAAGCTGTCATGGATACAGTACATTGCAACAAAACTAGCACATTTCGGTTTCAAGTTCTTCATGCCGTGCAAAGCAAGCTCTGTGTACATCTGGAACTTGATACTTTATGCCAGTAGGAGAACCAAGTGGAAGGGCAAATGGGGCTGCTACATTATCTGTGTTGTTACTGGCACACCCTTTGCTTGACCCAGGTTACTCTGTAACAATGGACAGTTTCTATGCCTCATCTGACCTGCTTGAGATTTTACTTCATAGGAATGCTGATGCAACTGGCACTATACAACAAAACCGTCATGATATATACTGTACCTGGTGACTCCCATCATGTGAATGCTGGAAGTTGCAGTATGGTGAAGCAGCTATGTAGCAAAAATGCAAAAGGATTGTGATCAAGTGTAAGAACAAGAAAGATGTGTGCCTCGTAAGCACTGTTCATAAGGCAGCTGTTTGTGCCAGGGGGATGTATAGAAGTCACTATGTCTTATGCCCTGGTAGACTACAATGACAGAGTGGGTGGTCTGTTGAGCATGCAGGTCAGGCACTTACATCCTACCCTTTCATGCGCAAGCAACAGAAAAAAATCTTTTAAAATTTGCTTGAATGGTGCCTATGTCCATTGGTGACTGTTTCAAACATTTCACACAAAGTTCATATACTAAATTTGTATCAGTACATTAGTGGACACTAGACATACCTTTCCTACTGCGATTATGTTGATGTTTTTTATTTACATGTTTCTCTTACACATAATAACTTTTGTTGGTTAAAAAAATTCCACACTTTTGGATCATATAAAGGTAGGTATAAACATAATACTAAGGAGGTTAATTTAAGTGTCTGTGCATCTTCTGTTATGCTTTTGGAATGTGACCTAAGAAAGACAACAAAATCCAGTACAAACAGAAGATTATCAAGCTCACACTGCTCCTCAATCTTTTTCTATGTTGCAAGGTACTTCTCTTACTGTTACTCCATGAGCTACCATGCATGAAGAACCCAGCCCACCTGGGTGAATAATATGCATTAAAAGACTAACATTCATACTGAGAATACACTTCAAATCTCCTGATTTTAGCCAATGATCCATAATAAAGTTTTGAAGGTGGAAGTAAGAGACTGCTGTTGCCATGGGTTGACTCTTGAGGTGGATTTCAAGGTGGAATTAAAAAAAGAGCCCCGCATACAGAAGGAGTTAGGTTGTACTTGAGAGAGAAAGTGAAAGACTGTGATTTTGAAGAAATGTCAAAAGAGTGGAAGAAAGGGAGCAATCATTACAGCCAAACAAGAAGGGAGACAGAAGAATTAAAAGCTGTTACTGTGTGCAAGACATGATTCTCTGTGGTCAGTGTGTTTGATCCATTCCATGTAACTTTATCAGCATGTATGTTCTTCTAAGAAATGTGACTAGGCCGGCCCACAGACCACCTGGCATTTACTCACAGTCCAAACGTGCTTTGTGGACCACACTTTGAGAACCACTGGTATAGACTATTAGAGCCTCTCAGCACTCATGACAAGGTTGTGTTTTTCCAGAAAATGCTCCACATTGGCATTTATGGAAAGTTTATTGGGGTTTGATTGTCACTTGCTTCATTTACTGAGCATGGGGTCTTTCTTTTAGGCAACTTAATTTGATGCATAATTTCTTTATTGATTAACTTTTCTGTTTCATAATTTTTTTTTAAATTTTGCTTTAAATAGACTTTAGTTGGTGTTGAATATTTGTTTAATATGTATATTGACATCTGTTATAGTTAGTTATTGCTCTGCCACTGACTTTGCTGTTAACAATGTGACACATCTCTACCAATATAAATGCTGTAAGGCACCATACTATAAATTGGGTTGGCAGTTTCAGCAGGTTTGTTGGTGTTTTCCTTTTCTTTGATCCTATTCTTTATAAACTATAACTATAGGGCGGCACGGTGGCGCAGTGGTAGCGCTGCTGCCTCGCAGTTAGGAGACCAGGGTTCCTCCCTGCGTGGAGTTTGCATGTTCTCCCCGTGTCTGCGTGGGTTTCCTCCGGGCGCTCCGGTTTCCTCCCACAGTCCAAAGACATGCAGGTTAGGTGGATTGGTGATTCTAAATTGGCCCTAGTGTGTGCTTGGTGTGTGGGTGTGTTTGTGTGTTTCCTGCGGTGGGTTGACACCCTGCCCAGGATTGGTTCCTGCCTTGTGCCCTGTGTTGGCTGGGATTGGCTCCAGCAGACCCCCGTGACCCTGTGTTCGGATTCAGCGGGTTGGGAAATGGATGGATGGATATAACTATAGTTAGATCATCTCAGTTTTAAAAAAAGACATTGAAATAGACAAGTAAAACAGCTGACATGAGCAAATTATTTCTTCAAGAAGCCCTACAATAGAGTCTTGCTTTACTCACCTCATCCTATACCTGTTTAGAATGACTATCAATCTGCACAAACCAGAACTTAAGAGAAAATAAATTATTCAAAATAGCACAAAAAAGGCATGCATACGCAAAGAATATACATGTAGGTGGTAGCACAAAATGTAACATCAAAATGGCACATTTTGTCTGTCTAGTCAAAGTGCTGACTATATTACCACATTCCTATGTATTCATTTGTAGGAGAAAATGGTTTCTTATACAGTGATACCTTGGAATCTGAACTTAATCAATTCCAGAACCCCATTCGAGTTCCAAGACAATTTTTCCCCTTTAAAATAATAGAAACTGGATTAATCCATTCCTGGGTCCCACAAACTTGAATTTTCAAAATGATCTTAACAGTAAATACACTGGATTTGAAGGTAAAATATTAACAAATAATAATAACATTTGAATAAAAATGTAAATTAATAAAATTAAAAATATAAAAACCTATTTTTCATTAATCCAAACTAAGAGGAGTTTTTCCATCTCTTCCATACTTTTCAATCTCCTGGAGGTCAGTGTCATAACCCCTTTCGCCACATCAACTGCTTTGATAGCTTCATTATTTTTCAATATCATACAAACAGTCGATTTAGACATCCCAAACATAGTAGCCAGATCAGTCACATGTGTACTGCTTTCATGCTTTGCTTAACGATAAGATCTTTCTTAACTTCAATTGTAACTCTAACAGCTTTCCTCTTACTCTTATTTTCCTCACGACACTTTTTAGGACCAATGGTGAATACACTAAGTTGCTATTATATAAAAAAATAACACAAAACAGGCACAAAAGCTTAAATTTGCAGTGTAAATAGCAGCGAAAATCACACGAGATGCTATCACTACAGCTTCTGACAACGAACTGAACGACAAAGCATATGGGTGGCCCGAGCGCTAGGGAAATTTACGCACAAACACACATGAACAATGTGCTGGGCGTTCAGATTCCAAAGCAGCGTTCAGACTCTGGGGTAAAATTTGCTTGAATTTTTCATTCGGATTCCAATTTGTTCGAGTTCTGGGGCATTCGGATTCCGGGGGCAATACTGTACTGACAATGAAAGAGACATTATGTTTAAGGAGATGATCCAGGAAATGAGATGTGGTCAAAAAGTTGCACACAAAGTTTATAAACCAAACAAAGTTAGTCGGATCTTTCACCAACCTCAAAACTAACCCCAATAATTGAAAGTAAAAAAACAGCTCATTAGTCACATAGGAACAAAGAATAAAACTACATTTAAAGCTTTTAGTGATTTATCAGGAATCTCGGATAAAAATGAGACGTCAGTGTGACCTTTTGTCCTGTTTCGTAATTGATGTCATGCACCGCGCCTTTCCTATGAAAAACAAAGATGGCATCAAATACAAAGCAAAATTATTTTAAATAATGTAAAATACACCTCAAAACTAATGCAATTTTGAATAATTTAAAACCTCCAATGGAAGGCATAACTAACAGAAAAAAACTTATTCAGGTAATGAAGAATTAAAAACAAAATAGGATCATGGTGATGCTAGGACATCACACACCTGCACACACTGATGTTTGATGTTATTCCTCATATCAACAACATGACTTTCCTTCCAAAGTAGATTTTAAAAAAGATATAAAATGTAAAAAAAAAACATTTTAAAAGCACAGAGTCAGCTATCAGATACAACAGTACACAGCCACAGCAAGGATAGCAACTGCACTTCTTAAAGCCATGGCTGCTTCTGAGGTCCATAGACTCACCATGACCCCAGGGAGTATATCTGACATCTTAATATTCAAAAATATAAAATATATTAGATTCTGTTTTCATTATGTCTGGTAACAATTTTTATGTTGCACAATCCACATCTATTTCAATTGATTAGCTGATTTAACCTTGGGGATATGTTAAGAATTGTAATTAAAGGCAAAATTAGAACTTTGTAATTATAAGTGCATTCAAATGAAGAAATACAGATGGACTCTGACTTAGGTATATTTCTTTTATATTCTGTCCAGAGCAAATACTATTTTAGATGAAAATAGGATAAACACTAATGGAGGGATTACTTTAATTCTTTGTTTAATCCATTTGACTGTTAAATTGAGAAGGACAGCCAGAGGTAGGAGTAATTTGTAGGTCTATTCTGGAGCAAAATGCCTTCTGAAACCAGTAATATACTGACAGCCCTTTTCGGAAGCTGAATATACCAGGAAGCTGTGTGATTTAAATATATTTGTCACAAATGCCATAGCCATTTTCTTACCTGAATGACCATTCATTAGGGGTGTAAAGTTTGGTTCTTTAAAGAATCACTCCATAATTCGCACTATAATGGTATAGCCATTATAATTTGTCAGATTGGTGCTAAAAACTATAGATATTTGTCTAGTGTCTTTTAGTCCGGGAAATGGTTGAAGAGGAACTGTGGAACAATGAAGAGCTCTGTTACATGTCACACAGGCCTTAGCATAAACTTCATTTCCCATGATGAACCACCAGAATGCCTGTTATTGCCAGGTTGACAAGCTGTTTAAACATGGTTTTTGCTGACTATTTTGCATTTTATCATTTGTTTTTCTGCTGTTTCTGTTTCGGATGATCTTCACTTGTCTCCCAGAATTGTAGATGGCATCATAATCACATGCACGGGTGTGTGTCAAATAAAGAAACTTTGTCACTAATGCTGTTGTGCCCTTTTGTTTTTACATATACAATTTTGCTTTTACAATGTAATTTTGATACCTTTGTAAAGTTTTTCTTTGTTTTATATTATTTGTTTCTTGTAAGGTGGTGCTTTGTATGCATATGTTGTTGGTTCTTAATGCCTGCCAAATTAGCACAATAAGGATTTAATAAGAAATATTGTAGCCATCTTGAGTCCTGGAAGGCAATGAAGTATTGTGAAAAAAAAAAACAAACAAACATTCAGACATGATCATCAGTAGGGTTTGTGTCCTAGGAACCAAGTTACCCCAACTAGTCTATTAACATTTTAGTGATTATCTACCACTCTGATGCTGATCTTTCTGATCATAAAGTAGGTCATTACAATAACAACTGATGAGAAAAATTCAAATTAATTGCAGAATTACGGTATTTGAGGGTTCCTCTAGAGGACCTCTTTCTATTGCACGATTTGGCTCAAAAACTCATCAGCACATCTTCATCTCATAACAGGCTTAAGTTTTAAGGTTTGGTATTTTTCTGTCCAGCCGTTTTAGCTCTAGACCGTCCTCAAAGCAAAGCAAAAAAATTAACTTTCACACCGTAATATGTGATTTTGTAACAATTTCTTGTCTTGTATGTAGATCGATATTTTGACTAGTATTTAGATATTTGTCATCTGCTACCCATAAAATAATATCAATGATACAGAGCATTTGAAAAAATCTATATTGCCTTTTTGAAGTTTTTGTTTGGTCAGCTTGATGTCAGTTGAAAATTTTGTTTAGGTAGTAGATTGCCCAAACTTTGTCACTTCATTATTTACTTGCAATCTAGCAACATTTTTAACTTCATCTAAAACTGCAAGACATTTTTTAAGCTTTTTCTTTATGGTTATTTTTTGCCACCTTTGACAAAGAGTATTTTTTTCCAACAAGTGAAGCTTTGAGAACTTTAAATAATGTGTTAAGTACAAAATATACATACTTTCTTATTTCATTATTTTAAAGTCTTATTTTTCTTGTCTCACATAACTCTAAAATGTAATCAGAATGAGGGTTAGGGTTAGCAGGTTTATTTACCAATTAAAATGTTCAATTCAATTCAATTCTTTATTGTCATGCGTACAAGTACAACTGCCACGTACAATGAAATACTCGCTTGCATGTGCCCCCGCAGACAGTGAACATAGACAAAAAAACACTCAATAAATAAATGAATATAAATAAGTAAATAAATAAAACAAGAATCCTAGGAATAAATAGAGACAGTGGCAGATGTATATGTGCAGGTAGGAGTGGAGGTAACACAAGGTTTTGGGTAGAAACTGTTCCTGAACCTGGAGGTGTGTGACCGAATGGACTTTGGTCGCTTCCCAGATGGGAGGAGGGTGAAAAGTGACAGTGCAGGATGGCTGGTGTCCTGCCTGATATGGTTCATTTTCCTGAGACAGCGTGTAGTGTGGATGTCATGGATCGCAGGTAGCTGTGTGCCCGTAATCTGCTGTGTTGTATTCACCATTTGCTGCAGAGCTCTGCATCCTGAACTGAGCAGTTGCTGTACCAGGATGTGATGTGTCCTGTCAGGATGGATTGCACAGTACACCTGTACAATCTGCACAGGGTTGTGGGGGACATCCGGGCCTTACTCAGTCTGAGGAACTTGCCAATTTAAGGTCATCAGTGAGGGTGACTCTGAGGAACCTAAAGCTGCTGACCTGCTCCACAGCCTCACCTCCGATGTAGATGGGGCTGTGCTCTGTTGCCTGTTTGCGGAAATCCACAATCATCTCCTTGGTTTTGCTAACGTTCACCATTCTGCCAAGAGTCCGATCTCCTTCCTGTAGGCCGTCTCATCGTCCTCATTGATCAGACCTATTACAGTGGTATTGTCAGCAAACTTGAGGATGGTGTTAGGGCTGTACTTACTGTAGCTACACAGTCATGTGTGCATAGAGAGTAAAGCAGGGAGCTCAGCACGCTGCCTTGCAGGGTGCCAGTGTTGATGGTGATGATGGAGGAGGTTTTTCCTCCAATACACACTTGCTGAGGTCTGCTGGTGAGGACGTCGAGTACCCAGTTGCACATTGAAGAGCTAAGCCCCAGATCCAGGAGTTTAGTGATGAGCTGGGATGGAATGACAGTGTTAAATGCAGAGCCATAGTCCACAAACAGCAGCCTGGCATAACAGCCATTGTTCTCCAGATGAGACAGGGTGGTGTAAAGTGTTATGGAGATGGCATCCTCAGTGGACCTGTTGCAGTAGTATGGAAACTGGAGGGGGTCCAGACTGTCAGGGATGATGTCCTTGATGTGTTCTAGCACCAGTCTCTCAAAGCACTTCATAGCTATGGGAGTTAGTGCTACTGGGTGGTAATCATTAGGGCAGTTTACTTTATTTTTCTTTGGGACAGGGATGATGGCTGTGTGCTTGAAGACTCCGTCTGAGCCAGGTGCTTTGCGGATGCTGAGTCGGGAAAAAAAATGTGTAGCAGTAGGTGTAGCTGGCTCCAACTTCACTAATTTTTGAGTCTCATAACATGAGCATAAACATGAGCATTACTGTATAAAAATAACTGATGATGTATTCTTGTTATAGGATCTACATATTGAGATACAACAGTTTCATAGCAATTTAAATTCCTGAAACTGTAGCTTAAAATTTACCTCAAATTTCAGCTGCCTGAATATTATTTTTTAAACATTTCAATCCATTGCCATGACATTCTTTTATGATTAATATCCAAAAATATATTTTTATATATACAAAAAGCCTAAAAATATCAAAAATATATTACACATCTCCAATTTCCACACAGAGTCATTGATAGAAAAGCTGTCTTAGTCTTTGTATATTAGGAAAATCTGTTTGGATACTATATTGTCAAAATATTACAAATTGTTAGAAATTGATTCCTGAAGCATAAAAATAATATTAGACTATGCTTCATGAAAAAGCCATTGTCTAGACATTTTAAAAATAAACAGCATTCTGCATGTCAGCTAAAATTTTCTGTTTTAGGAATTGTGAAACTAACACCACATGGTGGTAATTATAACATTCTTTTACTGTAGAGAGAAGCCTTTTGGGCATTTAAATGTAAAATGGTCATGCCGACTGGACTTAAGAAGATGAATGGCCACTTACATTATTTATAGCAGGTGTTTAATTTTCCACAGGTGCATTTTGTTTCCTTTAATTTTGTAATGTTTTCCCGTTCTATGGAAGTTTCAATAGTAACTACAGGGATGAAGTACATTGTTTTACTTCATTCATGTTATTGTCTATTTTTCTCTCTGTTAATATATTTATTGGTGTTACAAAATTGACAAAAAGCCACAAAAAGTTTTGGGGTAGCCACCTGTATATTGTTTCCCAGATGCAAATGGAGTAAATAGTACCAATTAGAAGTGTATAGATCAGAGTCCAGAACAGAACTGGCTTGCTGGCACCAAGATGGTGGTTTTACGGCAGAGCAGAGGAAGTGACGTCATCGCTGGGGGCTGGAAGTGGCGTCATTGATGTTGGAACCAGAAGTGATGTCATCTGGGCATTACTCTCATTCAGGCCCTTTAGCTGCTTCCCAAGCACATGTGTGTGGCATTGGTTATACTACTTCTTAACCATATTACTTTTCCAGGTTTTTATAGCCTATTATATAATTATGGGCAGCTGGCTGTGTGGTCAGCACCCTTTGTAAGTATGAATGAAATTCAGTCATTTATCCATTATCCATTCACTTTCTAACCCAATTATCTACTCAGAGTTGGTGGAGCAGTGGCTAACCCAACAGTACTGGAACCAACTATAGACAGACTGGTCCAATGTAGAGCTTATATTTAACTTAACTTAAAAATCTTCAGGAGATGCAAGGAAAAGTGGACTCCCTGGAGGAGAACAAAAAAACTCCAAGCACATATTGTCTAAACTGAATTTCTGAGGCAGCACTGCTACTTACTGCAACACTGTACCACTGTACTGAAAATAAAACATGAGCTACATAATTATATATGTATGTGTGTATATATACATTTCTATTCAGATTTTTTTTTATGGAACCAACCTTGAAGAAGAGACAACAGTCCCGCAATAGGAATTGACTGGAAATGTTTCAGACAAGTTGCGTGGAGGTGCATGCAAATAATGCAGCTTCCCTGGATGTGAAGAATTCTGTTCAAAATTTGTTAAATGTTGTCTCTCTGTGTTGCATTGCTTATATTATGTGTAAAAAACCTATACTAACTGCTCTACATCAATGATCACTGCTCAGCATACACCATTACCCCAGCAATAAAGGCGCAGTTGATCAGCCTTGGCATAATGCATCAATCAGGCTGCGAGAACAAAACTTCACACAAATTGGTCTCAAAACAAAGATCCATTGCCACTGTAAATGATTTGAATGGAAATAGAAGTGAGGTAAATGAGCAGGTATTCACATCAGGGTAGAAAACAATCTGATTAGGCCAGTGCTCCCTTCTATCTTGTTTTCAAATATTTGCTCACTGGATAACCAGCTGGATCACATCAGACTTCTATGGATTTCCCAGTGAGAGATGAGGGACTGCAAAATAACATTCCTGATGCAACCATTCATTTGGATGGACTGACCACTTTCAAAGCAGTCATTGTTGCTTCAATAATCGGTAAGGTGTGCGACGGCAGTCTGTGTGTTTGTGTGAACAACAAATGATGCAGAAAGGCTACAGCAGAGTCGCATCACTGTTCTCCAGTTTTGAGATGTCTAACTGTAAAGTTCCTTCCTTATTACGTGCCAGGGGACATTATAGTTATTTTTATTCTAACCATTCACATCCCTCCAGGAGTTAATTCTAAAGAAGAATGGAGTGTACTTCATAGAACTTTTAAATAGGTGCAAATCATGCATCCCCGTGGTTTTATTATCATGACTTTAGATTTTAATCACATGAACTTGAAAACAGTTCTCTCCAACTTTTACCGAATAATGAACTTTGCAACCAGGGGATATAACAAATTGGAACTTCTGTTCAACAACGCTTGTGATGCTTACAAAGCTGTACCCTTACCACATCTTGGTTCTTCTGATCTTGTTTCTGTCATGCTACTGCCCAAAATACAGAATACTGATTAAACGGTTTCAAACCCATTGTCAAACAAATAAGGGTGTGGTCAGAGGGAGCTGTTTTAGCCCTGCAGGAATGTTTTGATCACATGGACTGGGTCATATTCAAAGCAGCAGCCACCTATGGCTATCAGATCAACTTACAGTATGCATCATTGGTCACTGGTTATATTAACAAGTGCATAGATGATGTGACTGTCTCAAAGACTGTAAGAACACATGCAAATTAGAAATTGTAGGTGACATTGGAGGTATGTGCACTGTTAAAGCCTTAATGCTACTTTTTGATCAGATGACTAGGTCACCGTTAGGACAACAACAACAACAACATTTATTTATATAGCACATTTTCATACAAACAATGCAGCTTTACATGATGAAGAAAGAGAAAAAAGACAAAATAAATAATTAAAATTAGTGAACACTAATTAACATATAATAAAAGGTCCGATCGCCAGGGAAGACAGAAAAAAACAAAAAAAAAAACTCCAGACGGCTGGAGAAAAAGATAAAATCTGCAGGGGTTCCACCCAGGCCCCTCTAGGCATTCTACCCAACATAAATGCCCTCAATTAGTCCTCATTGTATTCAGGGTTCACATGGAAGAATTTGATGATGATGGTCATGTGGACTTGTGGCCTTTAATCTATCAATGGAGGGACATCATGGTGCTTTGATTAGGTTGTGGTGGCGTAGATCGCCACCGCAAAAAAAATGGAAAAAGAACAGAAGAGAAAGTAGGGGTTAGTACGGATTTTGGAGCCACCATGAATAATAATGATAATTAATTGAATATACAGAGCATCAGGATTTAACTAAGATGAAGCTATGAGAAAGCCATGGTAAAGTAATGTGTTCTCAGCAGTGTTTTAAAGTGCTCTACTGTATTAGCCTGGCGAATTCCTATTGGCAAGCTATTCCAGATATTACCACTTCTTTTAAGTTTAGCTCTTGGAATTCTAAATAGATACTCATTTGAAGATCTAAGGTTAAGATTTGGAGTGTAAGGTGTAAGACATTCCTAAATATAAGATGGAGAGAGGTTATTTAAGGCTTTGTAAACAGTAGCAGTATTTTAAAGTCAATTCTAAGTGACACAGGTAACCAGTGTAGTGACATCAAAATTGGGGTGATGTGCTTGGATTTTCTTTTCCAAGTTAAGATTCTAGCAGCTGCATTCTGCACTAGTTGCAATCGATTGATGTCTTTTTTAGGTAGTCCTGAGAGGAGTGCATTACAGTAATCTAGCCGATTGAAAACAAAAACGTGAACTAATTTTTCAGCATCTTGCAATGTTCTAAGAGGGCTAACTTTTGCTATATTTCTTAAGTGAAAAAATGCTGTCCTAGTTATCTGATTAATATGTGATTTAAAATTTAGGTCAAAGTCAATAGTTTTTACCTCCATCTTGGCTTTTAATCCTAATTCATCAAGTTTATTTCTAATAACCTCATTATATCCAATCACTAAAATTTCTGTTTTCTCTTTATTTATTTTGTGAAAATTGCTACTCATCCATTCGGAAACACAAGTGAGACATTGTGGCAGTGAATCAAGAGTGTCGGGGTCATCAGGTGCTATTGATAAATACAGCTATGAGTCATCGGCATAGCTGTGGTAGCTCACGTTATGCCCTGAGATAATCTGACCTAACGGAAGCATGTAAATTGAAAAGAACAGCAGACCCAGGATAGTGCCTTGTGGAACACAATATAGAATATCATGTGCCTTTGAAGTATAATTACCACAACTAACAAAGAATTTTCCACCTGCCAGGTAGGATTCAAACCAATTTAAGACACTGCCAGAGAGGCCCACCCATTGACTAAGGCGATTTCTAAGAATATTGTGATCAATGGTATCAAATGCGACACTCAGATGAGGATGAGAACAGATAAGCGGCCTCTGTCTGCATTTAACCGCAAGTCATTTACTACTTTAACTAACACAATTTCTGTACTGTGATTTGTTCTGAAACCCAACTGAGACTTATCAAGAATAGCATGTTTATTAAGGTGATCATTAAGCTGCATAATGACTTCCTTCTCTAGAATTTTACTTAAGAAAGGCAGGTTAGAAATAGGTCTAAAATTTTTAAAAGCAGTAGAGTCAAGATTATTTTTCTTCAGCAGGGGTTTAACTACAGCAGTCTTAAGACAGTCTGGGAAGACCCCCGTATCTAATGACGTGTTTACTATGTCAGCAGGGACAGCAGGGGCAATCCTATCTCAGGGCATCAAAGCAGCTAAGTAAAAGTACGGCAAGAAAATTTACAACCACTTACAAGACACCAGAGACACACAGCACATGTACCAGGAAATACAAGACATCACAGACTATAAAACCACATCACCTGTCTACAGTGGTGGTACCTCCCTTCCAGATGTTTTAAATGACTTCTTCATGCAGTTTGATACACTAAATAACATACCTATAAGTCCGTTCCTCCTAAGAAGGAAAGGTACTGTGCGTGTCTTGTGCTGACTTGAGAAGAACTTTTGTGAATGTAAACCCATGCGAAGCTGGTGAACAGACAATATACCTGGCCGAGTGCTCAGGAAATGTGCAAACCAGTTGATGGTTATCATCCTCAGGTACTTTAAAACCACCACCATTATATCCATGTTGAAGAAGTCCTAAGTCTGTTACCTCAATTATCTCAATGACAATCTCCCTGTAGCACTAACACCTGTCATCATGAAGTGATTTGAGAGGCTAGTCGTCTGCCAGCTGAAAACCAGACTTCCCACTTCACATGACCTTCTCTAGTTTGTTTGTAACCTGAAATTTTTCAGGGAAGATTTCATGTCATTTTCTCTTCATTTGGCCCAATCCCATCTGGACAAATGAGACAGCTATGCTAGAATGTTTTTCATTGACTTCAGTTCAGCTTTCAGCACCATTATCCTTCAAAAGTTCATAGGGAAGATGGTTCTGCTAGGCCACAACACTTCCAAATGGATCCTGGACTTCCTTACAGAAAGGTCCAAAAAAGTCAATTTCAAAAACACCATCTCGAGTACCACGACGCTGAGCACTGATGCTCCCCCAGGGCAGTGTACACATCCCACTTCTGTTCATTCTGCTAACTCACGATTGTATGGCTGTGTATGTACAGCTCTAACACCATCTTTTGCAGATGACACAACTGTGGTGGGTCTCATCCGCGACAGGGATGAGACAGCTTACAAAATGGATATATGATTATTGGCAAACTGGTGCAAGTACAACGATCTGTCTCTTAATGTAGACAAGGTGAAAGAGATGATTGTTGACTTCAGGAAGGCCCTTGCTGTCCATACACCACTTCACATTGATAACTCTGCAGTGGAATTGGTCGAAAGCACCAAAATCATTTGTCAGCACCAGGCAGCAGACCTTGCTTGGTCCGCTTATTTAAATGAAATTAACAGCACTTCCTTAGCCAAGAAGGCACAGTAGCATCTCCACCTCCTTCAGCTGCTGAAAAGACAAGCCTATCTTCCCTCATTTTCACCATATTCTACAGAGGCACTATCCAGAACATTCTGACCAGCTGCATCACTGTCTGGTTTGAGAACTGCAGCATCTCTGACCGTAAGGTCCTATAACTGATAGTACTACAGCTGATAGTGCACACAGCAGAAAAGCTCATTGGAATTTCTCTGCCCTCTGTTAAAGACATCTTTATAAAACATTAAATTCTGCAAAGTCCATAGTATTGTGAAGGACCGCTCCCATCTGTTACACAGTCTATTTGTCCCACTTCCATCTGGCAGAAGGTACTGTAGCATGCATTTTGTCAGGTTCTGAAAAAGCTTCAGTGTGGCTATCCAGACTCTGAACTCTGTGGTGCCACACTGCCCTCAGATCTGCTCCTACTGTTGATTTTTTAATAATTGTTGTTATTATTTATTTATTTCTATCTATTTCAAATCATTAATATCTACGAAGTCTGACAATTAAGTTCACAAACTCATCCTAGAAAAAGTGCTACATACCTCATTGCTAAATACCACTATGGTCACCTTCGAAGTACTCCCCTTGAGAAACTATGCACTGACACCAGCACCTAGTCCACCCTTCAAAGCAATTTTGGAGCTCTTTTTCTGGAATGGCTATCAGAGCTGTCGTCATAGTATGCTTAATGTCCTGACTGTCATCAAAATGTCTTCCTTTCAATATTTCCTTTATCTTTGGGTAAAGAAAAAAGTCATCGGGGGCCAGATCAGGTAAGTAGGGAGTTAGTTATTTGTTTACTGGCTAAAAACTCCCTCACAGACAGTGCCGCGTGAGCTGGTATTTGTTCCTTGCTCTACAAGCTCTGACATTCCCACAACTGCACACAAGATCATGCAACAACAGTAATGAACGCCACTCAGCAAGACACCACCACACGTTGTCATGAACACAGCTATGAGACACTGATATACCGAGGTTATGAAACCTCACCGAGTTGTTTGTACAGTGCTGCTAACATACAGTAAGTGCACAGTGGCAAACTTAATTGTCAGACCTCGTATTCACTTACCTATTGCACTTGTCCTATCTTTATTTACATGTTGCACTGTAGTCCTGGGGAGCATTATTCCTTGGCTCAAACAGGTCTAAATGCCAGGGTGTTGTAACACTTTTTTATAACTTTAAGATAATACTGTATTGGTATAATAAACCACATAGTGTTTAACTAGGTTATTGCTATGCTTGAAAATCTCTGGTAAAATAGAACTTTATGAGCATTTCTCCTGGAAAAGCCCAACATTTTTATTTCAAACAGATTGACAGAGCATAATAATGAAGCAAAAGTAAGAATATATAATAAAAAATAGTTATATAAAAAAAAAAGAAAAGCAAGCAATATAAGATTATAATGATAAATAAAAGGGTAAAAAATGCATGATATTACATAAGCAGGTTATATAAGTGCAAAACTTGCTAAATACACATGCCACAGTTCTGCATTTAATATTATTTGAACTTCATTGCAACCTACAGTTTCTGAAGCAGACATTACAATCACATGTTAGAAGCAATGTTGTCATAACCTACATATGACCTAAATTAATAATGCCTTCAAAACTGTATATAGGATTTGCCATATCATTACATAGTCTTTATACTTCCTCATGGATTTGATCATTCTGACACTTCTTGTCATCTCAATGACTGCTTTATTTTTTGTTCAAGGTGCAGAGGGTTGATCTGGAATAGCTTTGTGCTTTCTTCTTACTGTGGTTTGGTACTTTTCAATGTCATATATGCATCCCTGCTAAATGGAGTTTGTAGTGTAAGTTCAATTACAAGTTTGAGATGATAGCAGATCCTGCGTAGTACATTTTCTAGGTCCATAAGAGATAGGAACTAGGTGGACTGATGCATAATTGCTGTGTTGCCTTCCCATCTGTGTTCTTTGCCCAATATTACTAACCAGTAACGGTGCACTGCACGATAACGTGCAGTGTATACACTTGACTTGAGCATTCATAATTTTCATCCTCTTTCTCTGTACATTTAGCATTCGTTTTCTCAGAGGTTGATGCACTTGCTGCTTCCTAAGCAGCTCTTTCCTCCACCCTAGCAGCCCACTTCTTCTCTTCTTTCGTCGGTATCTTTTCGTGTTAAAACTGATTATGTCAGTGTTTGTGTTGCAATTACTTAGTATATTTTCTTTAATTTTTCACTTAAGCTGGCACTCAAGTCTTCGATCTGTTTCAAGAATGATTTAAGATATGAAGAGGTAGGAGAAGTGACGGTGAAGGTGGTAAGGATGTGAACGGCACCCATACACATGCGCTGCACAGCCGTCCTGCTGGCCGCTGCTGAAAGTTGATTCTACAATAAAATAACATAAAAAGAAAAAGAGGAATAACCTTGGAGATCGATCATCACCCTGAAAGTGGATAGTAGACGTCACATACTGTATGTGTACCAAATTTCAGGGCAATATGTCAAATGGTTTGAGAGCTAAAAAGTGATCTAAAATCATGGACAGACAAACAAACAGCCACAGTAGCGCATTATATTAATCCATCCATCCATTTGTGACGATGTGGGTTCTGGCTCCAGGCTCCCATTGCTATACAGGAAGCCCTGAACCCAACACCGTCGGTAATGTCACTGATGAGCGAGTCAGTGTAGGCAATAACTGAGCAAGGGGATGGTACAACGCTCAAAAGTACTTTTATTAAATGAAACAATCAAAACAAAAACAGTGATCAAATAAAGTGCAGTGCCAAAGTTCTTCAATAAATAAATAATCCGTTATAGAAAAACGTGGAGGTTAAAAATACACACAAAAAACAATCCTTTAAAACCAGAGGTAAAATGTTCATTCAGGAAGCAGTTTTTTAAAACAACAACAACAACAAGCCTGGTGCATCTTTTCTGTTGCCGTTAGCGTCTCACCTGCTTATCCCGTTTGGGCTTAGCAGCAGGCGAGACGCTCTCTGCAGCTGCCCTCTTCTGCACACACACCTATGAGACTGGAGACCTCCCGATCCCTGGCTTCGGTCTGGCACTCATCCCAGTCCCCGAGACTTAGTTTCCATCCAATGGCCAGGACGCACACATTGGGGACTCCACCACCAAGTCTCCCGACTTCCGCTGCCTTTCCACGGCCTTCTGCGGCTCGCCGCCTTCCCCTGGTCACTCCCGCTACCTGGTTGCTCAGCGGGAGCAACATCAACTCAAACACCTGGGTATCAGCCTAACATCCAGCTTCCTTGCAGCTGCCCGCGAGCACTCTTCCTCTTGCTCACCACACGCTCCGCGTGTCTTTCTGTCTCTCTCCTGCACCACCTGCTTCCTCGCTCCCTGTAACCTCCGTTCTCTTCCTTTTTCATTTTTTTCCTGATCTGATCTCTCTCTCGACCGACTCGCGCTTCTTTTCAATAATGCGAGGGACCATAGCAGCCGTAACAAATTAGCCACGGGACAATCACGGATGTGGACAGTCCCTCACCTGCACACTCGGTGAGAAACGCCCATACCGCCAATCGCCCCGCGGCTTGCCATGGCCCAACGCCCCCTCACTAAACCGCCGCGAGTGGTGATTATTTATTTAAAATAGGCCCTTACTGAGAACGCTGTGGACCAGCTATACCACACCATTATCCAACCTGCTTTATCCTAAGGCTGGGTTTTTACTTCATGCTACGTGACACATGGTGCAGTGGACGCTCCTGCTACGCAAGCGTTTTACTGTTTATTCTTGCACGCGTACTTTGGAGGAATCCACCAGGTGGCAGTGCGAGATATTATCATGGTGAGAACAGGTTCGGCTTTGCTGCGTTGTGAATTGCCTGGAATACCCATTAAATTCCGATGACACCTTACCGCAATATGTCTGAAAAGGATGTTTAATGATTAAATCCATCAATCCAGGAATGTGTCCATTCTAGCAAGCATTGGGCACAAAGTAGAAACAACCCCTGGATGGGGCCTCAGCTCATCGCAAGGTGAATACAAGCACACAAATACACTAGAGTCATTTTAGCAGCACCAAATCCCTAAATCTGCATATCTTTGTAAGAAAACCGGAGCACACTGTGGAAACCCAGCAGGAAAACATGCAAACTCCAAGCAGGGAATACCAGCGACGTGACTCCCTGTGGGACAGCAGTGCTACCGCTTCACCACCGTGTCACCACCATGTGTGTAATTATTAACAGTATTCATTATTTAAACGAAATTAACGATTTATCTATAAAATGTAACATACATACTTTAATGCATTTCATCATGAAAGTGATATCAAGTATAAATCTAAAGATTCTAAATTTGCAGACAGTTTGGAATACCATACATTTAATGTGTTCTGTGTGGTGATCTATTGCTGCTTGCTGCTGCTTTCAGGTCAGGAGGAAGTCCAAGAAGCTTGTAGCAATTAAAAACTGGGATGACGTTTACGACGGTCTGCTTTAATGATAAAGTAAACTATGAGGTTAAAGTGGATATTTCGAGATTAAAGACGAAATTTCCACTTTAATCACAAAATAGAACTTTTCACTGTCCTTTTTCTCAAATATGCTGCTGTACATTCTGATGCTGTTGTGAAAGTGCAAAAAAAAAAAAAAAAAAAAAGGCAACCCAGAAGATGGTATGTGAGACTTTAAAAATGCATTGTATCATTGCATTTGAGAATATGCGATGCTTGAATATAAAAGCACCACAAATACATTTGTATGATGTCATGTTCCAACATGATCACACTGCACCTCCCAACTTTTTGCTGGTACTACAACTGTCTGTGCATTCATTTCTGAGGACGTGCTCAGAGGACGCGTCAAATGAACGCCATGATGCGTGCACTAGGGCTGCAACAATTAGCTGACTTAATCGACGACGCAGATTAATTATTGTCGACGCGTTATATACAGAACCTTCAATAAAGGCTCCAGTCACAAAGAACCACATTGTTTTTTGTAACTGCAGTGCACTACATGAACATTTGGGGGCAGTATCGTTTGTTATTGTTTGTCAAGATACACACAGTCCTACCAACACAAGCATCCTGGAGCTGTGATGCCGCTGTCACTCGAGAGGTAAGTTTTAGCAAGTAAAGTTAGTGTCACGTGTTAACATTGACGTTTGTACTATAATGTGTATATCAAGGCTTCGACAATGATAGTTAACCCTTAAACTGGCACATACTTGGGGGTTAATACACCCCTGACGCCAAATACTTTTTAGCTGCACTTTTTAAGTAAACGTCACAATTCACAAAAAAAATGTGAAATTTTAATGAAACACATATTTTTTTTCATGTAAAGAGCATCACAAATACTGCAACACTGATCATTTCACACTGCAAATGAACTGTAAAAACTATTAAAAAACTACTGCAACAATCTATTACTATATGTTCAAGGGGCAACTGAAGCCATTGATGAAATTCAGTTAATCACCAAGCCAACTGCGCTTGAAATGGCTGCACGCAAACACACAGAGGTAAATGCTGATGATTGCAGGCTCTTCTAGTGCAGTGGCTGAATCCCAGAGACAGTGGTGCTGCAGTTCTGCCGGGGCCAGCAGTGGTCATGAGCTGGCTGCTCAACGAATGTATGGCACTGAATGATCAGCTCCTGTGTCCTGTTTGCTCTGTGAAGCAAATATAGCCGGTTAAGGGGCTCAATGAATGTGCGTCGGTGAATATACTCGCCCCCTGCATGGTGGCAAATTGCACTGAGACACAACTATAGCTGGTTGCAGCATTCAATGAATATACATCACCGAATATACTCGGCTCCGGCATGCTGGCAAATTGTGCTGAGAAACAAATTTAGTCGGTTGCGGAGTTCAATGAATGTACGTCACCGAATGTATGTTGCCGCATATACTCGGCTTCAGAATGCATCCAAATTGTACTGGAAACTGACTCTAGCTGGTTGCGGCGTTCAACAAATGTACTTTTCCGAATATACTCGGCTCCGGCGTGCTGGCAGTAATTAGCTTGTTAAATATTTTAGTCCGTTATTTTTTTATTTTCAAATAATATAGTATATAATATATGATAAACTGCAACACTTTTCCTTCAGAGTGTGATGATTAAAACATCTTTCTGTCTGCAAAATCATTTGTGTGTATTCCTGCTATCTCTACTCCCTCTGAGTGTTTCTTCTCAGCAACTGGGAAAACTGTCTCAAAGAAGAGAGCCAGCCTCACACCAGAGCACGTCGAAATGCTCATGTTCCTGCACTGCAATCAGGAATATATGAACTGAATCTTTTATAAACTGTACATTATTGTTTTATTTTATTCGAATTGAAGCTTTATTTAAACTTTTGGACTTTAAGACACACCAGTGGCCATTTTTGGTTATCGTATATACTGAAGTATAAGCCGACCCGAATATAAGCTGAAGTACCTAATTTTACCTACAAAAACTGTAAAAACTTATTGACTCGAGTATAAGCCTAGGTTGGGAAATGCAGCAGCTACTGGTAAGTTTCAATAATCAAAATAAATACCAATAAAATTACCGTATATTAATTGAGGCATCAGCTCATTAATTGAGCACACAGCCCGGAATGAGTCTCACAGAAGGCTACACAGCACCACACAGTGCCCACAGCAGTTCTTCTACCGCCCGCAAACCAAATCAGGTACAGTGGAACCTCGGGTCACGACCGTAATTCATAACCCGATTTGGCTGTGACCCAAAGTAATTTCCCACATAGGATTGTATGTAAATACAATTAATCCATTCCAGACTGTACAAACTGTATGTAAATATATTTTTTTAAAGATTTTTAAGCACAAATACAGTTAATTATAGTTAATTATACCATAGAATGCACAGCATAATAGTAAACTAAATGTAAAAACATTGAATAACACTGAGAAAACCTTGAACAACAGAGAAAACTAACATTGCAAGCGTTTGCACTATAGCGCTACGAACCTCTCACTAAAAAACTTTTTTTTAATGAGTTTTAAGCACAGGGAAAAAAAAAGAACATTTGAAAAATCCATAATTTAATAAACCAAAAAAGAAAGTAAAGAAAGAAAGAAAAGTAACATTGCAACAATGCACGCTATGAACCGATCACTATAAACAGAAGTGAAGTGGAGGTAAAATCCAATAGAAAAAATAAATACATATTAAATATATATAAAATACTAGCAAAATACCCGCGCTTCGCAGCGGAGAAGTAGTGTGTTAAAGAAGCAATGAAAAGAAAAGGAAACATTTTGAAAATAACGTAACATGATTGTCAATGTAATTGTTTTGTCACTGTTGTGAGTGATGAGTGTTGTTGTCATATATATATATATATATATATATATATATATATATATATATATATATTTACACACACACACATAAACATATATATATACATATCTATACATATACACATATATATACACATATATACATACATATATATATCTACATATATACACATACATATACATACACACATACACACATATATACACACAAATACATATATACATACATACACACACACATATATAAACATATATATACATATACATACTTATCTACATATATACACACACAGCTATTTCGTATCAGTGCAATACGCTGCTTGTTAAAACGGATAACTCCGCTCTTACGTGCAAGTCTGCGTGGATATTATGAACTATCGTATTTGTTCAAGTTCTATTTAAATTTTAAATAGAAGGAATTTTTATTTAGTCGACAGAAATATCTTTGGTAGGAATGGTAAAACAGACAGGAATATTATTCCTGAATAAATCAACTCAAACCTTAAACAACTTATAATATTTTGCTCTCCATAAAAATATATCCTGTCTAAATTATACAAGTTAGAAATAAAGTAAACGTTAAAAGAACAAACATTCAAATTTCTTTACTCTTATGTAATTTTATATAAAAATAAACTTAGATTTTAAATATCCCAAAAGATTTTGCTCTCCATAAAAATATATCCTGTCAAAATTATACAAATTCAAATATGAACATGCTGCATAACAAAACCTGGAAATATAAATAAAATGTGTTCCTTTCAGCAATAACAAATCAAATCATTCAGTTGTCTTTGCTCATATGTCATTTTAGAGCTGGACGCCTGGCATCTTTTTTTGGCAACAAGTTCGTTTCTGTTTGGTGTGAGGTTCTGTGTTGTGGAGATTCTCAGGATGGATTGCAGGTGCTCATCAGTGAGGCGACTCCTGTGTGCTGTTTTGTTAGTCTTTATCACTGAGAAGAGCTTCTCACACAGATATGTGCTACCAAACATGCACAAGGTTCGAGCCGCATGTAGACGGACTTTTTGTTCTTCAAAGTCACCAAAGCGCCGTGCAAACTCAGGCGCGCTCAGTTTATCAGCAAAGTGCGTATTTGGGAACACCGTAGTGACGACTTGGTTTAACATTACTTGGCAACAGGGAAAGTGGGGCAAGGTGCACTGGTGCATTTGTGTCTCCCATAAAAGCAGCTTCACTTGAAATCACTTTGTGATTGTGCACGGGTAAAAGTCCGCTGAAGTGTCAGATTCTTATTTAATTATTCTGCTTTCTGTATCTTCTGCATTGCATTCAGGTTACCCTGATGTTTTGTCTCATAGTGCCGTCTTAGATTAAATTCTGTAATTACAGCCACATTAGCTCCACAAATGAGACACACGGGTTCAGTAAACATATACTCAGCCTCCCATCGGTTTTAAAGGCTCTATTTTCAGAATCAACTTTTCTCTTCAGCATCGTGTGAGCTAGCTTCGCAATAACTTGCAGCATCATAAGCTAGACTTGATTAACGGTAAGTGTTACGGCAAGGCAGCTGAAGCGCTGCATTATGGGATCTGTAGTTTATTGTGTTACCAGCGCTTCATATACCGGGCCATTAATAACAATAATACAGTATATAAAATGATCTCGGGGCGGATATAATTACGCCGGGCGGATGTGGCCCGTGGCCCTTGAGTTTGACACATATGGACTAAATAGAACTTGAAAAGATATATTTTTCAAATGTGATCGCGCAATTCAGATAGAGTTGGCGCACTACAGCCTGCATGCCTCAATAAGTCATCCTCCCTCGCTCTTACTTTTTACCGTTCATCTAATGAATACACTGAGTATGGCTTTACCAAAACAATCATTGATGGCGAATAAAGTATCCATTATTCGAGTATGTAGATCGGGATATATATATATATACATATATATATACCCGTATCATGAGAAGTAGTGTGTTAAAAAGCTAGAAAAGAAAAGGGAACATTTTAAAAATAACGTAACATGACTGTCAATATACAGTATTTGTTTTGTGAGTGTTACTGAGTGTTGCTGTCATCAAGGATTTGATTATCATTATTTCTTTCAATCAGGTTCGTATTTGTAGGATGTGTTGTGTTCAAGTTACATTCCGTGTTTGTCAATCGTTGTAAAGATGACAGGTTTCATTCATCGATTCGTTTCTTACTGCATCAATAAACAGCTCGTCTTCTTCTTTATCTGAGACCTGACACACTGCATGCACGGGTTTTTTTACACTGTCTTCCTTTAGCGGGACATTGACTTTTCCACGTGTGCTTTGTTTCCGCAGTAGCTGGATTTATGAATATGCTTATCAGGCGCTTCATATTTTTGCTGCCTTTTCAATTGTGTAATTCGGTTTTGTTCAGCTCTTTGGAACTGTTGCTTTTATCTGTGCACTCGTCAGTTCACGTGAGCCGCTCGGTGTACATGCATCGAAGGTTCCCAGCTGTGCTGGTGCCATCTCGTGCTATGTCCATGGCTGTATTTAATGTTACCTTAGTCCTGGCACTTAAAACTTTCTCTCGCAGTTTTGCTGAGTTTGTGTCAAACACCACCCTGACCATCTCATCTTCCTCTCCATAAGCACAGTCCTTCACCCGTGAATATTTAGTGGGAGTTTGCTATTGGATTGCCGCTGACGGACGGCCTTATATGGGCAGGCACTAAATTACAAACGCCAGCGCAGCCTGTCTATGAACTTAATTTAAAGTGTAGGTTTACATGTGCTTTGTTTCAGTAGCAGAACTCATGAATATGGTTGTATATGTCACTCGCTCGCTTCTTATTGTTTCGCTGCCTTCTCAATTATATAATGCATGTTTTCTTCAGCGCTTTTTGGAGGTCTTCCTGGTTTTCTATGTACTGCGTGATTACGTGGGAGGCGTGTGTGGTGTTATGGGTCCACAGCTCGTTGAGAAAAGGCCATTCATTTTTAAATAATCACCGCACCGAGCCGTGAGGCGATGTTCAGCGAGCTGCGGGGCAGTCGTCGATGTGGGCGTTTCTCACCGTGTGCACAGGTGAGGAACTGCCCACATTCGTGATTGCTCCCGTGGCTAATGCTACAGCTGTGATGGCCCCTCACGTTATAAAAAAGAAGCGCAAGTGGTTGAAGGGGGGAGAAAAGAACGAGAGGAGGATGAAAAGAAACGATCGGAGAGAAAAAGGAAAGGAAAGGAAAGAGGACGGAGGTTACAGGGAGCGAGGAAGCATGCGGTGCAAGAGAGACGGACAGGCGGTGTGTGCGTGTGGTGAGCGCACGCTCATGGACAGCTGCGTGGAAGCTGGGTGTTAGGCCGACGCCCAGGTGTTTGTGTTGATGTCGCTCCCGCTGAGCGATCAGGTAGCGGGAGTGACCAAAGGAAGGCGACTGGCCGCAGAGAAGCCACGGAAAGGCAGCGGAAGTCGAGAGGCTTGGTGGTGGAGTCCCCAATGTGTGCGTCCTGGCCATTGGTGGAAACTAAGTCTCGGGGACTGGGATGAGTGCCAGACCGAAGCCAGGGATCGGGAGGTCTCCAGTCTCGCGTGTGTGTTAGAGGAGGGCAGCTGCAGAGAACGTCTTGCCTGCTGCTAAGCCCTAACAGGATAAGCAGGTGAGACGCTACCTGAAAAGCACCGAACTTGTTGTTTTAAAGACTGCTTCCATGAGAAGTTTTTAACCTCTGGTTTTTAAGGATTGTTTTTTTCTATTTATTGATTTTAACCTCCACGTTTTCTTTTTATTGGATTATTTATTGAAGAAAGAACTGCACTTTATGAACACTGTTTTTTTTTGTTGACTGTTTTAAATAAAAGCACTGTTTCACTTTTAACCATCCCCTTGCTATGATGCTCAATTATTGCCTTCACTGACTAGCTCTCTCGGTTTCATTATCGACGGTATTGGGTTCAAGGGTTCCCAAAATCAGATGGGAGTGTGGAGCTAGAACCCACATCGTCACAGCGTGATGATGTCACACGAAACTCCGCCCCCACGGCGTTCAAGCTCATCTCCATTACAGTAAATGGAGAAAAACAGCTTCCAGTTATGACCATTACGCGTAGAATTTCGATATAAAACCTGCCCAACTTTTGTAAGGAAGCTGTAAGGAATGAACCTGCCAAATTTCAGCCTTCCACCCACACGGGAAGTTGGAGAATTAGTGATGAGTCAGTGAGTGAGTGAGTGAGTGAGGGCTTTGCCTTTTATTAGTATAGATTAAATACAATGAGGTTAAAACAATACTTGAATCTGTCTCTTTAAAAACAAGCCCGGTGGATTCTTTAACTGCCTTCTCTGCCTTATGTGGCCAGCCCTCTCTCTTGCTCGCTCTCTCTCTCTCGTGTGTGTGTGTGTGTGTGCGTGTGTGTGTCTCTCTCTCGCATGTGGCTGTGTGTGTCGCTCTCTCTCTCGCTCGCTGCACAGGGAATGCATAGGGAGAGACTGAACACGTGCGGAAATCAATGGCGCTCACAAACCGAAAGGGAAACTGGCTTGTTCGTATACTGAGTGTGTGGTCGTGAACAGATGCAAAAATTTGGCGAACGTTTTTGGTCGTAATCCGATTTGTATGTGTTCAGAGATGTTCGTGAACTGAGGTTCCACTATATACTGTACACTCCAGCTTTCTGTCGGGTTGGTGGGGGCATCGGGACCTGACTCAAATATAAGCCGAGGGTGACGTTTTTCAGCACATTTTGGGTGCTGAAAAACTCGGCTTATATTCGAGTATATATGGTAAGTTAAATGCACTTTTTTTGTTTAAAGACTATGTGCACTTTAGTTTGTATTGTTTAATGTATTTCTTTTTTATTGTGATGGTCACACTAATATAAAACATCTACAGTGATCCCTTGCTGTATCGCGCTTTGACTTTCGCAGTTTTGCTCTATCGCGGATTTTATATGTAAGCATATGTAAATGTATATTGCGGATTTTTAAGCTGATTCAGGGATTTCTGCGGACAATGGGTCTTTTAATTTATGGTACATGCTTCCTCAGTTTGTTTGCCCAGTTGATTTCATACAAGGGACGCTATTGGCGGATGGCTTAGAAGCTACCCAATCAGAGCACGTATTACATATTAACTAAAACTCCTCAATACTATAAGATATGCCTCCTGTGCGGTGCTCGATTGTTTGCTTGTCCCTGCCTCTATCTCACCCTCTCTGACATTCTCTGCCTGACGGAGGGTGTGAGCAGAGGTGCTGCTTGCACAGAAGCTGTTTGCCTAGTGGATACGGACGCTCCTCTAAGAAATGCCGCTTTATCGAGGTGCGTCCAAAAGCACACTTATTGATTTTTGATTGTTTGCTTTAATCTCGCTCTCTCTCTCTCTCTCTCTCTGGCGTTCTCTGCGCTTGACGGAGGAGATGTGAGCAGAGGGGCTTTTTGCACAGAGGCTGTTTGCTTAGAAGATACGGATGCTCCTGTAAAAAATGCTGAAAGGCTACCTTCGCATTGATCCCTTCATTGCCGCTGCTTTATCGCGGTGCTTGCATACTTAAAAGCGCAACAGCCCTATTGATTTTTCATTGTTTACTTTACTCTCTCTCTGACATTCTCCGCTCCTTACGCGCACTTTGAAGAGGATGATATGTTTGCATTCTTTTAATTGTGAGAAAGAACTGTCATCTCTGTCTTGTCATGGAGCACAGTTTAAACTTTTGACTAAAGGGTGTTATTTCATGTCTAGAGGGCTCTAATAATGTTAAAAAACGTATTTAGAAGGTCGTAAACAGGTTTTCTATGCTCTAACTGCGAAAATATTAGATTTATAAATAAAGAATCCTACTTCGTGGAAATTCATTTATTTGTCTGGAGCGGATTAACCGCGATAAACAAGGGTTTACTGTATAACTGTGCAGAGAATATTTATAAACAGTGTGGGAGAGTTTCTAAGGGCTTAAAATATATAAAAATAATCATACAAACATATGGTTTCTACTTGGATTTTCACCTATCGCGGGGGGTTCTGGAACGCAACCCCCGCGATCGAGGAGGGATTACTGTAATTATTTTCAGATTCATATGTTTCACTGGTTGTTAGTTTAATTTGATTATTATTAATTTTAATCGTGTTAATGTAGGGACATCAGGGTCATATTCACAGGTGGACAGACATGAGCAGATGAGGTAAGACATGCACTGGAGGCCAGAACAGGATGTACAACCACAGGTCGCAGGCATCAAAATAGTGAGGCATGAAATAATCGTGACTAATCGGAAAAAAAAATTCAACGATTAGTCAACTACCAAAATAATGATTAGTTGCAGCCCTAGCGTGTGCATACATATTCTGAGAGTGAAGTATAAACCAACCCTTAGGTCCTTAGGACTGCAAGTTTTGAGCTCATTGATTCTCTTTACTAAGCCTGTTGCTGCAGCAATATCACACTATAGAAAGTCTTTCAATTTAGATATTCTAAATCTATACTTCTTTCACTCTACATGGTTTTGGCTGTAAAGTGGCCTGTGTTTTCAAGCTCACCATTTGGCAATTCCCTGATTATTTCAGTCTGTTTCAGCTGAGATCTGTGTTTATGTTTAAAAATGTCATCAGTCAGTCATTTTCCAACCCGCTATAACCTAACTACAGGGGTCTGCTGGAGCCAATCCCAGGGCACAAGACAGGAACAAACCCCAGGCAGGGAACCAGCCCACCGCAGGGCACACACACACACACACATCAAGCACAATTTAGGCTCTCCAATGCACCTGACCTGCATATCTTTGGAATGTGGGAGGAAACCCACACAGACACGGGGAGAACATGCAAACTCCACGCAGGGAGGACCCGGGATGCGAACCCAGGTCTCTTAACTGCAAGGCAACAGCACTACCAATGCACCACTGTGCCACCCTCTGCTTGTTCTTTCTGAAATCATGTTATAAAGGCACTATATAAATAAAATTTATTATTATTATTATTGTCGTCTTGAGTGCAAATCTTGAACTGAACTGCTATATTGTTAATGGGCAGTTTAGCAGTCCAGGCATTTTTTAAGTCAGCCAGTTCTTTTACTTCACTGCAGGAAAACTGTCTCATTTTATTTTGACTTGTTAAAATAAAATTGTTATTTTTCACCTCACTCACCGTTAATGTGCAACAAAGTGCCAAAAAAGCTCAACTTTCCTGAATTTTCTACACAGGATGATGCTGTTCTCATCTGTTCAATTTGCAACATCTTTTGTATCTCTTGCTACTCATTGCTTCCTTTGACCTTCCACGTGTTCAATGCCTGCCATTTTCTGACACTCTTGACTCTTCGCCTTTTTGAGTCATGTATTTACTAGTCCCCTCACTTAAATGCACACTATTGCATGTCATCTGTTCACTGACATGGATTTTCACTTCCTCTAACTGTCTCACTCATTCCACAGCATAGCTTAACATCAAGTCAGGCATTACCTGTAGGTTTTCTGACAGCTCTCTGTCAAGTATTCCCATAACAAATCTGTCCCACATGTACTTGTCATTCGTGTTCCCAAAAGTGCCAGTATCAGCTAGCTCATACAAGTATCTTATATACTCCCTTGCAGATTTTCCCTTTTACTGTGATGTCTGGTGAATTGCTCGTGTATTACATTTGTTTAGGGTATAAAATAATAATAATATCCGGTCACTGTCAGTTTCATCTTCATCCTCTCCAGATTTTTACATTTTCTCTGTTGTTTCCTAAACAATAAAGTGAACTAAAGACTTTCATCTATTTATCCTCCTTGAGACATTTGGTTACTGTTGTGTAGCTCTGTAAAGTTTGATGCAGATGGAAATCAAATCTTTCAGGTAAGACAGAACTTCGCCATGTGTAGGATAACTTCTGACATCTTTCAGTGTTGCCCAATCTAACAACACCAAAGGTAGTTCTAAGGAACAATAATGAACAAAAATGAAAGCATAACACACCAATGTTTACACAATATTATTACACTGGTGATAGAAAGTCCTGTAACACTTGATTGGTTTGTTCTCTCCTAAATTAATACACATTACAAATAACAAGGTAACCACTTCTTCACAGTCTCAATACAGTGGCTTCAACGTTCAGTGTCTTGTTGCCGTCAACTCTGACCTCGATGGCTGACGACGAATTGTACACTGCTGTCGATCTTCTCATGGAATGCTATAGCACCGATGTTTCACCGGCGTTTTCCTCTCAATTGTTGTAAATTCGTTTTCAATCCATCCTGTCAACCAAGTCGACTGTTTTCGAAATAGCTAAACTGTCGCTGATAGATCACTGTCCACTGTCGTTTACATTCAGTGATGTTTGCATGTCTTACATGTTACTGCTAACCATACCAGTGACTGTTGCTGCATGTGAACGATCGTTCTCCATGTTAAACTCATCAAAAATTACCTCAGAAGCACCATGTAGCAAAACAAACTTAATGGCTTGGCTGTACTCTCAATCGAAAAATGAGCATGCCAGACAACTTGATGTGTCAAACATTGTTGAGAGTTTTACTCAACAGAAGGCACACAAACAAGTATTTTACATACTAGTGATATTATAAGTAATATGATTTGTGACTTGTCAGTTAGTTCCATTTTTGTAAGCTTTAACAGTTTAACATATCTGTAATCTGTTTAATTGTGTACCTTAGTATGGCTTACTGTGCATTAGTTGTCACTATTGTGAGGATTTGTGAGCATGACCACTTTATGATGATTTTCTCAGAACTTGTGTAAAACAGGTCAATTGTTTAGTAGTATCCTATCAGCCGCTGTTGTTGTTTTAATTCATTACAAATTGAAATTGCTCCATTTTATAGCACAGAACAGTTTCTACTTTCTAGATTACATTACATTTTAATCATCTTCCTTCACAAAGTTGTCTTAGAAAAGTAAGCAAGTCCGCATTTTAGACATATTTATGTACTACTACTACTACCCACACTTCACACATTTCATTCCCACAATTTATTTTATTTTTGCTACCTTACAGCAGCTGTAATAAAGCGATTCAAAAACTTATTACAAATTCCATTTAGAGAGGTGGATTGTTTGTCACCAGAGTATGATATGATATTGACGCAGCCACAGATGACACTGCCCAGCCGGCCCCTAGGATCTAGATGCAAATAAATGACTTACAGTTATGCTGGACAGGAGGGGCCCACCTCAGGGTGCTGCACAGGGACCTTCAGCAATCTAGCTATGCCACTGCCTTCATATAATTGAATATGCAGCTAAAAATAAATGCTATGTTAGAAATATATTTCCGTTCATCATTTTTTTTAACCTGCTTATCCATTCCAGTGTCACAGGGATATGGTGCCTCTCACAGCAATACTGGGTACAGGCAGGAACCACTACAGACAGGTGCCAACCCGCGGCAGAGCTTGCTCACGTACACACCCATACTCCTTTTTTATTGGACTAATTTAGAGACCCCATTTAGCCTAACAATACAGAACATGTGTTTGGTATGTAAATGTAAGCTGAGGTACCTGAAAAAATCAACACAGATATAAGGGAAAAATGTATAGAAATAACATAAACACTACCCAGGCAAGGATTTAAACAATAGTGTTAACTGCTATTACACCAGGGTCAAATCTTTTCACATTTTACAAAAATCAAATTAAAAAGTCTGTTTTCCCCAAATATAGTTTTGTAAAATATGGTATACTTTTAAATATTGGTTAAAAGAATGCATTTGAGTTAAAAATTATCATATTCAGTTTGCCATCATTTATACTTTCATAAAGTTATGGTTCAGTCTCAACAATTATCTAAACCGGATTGCCAGTATTTATATTTCCTCTAATAACTATGAACTTTTAATGGACCAATAATCCATAATCTCCCACAATGAACTCAGTCCTTAGCTGCCAATCTCCTCCTGGGAGCTTTGTCCTGCTCCCACTCCCGACTCTAGCTCCCCGAGTATAAGGAGGCAGCGCCTTTTATTCCCACCTGGATGTGCTCCAGGTGGCTGGTGACAATCTTCCGGCAGCACTTCCTGGTGTGGCGGAAGTGCTGCCCTTTTTCCCAGAAGCACTCCAGGCGTCCCTGGCAGGTTCCTTCGCCATCTTACCAAGTGTGGCGGAAGTAAAGTTCTCCCAGGTTCTAGGAGGCTTAAGGCGCCCCCTGGCAGTGGCCACGGGTTTCAACGAGTTGGAATGTCTTTCCTCCTCTCCCGTGGTCCTCTCCTGCTCCAGGGCGGTTGTGTCCTCCTGACCCAGAAGCTTTTAATGTCTCTATCCGGTCCCTACAGGCATCCCGGCCAGGTAAGAACGCCAGACATCTGTGACAATATATATATATATATATGTGTGTGCTTGGTGTGTGGGTGTGTGTGTGTGCGCCCTATCCAGGGTTTGTTTCCTGCCTTGTGCCTTGTGCTGGCTGGGATTGGCTCCAGCAGACCCCCTGTAGTTAGGATATAGTGGGTTGGATGGATGGAGGCAAGTGAAGAAGGGGCCTGAGTTGCCTCGAAAGCTTGCATATTGTAATCTTTTTAGTTAGCCAATAAAAGGTGTCATTTTGCTTGGCTTTTCTCTACATATATATATATTTATACAGTATATATATATATATATATATGAGAAAAAAACTTGGTACCAACTAGCTCATTCTTAAGAACTTATACTGCTCATTCTGTTACAAAATTAATTTAACAGAATTACTTCTGTGCTGCAGTTACCAGCACTATTATGAACTATTACTATTACTGTCTTGGGACAAATAAATTACTATCTATCTATCTATCTATCTATCTATCTATCTATCTATCTATCTATCTATCTATCTATCTATCTATCTATCTATCTATCTATCTATCAATTTACAGTATTTGTCTATTAATCTGCTGTATTATTCATTTTAATTGGAGTATAACATATTAACTAGATTACCAAAGAATGTACGTTAAGTTGGACAGATGGTTAAATTAATAATATGTAACTGTTTCTCAGGAGGAAATTTAGGAACACACACACTTATTAGTTACCCTCTAGTCAACACACTTTATACTGTTACAGCTTCAACAAATGCATCTTATGATGTCAGACTGTCTTTTTTTCACAAATCTGCTGTTCTCCATAGATCCCTGAGCACAATTTTGTAATCAGAAATCTCACTGCTGGTGTGATTATGGAACAACAAAACAACAGAAAAAAACAAACAAATTGCATTATTTTTTGAAATGGTAGGCCTCCCTAAATAGCACCACCTGGTTATAGTTGCACAATTATCTGAAAGCTCTTAAAAAAAGACAATCATTAGAGAAAGATATTAAAAGAGCCTGCCTTTTCTATACTCATTTCCAGTCGTAAATGATGTTTGAAGCAATTACTGTGTGATGCTTTTGATAAAGAGGGGTTTTTACACCGTGTTTGTAGAGATCACAGCACTGCTGCAGAAATAAAAATATCAGAAAAGAAGTTCAGCTTTTAAAACTGAGAAAAGAAGGTGCTGAGCTTATTTAAACACCTGCATTTTGTGGAATTTGATTCATTTTATATGTGCAATACTATTTTTGTATGAGCATGTAAGTCCTAGCCTTCCAAGACTTAAGATTGATATATTTATGTACCCAGTGCTGTTGGTATTTTACAATTGTAAATCACAAAATCAGTGTAGGTGGGTGCTGGACCGTGGGTAGCCCAAAATTGTTACAATTAATAATGCAGTGTTAAGCATCAATGTTACAGATATCCAGTTTCTGGACTTCATTCCAAAAACCCAGTCATCATCTATGTGGATTTGTGACAGTTTCCTGTGTTGGTTTTCTTCTGGTACTCCATGCTTTCTAATGTGTCTCCAAAGATAGTTATCTGAAATTGATTAATTGCAAATTCTAAAATGACACTTTGTCAGTAGGTGTGCACAAATGGGCCTTATGTGGGACTGGAACCCTACCCAGGGATTTTTCCTGCCTTGCATTCAGTGCTACCATGATAGGCTCTAGTTTCCTGTGATCCTGAACTGGATTCAGCAGGTTTGAATGAGTTATATTAGAACCTGATACTGCTGTTAATAGGAATTCCATGCATGTGATCTCTTAGTTGACATGCACATTATTCCTTTTTTTTCTTGATTTAATGATATCTGTGGAATAATATCGTACATCATGTTTGGGTGTTTTTTTCTTTTTTTTTTTGATCCCAGAGGGATAAATTGTTTTTTAACATGATCTTTTGTGGTCAGAGCACAGGGTCAGCCCAGCACAGCACCCCTGGGGCAATTTTCAGGTTAGGAGCCTTGCTCAAGGGTCCAACACTGTAGAATTCCTTCTGGCAGTATCAGGATTTGAACCAGCAACCTTCCAGATACCAGTGCACATCCTTAGCCTCAGAGTCACCACTCCACCCTCTTACAAACACATTTTCCACTAGGCATGACCTAATATTAAAATGAGGAACTTAAATAAGATTGTTGGAATATATAACATCAGTAACAAGTTTTAATCTTTTTTTCCTCCCCTCCATTCTCAACTGGCCAAAGTTCAGTAATAATTTTAACAGACAGATATTATTAGGTCCAATTTAGGTTAATCAGTATCAAACTACTTTGTTTTACTGAGTGTTTAAACAAATTTAAATCTTTTTATGTATGCATTATGTAATTAGTAAAGTGGTAATTGTATTTTACCTGTGAACTTGTTACAGCTCTCTGATCTTGTACTCATTGCAGAGTGCTATACAATAATAAACGGAATTTAATTGAATCTTATTTCTAAGCACACAATAACATCTGTGTTTTTTTTTATATAATCATAATAATATAAAAGCTCTGCAATTAGCTATAACAGCTCCATGGTGAATGGTCTTTTACATACAGTTTGTACAGGTCCAAGATAAAAGAATCTAGGGATCACATAATATGATTACTTTATTTACCCTTGGTTACACAGCTGACAAAGCTAGTTATTTGTTTGGTTTTACATTTCTATTTATGTACATTTGTTCTTTGTTACATAATTGAAACTGCATGCATGAATGTTCTATTTTAGAGTCAATTAGGGTGTAACATATAAACTCATTATGGCTGAGATTTTTGGAAAAATAATCTGTGATTAGTGACCCAGGTCGAAACATGTTAATAAAATTTAGTCTTAAATTTTTTACAAAGGGTTTATCATTTTGTTCTTGGAGACATATCTTACTTTTAGACAATCCAGATAAAACATTAAGTAATACATTTTTGGAACACACTCTTTCTCTTACAGGGTCACAGGGAACTAAAACTTATTTTCTGCTTAATGGAGCATAAAGGCTAAAATTGCCTCTAGACTGTATAATAGTCTGTAACAGGATATAATCATCCACAGTTTCAAACTAACTCTCTACGAGACTACATAGCGTTACCAAAAATCTTCATCATGATTTCACTCTGGATTGATCTAAGTGAATTTCGGAGAATGTTGTTTTGTTCAGTCATTTAGTTTTCTACCTTTTCTTATGTCGTTTTCTCACTGTGTTCCAAGTTCACAAAGTTGGTTCAGTTTTTTAAAAGAAAAATTTATCAAGGTAAAACAATATATAGAAATTAAGTGGTTATTCGTTTTAACAATGTTAATTTTCCCAGCCAATGTAAGATGGAGACAGGTGTAACTGATTAGATCTTATTTAAATGATTTGATAGAATGTGTTATAGACGTCTTTAAATACTTATACAATTATTAATCCTAAATCAAAGAATTACTGTGAAACATTTAAAGAAAACTATTCAAATTTAAAATGACATGCAATGCTATTTACTTTAATTAATCTCAGAACTCACATTTTTTTTTTTAAATACTCCCAGTACCTTTTGTCATGTACATAAGGAGAGTTTTCTTCTAGTTCTTCCTTAACAATTCTTTGAATCTGGTTATCTATGCAAGTGGATATCTACACTTTTGATGGCGTTGGCAAATAAAATTGATGACAGAAAACAATTCAGTCCGGTTTCATTTTTTAAAACAAAATAATCAGAATTTATATTACAGGTCAGCCCTTGTGATACATGGGTTTGCAATTCATAAATCATCTACTTGTGGGTTTGTCTTCAATAATTAAAGGGAAATTATTTTGCATGTTTTTCGACCTATTACCTAAAACTGCAGAAAACACTGTAGCCGCATTACTTAAATGGACTGCAAATCCCAGCAACCCTGGGAGTACAGCGTCATTAGGCAGCTCAGTGGTTGCCTCAAATGCTGCCAGATGAAAGATGAGAGCAAGACTTTAAAAGTGATTCATAAAAAGCCATCCTGATTGCAGTTGGTGGTGTCTTTTTGTTTTCATTGCACTAGTGGATTACATTTACACCAACTAGATTACAGTTTTCTCTGGATTTATGTTCTTGTCCTGTAACTGTTTGTTTGTGGGACTTTGCCTGAGTTGTAATTATATGTACTGAAGCTTCTGCTCAAGAGTATAATAGTTTGAGCGTAAACTACATTTACATAATATGGGAGATAATTAACTCTATTTAACTACATCAAATGCTTTTTCTCCATCCAAAATAGCAAGTTCTTGGGAAGTTGCTGAGGTATATATTAAATTGAAAATACAGCATGTTGAACATTTTTCAGTGAAACTTCTAGGTATATTTCTTTGCTTTAATTGCTTAGGCCTTGTGCAGCATTAGTACCAAAAGTAATTAGCATACAGCATCTTGATTGACTTTTTTTTATCAATCAGATCAGTGCATGCATGTAAAAGATGCATTTCTTTATACCACCAACAGATGCTTTCATCGGAATGGTTGCTTTTGTAATCACTATATTAATGACCATGTAGCATACCAGATTTAATGATTGTGGTTTCTTCTACTGTGTTAATAATAAAGAATGTACTGTACCTGACAAAAACACATGACCACTGTGTATAACAAACAAGTGACAGACATTTAGCAGATGTGCCAAAGATTTTAGGGACAGAATGAGTTAAAAGAACAACAAGATCTTGTGAGTGGTCTCTCCTTATTTTGGCAATAGCACTGAAGATGAATGAGGTGTACAAAAGAATGGGTTATGTTACTCTGTATCCTTGAGTGTTCAAATGAGAAGTAATGACTGTGTCAAAATCATTACTTCTAATGAAGCTGATGCTGTTAGCAATTCACTGCTTGAAGTTTCCATTGGTGTCATTAGATTGGTAAGAGGCTTCCTGCTGACTAAGAGTTGTCCAGTCACTAAGAAATCTGTAGTTGACATAGTTGTGTTTATCATGTTTACTAATTTTCCAATAGAATGTCCCTACACAACCACCCCATGACTATCCATCCATCCATTTTCCAACCCGCTGAATCTAAACACAGGGTCACAGGGGTCTGCTGGAGCCAATCCCAGGGCACAAGGCAGGAACCAATCCCAGGCAGGGTGCCAGCCCACCGCAGGACACACACACTAGGGCCAATTTAGAATCACCAATCCACCATGTCTTTGAACGGTGGGAGGAAACCCACGCAGACATGGGGAGAACATGCAAACTCCACACAGGTGGGACCCGGGAAGCGAACCCGGGTCTCCTAACTGCGAGGCAGCAGCGCTACCACTGTGCCATGTATCTGTGCAATGTATCCTGAGCACCATATTACGTTAATTCAGGGATTTTTATTTTCTAATCATACAAGACATGAATCCCTGAGGGTTTTTTGCAGACAATTTATATATCAGATGAACACTCCCACAGTTAACTGTACTTCATGTTCGTCCTACGATGTTGTTAACATTATAGGTTGATATTAATTGATTCAAATTTTTGCATTTCTCATAAATCAAATTATTTTAGACTTCACATTCATTATGTATTTACATAGAAAATTTTAACTGACATGACCCTGGTCTAAGAGAATTGTAACTTTCTCTTTCTAACACTGTTTAAATAACTTTGGCAGAGCACGCTATATCATGACTGACATTTCAAGGAGTAAGAAAAATGTAAATGGTCTTGTTAAATCTTATCACTTGAAAAGTACTAATTATTTAAATCCATGGTTGTTTAATTTAGAAATGTAGTTTGAGTTAAGATTAGATGGTGAAAGTAAGTCAGGAGCAGCAAAGAGAACAAATGTTAATGGGTTATTTATCAGGTCACTTCATTAAAGATGAATATACTTCAGGATGCATTTTAATTAACATTTTAATGACATTTAAAAAGCTTTCCAAATGGTAGGGAAATGCTACATGAATGTGTACTGTATGTAAAAAAGTTGGAAAGGTTACAGTAGAAAATAAAAGAATACTAAAAAAAAAATCTCCAGGATGGAGCCAAATTTTGTTTGTGCCCATTACTGATACTCATTACATATGAGCAGCTCCAGAGATGTATTCTGACCGAGTGTTTGAGTCATAGAAAACACTGTGACAATTTGGAAATTATTGGTGTAAAATTTTGAAATGTAAGCAGACATATAACAAGTACTAAGAACAGCAGTAGGCAATAACCAGTGAGATCATGAGAGAAAACATGATAGTTTCATGCTACATTTACTTGTTCTATGAGTTGTAATAAGATGGTGGAGTTTTGGGGTCTGACTTTCTTTGCCTAAAACCCTCCTGAGTAGATCGTGCATTGTGAGAACTTCACCTGCTCATGACTGTGTAGTGTACACACCACTGTGTCTACCAGAGAGCTGATTACAACAAAGAATATTGTGCTTTGTGAAGGCAAGAGTTGATTAGTTGGAGGATCATCAGAGTTGTCATTAAGATAAAAGTTTTACTAAATAAACCTTTTATTACACGTTTAACTTTTCTTTAACACTAGAATTACCAGAGCCTACAAAAAAACTCGTCGTAAATTTGTCGCACCTCTTCATCAGCGTCTTTTGTCCTTTAAATGTGTTGATAAGCAGCAAGCAGTCTGCTATCACATCCTCCACCGGCACACAGTTTTCTCAGCTCAAGTCTGTTTACCTGCGTGTCAGTTGCTTGGAGTTGTATAGAGTGAGAAGTCAAGCAAAATCACACCTTTAATAAATGCTATATCGTTATTTGGAACACATGCATTTCATGTGTGTTCCGTGTCTACAACAATCTATGTACAGTAAACATATCGTTAAAACAGAAAAGTTTTTCATGTTTTAGTAATAATTGACAAAATGTAGACATGAAGTGTATAATGTGTTAAGCCGGATTTCCAAATATCAAATAACACTTTCACAAATGGTACAAATATAACAAGTTTCATCTTCTTTAATGGGTACCTTTCTGATCTCCCAACCTTTTAATTTTCTGTGGTATTGCACAATAACTCTCTTTCATCTACTCACATACACATCTGATTAAGGCCTAGATTAAAAATCTTAATTTTAACATTTTCTCTATTTCTCAGGTTTAAATTAAATTTTAACTTTTTTTATTTATATATTGTTTATTCACTATCATGAGTTATTTATGAACCACTTTCAGTTTCCAATTAACTGTCTTTTTCAGTATTCAGGATGAATATTAACACATCAATAAATATCCATAAATTTGGTAAATTAAAGACCTGATGTACTGTATAGGCTGGAGCAGCATGACATGTCAGATAACTATCCATCCAACCATCCATTTTCCAACCCGCTGAATCCGAACACAGGGTCACGGGGGGTCTGCTGGAGACAATCATGTCAGATAACTATGACAATAAATTTAGAATTCAAATAAAACAGAAATGTCTAAAGTAAGGCAGAATTCTTGGAAAATTAAAGATAAGCAAAATGCTTAGAGAAGCATATTGTAAAGATGTAAAATAGCAGTGTTAAAATTTTGCAGAAGTGAATATATTTTATTTCATTTTTATTAACTTTGAACATTCTACATATGCTGCTTCTTAAATTCATTACATTTACATGGAAACAAACAATGCCCACTGTTGTGGAAATATTAAATAAAGAAGAGTTTTGAGCCATTATTATATGTAAAATTCAAACATGGCTGACCTTTATTGACGCCCATATGTAGACACACCATGTGCCTTCTTCAAAGCATCATGGCAGAATGACTAAAGCATGCATAAAACTTCCTTTAATCAGTTTGGTTGATTTACATAAAACATTTCAATATATATTAATTTTCATCATTTGGCTTTAGATAAATGGTATACTCCAGAAACAAACCTCTAAATTAAGTGTTATTGAAAGTGCCAAACTAGTTAAACATATCAAAAGTACTAGGTATAAGAAATGAGACTTCTCATATTTAAACTGTTATCAGAGAACAAAACACAAAGTTAAATGTTATTTATGATCTCATGTTCTAATCTAAAACAAACATACAAATGTAGTCAAGATGTTCTATATTATAAGGAAAACAGATAGACTTAACATTTTCTCAGACTTTCTTAATCCAGTTCAGGATCATATAGAGTCAGAGTCTATGCCATAACATTGAGTACAGGGCAAAAACAAAACTTGAGAAGATACCAGGCTATCACATGGCCCACACACACACACCGACACACACACACACAGCCAATTTAGAATCACCAGTTAAACTAATATATGTTTCTTTGGGAGAAAAACTGGAGCAACCTAAGGAATACATGGAAGTATAACACAAAAAACCATCCTACCCAAAACTGCAATGACAGATTTATTTCTTATTTATTTTATATAATATATTAACTTGAACAACACAAGCATTTTATACACAGTATTACAACAGAGGAATAAAGCAGTGAATTCATCCCATGGATTGCCGCTGTGTCAGGGTGATGGTCTGGGTTAGTGTGGATCCAACCTAGAACATCATGTTTGGTGGCAGCAGTGGGATGAGCCGAGGTGGTAAGGACCGAAGAGCAGAAAAGGAATCAGAAAGTGGGTTAGGTGCCTGACTGTTGTCCTCACAGAAGACCCCACATACCCAAGGCAGAAGAGGACATTTTAGAACTTTTAATGGATTGTATATATTGATTCATGGTTTTAGTGACTTTTTAAGGTTCTTATTCTATAAGTGTACTATTTTTATGAAGGGGGCTTGAGTTTTGTTTTGAGAAATGGTTTAATTCTTTTATTGTTTTAGTGCAAGGTAGGGCCACACCATGGACTTGGCACACGAGTTGCACTGAGTTGAGAGAAGGGTGGAGCCCACCTGTGCAAATGGCGGCCTTGTGAAGGGAGGTGTGTGATAGATGGTCCAGGTGTGGGGCTCCAATTCAGGTGCAGGTGTGAGTGAACATGCTTTACCTTGTGGCTAATTGAGGTACTTGGCTGATCATGCAGCATCCACATGCAGAGGAAGGCGGATCGGTGGGTGCCTCTATTGCGCCTCTGATATAACAGTGTGTTGCACCTGCATCCAATTAGAGAGGAAAGGTATTAGAGGAGCCTGCATGGCAAAGAGGAGCAGAAAAAGCACAGAGATTGGAAAAAAAGAACAAAACAAATGACCAAAAAGAAAGAATAGAGGGAGGTTAAAGGGGAAAGAGAGAAGAAGGCAGGAAGTGGAGACAGCCATTGTGAGAAAGAGAAGGCAGGCAACCATGAGGAGAAAATGCCTAGGGGAGTGTGTGGCTGATGCCTAGGGGATCAAGAAACTCACTCCAGATAAACGGTTCATGTAGCTTCAATGATCTGCAGCAAGGGTTGAAAAAGGGAGGCTTGGCATGGCGCCCTGCTAGGGCCACAGATGAGAACAGGGACCTGAGCCTAGGAGAGATGTGGTTCACCGAGGCACAGAGAAAATCAGGTTTGCTGCACTTGTCAATTGTGTGTTTCCTCTCCCGCGAGGCCTTATGTAAGATAAGCAGAAGAGATGTCGATTTTAGATAGATAGATAGTTAGATAGATAGATAGATAGATAGATAGATAGATAGATAGATAGATAGATAGATAGATACTTTATTAATCCCAAGGGGAAATTCACATAATCCAGCAGCAGTATACTGATACAAAGAAACAATATTAAATTAAATAGTAATAAAAATGAAAAGAATTAAAATAAATTAATGTTCGCATTTACTCCCCCGGGTGGAATTGAAGAGTCGCATAGTGTGGGGGAGGAACGATCTCTTTAGTCTGTCAGTGGAACAGGACAGTGACAAAAGTCTGTCACTGAAGCTACTCCTCTGTCTGGAGATGACACTGTTAAGTGGATGCAGTGGATTCTTCATGATTGACAGGAGTTTGCTTAGTGCCCGTCGCTCTGCCACAGATGTTAAACTGTCCAACTTTAATCCTACAATGGAGCCTGCCTTCTTAACAAGTTTGTCCAGGCGTGAGGCGTCTTTCATCTTTATGCTGCCACCCCAGCACACCATAGCGTAGAAGAGGGCACTCGCCACAACCGTCTGGTAGAACATCTGCAGCATCTTACTGCAGATGTTGAAGGATGCCAACCTTCTCAGAAAGTATAGTCTGCTCTGAGCTTTCTTACATAGAGCATCAGTATTGGCAGTCCAGTCCAATTTGTCATCCAACTGCACTCCCAGATATTTATAGGTATGCACCCTCTGCACACAGTCACCTCTGATGATCACAGGGTCCATGAGGGGCCTGGGCCTCCTAAAATCCACCACCAGCTCCTTGGTCTTGCTGGTGTTAAGGTGTAAGTGGTTTGAGTGGAAGTTTAAGCTTGAACCAGAAAATGAATTTTAAAGAGAAGCTTCCTGCACTCTAATTTTAATATTGTTTTTTATGAAATATTTTTTGGACTTATTTTTTTTACCTCCATATGAACACTGTTAATTTTTATTAGATTATTGGATTATTTATTTAGTGATTGAACTTTTATTTGGTTTCTGTTAGTTTTTGGATTGTTTTAATAAAAGCTCTATTCACCTTTTGCACTTACTTACTTACCCCTTACTGTATGTGTGTTCCCATCTGCTGAGGCCCATCCTTGGTTACATTATTGACAATGGCAGGTTCAAGAGGCTCCTGAAGGCAACAGGGAGTTTAAAGCCTACCTACACCTTCACAGTCAGTTGAACACTGAAGAGGAATGATTTTAGTTTTGAATTTTATAGGAATCTAAAATGAACTTAGCTTCATTTGGGGAGTCAAGATCACACTGCTATTACTGTTTGTAGGACTCAGCAACTGACAATTTTTGATAAGTTAAAATGAGGCAAGAAACAATGTGAACTTTGAAAGAATTATCAAGATATCATTTATGAATTAATGAAGAAAAACTCTAAACTACAAAACCATACTGTATAATATTAATCAACCATTACATTTTGTAAGCTTGAATGTTAAAGGTCTCAGTCATGAAATCAAAAGATGAAAGCTCTATAATTTTCTCATTTAATATTAAGGATTAACCCGGGTACAAAAGAGTTTGGGTTGGCCAGGTTTTTTCTTTGAATTATTATAAAAAGCAGAGGAGTGAGACTTCGACACAATACAGGCTTGTGAAGATTTGGGGCAGGGAGGTTATGTTTAAGTTATATAATACACTAGTGTGCTCTCACCTAGAGTTCTGTGTACAGTTTTGGTCTCAATATTACAAAAAGGATGTAGCACTGCTAGAATAAGTTCAGAGGAGAGCAACGTGAATGATTCTGGACTGAGAGATATGAGCTATTAGGAGAGGTAAAAAGAATTCAACCTATCCAGTTTAAAAAAAGGAGATTCAGAAGTGACATTATCGAAGTGTTTAAAATTATGAAAGGAACTGGTACACTGTATAGTTGTTCTTTAACTAGAATGGCGGGATTTGTTTGGAATCTTTTTAAGAGCAGATCTCATCTAAATGTTAGAAAGTTTTTTTCATGCAAATAACCATAAATACATGGAATAAAATAGCAAGTAGTGTGGTGGAGTGTAGAACTTTAATGACCTTCAGATATGGACTGATGTTATTTTAGACAATCTGGGTGAACAGGACAGATGAGCTTTTAGAGGTGAATGGCCTGTGATGCTCACATTTTTATTTATAAAAGAGACAATCACTAATGAAATGCATTCTATTATAGTTGTGGGGAACTGAAAAAAATCAATTCAAATATTAAGTGCAACTTAACCTACTTTCAAATGGTGAGACTAAAGTAGCTATAGAGAGATCTGCTATAATACTCTAAAAACACATAAAGCATATACAAGTACTTTAAAAAGGATGATTTCTTTTTCTTTTCATAAACATAATTTTCAGCCTAGAAATGGAGAAGAATTCATTGTTGATATTCCTAACATTGATGAGAAATGGCCACTGGTGAAACAATACCTTTACAAGCTGAATTCATTTTTCACCACAAAGGAAACAAAACAAGTAATACTTAACACAAGCCATCATAAGTGTGAACACAGAGAAAAAGCACATTTTAGTTAAACAGATGTATAAGAATGGAGCTTGGAATACAATTAAAGAAATGAATAATGTAGTCATTGAACATTACAAAATAAGTAACTAAGTTAAGCCAAAGGCTCTGTTGACTATCTAGCAGAATTCTGTAAAAAAGGTGTTTTAATTTTCTATATTACTGCAAGCTATGTTTAAGGTAGCTAGAAAAGAAACCTTACCAAATGCCAGGCACCAATAACTGTTTATCCAAAAAGAATAGAAGACCTTAAAATTTATTTACTGACCAAAAATAGCAAAAGGTCTCATAATAAATAAAAATATTTAGTCAAGTCAAGATCAGAAAACACTTTTGATAAATTCAAAAGAAAGTAGCTATTCATTGCTCTATACGATATACTGTACTATACAATATATACATATTCCTGTGTGTATCTAAGACACTATTGCAAACTGGATTTTTATCCCTGTCTGAACATAAAATATGAAAAAAAAACATTAGTGGCTGCCTTGTGTCAGTAAATACAGAGAAAAAATAAATTTGTACTTTAGAAAAATAGAGTACGGTTTTCATTAGTTCCACAGGGACCCCAAATACCATGGCTCTTTGGCTGTAAACTTAATGCTAATCCCCTTGATGCTAGTCTGTCTTCTCTCTGTCTCTTAATTTGGCTTTTCACATCAAAATGTTTTGTGTTATCTGTAGGTGAGTTATAATATTTGGCTGTCATCAGTTTATTATATTAATGGGACTGATCTAAGGGTTTTTTATGACTGATAGATTCCCTGTGGTTCCCTGTTCCCTATTTCCTTGGTTAGGTTAACTTAATACATATCAGACATTTCATTTATACATATTACACATACTATAATCTACTCTATAGCAAAATTTAACACAGATGTCAAAAGGGAGGGGTTATTGATACTGTGTTGTGGTACATGGAGATTAGTTTACCTTCACAGCAGTCAAAATATATGTCAATAGTTTTAATGTTTTGAGACCAGCAAAATGTCCCTAACTAGATATAATGTATATATATATATATATATATATATTTAGTGTGATGTTGTTCAGATATTTTGAGTATTTACTTGCTGTAATAGATACATTATGTTTTTCAAGTCAGTCAAGGATACACCAATAGCCACAAGCATATACAAATATTCTGGTTAAGTTCTTAATAAAGAATCTATATTGGATATTATAAATAAAAGGAAAAGTTGTAAGTAATTTAAAATATGGTACATACTGTAGATGAACTGCTGGTCAACTCGTGGTTATTCTCTGACAGTTTGGTGCTGTTCACAGGGCTATTCCAAAGCATTTTAGAAGGACATAATTGACCGAAAGAATTACAGAATTCCTTATGCGAATACTCTGGACTGACCTCTGCAACATTCTTTTGGAAGTGAGTGGAGGACTGGTTGTTTTCATGCTCTGTTTATATGAGATTGTGTTACAGTTACCCAGTCACGTCTGCCGGTTTTCTGGCAGAAACAATGTATTTAACTAGGGAACTAAAAACAAAAAAAAAAAAACGAGATACAAAATTCCATAGACACTTAGAGAATCCAGGGTTTGATAATAACATAAATAAATTAAGTGCTGTTACATGAGCCTAAAGAGTATAAAAGCAAGTATTATTTTTAAATAAAAGCTACCTTAAGGGCAAGTTACTGGTTAAAGAGACAGGCAAGTACAATATTGAACTGTGTATTGCCCAATGACCCCCATAAAGCAAGTGACTAGTCCCACACCCTTGTGGTAACATAGCTACATTTTCACATGAAATTAAACAAATTGTATTATCATATGATTCTACATTTTCTGATATAACTCACTTTCTTGCAAGTGCCCTGGGCACTTAGTACTGGACTATAATAAAAGCATGAAATCCTGACAATGATCAAAAAAATGCTTGGCCACCTAAAGTGTATGGGACTTGGACTAAAAGATTTAAAGAGGACTTTCCTTTTAAGGGATTATAAAATACCAGCGAGAGACAAAGAAAATACTTTGTTTGAAATTTGAATTGCTTAAATTGCCCCCACCCTTCTCCCCATTCTTGAGATAAAGATATTCTGTGCAATTTTGCCCATGCATAGCTTGTCCACCTCCACACAGGTGTAAGCAAGCAGGGGAGATGGAGTGATGGAATTCACAGTCACGGATATGCTCCAAAGTTGAAAAAAATATGGGAAGGAAAAGAGTATTAATAAGCATCACCCTCAGTGGATGGCACTAAGAAAGCAGAAAAATGTGCCATGGCAGTTTAAATGAAATGAAATAGTGAGATATTGATATGCCTTGAATGATTTGAAGGCCTTGAAAGGCAACACTCCACACAAATAATAAATCAGTTGCATTTGAATGAAGATCTTATGCATAGAAGGATATATTGTGAAGATGCTTGAAATAATGAGAAATATAAAAAAAGCCTTGTGCCTCTGCTATCAATGGAGCAGCCATTCGCTATGGTGATCATTTTATAAATGGTGCACAGATGAACTGCTGGTCCTCTTGTGATTATTCACTGACGCTTGCTAAGTCATATTTTGCAGTTCCATGTGTACAAATCTTATAGTAAACAATCACTTAAATTATTTTTCAGACAGTTTTGAAATAATAGTTACTCCAAGTCCTGTGGGTGAATTTTTTAAATAATACGTAATTGAACAGCATTTTGTTAGACAACGTTCTGTCAGAAAAAAATCTACCCTTGTCATCATATTTATTGGAAGAATGCTAATTCAATCTGCTTACTTCAGCAGGAAAATGGTTATTTTTTTCTGCTGAAATTAAATATATATATATATAAAATCAGCATAGTACTTTTTTTTTCAAAGTTTAGAATGCAATACTGTTCTAAAATTAAACAGCCTTTTTAATGTGCTAATGAAGTACTATGTCATATAATAAATAATAATAAAAATATGTAATAATAAAATAAAAAATAATACAATAAAATGTAGAAAACAAACAAATGAAGATTATAGAACTTTTCCTTAAATTTACAGGGGTATCTTGCTAATTTTTTGCTCCATTTTTATATAATGTCACTGGTTTTAAATCACAAACAAAGCAAGCCTGTTATATTGTTGTTAGAAGTAGACAACATACTGTTTTTACTTGTACATGAGAGGAAAGTAAACGCATCTTAGCCTTACACATCTCCAGAAAGTTAAGAATAAATATACTTACTTGGGTACTAAAGTTATTCTTTTCAGGCCTTTGTTGCTTCGATATGCAGTGTCCTAATAATTAAAACAAATACATTGTTTAATTATTCTTGAACCAAACAATTAGGATTAAAAAATAAAGTGCATGTGTGTCAAATCCCTTTTCATTTATAACCTAAGGTCAGTAGATGGTTTCAGCCATCTCAGCACATATTTGTCTCTTAGCTCTCACCATTAAATATGGAGAGGTCTTTAATTCTTGCTTCTCTCACTCTGAAGATCTTCTGAATTCACTCATCAAAATGTAGGACTTGTTGTCTAAATGGCTTTTTACCATTTCTTACATTACAGCACAAACAAATACACACTCGCTCCCTCCTGTTATACATACTTCTAGGTTTTATAACTTCTTGCTCCAATTACTAGAGTTTTACTCCTTCCTGTAAATAGGTTTCTAAATAACATTTACTGCGTGGGCCTTCTTCTCTGACACCCTTAGACACTCAGTCATTCAGGGTTTATCCATCCATTTTGCTACTTCGGTTAACTCTTCAAAGTAAATAGGCAACAGCTACAACAGATAAATGTGTCAAACTTAAGAAGCTTTACATAAAGTATTATGAGGTATACTTACACTTGTGACAGGTAAAAAACTTTATTTCCAGAAATATGTAGTGCTGGAAGGCAGAGGAAACTTTATTACCTGATCAACTTGCACTGCTATATATTCAAACATGTGGCAAGAGTATATAATGAGCACAGATTAATTGGACAGAATTCATACCTTAGGCTATTTTCAAATTAAAATTTTGTGAATAGTGCTTTAAGTGAAGGAGACAGGGTGATGTCAGCATTTACCTGATCCAAATCAACCAAATGTGTCTTTAAATTTTAGCTGCTTCAGATACTGAGAGTTTCTATCGTGAAACTTCATGAATAAAATTAGAAAAATGTCACTTAGCACCACCTACATTTTCCTTTCCCATGGGCTATTAATTTTTTTATTGGACTTTGTCAGCCATCAAAAATTAAAGTGGTAATATGCTGAAATCAGAGTCATAAATATTGGCCTTGTATGCCTGTTTCCAAGAACTTATACCTCAACATAATGCATTCCTGGGGGAAAGTAAAAAAAACAAAAAAAGAAAGAATAACTGGTGCTTTTTAATATTCATTTACTTTCATTGTGGTAGTACGGTTCAACATTTAACTTCTCATTTTAGAGCAGAGAAAAACAACTTCATGTTGAAAACATTCTTTTACAAGTGGTGATTTAGATTCCTTGATTTGATTTACTTTGTTAGTCTCCAAGGGAAAATGATCTTTTCAGATGACCTTTGGGAATCAGAGAGCAGGATCAGCCATTATACAATGCCCCAGGAGCAATTTACTGGTTCAGGGCTTTGCTCAAGTGTGCAGCGGAATAGGATGTGTTCTATAAAGCAATGTATTAGATTATAACTCTACTATAACAATATTGTTGGGCTTGCTGGTTATAGGGTCTGTTTAAACTCACAGAAAAAGCTGTCCAATCCAGTCATTTTGATGTGAATAGTTTATTAGGAATGCTAGATAAACACTCTTGAGTTCTTGTTAGTAGCTCTTGCTAGAAAAAAAAACAAATTCTAATGTAAGGCTTTACCATATAATTGCATCACAAACAGAATTAATAAATTCATAACAATATATTTTGTCCATTGGTTTATGCTACAGTAGTAAAAAATAAATTTTCAGATGAAGCTCTTGATTTCTTTCTCAATATGTCTCTATGTTTACCTATAATTTTGTCTATCTGTTATAAACCGATAGATACAACTTTATAAGGGGATATTTGAATGGGTGGCATGGTGGCGCAGTGGCAGCGTTGCTGCCTCGCAGTTAGGAGACCCAGGTTCGCTCCCTGGGTCCTCCCTGCGTGGAGTTTGCATGTTCTCCCCGTGTCTGCTGAGTTTTCTCTGGGTGCTCCAGTTTCCTCCCACAGTCCAAAGACATCCAGGTTAGGTGGATTGGCGATTCTAAATTGGCCTTAGTGTGTGCTTGGTGTTTGTGTGTGTCCTGTGGTGGGTTGGCACCCTGCCCAGGATTGGTTCCTGCCTTGTGCCCTGTGTTGGCTGGGATTGGCTCCAGCAGACCCACGTGACCCTGTATTCAGATTCAGCGGGTTGGAAGATGGATATTTGAATTTTTACAGAAGTCAATACAAAAATAAACATATATATATACGAGAATGACTAAAAAGAAAGAAAACTTCTGACTTGGCAGTTACAGTCACAGTGAGGCATTATACAGGTGTATTGTTGTTGTTATAAAGGAATCCCAGTAGGCTTTCTTTTGTTGGCTAAAAGTACATGATGTTAGCGCCTCAGAGAGAGGATGTGTGGCATTGTTCATAGTGACACTCAGTTTTGTCTTCTTTCGGTCCTCTATTACCACCTCCAGGCCAATGAGGATATGTCACATCAATCAGTTTGTTGATTTGTTGGGTGTAGGCAAAGGTTTGAAGTGTGCCAGTGTGATCTGTGAGGTTTATTCCATACACATTATTTTATTTAAAGCGGGTAATTGAGGCCATAAATAAATTAGTTGACAGAGAGAACCTGACAGGGAGATGGGAAGAAACAAGTGAAGGGTGACTCAGGCAGACTATTTAAAAGTGCTGATGTACTCCCTGCATTGTGACGATCAATATATGGCCTGGGGCCACTCTCAGCAATTTAGAGTTTCCCAGGGAATGTATCCTTGTTTGTCAAATGTCTCTTCTTATTTTGGAACCGGAAAAAGTATAAAGTAAAAAGTATAAAGAATCCATTCCCAGGGAATGTGCACCCCCTGCTGGATACAGTGGGCCTATTCTTGAAGTAAGGTTAACAGCCCAGCACATCACAGTGTAGAAAAATTGCAAAGAGTTGTTTATTATGTGAAGGATGTCAATACCTTCACTTAAGGAGTGATACAGCTTATTTGTATGATTCGTAATCATACAGTATGTAACACAGCAATCTGCAAAGACCTTGGAATACAGATGCCGGTCTAGGCACATCTAGTTGAGGTGTGCCTGAAACCATCTATTAGAACATGAACTCCATGAATAGCCCTATTTGATATGGCAGCTATAGCAATAAAAGGGTATGCACATGAATCCAAGGCAAGCATCAGTCTTATGCTTAGCATACAACTAATTTGAAGAATACCTTAATAAATAAACTGTTACACCTTACTGCCACTTTATAAAGCGCGTATTTACATATGATGACGATATCATTTTTAAGCTGAAATGCAGCAAAATATGTTTATTATATTATACAGATAAAACTTTAACTTTATTTAAATAATCTATATTCTTGACTGGGACTGCCATGAAGAATAGAATAATTAAACATGTACTATGAAGATATTTCAATGTTCCTTAAACGTTTTGAAGAATCGGCGCTCTAAGCTTACAGATGGCTTAACATCTATTACATAGCTGATTGTGTGGCGATCGGTTACTTGAACAAAGAAAAGCAAGGACTGCAGGGGCGGCTATGCCAATATATATTGAATATAAAACAGAAAGAGAAAATAATGTACACGAATGTAATGGATTCTGTGGAGAAAGAGAGCCGGTTTAAGAAGCAAGTAGTGATTCACACACATAGAGCACATAGAAGATCACATACAAAACAAAGCATTTAACGTGCTTTAACTTTAATTTTAAACTCTAAATTTAACTTTAATTATGATGTGATTTGAAAATCTGGTTAATTAAACGATTTTAAGATGAAGTTTATGATGTTCTACTTTAATGACAAAATAAACTACATGATTAAAGTGGAACTTTCGAGATTGAAGTTGACATTTCGTGGTTTTTCCTCACTGTGTGCCTTTTTTTTTCTCTGTACCATAATAAGCTTTCATATGACACTCAGACAGTGGGCTACAACTCGCCTTTTCACGGCGACTTTGATATGTGACTTCTTTTTTATTTCCGGCACTGTGCGATTTTGTGAACATGAGCTTTCAAGTTTCTCCAACACGCTATGTCATTCGATCAACTTCCATTTGTTGATTATACCACGGTTTAATTAAACAAATAGTATGTTTTTCCTTTGCCTCCACTTGGTATTCGCTGAAATTCTTATATTTTCCTCCGTGCTTTTCCCATTGTCTTTTCACAGAAGGCTGAGCTTAAGGGCAATTTATATTGATTTGCATATTCAAAGAGGCGTAATTCTGGGAGGAGCTGAGGCATTACATAAAGTGTGTGCACGAGCGTTACTTTTCACGCTGATCGGGATTTATGTAGCGGAAGAACGTGAAAGTTGAAGTACGCACAGATTCCTGCATCTGGATTTTTCTGTGCGTAAGCACATTTCGGTTTTTGTGCTTACGCCATGTTATAGTGCGAGTTCTACGCACGGCGTTATACATGAGGCCCCTGATGAATGTTCGTCACTGATTGCACCAAGATTGACAGAAAAAAGTCCAAGTGTAAATGCAGAAAATGAATCTTTAGCTACATGTTACACTTGATGGTTTTGCATGTTGTCAACCAGCTCAATGTATTCAGAGTTTGGTGCTCTGTAGTTGCCAATAAAATTCTCAACAACATCCTTGAATGCTGTCCATGTGATTTCCTTCTGCCCCATTTGCTGGTCTTTGAATTACTTGTCATTGATGACACATCTAATTTTTTGGACCAAAAAATTGCCTTCCTTAATTTTGGCATCAGTTATTTGTGGAAACATCTCTCTCAAATGTTGAATTCACTTTCCACATTCATTGTTTTCACAACATTTTTCATCAGTCTAAGTTTTATATGAAGAGTAGGCAAAATAACTTTGCTGGGGCAAAAAATGTTGTATGTGCCACACTTTTCTTCCTAGTGTCAATACTTTTAGATCAATGCAGATGTGCTAGTTATTGTAATATATATTGTATGTATACTTATAATATGAGAGGAAAGACACATAAATAAGCAGTTGTAATAAAATTTAATGATGAAATTTTATAAGACACACCCAAAAGTGTTCAGGAGAGAAAATATTTGTTGTCCAGTGATTGGCCAATTAAACGCAACATCCCTGAAGTTGTGGATTATTTATGATCCCTATTATCACTGCTTAAGCAGGCTGTATTGCAGACTAAAAAGCTAGTAAGTAGTGAGACTATTTGAGCCTCACTCAGTGATAAACAACTAATGTCTTATTGACAAAACAAAACGTCTTTTATTAAGCGAATAATAGCCTAGGTTTCTGATCAATAATCTTCATTTTTACTCTTACTAGAGATTGCAAAATCCAAAAGAGAGGATTTTTATCAGCACTAGAAATGGCAAAGCTTTTTCCTATACAGCCACAATGGTTGAAGTATTTTGTTCCTACCAATTTTTTAAATTGATGTCAGCCTTTTTAGGTAAATTAGATGAATTGCATTCTCCCTCTCTGCAGCCAGTTTGTGGTCAAGTGGATTTTTCTTCCTTATTTAACCTCAGAAAGATACTTATTTTTGACATTTATTGTAAGTTTTTAATTTTAGGATTTTAATCAGACATAGTTATTGTATGTCACCATTGCACGTGCTTCTGTTTAGCTAACAAGATCTATTCAAGGCCATAGAACATGACATAAATCAGATAACAGCACCAAAGACAGTATAATGGTAAAATGTGGATTACAGAAAATACATAAGTGGCTTAACTGCTACAAAAACTACAGTCTGTGCTATCCATGAAATTGGCGTTTTAGAAAAAAAAATTAAAAACACTACATTAATTTTTATAGATCACTTAGAAAATGTACTGTGTTTTTATTCATTTGCATGTTGGAAGATACAATTTCTTTTATTTGGGCCATGCATAAAAATAAATCATATTTAAATTAATATTTTAATTTTCATTCAATTTGTGTCCTTTACTTCTTTGATAAACCCATTAGAGTGTTTGAATGGGAATAAGCTGGTATATCCATTGTCGCACACTTGTGAGTAGGAGGCAGCTAAAGGGCTTGAGTAATTGTATTTTTACACCAGACCAGGGGGTGGCAAGGTGCACTGACTGTCTCTCTCAGTACCTTGTAGACCATTCTTGGGAAATCCCACTGCGTTCTGGCACCTCTAAAGATGTCGCTTCCACTACCGGCGCCTCTAAAGACGCCACTTCAGTTTCCGGCACTTGTAATAACATCACTTTCCGGTTTTCGGGGCTTGTGATGACATCATTTCTGGTCTGGCTGCTTATAATGCCATCATGTCCGGTCCCAACGCTTATGATGACCTCACTTCCGGCCCCCAAAGATGTCACTTTCGGTTCTAGCACCAAAGACGTCACTTCCTCCAGCGGCCTTTAAAGCCGCCATCTTACCTCCTCATATTCAGTTCTGTTTTGGACCCAGTATTGTGAACAACTCTTGATACTTTAACCTTTTGCAGCCAGGGCATATTATACGGGTGGCAGCTCCAAACCTTTATGATGTCTGTTGGTTGTTTTTCTGATACCATATAATGAGGCCTAGAATTCCCTAGTTTATTGCTGGCTGCTGTCTTTCACCCAGTGTTGCAGCTATAGCTGCCTCCCCATAAACTCTGAACAGGAGAACTAAAACTGATTAAATGTTTTTTTTCTTTTATTTATTAATTTTTTTTTTTTTTAATTTGGTAAAACTAAATTTCTTTTTCACTTTCCCTGTTATTTATTATTTTCAGGTAAAAATGGAAGCAAGAAAGCTGACAAGAATAAAAAAAGTAACAACTGGAAAACTCCTAATGAGAGTCATGAAAGAGAGACTCATCATGAAGTTGTTAAAGAAGGTAAGTCTGAAGGAAAAGTTTTTGTTGCTCTTTTTTTTTAAACAGAGGTCAACATTTAATCATTTAATATTGTCACTTCTATGGCTGTACTAGGTAGTTACTTGATACACTAATTATCTTGAATTAGGTACTTGGGAGCACATTGCTGCTAGTGATTTTAAACTTCATGTACTTTTGGTATTAAGCTTTAAAAAAAGGCAATGAATAGAACTAAATGAAAAGATCCATTCTTCTATAGTACATTAGACCTATCCAGATCCCCTTTGAACTTCCAAAAAGAAGAGAAAGAAAAGAGCTATTAATTAAGAGTAAATTTTACCATTTTCAGTCGTTAGTAAAGTAAATTTGACTTTTTGTATTAAAGTAGTATAATGCTTCTTGTTCCAACTGTAAAAAAAGTAAGCAGGTTATGATTCTCCCAATTAATGAAGATTACAAGCAACAAGCACACCAAAAGATATCATGTTCACAGTTCAAAGTTCTTTCAACTGCTGTAATGCAGAAAATACCATTAGTAGGAGGGGATCTATGATAACAGCAAGGGTTTATAATAAATAGGCAAATAGAGTAGTCTAATGCAGTATGAGATGAGAACAAAGCCAAATTATGTTACCATGGGATGAGGGGGTACATTCAATTCCTATTTAGATTTTTAATAAACTATGCTGACAAAAAGCATATATGTACACTTTTAAACAGAATTAAGCTATGTCTGTTATAGACTAAGGAAGAGGATTTATTAGGTTTGTCTATTAGGTTAATTTCTATTAATTTTTCAAACATCAGCTTCAGCAATACTTTTCCCCCGAAGGTGTTTATGATGGAACATTGGTTCTATTTTGGAGTTTATTTATCAGTGTGAAGTTTTTTCAATAACATTTCTACAGTTAATAAAGAAGGAAGGGGAGGAAAAGAGATTTTGTATATTTCAGTGGGAATTGTCTCCTTCACAATAAGGTTCTTTTTAAAGAATATTGTTTGGTAACTAAGCAGCAAGACATTCCTTCCCTGTCCCTGGGCAAAAAGAGAAATATAACTTTACAAAACTAATATGAATGATTGCACTTAGCTTGATTTCTCTCTGAGTAACAGCAAGTGACTGCGGTGGGTTGGCACCCTGTTGGCTGGAATTGGCTCCAGTAGACCCCCGTAACCCTGTATTCGGATTCAGTGGGTTAGAAAATGGATGGATGGATAACAGCAAGTGAAAGAAGCCCACTGGAGAAAGATTTTCTAAAAATAAATAATAAAAAAAATTATATTAGAGCAAATGCAGTAATCAGAGTGCAGAATATAGTAATGTAGAACAAAGTAAAGATGATGTTCTGTTAAAGTATACAAACAGAAGATGTTATTTATTTTGATTTTCAGAAATCCTTTGATAAGTTTTCTCATTTTAGACTTCTTATCTGACTAAAAAAAGTGGAATGTCAGGGTGGAGTATGTAATTGGGTACAAAATTGGCTTAAATACTGGAAACAAATGCTTATGGAGAGGATATTTTTCTGAAACAGATGATATGAGTTGTTTTCCTTTTTGAGACCACTGCTCTTTTAATATACATTGTGGATGCTAGGGGTGGCTGTTGCCTCTTAAACCCAACAGACAGACGCACAGGACACAGGTTAAAAGCACCCAGAAGAGTAAATATTTCTCTTCCACAGTGCTTCCAAAGCATCTCAGCCTCCAATACACAATCAATAAACACAATAATAATCCATATTCTCTCGTTCACAAACCACCTGTGTTCAGCAGTCCTTTAAATAGTCCTTGACCCAGAAGTGCTTCCATTCTTCCTCCCACATGACTTGCCAGCACTTCCGTGGTGGATGGAGGACTTCAGTTTTCTTCAGCCTGGAAGTACATAGGAGCTTCCGTTCTCATGACTTGGGAGTACTTCCAGGGAAAGGATGAAACAGAACTACTACGGTCCTCTTTGCAGCGTCCCCTGGCGGCACCCATTGTGCCCAGCAGGGCTGTGGTATTACACTACATATCCCATACTGCCCTGCAGGGATCCCGGGTGACGCTTTAGTCCAGGGGAGCTGCCATCTAGCATCTTATGGAAGGCAGTTTCCTACAATAGCTGCCTTCCCCCATCGTTCCATAACAGGGGTGACCCAGCCGTCTCTTACAACATAAATGATCTAAATAATATTATAAATAAAATACTTGTTAAGTTTGCAGATGATGTTAAATGAGGTGGGATTTTAAGGCAAGTAAATCCAAAATATTACAGGTAGGAGGTCAAAATTTGATTTGAATACTCAGTGAAAGGCTTGGAACTTTAAAGTATAACTTATTGAGAAGAACTTGGAAATCATACAGAACTCTTTACTTTGTTTATCCATGCAGTGTACAGAAACCATTAAGAATCCATGGGGGCGTGGCCTAACAGCCAGAATAGCAACTTCCATAGAAAAAACAAAACGGCACCGCAGGAGAACATAACTAATTTCTAAAATTGCTAGAAATGGTTACAAATTAAACCAAAAAAAATCCTTTTTCTTCAAAACTCTACTAGCAAAGCAAATTGAATATAAAAACAAAAAAGACAAAAAAAAGTAAATATTTAAATCAGATCATTACAGACAGATGGAAACTTGGTAATCTTCGCACAAAGATTAATTGAATAAGTTGTATTGTGGTAGAATGTAGGACTTTAGCGAAATTTAAAACTCAACTTGGAGAAATTAAGTTAATAGAATTGAGTATCTTGATATGAATGGCCTGTTCTTATCAAAAATATTCTGATGTTCTAAGATTCTAAATATGATTGCATTCACAAATATTGCAACATTAATCATCACGCCATATACAAATGTAATTTCACCACATTAACATATTGATCATTGCTCTATCATCCATATACATTATATATTGTGTTCACATTTTCAAACTATAGTGATATTTCAAAATAAACTATTAAAATTAGTGATGAGTGAGCATGCTCGGCCGAACATGTGTTCGGCTGCAAGCATCGCTATGCTCGGAGCATGGCGCTACTCGAATGAGCACCACATGTGCTCGTGCGCCATGCTCGAGTCTCCGCCCTGCACGTTTCGCGGGTTGGAGACAGCCAGTCAAGGGGCAGGTAAGTACTGCCCTCACTGTAATGCAAGTAGCTATGTCAGGTGCTGGCATTACAGTGATTGGCTGGCTGGAACACGTCATTGGGTGCTATATAGAGTGTCAGCTCACCTGCAGGCACTCCCATATCATGTTTTAGAGTGTCAGCTTACCTGCAGGCACTGGCATATAATATTTTAGAGCGTCATTTTTCCTATAAAATTGATTTTTTTGGGGGGTTTTGGGCGTGTTTTTGTCAGTCTGTAAAAGTGGCGTACAACTCGGACAAACTGGTTCCCAGCAGCAACTTGGGAGTCCAAGATGCATCCAGATATCGTCCCCATGCTGTTCCCGGTCCATTTGGGTGGTGTTTCTGTCACTTTCTGACCTTTTCCAATGGACCAGGCACCCTCCCCTCTTCAGAGCAGGGGGTGCCTGGTTGTCTCCCATTGACTTACATTATACTCGGGTGCTTGGTAGAGCACACGAACATCGCAATGTGTTCGGACCGAACACCCGAACACTTTGGTGCTCACTCATTACTAATTATAGTAGCAGCACACCAAGTTCTATACTTTTGTAACATTGACCTTAGAATCTGTCAGCTACAACATGTTCACAGGCAAGTGCACTGCATCAACTGTGATTGCTACAGTTATATTACTTCAGCATGTAATGTAGAAAATGTTTATGCTGGGGGTTATAATACAGTTTTCCAAAAAAGAAAATACATTATCTATATGCAAGTCTCCGAGGTTTACAATGCCATTCATTCTCGATACATTACATACTGAAAATTTTACTGAAGAGTGAAATATCTGATTGGTTTGTAATGATGTGATTGACGGTAGTAATTCTGACGTTGGATATTAGATTCTTATTGCGTTTTGAATGACCAGATTTTTGCTGAATTTGCTGTTGCTAAGTATACTGTGAAGTTGGAGGGTTCTTTGAGGGTATGGGAATAAGAAAAGGACCAGGGGATTAAAGCACCATGAGGGATAAGGACAAATTTAAGTTGAGGAACAGACAAAAGGATCAAAATGGTGATATAAAAACAGAGAACAAATAAATAAGCCAAAGCAAAAATGAGAATCCAAGACCAGAGAGTAAAGCCAATGTCCTAAGAATACATTTTTTTTAAAGTACCTTTAGCTTCTTCCTACAGAGGAAAAAGAATAAAGTGTTGCATAGCTGGGAATTCCTACATCCAAAGAAAGCATGTTTGGATGTGCATACCACCATCTTAAATAGGGGGTGTATGATGATGTCAGATGCCATAATGACACCTGATCACTTGGCTGGCAATAGATATACTGTAGTTACTATGCACAATATGAATGCAGCACCATGGCATACAACAGTCTAAGCTGGCACCATAAACAATATAAAAGATGAGAAATATTAGTGAAAACAGTACAGACTATCTAAAACTAGACTCATAACAGCTGCAATTTATGGATACTGATGTACATGATAAAGCATATAGAACTCGAAGTTAGATGCTCCTTCTCATAATGATCCATAAATATAACTTCAGATATTTTTCCTTCACTTTAGAGAACTAGAATATGAGCGTTTGCTGCCAAAAAATAAGACTGAAAATTAGGCGAGGCAAAACTGTCTTCTGTTTTTTGCTTCAGTCAAGGTGGTCTTCCATCCAAGTAAACATTTTTATGACTGTTTCCAGTTTCTTTAAGAAAGATTTATTCATGTACGCAAGGATGAATTGAAAAAGGTAGAAGAATTTGGGTAGTGTGCTCATTTTAGTTATGTTAATTCTTTCATCCAAGAATAAGTGATTTTTGGAACAGCTAACAGGAACCTGTTTATTCTGATCCAGGGCAAATGGTGTGATTTAATAGGCCTTTAGAGCATTGTACAATTATAAGATCTAGGTTTAATGCCAAAAGTTCATATTTAAATCAGTATTCAAAGCATTATTGGCAGGGAATGATATCCTTTTGTCCAAACTGTTGTTGAATATAGAAATTTAATAGAATTCATCCATCGCGTATTACAATGATTGGTTATATAAAGCAGTGTGTCATCAATGTAAACAGGTACATTTTGTTCATAATTTTTAGCTTCACATATTTCTAGTTAGTCACCCAGGTACATTTCTAGTTACACCAGCGTTTCTCAACCTTTAAGTATTTGCAACCCGAGTTTTCATAACAATTTTAATTGCGCCCCCCTAACATTTTTTTGAAATGTAGATGCATATTTTATTATACCTACTTAACTTTTATCGACATTTATCTAACTCTGTATTTATTGTTCTAGTATCAGAATGTAGTTTAAGTAATTTGCTTTGGTTTCAACAGATGTTTTTTTCATATTTTTGATTCTTGTTTTCTTTTTTTCACATCTCCGTGCCCCCCTTTTTGTTACTTCGTGCCCCCCTAGGGGGACCTGCCCCACAGGTTGAGAACCACTGAGTTACACATACTGTATATGTACTGTTTAGATGCAAACATCCATACTTTAACAGATTATCAAATACAGTTAATCCACTTTATGGTGGTGGTGTCTGGAGCCTATCAAGAAGGCATCAGATACAAGGCTGGGCCCAGCTCCGGACAGGGCAACAGTCAACTGCAGATAAGTTGCTTATTAAATAAAAGATTTATTGTACATTACAATGTGAGAACAGCATCTTTCTGAAATAACTGCAACTCTGGCAATGTCAATGTTCTTATTTAAAAATTTATAGCAGCAATAAATTTTAAATTTTAGCAAAGCAGAAACACATTTACTGTTAGTTAGAACTGCTTCCTAATAGCTGTAACAGACTGGCTTCGGTAAGGGCTTTGTAAGTTATCTGCACATACGGTATGTGTGGGTTTTGATCAGTGGTGGGAAGGGTGTGTGTTTTTTTTTGGACATGGTTAAGTCCTTCCTAGGTTAAGTCCTGCCTTGCACTTAATAGCGTCAGGATATATATTGAATAAATTAGGATTTGGAAATGTATGGACAAATGTAATATTATACTGTTAAACAGATAATACACTTCATTACAAACAATCCAGTGATACCACAATCCCTTGTTTAAGTTCAAATAAGCTTCCACATTGCTAAAAACTTTTAAACTTTGTTTTATTAAGTGAATACAGTGCTTAAGTTTACTGGAATCTGTTCTATAGAAGTCTTCTGACATTTCAAAGGACCAGGTGATATTTCAAGAATCTTTGTTCTTTTGTCTATATAATCATCTGTACTTTCAGTGCTTACTTTAGCTGTGTGTGCCTAAAGCCCCTGGAAGCACCACACCCATGACGAAAATGAAGTTGCTATAAGAACATTCTGAAGCCAAGCACTGACATGATCAGTGGGAGATGGTTGTTAATGTATAAAGCTGATAAACTAGGAAGAACATACATCTGCATTTGTAATGTCGATATTAGATGAAACAAGACAGTCTGAGATTATGTAAAAACAGAATCTAATAAGAGCTTGAACTGCACTTGCTGTAAATTCATGGTATAGATGCTGTTGATTTAATGCCATTTGAAAGGTGGTGATCTTATAGGAGAAACTGACAAAAAACAGATTTTCCCACTGCTATGTTTTAGTAAACTTCTTAAATTATATTTTAATTATGTGCTTGATTCCTCCATATATTTAAACTTTTTCTTTATGTGATTTATATTATATTTATGCCCGCATGAGTAATTAAATTACCACACAAAATACAATCTGTTTTTAGGATAATTATCCAAAGATGTCAAAATTGTTTAGTGCAGATAATGAGCTTTTATTAACTTTCTTGATATTATTTAAAAACTAATTTTGACTCAGTGATTGACCTTTGTAGCCAGTGGATGGGTTATGCTCTATAAGCCTAAAGCAGTTGTATAAGCTAAAAACATGCGTCTTCAGCATACTGTATGTACTATACAATACATGCCAATAAAAATATGTAAATGTTTTATTTTCCGAAATGTATTGTGTCAATATTTATTTTTGTTTTAATTATATCTTCATTGGTATTTGAATATTTGGATGTTTATAGATTGTTATGTCGAACAATAAAAATAAAAAGGTGTTTCAAATGATCTCTTTCTTTCAAGGTTGCATTTTTCTTTAATCTTTTGATTGCATTATATTACATACATATCAACTGACTATATAGCTTTTAATTACATCAATGTTACATCATGATTACTTGTTAATAATCGTTTATTACCAGTATGTGGTGCAGCATCTAGATTTAGTGGTTAATGTCTGTGGTGCTGTTTGGAGAGTCTGTGTGTTTTGCTTGGTTGCGACTCACTTAATGTCTCGATCCAAATTTTCTATAATATTCTAAACAAGCCTGACTGTCATATAAGCTGTCATCCTGTGAGAGTGTCACAGTGTTCATGTTGTATAAAGGGTTTTTTCTTTTTTTTATTTCTTGTCATTGTTTAAAGTGTGTTATTCATTGATTGATATAGATTTGTACTTTGTGGTGTGGTGTGTTTTTTGTTAAGTACAAAGTTAATTGATTGATTTCACATGTTTTGGTAATTGTGGTGTTAATTAATTGGGGTGTGAGTTTGATAAAAAGAGACACATTTGAGAGAGCAACAGAGAGGGGGAGTATAAAGAAGGATGGAGGAGCATGTTTTATAAAGAGGAAAAAGGGCAACCAGTGGGCATAGAGATGGTGTAGATAGCTGGAGGGAAATCATCGAGGTACACTAGACTCTTGGAGAACTGTTTTTGTCACTGAGCCTGTGATATAACTGGCACTGGGGTTGTTTTGGAAGCACATAACCACCACTAGTAAGTTAAGTGTCTTCGAAGCCAGGGACTGGGCCAACTAATAGTGGCAAAACCGTACCCCATTTTGGATCAAGTAATTGGTGCCCGTACCTTGTTATTTCGATGTTTTTTCTTCCTTTGTATTCTGGTCTGTTTTCACAGCATCCTCTCTTACGCAGACGCTGCTTTCAAGTGAATGACAGAGGGCTTAAAAGTCTGCTAGGGATTTGATCATTCTTCTTAGTCAAGTGGGACTCTCTGCCAGCTGAATGAGTGATTAAAGACTGTGGAGACCTGGACTGTTATTTATGGACTGCAAATATTGCATAGGGAGTGTTTTAATTTGTTAAATACATTTGATTGTAAAGGCGCTTAATAAATCTGCTCTGGGTTATTGTGCATGCCTGTTTCTGGGTCCCAGAGGAAGAATAAGAGAAGGGGCCGAAAGTGCCAATAAAATTAAAAGATTATAAATTCTAACAACAACAACATTTATTTATATAGCACATTTTCATAGAAAAAGTAGCTCAAAGTGCTTTACATAATGAAGAACAGAAAAATAAAAGACACAGTAAGAAAATAAAATAAGTCAACATTAATTAACATAGAATAAGAGTAAGGTCCAATGGCCAGGGTGGACAGAAAAAACAAAAAAACTCCAGACGGCTGGAGAAAAAATAAAATCTGTAGGGATTCCAGACCATGAGACCGCCCAGTCCCCTCTGGGCATTCTACCTAACATAAATGAAACAGTCCTCTTTGGATTTAGGGTTCTCATGGAAGGACTTGATGATGATGGTCATGTAGACTTCTGGCTTTTAATCCATCCATCATTGTTGGAGCATCATGATGCTTTGAGTAGGTGGAGGTGACAAATAAACAGGAAAAAGAAACAAAAGAGAGAGTAGGGGTCAGTATGTATTTTAGAGCCACCATGAATAGTTATTATGATGAATTGAACATAAAAAGTATCAGGATTAAGTTAAAGTGAAGTTATGAAAAGGCCAAGTTAAAGTAATGTGTTTTCAGCAGTGTTTTAAAGTGCTCCATTGTATTAGCCTGGCGAATTCCTATTGGCAGGCTGTTCCAGATTTTAGGTGCATGGCAGCAGAAGGCCGCCTCACCACTTCTTTTAAGTTTTGTTCTTTGAATTCTAAGGAGATACTCAATTGAAGATTGTGGAGGACTGCCGGCTTCTAACTCCGGTCCTCACCCCCAGGCCGCCAGGAAGAGCTCTCCCGACAGCAGGATCGTGCCCCGAGTTCCAGCAGGGCATCATGGACCTTATAGAGATACCTTGAGGGCCGCTGGAAGTCGCTGTAGGGGGGCTCATAGGCTCATATGTGCCCTATAACCCGGGAGTACGTCATGGTCACGTGACAGGAAGAAATGACGTGCTCCCGGGTTGAAGAAAAGGACTGTTTACCCTGACCCGGAAGGAATAAGAAACTGTGGACTGGTTGGGCAGGAACACCTCCGGGTCAGGGTGTATAAAAGGTTTGGGGCAGTCACCCTTATAATATGGTATCCTGGCTGCAAAGTTGTCTTTATCAAATATACAGCACTAATGTGCATCCAACTGAGTCCAGAACGAGACTGAGGAAAAAGGGAAAAAGGGCAGGCTTTTAAAGGGGAAGACAGGAAGTGAGGTCATAAGGATCGGGCACATGTTCATCATTAATTGGATCAGGCCCGGACCTGACATCAGGGGGGCCGGAGCTGGTAAGGTCTCTTTCCATTGGTTCAGTCCTGGAAGTGATGTCAAGAGAGCTAGGTGGAGTCTCCCAGGAATGGTCTACAGGGAAGTGAGAAAAAGAGTCAGTGCACTCTGCCACATCCCGGCATGCCTCAGAACTGCCTTCACTCAAGCCCTTTAGCTGCCTCCCATGCGCACGTGTGTGACAGGATCTAAGGTTACAATTTGGAATATAAGGTGTCAGACATTCCGATATATAAGATGGGGCGAGATTATTTAAGGCTTTATAAACCATAAGCAGAATTTTAAAGTCAATCCTGAATGACACAGGCAACCAGTGTAGTGACATCAAAACTGGAGAAATGTGCTCGGATTTTCTTTTCCTAGTTAGGATTCTAGCAGCTGCATTCTGCACTAGTTGCAAATGATTTATGTCTTTTTTGGGTAGTCCTGAGAGGAGTGCGTTACAGTAATCTAGTCGACTGAAAACAAACGCGTGAACTAATTTCTCAGCATCTTTCAGTGATATAAGAGGTCTAACTTTAGCTATGTTTCTTAAGTGAAAAAATGCTGTCCTAGTGATCTGATTAATATACGATTTAAAATTCAGATTACAGTCAACAGTTACCCCTAAGCTTTTTACCTCCGCCTTGACTTTTAATCCTAATGTATCCAGTATTTCTAATAGCCTCATTGTATCCATTATTGCTAATCACTAAGATTTCAGTTTTCTCTTTATTTAACTTGAGAAAGTTGCTATTCATCCATTCTGAGATACAAGTCAGACATTCTGTTAGTGAATCAAGAGAATCGGGGTCATCAGGTGCTATTGATAAGTACAGCTGTGTGTCATCAGCATAGCTGTGGTAGCTCACGTTGTAACCTGAGATAATCTGACCTAACAGAAGCATGTAGATTGAGAATAACAGCGGACCCAGGATAGAGCCTTTTGGAACACCATATTGGATATCATGTGTCTTTGAGTTGTAATTACCACAACTAACAAAGAATTTTCTCCCTGTCAGGTAGGATTCAAACCAGTTTAAGACACTGCCAGAGAGGCCCACCCATTGACTAAGTCGATTTCTAAAAATATTATGATCAATGGTGTCAAATGAAGCACTCAGATCTAAGAAGATGAGAACAGATAAATGGCCTCTGTCTGCATTCACCCTCAACTCATTTACTATTTTAACGAGTGCAGTTTCTGTGCTGTGATTTGTTCTAAAACCCGACTGAAATTTATCAAGAATAGCATGTTTATTTAGGTGGCCATTTAACTGCATAATGACTGCCTTCTCCAGAACTTTACTTAAGAAAGGCAGGTTAGAGATGGGTCTAAAATTTTCAAGAGCCGAGGGGTTAAGATTATGTTTGTTAAGTAGGGGTTTAACCCCAGATGCCAGAGGGGACCGGAGGAGGGCTGGTGTCTCCTCCCGACCATGAGGGGGGCGACCGCCCTGGTTTTGTTGGTGGCCTCATTGTAGGGAACTTGGAAGCCCAACCCTGTAGGGGCCCATGGCCACCACCAGGCGATGCCCCGGTGCCTGAAGAACCCTGGAGCCCAGCACTGAATGGGGACAACCGGAGGACTTCCGGGTGCGCAGCCGGCACTTCCGCCACTCAGGGGCGTGTCCAAGGGGGAGTGCCGGGAAGCAGCTGGAGCCCATCCGGGGTGGTATAAAAGTAGCCGCCTCCCTGCATTCAAGAGCTGAAGTCGGGTGGAAGAGGACAGAGCTGGAGAGAGGAATGGAGGCGGCCAGAAGGAAGGCTTAAAGGACTGTGTGAGAGGCCCGGACTTTTGGGGAATCAGTGCTGGAGGCACTGGGTTGTGCACTGGACTTGTAAATATTGTATATAGTTGTGGTCAATAAATGAGTGTATTGGGTGAACAAACGTTGTCCGCCTGTCTGTGTCCGGGTCCCGTTCCACAATATATACACACATACATATACACGCATATATATATATATGTGTGTGTGTGTGTGTCTGTGTATATATATATATATATATATATATATATATATATATATATATATATATATATATATATATATATATAGTATGTGTGTGTGTATATATAATACCAGACCGGGCATTTAACACCTAGGCCTTCAGTAGTGCTCTGTCTGAATCAACCCGCCCCTCAAAAACTAGTTTATGGTTATAAAAACCATCTTAATATGCAGAAATACAGTATAAACAGTCATTGCATCACAGATAGGTTACTCCTGTAGCCACAATAAATGCCTTTATTGAATAGACAAACCAGGGGTGAACAAGTTCCTTTCTACTGCAGCTACAGCCATGACACACATAAAAAACATCAATAATAACTCATAAACTTGCAATATTATTTAGGAAAATCTCAACATTTTACTCACCAAAAATTTGGATTATTTGTAAACAAAATCCATCCTCCTCTCTTTCCTCAAAAACTGTTCAATTACTCTGTCGTACAGATTATCCGTGCGCTTCAGTTCCATCAAAAAGTCCCTTTCTATTGCCATCGAACCTGCCCTGTCGTATTTCTGGCATAAGTTTTAATTCACTTTAGGGCTGAAAATGTCCGCTTGACAGATGCAGTAGACACAGGAATGGTCACCGGCAAACATACCAATGTGTACAGCTGCCCCATGCTCTCATTCAAATTTTTCTGATGAAGGAAGTCAAGGAGATCAGTGGGAGATTTTCCTGCAAAATCATCCATGGCATACATTACAGTTAGCAGTGATCAAGTCGTTTTGTATTTTACCCGATGTCCCACTAAACACTTTATTGGTGGACAGGTGGTAATGTAAATCCGTGTTGCTCTCAGCAATGAGAGAAAGAAGCTCCACATACTTCCCTCTGTTATTGGATCCTGCGCTTTCATCGTGTCCCCGAAATGAAAGTTCCCGTTTGCCCAAAAAAATGACACAGTCTATCAGTCTTTTTAAGATTTCTCTGTTTTTCTTCAGCTTTTCGGTGTGGAGCTCCATTTCTCTGCGCACTTGCTCGTTCAGCTGTAGATCCACTCTGGTTTCCCCAAAAGTTTTGGAAAGCACCGTTACTTGTAACAAAATAGCTATTACACCATCCTATCCAATCAATGGGTCTTAATACAGTGATGTTGCCGTACACCTGCTAGGGGGCCCTACTGACACCAACTCAAAATCTGATTGGTTTAAGCAACAGTTTAATTGACATTTATTTTGTGTTAGAGGGCCTGCAGAATGGATTGTGAAGGCCTCCGGGGAGACTGACTTTGACTCTGCCGGGCAACAAATGATGGCTGAAATGTGATTGGTTAAATGCTTTAATACGAAAATACATGTCTGGAAGCAGCACAACCATCGGAAAAGCTATGAAAGGAAACGGCAGACTATTTGGAATTATTTAATAAGTATTAATGGACAAAATATAATTAACCTCAGTTTGGGATTCAGATATTTTTTTAGGCCAGCAGAGAAGGCCTTGCAGGCCCTGACGGCCCACAGTATATATGTGTATATATACACATATATATTATATATATATGTGTATGTGTGCGTGTATATATATATATATATATATATATATATATATATATATATATGTATATATATATATATTGAAATAGTTTTACTGTCAAATAATGCAAAGAGTACGTGACACGTGTTTTGCCCTAATTCTGGGCTCATCAGGCGTATGGGTGGTTACCTACCAGGTAACGCTTGTGGTTGGTCAGCAAGTCGGCTAACATCCGCCACGGTGCCCTCTTTCAGTTGAGAGAAACAGATCATAGAATGTTTGAAATAGTTTTACTGTCAAATAATGCAAGGAGTACGCAACACGTGTTTCGCCCAAATCCTGGGCTCGTCAGGCGTACACACTCACTGCACCCCCTCTCGGGAATCGAGCCTTGGATGTCAGCGCTAGAGGCAAAGCCTCTTGCGTTGCGCCACGTCGTGTGGTTCGTTTATTTGACAGTATGTAGATTGGAGTATATATATATATATTATATAGCAAAACTAGCAAAATACCCGCGCTTCGCAGTGGAGAAGTAGTGTGTTAAAGAAGCAATGAAAAAGAAAAGGAAACATTTTGAAAATAACATAACATGATTGTCAATGTAATTGTTTTGTCACTGTTGTGAGTGATGAGTGTTGCTGTCATATATATATATATACATACATATATATATCTACATATATACACATACATATACATACACACATACATACATACACACACATATATACACACAAATACATATATATATATACATACACACACACACATATATAAACATATATATACATATACATACATATCTACATATATACACACACAGCTATTTCGTATCAGTGCAATACGCTGCTTGTTAAAACGGATAACTCCCGCTCTTACGTGTGTTCGGCAAGGCAGCTGAAGCGCTGCATTATGGGATCTGTAGTTTATTGTGTTACCAGCGCTTCATATACCCGGGCCATTAATAACAATAATACAGTATATAAAATGATCTCGGGCGGATATAATTACACGGGCGGATGTGGCCATGCCCTTGAGTTTGACACATATGGACTAAATAGAACTTGAAAAGATATATTTTTTCAAATGTGATCGTGCAATTCAGATAGAGTTGACGCGCACTACAGCCTGCATGCCTCAATGAGTCATCCTCCCCTCGCTCTTACTTTTTTACCGTTCATCTAATGAATACACTGAGTATGGCTTTACCAAAACAATCATTGATGGCGAATAAAGTATCCATTATTCGAGTATGTAAATCGGGTATATATATACATATATATATATACCCGCGTATCACAGCGGAGACGTAGTGTGTTAAAGAAGCTATGAAAAAGAAAAGGGAACATTTAAAAAAGCGTAACATGACTGTCAATATACAGTAATTGTTTTGTGAGTTTTACTGAGTGTTGCTGTCATCAAGGATTTGATTATCATTATTTCTTTCAATCAGGTTCGTATTTGTAGGATGTGTTGTGTTCAAGTTACATTCCGTGTTTGTCAATCGTTGTAAAGATGACAGGTTTCATTTATCGAGTCGTTTCTTACTGCATCAATAAACAGCTCGTCTTCTTCTTTATCTGAGACCCGACACACTGCATGCACGGGTTTTTTTTACACTGTCTTCCTTTAGCGGGACATTGACTTTTTCCACCGTGTGCTTTGTTTCCGCAGTAGCTGGATTTATGAATATGCTTATCAGACGCTTCATATTTTTTGCTGCCTTTTCAATTGTGTAATTCGGTTTTTGTTCAGCGCTCTTTGGAACTGTTGCTTTTTGTCTGTGCACTGCGTCAGTTCACGTGAGCCGCTTCGGTGTACATACATCGAAGTTTCCTAGCTGTGCTGGTGCCATGTCGTGCTATGTCCATGGCTGTATTTAATGTTACCGAAGTCCCGGCACTTAAAACTTTCTCTCGCAGTTTCGCTGAGTTTGTGCCAAACACCACCCTGATCATCTCATCTTCCTCTGCATAAGCACAGTCCTTCACCCGTGAATATTTAGTGGGAGTTTGCTATTGGATTGCCGCTGACGGACGGCCTTATATGGGTAGGCACTAAATTACAAACGCCAGCGGCAGCCTGTCTATGAACTTAATTTAAAGTTTAGGTTTACATCGTGCTTTGTTTCCAAGTAGAACTCATGAATATGGTTGTATATGTCACTCGCTCGCTTCTTATTGTTTCACAGCCTTCTCAATTATATAATGCATGTTTTCTTCAGCGCTTTTTGGGCCTCTTCCTGGTTTTCTACGTACTGCGTGATTACGTGGAAGGCGTGATGATGTCACACGAAACTCCGCCCCCACGGGTTTCAAGCTCATCTCCATTACAGTAAATGGAAAAACAGCTTCCAGTTATGACCATTACGCGCAGAATTTCGATATGAAACCTGCCCAACGTTTGTAAGGAAGCTGTAAGGAATAACCCTACCAAATTTCAGCCTTCTACCTACACGGGAAGTTGGAGAATTAGTGATGAGTCAGTCAGTCAGTCAGTGAGTGAGTGAGTGAGTGAGTCAGTGAGGGCTTTGCCGTTTATTAGTATAGATACCGCGCTTCGCAGCGGAGAAGTAGTGTGCTAAAGAAGTTGTGAAAAAGAAAAGGGAACATTTTAAAAATAACGTAACATGATTGTCAATATACAGTAATTGTTTTGTGAGTGTTATGAGTGTTGCTGTCATCAAGGATTTGATTATCATTATTTCTTTCAATCAGGTTCATATTTGGAGAATGTGTTGTGTTACATTCTGTGTTTGTCAACCGTTGTAAAGATAACAGGTTTCATTCATCAATTCCTTTCTTACTACATCAATAAACATGAGACATCACACACTGCATGCACGGGTTTTTTTTACACTGTCTTCCTTTAGCTGGACATTGACTTTTTCCACCGTGTGCGTCACTCGCTTCATATTCTTTTTCTGCCTTCTCAATTGTGTAATGCGTTTTTGTTCAGCACTCTTTGGTGCTGTTGCTTTTTGTTTGCATACTGCGTTCACAGTCAGTTCACGTGAGCCACTCGGAGTACTTGCATTGAAGGTTCTCAGCTGTGCTTGTGCTATCTCGTGCAATGTCCACGGCTTTATTTAATGTTAGCTAAGAACCGGCACTTAAAAGTTTCTCTCGCAGTTTCGCTGAGTTTGTGCCAAACACCACCCTGACCATTTCATCTTTGTCTGCATAAGCACAGTCCTTCACCCGCGAATATTTAGCGGCAGAGTGTTTCTATTGGATTGCCGCTGACGGACGGCCTTATATGGGCAGGCACTCAATTACGTGGGAGGCGTGACGATGAGGGATGCAACTCCTGCTCACACGGCGACCGAGCTGCAGGCTATGGCCATATATATGTACATAAGTAGGTTCCAGTTATGACCGTTCCGCGAAGAATTTCGAAATGAAACCTGCCTAACTTTTTGCCTAAATTTCAGCCTTCTACCTACACGGGAAGTTGGAGAATTAGTGATGAGTGAGTGAGTGAGTGAGTGAGTGAGTGAGTCAGTCAGTCAGTCAGTCAGTCAGTCAGGGCTTTGCATTTATTAGTATAGATTTAATGACCACCGGCTGTGTCTGTATTGTGGTATAGCTGCATCTGTAATTCTGCAAAGATATTTTTTATATAAGAATGCAAATTGCCTTTGTCTTGTTGATTTAGGCAAAAAAAAACTCAGGGTCTTAAATCACTAGATTTAAATGAAAATGACATTTGAAGAAATGTTTTCATGCTCATCTGATCTTTAGGTTTCTAATGAGTTGTAAAAGAAGCATTGTCATCCCGGCGAACACTTTAATCAGTAGAGAATTGATGCAACATTGAATTGCGGTCACTACTCAATGGCATTAAATTATAATCAACGCTGACCTTGCCTTCTAAGGAGTGCCTGGTCAAATCAAAATAGAAACATTAATTACATATCAGTACAAAACTGTCAAAAACATTAAGCAAGCACTCTGTCGACTGCTTTTGGTGCGCACCACATGTGCACCTATCCATTTATGCAGAACATGGGTGAAGGATTGTTACAGCATGTTTAATTTATCCATTGTTCATTAGTCTGTTGCCTTTGTTCTTTGCACCACTTTGCTCACAAATGTCAAAATGTGATTTTTTACAAAACAATTTGACTTTGTTATTCAATTCTGAAAGAATTTCCAAAGGACTGCTGTTGATATAATCATTGGCCTTTGTCCTCATTAAAACTTCCATTCAAGTAATCAGGGTTATCTTGACATTTTATTCATTGAATTTAAATATTTGTTGTGACTTCAGGATCCAGAAAAATAGCCCTTTGCTTATGAAGCTTTTATTGTTTCCTCTAAGTCACTGTATATGACAACTTTGTCACTGAGGCTGTTGTTAAGTGTGTAGCAAAACTGCCAAAGCTAGTAATATTTAAAGGCAAGAAGACCTGCCAGCATTCTGCATACAACTCAGTGAGCACATCAATGTTGATTAATCAACTCAGTGGTATGGTGGTAAATACTTTCAAAGGTCTGAGCTCACATCTCCCTCATTGTATGTGTGTAGTTAGCATGTTCTACCTATGGAATTATTCAGGCTGTTTTAGATTTCCTTCTTTTCTTCTGTGTACACTGCCTAGCAACTCTAAGTGTGTGTGACTGTGGATGTATATAATTACAGTAGGATATAATTGTGTGTAGACGTCTCTAATGTAAACATTATCTTATTATATTGCTAATAATATTTGCCCATATTTTGCTAATAACTAGCACTTTTCATGTCGTACAATATCAATATCAGTCAAATAATTGGATATTGGTGCCACGTCTGGCTTGACCATTGAGGTACCCTCTAACATTGTCATCATCTGACAAAATAAAGCAATATAGATTTAAACGCTTAGTAAACTGAGTGCCTCACAATCACCCTTTGCTCAGGAAACTCTATTAGCTATGAACTACCTGAATTGGAATGATAACACCTGTGACAGTTTAGGGCTTTCTCGCTCCCTTGTACCTTCAGACCACACGTCAAACACCGGATAAATGTCCAAATAATTGATTTATTACAATAATAAAGTGCACAAAGCACACTCCTCTCCACAATTCTCAATAAACAATACAATCACAATCCTCCACTCTCAGAAGCTTAGCCACCCTGCCTCCCAACTCAGCTCGTCCGTCTGGGATTTCCCAGAGTCCTTTATAGTCCTTGACCCAGAAATGTTTGTTCTTCAGTCCATGTGACTTTCTTTCACTTCTGGGTCAGGTAAAAACTCCTTTTCTTTATCCCAGAAGCACGTCATTTCTTCTGTCCATGTGACTGGGACGTACATCTGGGGTGTAGGGAAAATAGTCCCTGGGCCTCCCTGCAGTGACTCCTGGTGGCCCCCATGGTATCCAGTAGGGCTGTGCATTAAAAGTCCACTGTCCATAATTCCCTGCTGGCATTCGGGGCACCTCTATGCTGCAAGGAGGGCTCCATCTGGCAGCCTGGGGGTATTGACTGGGATGAATGGCCAGCCATATCTCACAAACCTCAAGTTTAGAGTTAAATTGCTTTGAGGTGAAAAAGGACAAGCTACAATAACTCAAACAGAATACATATGCTAAACATGTGGCACGACTGGAACTACATCCTGAATGTCTGGTAGCAGATCCACTTTTGTTATGGAGAGAGACAACAAAAAAATTTTCCAGAGCTGCTTCCAAAACCTCAGTGCCATCTGAAGTTGTATTGATCACTGATAGCATGACTGTTAACAAACTGCAAAAGAAGCATGGCATTTACAGTAACTACAGTACATTGTTGGCAATTAAGTACCAGTTCATCTATGCTTGTGCATGTTATAAACAAAAGTGCACACGGTCTATATTAACTTTTTATTCATTCTTATGTTCAATAAAGTTGATTTGTTCTCTGCACAATTCAAATTAAGATGTTATTTCTGTTCATTACTTAATATTTATTAATTAATAAACACAATGACTTTAATTGCATTCAAATTATGAGACATGTATATCAGCCAGCCTAATTAATCTTATTCATTTTTCTTTATTATTTATTTATTTATTCTTTTTAGTGGCTATCCAGATATGTTTTCATTAATGCTTGTAGATACTTGAATGTAAAAATTAGTCAGAATGTACATCTTTTGGATTCAAGAGAGGATTGATTGGATCACTGAAAGAAATTGAGATAATTTCATTTTTAAATTAAGTCATTCATTAAGAGCTTTTTGTTTCAGTTTTTTGTTTTAGATTAAACAAATCAGGATTTGATTTCAGCTTTCGATGTAATTTGTTTAGCAATATTTCTATTGACAAATATTATGTTCCTTTTTGATGGAAATTAACTTAATAATGTAATGTTGCCACCACAATGCTGGACAGTAAGGATGGCATTGACTGAGTGATTTGCAGTTTTGGGTTTGCACCAAATATGACTCATATTTAGACCTGGAAAACCACAAAGAATTTCTTACATTTTTATCCTTTGATTTATATACTTTGTTTGCAGTGTTTCAAGTTTATTGACATATACAGGACAACTTTATTTAGACTTCAGGAAAAATTGAAAGTTGGTGGTTGTTTTGTATTGGTAGAGTAATATTTTACTCTACTTTCCCCTTTTGTATTATTAATATGTAGCTTTTGTCAGAATGCCTCAAATCTCACAGACTTACCACTGTTTATAAGGTATTATACCATATAACTTCTCCCCATCTTCCCTTCTACATTTATAACCTCAGGCAATTAGGTGTAGTAAAAGACAAGCAGGAGTTAAGTTACACTTTAAATAATGTATTATTGATAATATTCATAAATAATAACAATATGCAAAGTACATTTGAATATAGGCAACCATACAACCTGATAAATATTGTTGTGTAGTTTCAGGCAGCTCAAAGACTTGTTTGTTACTTAAAATGTCTCTAGTTCATTTGTAGTCAGCTTTCTTCAGAACAAGCCACATGCCTGTCTCAATATGGCTGCTGAGCTGTGCTCTTCATTATGTTGTCCTTTTCAGTTCATGGTGTGTGAGATGGTCTTTCATCAGTGTGGTAAAAGAGAGAGAGAGGGGGTAAAGTAAGAAAATTTATAGATTTTCTGTCCAACCCCTACAGCCAATAGGGTGTCATGGTACTTAAAGGCTTCTGATACAAGCCAGTTCCAAACAGTCATACTTCAAACCAATGGGGGGACAGAATACATTCACAACTACCCTCCAAACCATATAATGGGTAAAGATTGGCAGTTAGACAGCCTGGCATTCCTGTGGGGGTTGACTGTGAGACTCCAGCAGAGAAATATTGGTCAAACTTGTTTGAGGCACTTCCTCCAACCCTGCCATAAAATTCACTTTCCTGACTTAGTCCTAGAGGAGAATCCAGACTAAAAAGATAAAGAATTAAAAAGAATGTAAAAAATAAAAGTAACAATCCAATGTGCCCATATCCTTATTACAAATTAGTAATCCACAGCACATAAAATGCCCAAATGTTACAAGATGTCTTGGAAAAATTAGGACGTTTCTGCACAATCCTAAAACCAGAATAACACCAGAAAAGCCAAGAGGTACAAAAAAGTATGTTTATTACAAAATTATTAAACCACATAGGGATGAACAAATCCAGTGAGCAGAACAAGACATAAAAGAACAAGGGAGCCATAAATGTCCTGCCTCTTTCGTCCTAGATACAGGTATGTATTGATTTCCTAAGTACTACACAAACTGACTTACCAAGTTGCCACCGTCATGTTGTATCTTTCACTTCCTTTTTCATCTCTAATATCTCATATCAAATCTTCTCGTCCTAACCAGTTCAGTGCTTTCCAGCTTCACTTGATCCATCACACCAGTTGTTTCTGGTTTAGGGCAGTTTTAAAATGTCTGGTTCACTTCTGGTCATTGCTTAGAATGGCCTTTTGGGGGCATTTCCTTTGCTCAAGGCAGCTGGCCAAGGTTCCACCTAGTGCTTTCTGGTGTCCTTGCACCCTTAAGCCTTCCATACACCTTAAAGAGCCTGTTCTCCCAGACAGGACTCCATTGGCCCTGTGCTCTCTACCAACCTGGAGGTGTTGCCTCAATTGACTTATCCTATATGACCTCGGTGTCTTCAAATTATCAGGCAGCATGGGCAATTGTTGGGTTGCCTTGTTCCAAATATTCTGCTAGGGCATTGTGTTCACCGTGGACGTTCTATCTCTCCTTGTATAGCAGTGGCCCTGTGTACACCACTGCTGGTGCACACCCATCACTCAACTGAGCTGTCTCCAGATGGTTTACAGTTTACGAGGCCCTTTTGTAGGTTCCATCTTTCTCTCATTTTATGACCAGGACCAAACACTAAAATAAAAATGTGAGATTCAAATTCACCAAGTTTAGATACCACACCTGTTCATGTTTTATTTGGGGGTCTGTATTTTTTGCATGTAATTACCTGAAATATCATAAGTTACATAAAATATGAATACATAATTTAAAAATGTTAAACAGTATTTACTGTATTTAGTTTATTATTCATTGTATTATTGGAAAAGCTGAGTGTTATATTTGTGTGAATAGTGAAACTTGTTCTGGTCTTCTTGCACATTACTTATCTGGTTTACATTAACTCTGATTTGCAAGACATCATACTATTACAGAGTGGAATAAAAGTTTCATTTCCAAGTAAAATACACATTTACATGATGTGTTTAAGTAGTCTTTTTTAATTGCTAGAAGTACTTTTTAAAGAATTGTCTGAATTAGCAGTTAGCTTAGTTTTTTAAATACCATTGTTTGTAACTGTTGTTTCATAAATAATACTTGTCACGCATGCACATCCAAGGTTTGACTTTCAAAGTAAGCACTAACACTTTGGGAAATAAGGAGGCACAGTCACTGACAAGATAATCTCCTTTTTCTCCCACAGCCCTGAAAAACTGCCCACATAGGGAAATTGACCTGTCCTTCTGTTCTCGCTACTGTAAAACCAAGACACTCCTAGCATAGCTTGTCTCATTCCGGAGAGAGCAGACCAATGATCGGAACCCCCACCTGAATAGTGATGCACTCAAGAGAATACTGATTCTTCTTGTTTACTCCTTTGTTCTTGCTGCTTTTTGCTTGCCTTTATTTGACTCGCCATCAAGCACTTGTTTACATTTTTGGTCTTTGTAAATATTTAAAGGTGGAGATCCGGTTGGTGCCCCAAACATTTCCTCTGTGACCTGTGTTCCAACAGTTGACAACATACTGCATTAAAATTCCCCACTAAAAAAACTGAATTTGATATTGTAACTGTACCTGTGAAACTCAGTGAAAGTTGACCGAGTTTTCAACATCTTTAATTTGTAGGAACCAAACTTGGATGGGGGTGTTATATTCATAGGAAGCAAAAAATGACAGGAAACATAATTTTAAGCCTCTGACAACAAATAACATGCAAGTGTTAGTACACTGCATATTATTAATTGTTCACATTCTATTTGAAGGGTGCCTGATCCTACAGGAACACTTTAAGAAACATTCTGTATCAGTTTTATTGCAGGTCTTGCTGCTTGCGAGTACAATATTTAATTTGGTTTGTTTTTTGTTTTTTTTTATTAATTTTATTACAATCCATACAAAGCAATCAAGTTTTTACAAAAAGAAAAACTGAGTTAAGAACAGATCGATCCCCACCCTGAGAGAGAGAGCAAGCCAAGCGTTAAATTTTAAGGCTTGTAAACATACCTAAATTAATAAATTCTCTGTGCTTTATGAACTTATTTTAAAATATTACTGATTAGATCCTGCCATGTTTTGAAAAAAGTCTGTACAGATCCTCTAACTGAGTATTTGATTTTTTCCAATTTCAAATAATATAACACATCGGTTTCCCACTGACTTAAAAGAGGAGAGTTTGGGTTCTTCCAGTTTATCAGAATAAGTCTGCGTGCCAACAGTGTAGTGAATGCAATCACAATTTGTTTGTCTTTCTCCACTTTAAGACCCTCTGGAAGAACCCCAAACACAGCTGTTAATGGGTTAGGAGGGATTGTGAGTCCAAGGCTGTCTGAAGGTAATTAAAATTTTTTGTCCAGAATAATGTTAATTTGGTGCAGGCCCAGAACATGTGACCTAGTGAGGCTGGGGCTTGGTTGCAACGTTCACAGGTTGGATCATGCCCTGGAAACATTTTGGAGAGTTTTAGTCGAGACAGATGTGCTTGATATATAATTTTGAGTTGTATAATTGTATGCTTTGCGCATATGGAGCTTGAGTGAATTCTCTGCATTGCTACTTTCCACTCCTTTTCTGATATATTAATTGAGAGATACTTTTCCCAGTGTCCTCTTGGATCTTTGAAAGGAAGGGATTGTAAAATGATTTTATATATTGTAGAGATGGAGTCTAATTCCTTGAGATTGAGCAATATTTTTTGGATGAGGGTGCAAGATGAGGAAAATCTGGAAGGTTCTGTTTAACAAAGTTCCTGATTTGAAGATAGTGAAAGAAATGTGTAGCTGGAATGTTAAATTTGGAATGTAATTGTTCATAGGATGCAAAGACGTTGTCTATATAAAGATCTCTAAGCAAGTTAATTCCAAATTTTTTCCAGATATTAAAAACTGCATATGTTTGTGAAGGTTGAAAGAGGTGGTTCTCTTGCAGAGGTGCCACAGATAGAAGCTTCTCCGTCTTAAAATGCTTTCTACATTGGTTCCAGATTCTAAGTGAGTGGAGCACAATTGGGTTATTAGTGTATTGCCGATAACGTGTGTTTATTGGAGCACAGAGCAAGGAATACAAAGAAGTACTGCAGGATTTTACTTCTATTGCGGTCCAAGCCTGTGTATGTTCTTCTATTTGTGTCCAGGTTCTTATCGCCTGTATATTTGCTGCCCAGTAATAAAACTGGAAGTTAGGTAGAGCCATGCCGCCTTCTGCCTTTTGTCTTTGTAGGGTCGCTCTTTTGATGCGTGGATGTTTTGAATTCCAAATAAATGAGGTTATTGTTGAATCTAATTGCTTAAAGAATGATTTATTAATGTATATTGGGATGTTTTGAAATAAAAAGGAGCTTAGGAAGAATATTCATCTTAACAGTGTTAATTCTTCCAGCTAGTGTGATATGAAGGGTTGACCATCTATGCAAGTCTTGTTTAATTTTCCATGCAGACGGCAAAATTTTGCTGATAAGAGCTTTATGTTTACTTGTGATGTTTACCCCTAGGTATTTAAACTGTTCTGCAATGATAAAAGGTAGGGTGTCTAATCTAATATTATATGCTTGAGAATTCACTGGAAAGAGTACACTTTTATTCAGATTAATTCTGAGACCAGAGATCTTTTGAAATTCTGTGAGTGCTGCTAAGACTGCAGGCACAGAATTTTCTGGGTCCGATATATACAGTACCATGTCATCTGCATATAATGAGATTTTCTGTTCCAGTCCTTCTCTGCTAATCCCCTTTATCTGATCAGTATTTCGACAATGTATTGCCAGTGGTTCAATGGCAATGCAAACAGCAGCGTGACAAGGGCATCCTTGTCTAGTGCCACGTTCTAGTTTAAAGTAGTCTGAGCAAATGTTATTGATGCAAACTGAAGCTTCTGGGTTAGTATACAGTAATTTAATCCATGCACAAATGTTCGGGCCAAACCCAAACTTCTCCAATGTAGTAAAAGGTATTTCCATTCAATCATGTCGAATGCTTTTCTGCATCCAATGATAATAATATTTCTGGGGTGTTTGATTTAGTTGGTGAGTATATTACATTAAACAGGCGTCGAAGATTTGAAGATAAGTGTCGGCCCCTAATAAATCCAGTTTGGTCTTGTGATATTACGAGGGAGCACTTTCTCCATCCTTCTAGCTATGATTTTAGAGAGTATTTTAACGTCGTTATTCAGAAGTGAAATTGGTCTGTATGATGCACATTGTAATAAGTCCTTATTTTGTTTTGGAAAGACAGTGATTAGTGCTTGGCGAAAGGTTTGTGGAAGAGATTGGTTATCTCTGGCTTCTGTAAATGTTGCTAATAGGAGGGAGCTAGCTGAGCGGAGAATTTCTTGTAAACCTCTGCAGGGTAGCCATCAGGGCCTGCTGCTTTTCCACCTTGGAGTGACTTTATAGCATCTAGTAATTCTGATAATGCCAGAGGTTTATCAAGTTCCTCCACACTAAAAGCGTCAATTTGTGGTATCTGTAATGTATCCAGAAATGCATTAGATTGTATATTGTCTTCTTTAAACTCAGTAGTATATAGGGATTTATAGTAGTCTCTGAAAGTGTGCATTATATTTTTGTGTTCGATGATTTTATCTCCGTTCGTTTTAGTGATTACCGAGATTGCGTTGCACTTCTTGCTTGTGAATTTGTTGAGCTAAAAGCTTATTAGCTTTCTCTCCATGTTCATAATAATGATGTCTGGATTTGTAAATTAGTTGTTCAGTTTCTTTAGTTGTCAAGAGGTTTAATTCTGAATGTAGAGCCTGCCTCCTCCTATGTAGAGTCTCGCTTGGTAGTGTGGCATGTTCTTCATCTATTTTAGTAATTTCGCTTTTTATCTCTGCTACTTTCTTGGCTTCGGATTTATTTCTGTGGGAAAGATATGAGATAATCTGTCCTCTTAAGAAGGCCTTAAGAGTTTCCCAGAGTATTCCTGCAGAGATCTCAGGGGATGTATTTGTCTCTAGAAAGAATTTGATTTGTTTGGATATAAATTCCGTACAATTCTCGGGTTGAGGCGCCATCTGCGGGGTGAGTGTATGGGGCTTAGTAATTACAGCTCCAAGATCATAGGTGCATGGTCCGAAATAACAATAGCATCGTATTTGCAAGATTTAATCTTAGGCAAGAAGTTATTGTCTATAAAGAAGTAATCAATCCTTGAGTAGCAGTGATGTACTGGTGAGTAGAAAGAATATGTTCTTGAATTTTTAATTTTAAATAATTAATTTAAACTGATCTCCTAAATGCTCCTAGACCAATGACCTATGAATGTTTAACTTTCAAAGGTGGTATTTCCATAACATTGCACTGTTGTAATTAGTATCAAATGGTTGCACAGAGATTACCTATTAAAAGGTACAGCAGAACTTTATTGCTTTTTATTCTGCTACATGTAATATTGTTATTTGTAAGATTAGATTTATTATTCCATTTATGATTTTTTTCTGACCCCTGCTCAGAAATGTTTACACATTTTGAGTTATTGCTTTGGTTTCTGGATTAATTATTCTCATTTGCTAAAGGCAAAAGAATGTATACTTAATGCCAATGGGTCATGGCCCAACCTAATGACAATGTTGTGCAAAATAACTAATAAACTACCTTTGAAAATTTTATTTATTAGTAAAATACCTACCCAGCTTTTCTTAATACCTTTTCAAATTTTCAATCGTAAGCTTAGTGCAATTTCTTATCTAGGTAAATCTGGCTTATTTTAGTATATGAAATTGCCTTTGTGACCGGTACTGCCAGTTTGTTACCAGTTGGTAGAACTGGCTCAATTGACCCTGCAGTGTTCGAGGCATACCCTTGGGCTTCTGTGTGCTTGTGCACTCTGTGCTTCTTATTTTTCAGTAAGACTAGAAGACTGGGGCTTTTATCCACCTTATTCTCAGCAGAAATTGTGTTTTTGCATTTCCAGATTAAGTTTTTTCCCGAGCCAAGCCTATGAAGTGCAAGTCAGTGATGAGTTACCAAAAAATCCCCTACTGTTTGCTACATTAAAGGCTGTGAGACAAAACTAAGGGAAAAAGCAGACTTGTGAGAAAGAATAATTTGAATTAAGTCAATCGAACAAAATGTAACCCAATACAGACGCTAAACTGTAAGAGTATATTCTTGTAAGACAAATGTACTAAACTAACTTTTAAGGTAGCTTTTGAAATTGTATAACCAATTATTATGTGTGATGATCATTATGTGCTACTTCGCGGTTCACTTTTTGCGGATTCACGACTTCGCGGGTATTTAAATATAGTAGTAGTATTTCCAAGTCTAAGAACAACAAAACAAGTTCGGTGTTTAAGTGCGTTGTAACACGGGCTGGGATTGGTACATGGGAGGGAGACAACAAATCACAGCTTCCCGCTTCCCGCCCGTGATTGGTGCTTTGACTGATGCTCAGATCCCACAGCACCTCCCCTTGTCTCTCTGTCGCGGCCATTTCGCTTCAAGCTTTCTCGCTGAGTGGTTTACTTTACACTGTACTGTGTGTGATTTTTTGTGGTTTCTTTGTGTTGAACTTCGCTTCAATTTTCACCCCCTGCAATGACTCCCAAACATGCTCCTTCTTCCAAGGCTGGTGCTGAGCCTAAATGCCAATGAAGAATGATGACGATCGCTGAGAAGGTGAAACTTCTGGATATGTTGAAGGAAGGGAGAACGTTTGCGGCTGTGGCTGCAGACTGGCTAAGGATCTGCAAGAGTGGTCACAGGAATGGGAGGACGATATGGTTCGATCGGTCCAATTTGGCAACAAGGTCGACGACGTCATGACTGCCTACAAGCTGCTCTTTGACCGGAAAAAGAAGCAGTGGCAGCAACTGCCGATCACAATGTTTTTGCAGCCTCGCAAAAAAGAGCCAGTTCCTACTATTACTACGGATACACCTTCGGAAACTGTGGAAGAGGTGCCCCAGGAAATGGCACCGCCGTCTGAAGAGACGTAAAATACAGTCATCGGCTGCGCAGTAAAAGTCATCATCACCTTCATCGTCATCATTTTTACTGAACAGCATATTCATCACCATCATCACGTCATATATAGGTATGTGTACTTCGCTATACAGTAACTGTAAACTTATTTACCGATTTCATATTGCTTAACAGTTGTTCCTGTTATTAATAGAGTAAAGGGTGGGTTGTAAACAGTATAGGAAGGGTTTAAAAACATCCAAATACATGTTAAATGATTAAAAAAAATATATGGTGTCCCTACTTCGCGTAAATTCAGTTATTGCGGCCGGCCTTGGAACCTATCTCCCGCGATAAATGAGGGATTACTTGTAATAAGAATGTGCTGTGCATTAACCAACAGTATAACATTAATCCTTTTATAGGCTGAAAAAAGATTTTTAAATTGTAACTACCATATAGCCGTTGAAGTTTTGCAACCCTGATGGTGCTGAAGAATAGGGATGTACATTTTTTGCAAAGTGCTGTCTCTGTAAAACTAGCCATAGCTGAATTGCATAGCCTAAGTTGGATGGGGAACCTGGGACTTAGGGTGTGCTGACAGTTCCTCTTATCTAAAGACTACCTCGTACTTCAGCACATACTGATTTAATGTGTCATCTTAAGCTACTTGTAAACTCTGCGTGACCTCAAATTGAACTGCCATACTTCCTCTTTTTGTTTAGTAAACAAACTGGTATAAAACTGAGCTAACTTCCTGCTTTCTACAGGCTGTTTGATCTGACTGTCAGTGGAACTGTGCTGACAGGTGCTGCAGCCTCTCTGCTCACCAAGAATAACGAAATTCCTTTTTACTTTATATTGGTGTTCGTTTCCTGTCGTTCCTGGCTTTCAGCGACCACACTTGATACAAGGAATGTTTCAGACACAAGATATTACACTGATTAGAAAGAGGCTAGTGGCATCTTTTAATCTTTTTCTGTCACTGTCTGCAGTTTTAAAAAGCAAACAAAGAAACTACACATGTGTTCCTTCCATATCATAGAAAAGAACCCAACAGAAGGCAATCAATACCCAGGAAAGCAGGCTCAGGGATGAATCCCCTGTTTCAAAAAATGTTTGTTAATAAGCAAAGTCTGAACAGTTTGACAGTCTTGCATTGTTCAGCATGGACTAGGTCAGCTTATTGTTATATTCTTCATGCCCTGATTTGTGTGTTAACTGCTATGTATTGGTTATGTGGCGTTTGCTGCATGAATATTGATTTGAGTGTCTGATGTCCTTACACTGATTTTGGATTTGGCATTGAATACTTGATATTGAGGCATTATTTAACAACCAGTAACGGTGTACTGCATTCGTTTGCTCAGAGGTTGATGTGCTTGGTGCTTCCTGAGCAGGTCTTTCCTCCGCCCTAGCAGCCCACTTCTTCTCTTCTTTCGTCTGTATCTTTTTGTGTTAAAACTGATTACGTCAGTGTTTGTGTTGCAATTACTTAGTATATTTTCTTTAATTTTTCACTTAAGCTGGCACTCAAGTCTTCAATCCACCTCAAGAATGATTTAAGGTATGAAGAGGTAGAGGAAGAGATGGTGAAGGTGGTAGGGATGAGAACGGCACCCATACGCATGCACCACATGGCCGTCCTGCAGCCGAGAATTGATTCTACAATAAAATAAAATTAAAATAAAGAGGAATAACCTTGGGGGTCAATCATCACCCCGAAGGCGGACAGTAGAGGTCACATAGTATATTTGTACCAAATTTCAGGTCAATAGTTCAAACGGTTTGTGAGCTACAGGTGATTTAAAATCCTGGACAGACAAATGAATAGCCACGGTAGTGTATCTATACTAATAAAAGGCAAAGCCCTCACTCACTCACTCACTGACTCATCACTAATTCTCCAACTTCCTGTGTAGGTAGAAGGCTGAAATTTGGCAGGCTCATTCTTTACAGCTTACTTACAAAAGTTGGGCAAGTTTCATTTTGAAATTCTACGCGTAATGGTCATAACTGGAACCTATTTTTCTCCATAGACTGTAATATACGTTAGCTTGATGGCTGTGGGGGGGCGTGACATCATCACGCCTCCCACGTAATCACGTGAACTGACTGTGACCGCAGTATGTAGAAAAGAAGGAAGAGCTCCCAAAGAGCACTGAAAAAAAAACGCCAAATACTTTATTCACGAGATACAAGTTTAATGAGAAGACACGAGGTATAAACAAGACTTTGGATCACTTTGTAACAGAGTTAAAATTGCTGTAGCGAGAAACTTAACATTAAATAAAGTCGTGGACATCGCAAGATCGCACGAGATAGCACAGGCACAGCTCAGAAGCTTCGATGCATGTACTTCGAGTGGCTCACGTGAACTGACTATGAACGCAGTACGAGAAAGCAAGACCTCCAAAGAGCGCGGAGACTTTTGATCATGTGAACGTGTCTGCAAAAAGTGGCGTTTCCTGCACTGCAAAAATACTACAATAGTCGGGCATGCGCGCGTAGCTGTCCCAGCCTTTGAGATGCTGACTGAGTGCTTCTGCCTTAAGTGAAAGTAAACACTAGTAATTTTTTTCCTCCTTCCCATGAGCTATAGCCCAGACAACTGTAAACACGGGATCCCATTTCTAGACTGCGGCAAACTAATATTAAGGCGCTTCGCACTTTCTTTTGCACGTACACTATTATGAGGTCGCGGAAGACACGCACAGGAGTGGAGGACCGACAGTGCCATCCCAGCCGGTTAATGGCAGGGACGTCTCACCAGTCTACACAAGACCCACCGCGACGGTCCCCAAAAGGCGCTCATATCGTCAGCGAAGACATCTCTCTACACTATAGAAAAGAAAAACGCAACTTTCCTTTCTTTACACCTTTTTTCCTTTTATCCCAAACCAAAGCCTTTCTCTCTTAACACTGCAGAGGACACAAAACTAATTTTCTTTAATTGCTGGTAAGGCACATTACCAGAGGCAGAAATTTGGACGTTCACACAGAAAATGTAATTTCTATACCACAGCCGTCATGTAGCGCCTTTCAAAAGGGATCTACTACCGAGAGATGATCCATATACATTTTAGCTGCTGTTAGTACTACTTACCTGTTGTGTTACACAGTCTTTAAAATGTAGTTTACCCAAAACCACTCCAGTAGTGCTCAATGTATCTTTACTTCTTAAAACGTTAATGTTTTACTGTTTAATAACTTATAGACTACATTTTACTTTTTTTCCCTTGCACTCAGTGACCAAAGCTATACACACACATATAGACACATACATATATGCATATATATATACACATATATATATACCTGTGTGTATTTATATATATATATATATATATATATATATAAACACACACACACATACATACATACATACATACACACACACACACATATATAATTGTGTGTGTGTATATATAATGTAGATAGGTATGTATATATATATGTGTATATGTATACGGATATGTATATATATGAACATATGTATGTGTATATATGTATGTATATATATATATATATATATAAATATATATATGTAGACTCAAACCGATTATGAACGCACCAATCCAAGCTGTGAGAAAACACTAAAAAGGAGGCGTGTCAGACATCGTAGTACATTTTCTGATGCTGCCGCCAAATACACAAAACAATTATTTTGACAATCATGTTACGTTATTTTCAAAATGTTTCCTTTTCTTTTTCTTTACTTCTTTAACACACTACTTCTCCGCTGCGAAGTGCGGGTATTTTGCTAGTTATATATAAAGATGTTCTTTGGTGGTTGTACTGTTGATGTGACAAGATATGTTAGATGATAGATGATTTTATTGGCCTCACTTTATCAAAACTGGTACTGGTAGCCTAATCCATTGACAATGTAGAACTCACACCTCCTCACACAATGTTTATCGTTTGTGTTTGAGTAAAATCTCCATGTTATGATTGCATAATCAAATTTGTTCATTTTTTCATTTGAACATTTTCATGCCAAAATCACCAATGCTTGATATATGCAATAATAGAGTACAATTGTTATTAAAGATCTCAGCCAACATGCATGGTTACTGATACTCATTTGAAATGACAAAAAAATCAATCAAGATTTATGAGATGCAAAAGCTTAGTCAAATGCAGTTCATAGTTAGCCTTCACAATTTCTAAAACAATAATCTTAGCAGAAAATACATTTGTTTTCAAGATAATTTTATTTCCTTGCCATCAAATAAATATTTTCCTGTTCTATTTTTCTGGGTACAGTATATTTCAGTTGCGCTTATTTCTGGAGTTGGTTTGAGCTGTACTGTAAACTTTCCTTCTTTGTAGACATGAACTGACATTTTAGTGATGCTGCTGTTCTTCTCATCTACCAAATCTGCCAAGAGGGATTACATTCACTGCCATAGCCAAGTCCTGGATTTACAGTCTTGCTGTGCAACTTTAGGCCACAACATGTATTCTGTGTTGTTCACGCTGGCTATTAACTGTACTGGCTGCTAAGCATGGGATCACAGCAATGACTTGCCATGTAACAGCACAGCATATACAAATGCAGAAGCCTGTTATGTCAAAGAACCTTTAGAGAGCTTGTCAGGGACTGTACACAATTGCAGTTTGCTTCAGAAAGGTCTTGTGTGTAGGAGTTTAAATAAAATGTCACCAGTTTTACCTAGGGAGCTGTCAAAAGGTAGGATGTTATTGATTAGACTCAGCTCTGGAATAAAATCTTTGCTAAAAATGCAAAACATAGCTTTATTGTTCCAAGACTGAGCAAGTGAATTTGTTCAGATGGTAAGCAAAAGCTAGATCTCATGATCAAATTAAAATTTCCACTAGAATAAAAATCAGTAAATAATGCCCATTTTAAATTAAATATTTGCTTTGCTTTGAAGGTGTGCAGAAGGCTTATTTCAGCTGTCATGGAAGGAAGTTGAATATACAATGGTTTAGGACAGTCTGTGATTAAAACATTTTGCTTCTTTAAGACACAAGGTCTGTTGATATTCTTTATAATAAGCATTGTTAAACATAAAAGCCTACCACTTAATTTAGTTCAGGGCTGGAGGGAGCAATAAACTATCATGTGGGTAGGATGAGAAAAATACCAGGGCATTGTGCAAATCCAAGACCCACCCATTTACAAACTGAAATGAAGTCAGATGAGAATCACCAAACAGCCTAATATGCATGCCTTTGGAAAAACAGAGTATTCAGAGGAAAAACCTTCAGACACGAGGAGAAAACATGCAAACTCCACGCAAACAATCTAAATATGTGACATTCAGTCCCAGGGCACTAGATTGTTGAAGCAGCTTTAACAAATATAATAATATAAAATGTAATGCAACATAAAATCATAAGGTCAAACAATGAAGAAGCATGCTATATCACATAATATCACATAGACCTGTCATTTAATATATGTTAAAGCTCCTATATGTTAATATGTGAATCATAATTTTCAAATTAAAAAAAAAAAAGTTAGGTAAAGTCTATAGTAAAAGCAAATGTTAATTTTATGGAGGAATGTTGGGAAGACATGACATTTAATCTTTCATTGGTGATAACACATTTCCTTTAGGGATTTTTAAGAACTTTAAACATCCACTTAAAGATATAATGTGTTATTGTATAGATTCATTAATATTTTGTTTATGTATATGCTTGTGTTTGTCTATTTAATAGAAAGAAAGTAACATAAGGCACAGAATAAATACATCTCAAGTAACTCCAGTAAGTCTTCACAATAATTTATTTAGATTATAAACTATGAAGTGAAGCTATTCAACTGTCTGCAAACTTCAGCTGTTGCTGTACACAGAACATGATTTCAGTAATTTACCCTCTTTGGTTTTATTTATTTATGCATGTATGTATGCATGTATTTATTTATTTATTTATGTATTTATATATATACATATTGTCACAAGAACGACCAAAAGACATTGAGAAGGTTTGGGGCAGCCACCTGTATAATTTTTCTCTGCTGCAAAACTGATTCAAAAGAACAGACATGTTCATACGACTGAGCCCAAAACAGAACTGATTTAGTAGAAACAAGATGGCGGCTTTAAAGGCCAGTAAGGGAAGTGATGTCATCAGGACTGGAACTGGAAGTGACGTCGTTGACTGCCCCAGAGCCAGCGGGATTTCCCTAGAATGGTCTGTAAGGAATCGAGAGAGACAATTAATGCACTTCGCCACCCCCTGGTCCAGCATGGAATTACATGTACTCAAGCCCTTTAGTTGTCTCCTAAACATGCATGTGTTACTATGTATATATATATAAACACTGTAGCTGGTTTGTCAGGAGATGTTAAGTAGTTTAACACATGGCTCCTCACCTGAAGGCTAAGCAAGTTCACAATTTCTTCTAACCTAGACCTCAGTTCCCATTTTCATCCAGGACAGAAGCCCCCAGAAAGATTAACTCGGTTAAAAGTTATTATCTATCTAGAGATCTTCTGTAAAAAGCCAAATTTCCCTCTAATGGGCAAATAAAATTCTACGTTCTGTTCTGTGTATATTACCTAATGTTTCATAAAGTATGTGGTAGTTGACAGTAATCTTGGCAAACTGTTCACAAAACTGACGTTTATAGCGGTGCCCCATGATGGGCATTGTAACTACCAGTTGTCACATAGTAGCAACTGAGGACATTACTAACCAACACGCCTAAAAAAAAAAAAAAAAAAGTGTGAGAACAACAAAAATACATTAAAAAATAAAAATTGAAAGTAAAATCGAAAAAAGAAGTGCTGAATTTTATTTAGCATGTACCCACACCCTCTAATGATTAGGAAATGATTGACAAATGTAAAATGATATAAAAACTTTGCAAAACCGTAACAGTATGTTTTACTGTAGGTCTTCTTATGCTATGCTGCCCACTTTGTCTATTATAATGGTAATAATGTGACTGCAATACTGAAGATTTTGGAGAAGGACAGGAAATTGAGCACATGCATTCGTAGATATGTGCACATATATTTCAGCACATATGGTTGCGTAAATTAATTTTGTATTGGCTTATTTAAGCACACTACCTTTACTTGTTCATTCAGGTTTTATGAGAGAGAGCACTAGTCTGAAAACTAGAGCTCTTAAAAATACTGGTTCCTTACTGACACTTTACTGGGTTGTATGGCTCCTTTGCTTGACAGCCATTTCATTTTGTGAGGGATTCCTTATGTATGAAATTGTTTCTTTGGGCTTTGAATAGGTTCCTAATATGTGGACAAAACAAAATTGTTAAATGCGTAACAGGCGACATAGCAGGTTACCAACAGGTCAAGGAAATCAGAGCTGAGCCTGTATTATTGTATTGTAGCAAAAGTCCTTTTGAAATTGGGATCTCACTGGTATTTCACAAATCTGTTATTATCTATTCATGGTTATTTATGGAGTCTGTCATGAATCTAAATAAAAAAGTTATCTCTGGATCCTTTACATAAATAGTTCTTTTGGGAACCACAAATGGCTCCCCTATAGCATTGAAGAATCTCTCTGGCACCTTAATTTTTAAGAGCGTTGTCCAAGGAGAACAACAACATTTATTTATATAGCATGTTTTCATACTAATGATGTAGCTCAAAGTGCTTTATGAGATGAAGAAAGAAAGAAGAAATAATTAGGCAATACTAATTAACAAAGAATAAAGTAAGGTCTGATGGACAGGGAGAACAGAAAAATAAAACTCCAGAGGGCTGGAGAAAAAAACAAAATCTGCAGGGGTTCTGAGGCCATGACACCACCCAGCCCCCACTAGGCATTCTGCCTAACATAAATGATCATAAACAAGTCATCATGCTTTTCAGGCTTCACGTGGAAGAATTAGATGATGATGGTCATGTGGACCTCTGGCTTTCAATCCATCAATGTAGGGACTGCACGGTGCTTTAATCAGGTGGTGGTGGCGCAGAAAGTAGGGGTTAGTACGTATTTTGGAGCCATGAAAAAAAATTAAAATTAAACGCATATACAGAATATAATGGTTCAACTAAAATGAAGCTAAGAGAAAGCCATAATAAAGTAAAGGGTTTTTTTTAGCAGTTTCTGAAAATGCTCCACTGTATTAGGCTGACGAATTTCTATTGCTAAGCTATTTCAGATTTTAGGTGCGTAACAGCAGAAGGGTGCTCGCCACTTCTTTTAAGTTTAGCTCTTGGAATTATAAACAGACACTCATTTGAAGAGCTAAGGTTACGATTTGGAGTGTAAGGTGAAAGGCATTCCGAGATTTAGGATGGAGCGAGATTATGTAACAGTTTGTAAACCATAAGCAATAGTTTATTCTAAAGTCAATTCTAAATGACACGGGTAACTAATGAGTGACATCAAAACTGCAGAGATGTGCTTGGATTTTCATGCCTACTCCAAGGTATCGAAAGAAGATAAATCAGAAACTAGCAGTTACTAGGGAATGTCAAGGGGTGGGCTTCCTGTGCTGTCTCCAGCTAAAAGACAAACTCAAACAAATTAAATGTACAGTTTTGCATGTTTGTGGTACAATAATTCAATGTGCACCTTCCATGTGTAGAACATGCAGAAAACTTCAGTATGTTATATATGTGTAACACAGGCACCATAAAAAAGAATATAAATGATTTTACTGGTCTGCAATGTGGGGATGTTGAAATAAAGTAAGGAAGTGTATAGGTTTAAATGTAGCATAAAGCAAGCAGGCAGACATGTGACTTCTCTTGTCTCTTCTAAAAACCTTCTCTTTGTTTAGTCCCAATGAACTCGTTTGTATAATCAAACCCTTGACATTGTTTTCTTGAAATCTATGTAAATTAAATGAGAACCTTAATCTTTCATAAGCTAAACATTTCTACTCGACCATTTCAGTAACATTTAATTAAATAATTGTCTTTGAAATTGATAATTACATGCCAGATCCATTTAATCACAGCACGTTTTAAAGTGTGCTGCTTTTTAAATTTAATTAACAGATGTTTAAGAACAGACAACAAGCTATGTGATTTAATCTCTCCCACCACCAAACAATTTTGTCCTTTATATACCTTTTCCTCCCCCTCATTTGTTTTATTAAAACAGTTGTTTTTATAGGTCCAACAACACTAAAACTATTCTAGCATGCAAATGAGATGGAATGGTGGCTCTGAGGCTAGGGATATGCAGTGGCAATTAGAAAGTTGCTGGTTCAAATCCAGTGAGTGCCAGAAGTGATTCCACTCCATTGGGTCCTTGAGCAAGGTCCTTAACCTGCAATTGTTCCGTTTGGGTATGACGTTAATCTGCATCCAGCCCTGCAAGCAGGTCTTGGTGGCAGGATTGACATTCTAGCCACTGTAAAAAATCTGCACACTGTTCTATTCCATCTGAACTAATGTGCTGCTGAGGTGTCACCCATTGCACGGCTGCATTTTGGTCCTAATTTGGGATCCTGGGGTGCTTTGTCATGTGGTGGGGAAAGCATTGTGCTGCATCAGTGCATGCTCCCAACCTCCTCCTAGCATTCAAAAAAAAAAACACTCCTTGTCAACTTGTCAGCCAGCAGCATTGGCAGGTTTACCTTTTGATCTCCTGCACCTGGAGATGTCAACAAAAAGAATTTAGAGAATCAAATATCTGTGAAATCCGTTAGGTTGTGGCTTAGAGGGCTGCAGAGATTTTCTTAAAGCACACCTTTTTATTTTAATTTTCATGTCATCTTTAAGTACATAGCTGAACTCCATTCTATAGGACAGTAGGTGATTTTTGTACTCAGATACACATATGTACAGTAGGTGCGTGCAGCATGCTGCGGTGATACATTTAAACGCTCTTCAATCATTTGAAAATAGGTCATCCTTAAAGGACTGTTGTTATAAAGATGACAAACTTGGAAAGTTCTTTCAGCTTTAAAAACATAACATGACTTAAAACTCATTAACAAATCCTAATGCTTGTGACATTTTTTCTGACAACATCGTTAGTATAAGCAAGGGAATTTGTTTTCAGGTTCTTCCATTGTAATTCATGCTGTGGAACAACCTTTGATTTGCTGTACTTTGACATTTACTAAATCCTAAAATACAAGATGATACCCTGCTTGATGTGAGCTGCTTCAAAGACACCTCCTGCTGGCAAGTGATGTCACCTCGGACGTTCCCTTCAAAATATAAAATTTTTTTGCATTTGGATTTCACATCTTCCTCCAAATGGTAACCTTTTCAGTTATGCCCTATGGATATTGCACAGGATGTCACCTTTATAGACCTTTTTAAATTATATTCTTTAAAAAACAGCTTTAGTAGATTCATTAATGCTTTCTTGTGAATGAAAAGATTGGCATGTTAAAATAAAGATAATGAAGATACTGGTTTAATGTCTTATATATATATATCTTTTTATCCATCCATTCACTGAACTGGCTTAATCCAGTCTCAGACCCACAGATAGCATTTCTTAGCAAGATAGGGAGCAGCTATGGATAGGATGCTCATCACAGAGCACACTTCCACGCATACCGTTACTCATAAAGGTACAATTTAGAATCATTAATTAACCTACCCTTCTCAATTATTATATTGGGGGAGGTAAATTCAAATATCTGGGGGGAAAAGCATGCTGACACAGGAGGAACCTGAAATCTCCACATGTAAGGTAGCAGGTCAGAATACAAACTCCATCTCTTTGGATTGGAAAGCAAACATCTTAAATGCAAAGCTAATACTGTTTTTCATTTATTTTAATTATCACAGCCAAAAAAAAATCTATACTGTAACATATACAGTACTTTGATTGTATTTTAACATATCACCAATTAATATAAGCCACGGAGTATATTTTAATATATTCATAAATATCCAGTGAAATCCTAAATGAACATTGTATTGTCTTGGCAAAGAGTGTGCAAGGCAGCAATTGAATCTCAGACTAAAACATTTTATGGACAAATTCTCCTAATAAACCAGAACACGCAAAGTTCCTGGAAACAGCCAAAGAGAAAAAAAAAGAACATAGCAGGATTGTAGTCGGTACTTAACTGTGGCTATGAAGATAAATTAGCAGAGTATTTTTTTATACTGTGTAGGTTTTTCTCCTGTTACTCTTGTCTACCTCCCACATTCTAAAGATGTGTATGTTAAGTTAATTAGCTACTGTAAACCGGCCTAGTGTGCAGCAAATGCGTCCTGCGGGGGACTGCCACCTCATCCAGGGTTGGTTTCTGCCTTGAATAAACAGTAAGATTTTCATGCTTTGAGGAGCCAACTAATGACTCTATCTGGCAAATATGAAAGCAACAGTTTCAAGCACAGAGATGACATAAAAAGTAAGAGAATAAATATATCCATCCATACATAAATGAATATGTAAATGAAACCATTACAGAACCAACAGGGCTGATGCACAGTTCTTTACGGTTAATTTGTCAGGAGGTACAAGATTTATGTTTACTTAGGTTATGCAAATTCATAGAGAATCCAATAAATACATTTAAACATTATAAGCGTGTGGCCTGTAGGGGGCTTCACAGAACCCCAAACTACATACAGACAGCCCGGGTTCAAGTGAAGGTATTTTTTATTAGTTAAAGTACAGGTCTTGTTCCCCTAATGACAACAATACAATCCTTCCATCCTTCCTTTTCTAATCCCTCTTTTACTCCTCTAGGCAAGTGCTGTCTTCTTCCTCTCAACTCCAACTTCCTGAACTCTGTTAACGCCAGACCCATGAGTACTTCCACTGTTAATCAATTGCCTCCTGGAAGCACTTCCAGGTCAGGTAGGACTACAGCAGACTTCTATCATCACTATCCAACAGCTCCCTCTGGCAGCCCTCACAGCACCTGACAGGGCAGGCCCATGGGGCTGCAACTTCCATGCTGAACTGCATGCATCCATAATGTGGCTTGCCAGACCAGTGTACAGGGGGACACTCTGCATATAGCAGTCACCCCCTGTGCTGTCCTTCCTGGTTCCTAATTCCATCCTGCGTGTAGCTCAGTAGCAGTTAGGACGCCAGCCCCGCTGTAGCTGCTGTAATGTCCTTTCATATCCGGGTCCTGGCACAGAAAAGAGATACTTTCACTTCCTCCCTGACCTGGCCCGGTAAGGGAGTGGGGTCCATACTGGCTGAGATGCTGGTTCGTCCCTCACAATTGTTATAGATCAATAAATGCTTGTATTTTTTTATATTATAATTCATTTTCTAACATAACTTGCTTAGAGCCATTAACAGAATTAGAACATTCAAATATATAAAGCACATATAGTAGCCTTTGTGGGTAATGGCTTTTGAAGTTCAAATCTTTATGCTTGTCTAGAAAGAATAATTTACTTAAAACCTTATTAATTTACTATAAACCTTGTTAAAGTGTTCATTTATTTATTTATTTTTGTTCTGTAATATTCTGAGCTCCAGGTTTCACATCAGCCAGCCCAATAAACTGTGCCTTGCCTTTGCATGTAAAGCAGCATTTTAATTAGGTAATTACTTAATGTTTCAGAAACAACTTACAGAGCATCCATATTTACTTATTTATTATTTACTGTAGATTTAAATGTTACGTGATTCAAACTCTTTAATGAGAAGTCTATGCTACACCTTATGAAAGTATATGTCAGGAAGTTTATTTTAAATAATTACCTACAAATATTATAGCCTAGATAAAAGATTTGTGGTCTGGATAAAAAGATGGGTAACCTAAGTAGCTGCAGGAGAGCCTATAAAAAGAGCAAGTCTGCCACGATTACTAGCTAGTGTGGCTAAAGTGAATGGCCTTCTAAGAAATAGTGTGAATGAAGTGAGTAAAATCAATTGGAACAGTGTTGTTAAGTCCTTTGCCATGCTATTTTTTTCATTCTGTCTTTTCAGGTTATTTTTATATTGCATTTTTTTTCACTTCCCAGGGATATCACCCAAATGATTTGTAGCCTGAAGTGGAATAATAATTCTGTCCTTCACATTTTTCTCCTTAGATACATTCTTAAAACCAGGTAGTTCACAATGAATTCACACAGGAGTAAATGGAAACAAGTTAGGTGGAGAACTGCTTGTTCTTTTGCCGTTTGCATTTTATTGTTAAAAAGATGATAAAAATCATTAAATGCTGCCAATTAAGCAATTAAGAATGGAAAATCTTACCCAGCAAAAAATTTAAAATGGCTGTGGCAATGTAAACATTAGCTAATGTCAACATTATGATTAATATGTTATAATATTTATATTTAGTTTCTAGATTTATATTTCTGATTTTATGCAACATTCCATTAAAAGTGTTACTAACAAAGTGTAAAAATCTTTCAACTGATTTAATTTAAGTAAATATCAAAGACAGGTAATAGAATAACTAAAAAATAATTGCTCAGTGCATTTCCTATATATTTGTGTGTCTCTTGACCAGTGCTCCTTATCTCTAGCGCATTCCCTTAGACGCCTTCATTATTTTTGACTGTCTGTCTTTTAAAGGCACTCTTTCAACACGTGTGTTTTTTTTCTCCATCCTAACTGAAGTTTTTTTTGTTGTTGTTTTTTCTGTCCTTTTGTTGTTACTTATTCTTTAATCTTATTGCCTATTCTTAATTGTTCTTCTTTTCTTGTAACTTTCTCTTTTTCATCTTCTAAAGCACTTTGAGCTACATTGTTGTATGAAAAAACGCCGAGTAATTCAATTTTGTTGCTGTTGTCATCTGATTTTACTTTTCCTTGTCCATCTCATAATCACACTTCCTCTATAGGTTGTGTCACCAAAGCCAAACTGACCAATCACACCAAAGATAACTTGACCAATCAGATTGCTCTAAGGGACTGGACACACAGACCTTAGTGTTTTGTTATATACTGGATTTATCAGGCAGTTGTGTATGGGATACAATGCATAACAAGATTACTATTTTATATCCAACGGCGAGTAAAATGTAGAAAAATCCTAAAAATGTTTCTTAGATGTATATATATATTATTGTTTCAAAGTTTATTTTATGAGATGTACAGTAAGTAATGTTTAAATATGTCTTTAAGTCATTTGATCCAGGACTACATAACATTAATCCATTTAAGGCAATTTTAATTTTAACATGAAAACTTTATTATATTCTTTATTTGGTTTTACTGTTTTAAGATGATGAATTCAGCAACTTTTTAAAAATTTGATCCAACTAAATTTACTCCAGTGATTTTATTTTTTGGAACAATCTTTTTTTGTTAAAGAATGTACTCTATATTCTTTTCCTTCTTTGTGCAAATATACAAAATCATTATCTTTCAAATGCACATTTTATTGGATCACTTTTGCTAAAAAAATGATTAAGCTTTTAATACTGCTGTGCCAAGTTTTATTTGGACTGAGTGATTCATTTTTTAGTCGTGTTTACAAACTTACATTAAGACACATAGACAGGATCATTCTGAAAGTATTCAAATCATTTTTTAAGGATCCAATAAAACCCAAAGTTGAAAGTTTGAACTTGTTATATTACTTTTCTTAATAAATATGTTATTTACGTATTGAACATGAAGTCATAGTCAAAAGTTAAATTCCTAGTTTTTTTTACTCATTGTACTATAAACTAGCAGGACTAGACTTGAGAAAAGAAGAACAATTCTATTATGGTAATATTTCACAAATTTCATATTAATGAAGAAGCAACTCTGTCTACTTAATAGGGAAACAAGAAAACAGAGATCATGCTTATTTCAAGGCAATTAAGGTTTGTTTGTTTTTAATCTCATTATGGAATTAAAAAACAATGAAAGATGACGCATTTAATGATGCTTACAGCTTCGCAACAGGAGCAGTCACATAAATATTAAATATTTCACCAGTTCTAGTAGGATTTGGTTTTTTTTTTTTTTCCGTACTAAAAATCAGTAATGTAAAAATGCTGAATTCTTCATATGCAACTTCCAAGGTATGAGATTCTAAAAAGATGTTTTTACTTTTCTGAAAAAGAGAACTAATATTCCAGGCTACTGTTACCTAGGCAACAAGAAACTGTATTCCTTCAGTTTGGTTTGCTTATAAAGAATAATATATTGTGAGTTTCCTTTTCACTCTCCAATTTACACAAACAGCATATTTTTATTTTAATCTGCTTGTCAAAGTGTGTTTTGATTTCAATGGTTAGCATGATCAAATATTTGTAACATTAATCAACATTTTCAATTTTATGTTACTATGAAAAATCTAGACGCATCTTAGATACACTTTAAACAACTCGTGAGAGCTCTAGCATTACTCATCCATTTGTTCCTAAAAAATACTATACATGACAGCAGCAAAGTAAAAAGAAATGTTAAGTAGGTCTAAAATCTGTTATATGCATGTCAAAGAAATCCTTAATTATTGAAGATCTGTAGCACACTTTTTATGATAAATAGGATAACCTGCACAGTCATGCAATGTGCTTAAGATGGATGTACAGTACATGTATTTACAGATTCACCAGTATTTCTATGCAAAATCTGACATTCTTGTGTAGGTGTTTGTTTTGTGGTCATAGTAATTTTCTCTAAAATCAGTGTCAGAATTAGGATGAACCCTAACTATTTACCCTGAAGGAAAAATGATTTTGTAATATGTATTAGAAATGAAGTTGTGGATATTTGGATGCTTGCCGGAAATTATCTAATGAGCGCTGCCATGCATTACTGATACTGCCAGGGGCATGCATATACACGATACCATATAATACAGTTATTATTACGAAGAATGATAATGTAACGTGTAATGTAATTATTGGTGTGTTATATAGCTTAATTATTATAACTCCATGGCAATATATAACATTTGTAAGGATGCCAAACAAGAGCCTGTGCATTTACTGTATGAGATTATATTTTGTAAATACAGCAATCTAGGCACTTAAGTGACAGGAGACAGCTGCAGTTGTCTAATTTATTCTGTTCATTCCAACATGTACTGAATGTTGAAGTGATGATGCTTTGTGGTACCACATGGTAGATTTTTTCAGATTCGGGGAGGATTTTTGATTTGTAGATAGATTTTCATTTTAAACCTAAACTAGCCACTTGTTTGTTTGGCCATTTAAATATGATTGCAATCTGCTTCATCTTTCAGCATTATATACTATCTCTTTTTTTTTTAAATAATTTTATTGATTTTATTTAAATCACATAACATTCCATATAAATAGATCAATTTTACAAGAATAGTATTCAAAACAAATCAACCCCAACCCCTGACAAAGACAGCATAGACAACAGAATAAAACTTAAACCTAGTAAAAATAAGTAAATAGATAAATTAATAAGTGAATATAGACAAATGGAGAAGAAAAGGAAAAAAAAGAGAATGGGGAGATAATCTACTTCCTCAGGACTTTAAAAGCTTATTCTAAAATGTTATTGATTAGATCCTGCCAGGTTTTGAAAAAATTCTGCACAGATCCTCTAAGTGAGAATTTTATTTTTTCCAGTTTCAAATAGTATATAACATCAGTTACCCACTGACTGAAAAGAAGAGAGTTAGGATTCTTCCAGTTGAGCAAGATAAGTCTGCATGCCAATACTGTAGTAAAGGCAATTACAGTTTGTTTGTCCTTCTTCACTTTAAGCCCTTCTGGAAGTACACCAAACACAGCTGTTAGTGGGTTAGGAGGGATTGTGACACCAAGGCTGTCTGAAAGGCACTGTCTGAACATTTTTGTTCAGAATGATGTTAACTTGATGCAGGCCCAAAACATGTGTCCCAGTGAGGCTGGGACTTGATTACAGTGTTTGCAGGTTGGATTGTGCCCTGGAAAGAAGTCCTTGAAACTGATCAATATTTTTTCCAGCATAGAGGGAGGTGGAAGGTGAGGAAAATTGGGCAGGTTTTGTTTAACAAAGTCTCTAATTTGAAGACAGTGAAAGAAATGTGTTGCTGGAAAGTTAAATTTAGAATGTAATTGTTCGTAGGATGCAAAGATGTTGTCAATGTACAGATCTCTAAGTGATTTAATCCCAAATGTTTTCCAGACATTAAAAACTGCATATGTTTGCGAGGGTTGAAAAAGGTGGCTCTCGTGCAGAGGTGCCACTGATAAAAGATTCTCTATCCTAAAATGCTTCCTACATTAGTACCATATTCTGAGTAAGTGAAGCACTATTGGGTTATTAGTATATTGGTGATAATTTGCATTTATTGGGGCACAAAGCAAGGAATATAAAGAGGAACTGCAGGATTTTATTTCTATTGCAGACCAAGCCTGTTTATGTTCATCTATTTGTGTCAATGCCCAGGTTTTTATATGTTGTATGTTTGCTGCCCAGTAGTAAAATTTAAAGTTAGGTAGAGCCATGCCACCTTCTGCCTTTGGCCTTTGTAGGGTCGCTCTTTGGATACGTGGATGTTTTGAATTCCAAATAAATGTGGTTATGATTGAATCTAATTTCTTAAAAAATGATTTATTGATGTATATTGGAATATTTTGAAATAAAAAGAAAAGCTTAGGGAGGATATTCATCTTAACAATGTTAATTCTTCCAGCTAAAGTGAGAAGATGGGTTGACCATCTATGCAAGTCTTGCTTATTTTTTTCCATACAGACAGCGAAATTTTGTTGATAAAGAGCTTTATGTTTACTTGTGATGTTTACCCCTAGATATTTAAACTGATCTGGGATGATAAAAGAGAAGGTGTTCAATCTAATATTGTGTGCTTGAGAATTCACAGGAAAGAGCACACTTTTAGTCAAATTAATTCTGAGACCAGAATTATATACTATCTCAGAGCACCCCAAAGTTCAATTTGGAATGTTCTACCACAAGTGGAATCAACACAAGATTTTTTAAAATGAAAAACACAGTAAAATAAACTTCATTAATGAGATCATTTAACTTATAAAGACTAACAAACATAGGATATACACATGCAAAATGCAGAAAAATTAATAGTGAGTCTTTGGTCAGGATTTAATTGTTGGAACATACAATTAGAGAGTGGGTGTCACAAAACTGAATTTATTTTTGCCAAGCGTGGTCCAGTGAAGCTTGGGAATAGCTGACAAGCATTTCAGTGTGTCAGCTATCACACAGCAGACGTGCAGATGGAACACAATGAGAACAGAAGCCCCTGTCCTTTGTACCGAATTTAAGCAGGTGTCCCTGTAACCCACCGTGCGATTCAAATGAATGGCTATCTTAATGAGCTCTTTAAACAATGAGCCTTTATAGAATGACAAAACATAGTGTTCCTTCAAAAGAAATGCAAAAGTATTTTTTACACATTATTAAATTGCTACTGATTATCTCAATAGAAGGGTAAGCATATTTAGATACAGAATAATCTGTGAACTTCCATCAAACTAGAAAGAGGAAGTGAAGTAAATACCTGTCAAGCTGATCATATGTTATCTGAATGGAATCTGCACAGAGACTCTGGAGAAAGCTTTTCTTCCTGAGCAGTTAGAACAAACAACTGAATTAAATTAGAAACCTTGAGAACTTTAAAAAAGTATCTAGTTTATATATTGGGACACTTAGCTAAACAAACAAGCTGGGAAGCCTGAATGGTCTCCTTCTAAAACATCTTATGCTCTTTTTTGTGTTAGAAATACAAAGAAACAATATATTTTCTTAATAATAAGCTAGAAACATTAAATGCAGAGAATCATAAATTGACCATTTGTAGTATATCTAGACAATTAGATGGTTGTATCAATCTGAGATATTACCATTGAAAACACAAGAATATGAAGTAGTAAATATGAAGATTTTATAAGAGAACTGAATACATTAATTTGGTACATGAACCTGGTAATGGATATTTACTAAATGACATGCTGCATTTAACTATTTGAGATAGTCTTATAAAGACACACAATATCATACAGCTTGTTTGTGCTATATTTGTAAGTTTGAAAGCATACTGTGAGTGCCAGGGTCTATCAATATCTCTGTAACAAATTGTGCAAACATATCTATAAGCATGTGTAATTGTGTATGAACATATTTAGTACACAAAGTGTGTGTGTTCTCACTTTATTTCTGTACCAAAGTGCATGTGAAATGCTTCTGCTCAAGTAAGAAAGAATAAATACATTTATTTTTTTCTTACTGTGCTAGACCTGTTTTTAGAAATAGTCATGCACCAATTGTCCTCCATTTTCTGTGTCATGTAGACCATACTATCAGAGCAGTGACTTGAAGGTATTTATACAAATAACATCACAAACACAGATGAGAACTGAAATTAAATAGACTTTAAGTTTGAAAAAGACATTATATTTTTGAAAATGCACAGAATTCATGGATCAACCATTCTAGGCATGTGGATTTGGATGGACTGGCTTTGTAGAATCAGTAAGGTAAAGATCTTGTAGGATCAGTGAGGTTAAGACCTTGTTCAATGACCAAGATCCCACTCTTGGATCTGGTGTTTTTTATAGAATTATGTCAAATGTCAGTGTGTTGGAATGTGCACACTTAACCTTTACATCGACAATGTAATTTGGTCCAGAATTAAACATAGACACCATAAATATAAGCAGAATACATAAGAAAGATGGGATTCCAGCCATGACACTTATTTGACTGCCATAATATTAAATGCATAGGGAATAAATCAAACAAAAAGGTTGAAATGATGGTTGGTTCTGACGTGTTGTTATTCTGAGAGTGGCTGGTCAAATGGTTCCCAAATCTTTGAATTTCCCTCTTATATTGGTCAGCCAGAAGTAGCTGGGCCAAGATTGACCTTGAAGTGAAGATATTCCTCTGTAGGCTTTTCTTCCATTTTCTTTTCTTCTCCTGATACGCCATGAGATTGACACCCACAAGACTCGTCATATTGGCACTCTCTTCATTCAGTAGATCTAATGACATTATGAATAACACTAGAATTACCAGAGCCTACGAAAAAACTCGTAGATCTGTCCCACTTTAAATCGCTTTGCACCTCTCCATCAGCGTCTTTTGTCCAGTACATGTGTTGATTAGCAGCAAGCAGCCTGCTTTCACATCCCCCACCGGCGCACAGTTTTCTCAGCTCAAGTCTGTTTACCTGCGTGTCAGATGCTTGGAGTTGTATAGAGTGAGAAGTCAAGCAAAATCACACCTTTTATAAATACTATATTGTTATTTGGAACACATGCATTTCATGTGTGTTCCATGTCTACACCAATCTATGTACAGTAAACACATCGTTAAAACAGAAACTTTTTCATGTTTTAGTAATAATAGACAAAATGTAGACATGAAGTGTATAACATGTGAAGCCTGATTTCCAAATATCAAATAAACACTTTCACAAAAGGCTCAAATATAACAAAACAAGTGCGCTTCTATTGAAGAATATAACTGCAGAAAAAGAAACCACGTTAGGGTGCGACATTGACACACGCATTTATTACAATCATTTCCATCTCGCTACGGTATCAACTGTTGACTGGTAATCAAAACTTCACAGGTTCAACCCCGGACGAGTCCGTTTTGAGAAGTTAGCTGCTCTTATTCTTACTATTTTAGAATAAAAACATACATTTGATTTCAGTCTGTAACAGCCAGTGTAAATGTATGATACTCGTAAAGGTTAGCTTTGTTTGTTTTTTTTTTATTCAGTTTTTTTCTCTCAGTCGCGTTCACGATCCTACCACCCAAAAAAAACCCAAAAAACTACATCCTATATACCAGGTCAGATTTTCTATCCTTTTAGTGGAGTGGCTATTCTATTTCTCACCTTCTAGGGACAACTTTGCATGCCTTTAATTTCCTGAGCCACTGTTACCATTATGAGGGCCAACCCCAGGTAGGCTGACCTCTCCTAACAGATCCCGGTGGACTTAATACTTCCTGAGATTTCGCTGATATTTGAACCCCAGAACAATGTCAACTCACATATTAGAACATAAAGGCCAAGTTACAGATTCAGAGAGTAAGTCATGGTGAACCTCATATCTATCATTCTCTTTCATTGGTTCTTTCAGGAAAGTTTCAGTATTCCAGAAAGAAATCAAGAAATTCCATAATTTCTCTGATAAAACTCTCCTCAGATGTATGCCAATTTATGATGTACAGGGCAGTGTGCCAAACAGTAATACATTCAAGAGCGCTGGAAATTCTACAGCAAAAATGAGATATTATTTACCTTGCATATGAAAATATCTTGGCTTAATAATTCTTTATAAAAGAGTTTAAAGCAATATTTTATATGTTAAAATTAGGTTCTAAGAGGAGAACATTTTAGAACACTAAGTGTGTTACTCTTGTGATTTTTTAGCTGACCATTTATTTCAAGGTAGCAGTCAGAGCACAATTACAAAATAAAACTGTTCACTTGAGACTGCCTTTGGAGGTCTGATGGGTTAAGTGCTTTACTCTGGGACAGAAAGAGAGTCAGTGGGGTAAATTAAAGTGGCAGCTCTGAGCTTTAGAAACTACACCACTTTGCTACTAGCCAAAGCCTGCACTTGAAAACAAAAGGGAATAAAAAAAGAAAAGGAGATTTAGCTAAAAATATGCACCCATTTGAGTGACTGTCGAGTCCCTGAATTCCAACAGTATAATTTTCAGAAAACATCTTTTAATATAACACTTTACACAGCAGCAGCTAAAATGCTTTTGAGGTTCCTTTATTTCATCCGCCTTAAAAGATTTAATGCTGCGCTTCCTTGGACATCAATTGCAGTCTACCGGTAACAATTAAAAGTAATCCTATTTTAATTATCTTTGAGCCCTCAGAATGTATAAATGGGGCAATTATGTCTGTACAATGCACAGAAATCATTGAAGATCACTATTATTAAAGGGCAGCTAATTTAGTTTGGATCTTGGCTTTACTTTTAGTTAACAAAGTGATATAATTTATCAGTGATATCTTAAAAGATACCTAATTACTGATGTTGAACAAACAAACAAGCAAAAAATATATGAAAACAGTTTAGTGAGAAGTCAAGCAAAATGACACCTTAGGGGCCTGAGTTGCCTCAAAAGCTTGCATATTGTAATCTTTTTAGTTAGCCAATAAAAGGTGTAATTTTGCTTGACTTCTCACTATGAAAACAATGTGAAGTAATACCTGTAAAAAGCACTGACCACCAGCTACTGTCCTAAAGATATACATGGCATCAAACCATTTCATCAACTCCAATACATTAAATAAATGATTAGATTATTAGAAGTGTGTTTCAGTTAAAATCTAATCTGTTGTAAGACAGAAACAAAGTTGCAGTCTTCTGATATACTGAACTAGCTGTGTAAGCCTGTGCTGTAAAAAGCAAGGGGTCCTAGAAACTAATTAAACGGTCAGAAAAAAAAAATGAACTGTAGATATGTCAGGCAATTGAAAGGAACTACTCTGGGCATCACTCTCCTAGGAGGTTTCATTTTGCCAATGTGCTCGTCTTGCTTGTGTATTAGTGGCAGGAGGAAAAGTAAAAGGGATACCATTTTGCAGATGTATTCGCCTTACTTCTGCATTAGTTAGTGGCTAAGCGAGTAACCTTCTTAGGAGGTTCCATTTGGCCGACATGCTGGCCTCTTTCGTATCCTTGGAGGTGGAGCTCTTACCCCGACTCCACCTCTCACTTCCGGGCTCGACAGACACACACACACTTCCATGCGTAGACGTTTATATATAAGACTAGGGGGCTCTGCCCCCTGCTCGCTTTGCTCACCAACCCCTGTGTTTGGTTAATCGGATATACATTTTTATTTTTTTTTTCTTTGGAATTATTTCAATTTCATTATTTGCACTTTTACTTTAAAGCTTCATTAACACTAGAATTACCAGAGCCTACGAAAAAACTTGTAGATCCGTCCCACCTTAAATCGCTTCTCACCTCTCCGTCAGCGTCTTATGTCCTTTAAATGTGTTGATAAGCAGCAAACAGCTGCTCTTATATGATACCTTTTGTAAGTAGGGCGTGTCATGCAAGAATCTCACGTTCCACATCCCCGCAAGACGGCCCTGGGACAATCTCTTGGCACCAAGTATCATGTTTACTGTCCCTGCAAGATGCTCCGTGGCCAGTCTCTTTTGTCTCGCGGGTCTTTTAAATGTCTTCCGAGAACTTCCGAGAAGATCACGTCTCGTCGTCCTGCTTTTCCTTTACAGGATTTTTTTTTTTTTTTATAATAGAGAGATACTGTAAATAAAGGTCATAGAGAAAAAAATCAGGCAATAAAATACACCATATTCATGCTCATAAAATGCTTGGTTCTAACTAACTATATCCAGTCTTTTGAGCTACAGTATGTCCTTCTAACTCATGAGAAAATTTATGCTATATATGAGCACCAAAATTATCAACATTAATGCTGGTTGGAAATCACCTTGTTTAGTGTAGGCCTCTTAATGTTATCATTTTTTATATATTACTGTTAAAGTTATAACTGTAATATGAGTTTAGTGTTTTTACAAAGTATGCTTAATAGCTGCATGATGAACATGTTTGAAAAATGTTCAGATATTGCTGAACAGTAAACCTTATGTTGTCCTGATCAGTAAGCAATACAGTACATTTAGATTCCTATCTTGTTATATACAACAAGTTCTGTAATGCTTAAAATACTTCATATGGAATCCATCTTTTACACTTGCAGTTTTACACTTTATTTCAAACCTGAAAGCAGAGATGTGAGAAGTTAGAGAAACTGACTTCATGGTATCACAGCAAACTAACAGTGGCTTTTCACACGAAAGAACATACCCCTTGAGCACCCAGGGCTCAGTTCTGACTCAGATATTCTAAGCAGCCGATTTCCACAACAACCCATTACATCCTTAAATAGAAAAGCCTTTCAAAAAGAGTTCTCCTCTTGACTCTTACCAAAGGGGCAAGCCAGAATATGACAAACCATTTCAAAAAGTCTTTATTTATTTTGAGATATTGGAGGTCCAGGTAATACTGACACTCTACCATTTTGCTTCCAGTCATAACTATTACCCTCTTTAAGAGAATGTTAAGCTTCCTAAAAACTTTAGCCCTATGTGAAGATGGGAGCTTTTGGACTAGTTAGCAAAAGATGCAAGTTACAGAATTTGCTTTCTCTAATCTGTTTGGCTGTCTGGTGGGGACCTGTGTGTTGCACTACTTAGCCTCTTTGGGCAAACCAGGCAAAGTGTTTCCTCTATTGGTCTTTTTAAACAACACAGAAACATATATATTGTCAGGGATGCTAGGGATGACGACCCGGCCGGGACGTCCTGAAGGACTGGAAGAGGGTCTACGCCCGCCCTGGATCATGTGGGGGCCGCCACCCTGGTTGCTTTGGGGGCCACGGGTAGAGGGTTTGGAAGCCCAACCTTGTAGGTGCCTGTGGTCACCGCCAGGGGGCACCCCGATGCCTTTGGAGCCCTGGACCTCAGCACTTCCGTCACACCAGGAAGTGCTGGGGGGAAGAGAAGAAGGGACACCCGGGGAGCTTCCGGGAGTACAGCCGGCTCTTCCGCCACACGGGGCATGTCAGTGGGTGATTGCTGGAATTCACCTGGAGCACATCCGGGTGCTAATAAAAGGGGCCGCCTCCCTTCATTCGAGGCTGGAGTCGGGTGGAAGTAGGACTAAGCAAGGGGAGAGTGTGGAGGCGGCCCGAAGAAAGGTGTTGTGTGGTCAGAACTTTGGGGACTTTACAACATGTCTGCCTGTCTGTGTCCGGGCCACATCCACATCTGGCGTAGCCGGCAGGATGCTCCATCTGGTGGAAGACGGGGACCTGGTTATCAAAATCTCGTTTAAGACTGCCCGGCGCAGCAGGGGACCCCACCCACGTGCCATGTCCGCGGCATGCACACAACCCCGTGGAAGTAAGGTACCCCACGGACCGCCACGGGTCCGCAGGAGAGCCATTTTCCCCTGTCACGGGTTGGCGACGGGCATGGTACGAGTGCAGCGGGCTCCGATAAGTTCGGCGTTGCTGGAAGCGCCTGGGACGGCATTGCGTCTAGAGAGGCCACACCGAGGATGTCTCCTTAGTTAGACGGGACCTGGGAGGTGAGTTCCCTGCCTATCGGCAGCTGGCCCTTGGGAGCCAGGCGTGTTTTCTGTTTCTCAGGCAGGGGCTGCCCGGATCCGCGTCTGTGGCGGGCGCATGCTGGTCTGCGGGGCTTCGACAGCGCGGCGGCAGCTGTGGGGAAGGAGACGCTGCAGCTCGAGAGGCGCTGGCAACAACAAGACCGCCAGCGAGCATGTCGCTGCCTCAGGAGGGGAGCCAAAATGGCCAAGGGCCAGAAGTCCCTCCCCATGACAGGCACGCGATTGGATGGTGTGTTTTGCGTGCCTGCCGATGACTGGAGAGAGGCGGGACGAAGGAATGTCCATCACGTGCCGGGGGGAGACCCGATTGGGCCGGAGGAAGAGGCCCACAGTAAGTTGCCAGCGTTTGGGACTAACGGACAGGTAAGCTCCGCGTCGGTTAACTTCCTGTCTTTGCCGGCTGCTCTGTCAGAGCTGGAGGCGTGCCTTCAGCCCGCGGAGCAGCGTTTGTCGCAGGTGCTACATGCCCTCTGGGCAGAGTTGCAGGTACTGGAGATGAAGGCGGTTGCGTCATTCGAAGAGCTGTTGAAAGCGATCAGACGGCGCAACGCTGGATTCTTCAGCCGGAGGTGTACGGCAGGGAATGTGAGTACAGCCATCCCTGTACAGCATGAAGGAGGGTCTGCTGAAAACGGATGTGATACTAACGATCAGCATCAAGTAAGCAGTCCTTTGACAGTGGATGCGGCGCAGTGGGCTATGCGCGCGATGAGGGGAGAGACAGCGAGAGGGCTGGCAGGACACGGGCTGTTGAGTGCCCCAGGTCCTAGCGCCCTCCGCCCCGAGTCGGCAGCAGTCTTGCGCCGCTCTACAGGGACACAGACGGGAAGGAGTCTCTTTTTGTGCAATAAGGAGACTCAGACCGTCAGGCCATCCCAGAGCGACAGGAGGAATCGAAGGGTGAATGCCGGTTCCTCCGAAAGGATGGGACATGGTGCTGGCCGTGAGGTCAGCAGAGAGGAAAGGTCTGCAGGCGGTCCCGTCTAATCTACCGACAGGAGGGACACAGAACCAATGGATGGGGTGCCGGTATTGCTGCCAGTGCGTGGCACAAGGAGATGCCAGGGCAGGGTGTCCAGGCAGTGGCTCTGCCCCCGTCTTTCTGTTTGTTGCAGGACCGGAGACTGGACGAGCAGTAGAACCCGCTTCGTTGGGAACCTGCCCTCAAGAGACGGGATGTCTGATGGGAGGACTCTCCGCTGGCGTGGGGGTGCCGCCACGGCTGGCGGAGGCTACGAAGGGGCGAGTGGCTCCAACCAAAGGTGCCGGTAAGAAGGGGGAGCGCAGCCTGTGCGAGGCACAGGAGGACACCAAGTGGTGGTGTCCAGATGGCGTGTTGTGTGGCCAGGACTTTGGGAACTTGGGGTGTGTGCACATTGAATTGTAAATAGTTGTAAAATAAACGTGAGGTGGTGACAACATGTCTGCCTGTCTGTGTCCAAGCCATGTCCAGAATATATATATATATATATATATATATATATATATATATATATATATATATATATATATATAGATAAAAGTCAAGAACACATTCACTCACACTTAGTTCATTCATGATGACCAAACAACCTAATCCAAGCTGTTGCATTATAATAGAATTGAGTACTGAGTGCTGTTACATGGTAATGCTAGCTATCTAACAATCACGATGACATCCTGCTTGGACCCTGTTTACAAAAATTTCTTATATTAGTTTAAAATAATAGTAATATATTTTATTTCTAAGTTAAGGAGGATGAAGAATGTCTTTAAAATATAGTTTAATAAGATGCCTAACAATGTTTCAGACTTGGCTGCAGACTCTTACAACGTTTATTTAAAGTTTAAGAATAACAGATGAAATCCAACAGTATATGTCTTTGTTGTACTTATATACAATATCGGAGACAAACCTAACTTCATAATTTACTTAAACCTTCCACTTATTAACAAAGTAGTGTAAATGAACCGAACAGCTGTCAGGATTTGCTGCCATATAGGGTTATATTCGAGTGATGTTTGGCAAATTTTCCTTCTTGGTTTGATTAAATTTTTTAAAAATGTATTTATTTTTTCACATTCTTTTATTGCAATTTTGATGACTTCATCCAGTGCAAACATTGTGCTGGTTTCTAGGGGTACTGCATCAGTTGATTTCAGATTAGACAGAATTTTATTTAAGTGTGAGGAGTTGGCAAGGTTATCTTGTCTTTCTCTCAAAAAAAGAAGTATTTTTAATAATCTCAAGTTCCCAAAATAAGTCATCCTGACTATGCCTCTTTTGTTTGCCCTCTTAGAAATGTTTATCTAAAAGATCAATCCCCATTTGTCTATCTGGAAACGTTGTTTATAGTGATCAGACTTCAGTTTCTGCCACCGATGCCGTCTTTTTCTGGACAAAGGTACTTATTTCTCACAAGATCATGCTTCAGTTATGAAGTAACTCCTGTGCACTAATGAAGAAAGGAAACAAAAACATGGCTTCAATAATATAGGCAGAAGTATTTGAAGTTATTGACGTTGTTGTGTACGTGGTAACTTATAGAATTCTTTATCTATTGAACATAGATTTAACATTGGCTTTACTGTAGGTTTTAGTTTCTTGTTTTCATTTGCTATAGTGGATCACCAAGAACTGCAAAATGCTTTGGAGATTTCTGAAGCGAATTTTCTGTCAGAACACTGATAGATAAACTTTATAGCCCAAATGGAAGATAAACGTAAGAAAACAAAACAAAAAAGTTAAAGGTGTATAACAAAGTACACCTACTAGAAATACATGCATTAACTAATTTTTCAGAATCCTGTTTATTTAGAAAGCAACCTAATTTCCCAACATTTTTAAGATGGAAGAAACATGATTTGGACAACTTTGTAAGCCTGTAAGACCAACACTGCCTGTAAGCCCAACATCATTTTCTAGCCTTTGCAGTAAAATAGAATAGTTAATGGTGTCAAATGCTAGACTTACAGTAAGTCTAACAACATAATTACAGCGGAGTTTCCTTCTTCAGAGGATATCAGAATGTTGTTTACAACCTGTGTTAGTGCCGTTTCTGTACTATGACCAGTGCGGAAACCAGACTGGAATTTCTCAAATAAATTCTAATGCGTAAGGTGTGATTGAAGCTGATTGGCGACTACTTTTCTAGTATTTTAGAGAGAAAGGGTAAATTTGAAATAGGTCTATAATTATTAAGTATATGTGGGTCTAGGTCTGACTTTTTAAGTAATGGTTTAATTACTGACGCTTTTAGTGCATCAGGTACTGTGCCATGCAATAATGAACTATTGATAATGTTTAGAATACAGTAGGTGCTGCAAGAACATCCATTGCACTTTTTACTAGTTGTTGGCACTGGATCTAGGGAACAAGTAGTGGGTTTCAATTTAGATATTAAAGTTAAGACTTCCTGCTCAGTTACAGGATTAAAATTACTAAAGTGCTGAATGCAATGTGAGACAGAGTCTACTAAGCTAGTATGCAGTTTTGTACTATGATGCTAAGATCTAGGATCTTATATTTTTAATTTTCTCATTGAAGAAGTTCATAAAGTCTATACTGCTAATATCTGTTGATATTTTACACTGTAGATCTGAATTCCTATTTGTTAATTTAGCCACTGTTCTAAACAGTACCTGAGGATTTTTATTATTGCCATCAATTATTGCAGAATAGTATTCTGAGCGAGCTTTAAAGAGAGCTTTTTTATATTTTTTAACACTCTCTGTCCATGCAATTTGAAAGACATGTAGCATTGTTGTTCTTCATCTGCACTATGTGCTTTGGTCACTTTTGTTTTAAGGGGAGCCACTGTGTCCAGAGCATCCCTCAAGGTCACATTATAATGTGAAGTTAGCTGATTTAAATTGTTTTCCACGTTTGCATTTAATGTTAACTGATCTAAATGGTTTTCCACAATTACACTCGACTTACTCAAAGTATCTACACATTTTGAAGCAGAATTACAATCTAGATGTCGCACTGTCTTTGTTTTAATCTGTGAGTGTGTTGGCAAATGTAATTAAATAGTGATCAGAAATAACTTCATTTAATGGAGTAATATTTAAATTTTGAATTTCAACTTTGTAAGTTACAATTAAATCTAATGTGTGTTTATGATTATGAGTTGGACCTTTAACAATCTGACAAAATACTACTGAATTTAACAAATAAGTAAAACATTTGCTAAAAATGTCAATATCCACATCAATGTGTACATTAAAATCCCCTATCAATACTACGTGATCATAATTTATAGCCAAATCAGATAAAAGGTTTCTAAATTCAATCATGAACAATGAATATGGCCATGGTGGTCTGTAGACTAGCACTATAATTGTGTTGGAATCTGTTTTAATATTTAAAATGAATGCCTCAAAGGATGTAAAGTCGCCTAAATTTTTAGAAGTTATATGGACTGGACTAACCAATATTAGCTTGGTACACGCTACTGTATGTATTTTGCACTCATTGGTTGATTTGTGCAGTTTTTTAATTGCAAGCAGAAATAGTTGTTGCCAAGAGCATAAAGATCATATTTAGGCATGACAGCATATTTTTTGTGCCTTTTTTGTTTTTCTCTTTCTTTTTCGATCCAGACTATAGAACACCAGCCAAACACCTTATTTCATGTAGGGCATCCATGTTTACTTTCCCTCTTGAGCAGCACAAATGTGTGGAGGTCACAAATTACACAATTTCTACTTCTGACTTCCCAGCTCCACTGTATGACAAATACACCATACAATTATGAATTCATCTTGTAGTTTTAAATATTTTTAGAATTTGTTTTTCTGGCTGTTAATATTTTTCACATCGTTCTCAACTCTGTTTTTTTATGAATGCTGCCATTTGTTGGGCTGATTTCTATGATTATCATCTTGGTGGTTGTTACCATCTTTAGGCCCAGGGGAACCTGGGCCAGGTACAAGCCACTGGGCCAGGTATCAAAAGCCTAAAAGAAGCAGGCAGCAGTCGGGAATGTCTTACTATACTTTCTATTTTTTATTCTCCTTTACCCAGAGATTTATAAATACTTCAGTATCAACACATCAATTTGTTAAACAATGTAACATACCAATTTCTTTTGGTTAAACAATGTATTGTTGCTTACTATCAAGATGTACATATGCTGATTAAAGACCAATGTCCCCAGAGCTCGTTAAATTTCAAAGAAAGTAAATACAAACATTTTCTAAGAAAGCAGGCAGTTTTGTTATCACAAAACTGTACAGTATGTTGATGAGATACCAATCAAAGCAGTCTGATTTTTCAAAGCAGGTAACTCTTTTGTGAGACAGGTAAATATGGATGTCTTGTAGATAGCTACCAACAATAACCTGTAACAGGATTACTCAGGAAATTTGCCTTTTCATTCATCCCAGTCTCAAACAAAAAAGGTGCCCATTGTCCCTTCATCAATTGGCTTTTCCATTTATTATCAACATGTGTTTTTTTCTAAAAGCAACACACAGAAATGTCCTTTTCTTTATAACACCAATTTCCAGCCCATTACAGGGACATAATGTGTTACAACATTGACCCAATAAAGGTAAGTCCCAAGAATTTCTGAGTTATCTCCAGATGGATTAAAAACAAAAGAAAATGTTCATTTTGATGTTTGTTTGTAGTGAATTCCAATTATTTAGACACTGCTTTTATTTCAAAAAGAGGTTTTAATGTGTGTTTTGAAGAAAGAGTTGGACAGATTTTTTGGTTTCTGAGTTAGGCTTTATTCTCTTTTATCTTCCAGTTCCTCTAAAGACTTAAAGTAATCTGCCTCCTTTCTATCAAATGCTGAATAGAATTGGACTCTAGTGCTATGACTTTTGAGTGGAAGGAGACCTTGGGTAGTAATTTTTCTTAGTAATTATTTGATTTTTTTATAGATGTTTGTACTTGGTATGATTTTGGTGTTTGCTTGTGGATTGATTTTTTTTTTTCAGGTTTAGGGTTGGGGTTAGGGGATGTGGTAGGTTGGTTAAGATTAGGCATTTACATTTGTTGTTTAAAAGCAGTGAGCCTGTACCATTGAAAAACTCTTATGGCACCTGGTGAAATTGGATTGGGACTGTGTACTGGTTACCCCCTTTTATTAAAAATTGGGGATAAAGACTACTTTATAATTAAAGGCAAATAATACTCTATGGTAAAGCACATGTGAGAGTTCAGTAATTGAATTTTAAACAGCACAGAAAGAATAAGGATTTGTAGCTGTTGAAACAGAGGATGAGATTTTTTCCCTTTCACAGTCTGGATAATTTCTTAGAGGTTTACACCCCTATATTTTGGGTGGATTGACAGATGAATAAAGATGAGTAGCATACCCACTGGAAGCCTGTGGCTAAGAATATCTGGGGTCTTATTTATAAAACTTATCATGAATTCAAGCATGAATATACAGTGGTGTGAAAAACTATTTGCCCCCTTCCTGATTTCTTATTCTTTTGCATGTTTGTCACACAAAATGTTTCTGATCATCAAACACATTTAACCATTAGTCAAATATAACACAAGTAAACACAAAATGCAGTTTTTAAATGATGGTTTTTATTATTTAGGGAGAAAAAAAAATCCAAAACTACATGGCCCTGTTTGAAAAAGTAATTGCCCCCTGAACCTAATAACTGGTTGGGCCACCCTTAGCAGCAATAACTGCAATCAAGCCATACACCATACAAAAATTGAATGTGTCAGGTTTATGGCTTCCAGAATTGCAGGCATGATCAAGCTGAAGCTTGCCTGAAATATTCCTGACTTTTTGGCCAGTTCCCTGAGATGTGACAACAGGAGGCTAATATAAACTGAACGAAAAACCAAAAAATTCTTCAGTGCAAATTATCATTATTGGCAGTCTTAAAGGAAACTAAAATAAAGGCTGTACATCGTAGTCATCACTTTTGTGGTTTAATGTTTGTCACATCAATGCACATTATAATAACGGTTCATTAAGTTACGCAAATTCTCCCATCAAGTTTTCCTTCATAAAACTTGACTTTTGTGTGGAAAGCTGAGTATGCACATGTCAAGCCTCTTTTTGTGTATATGCAAACTTTATAAATCTGATGCCTGGAGACTGGGAGAGTAGGAGGAGTGCTGATAAGTTAAATAGTAAAAAGTAGAAAATATTGAATCACTGTGGTGTAATGGTGCCCATTTAGTGAAAGAAACCAGAAAGAAATCTTCAAATGCTAACATATGTCATTATTGCTTGTGATGCAAGCACATTCAGGCTTACAACTATCAGAGTATCAGTGTAATTTACAAGTAAGTCTCTTCAACTCTTAATCTTAAAAATGTATTTTTGGTTGTTGGTTGTGCATTTTCCATTATTTGCAAAGGACAAGTAGTCTCTGAAAGTTATATAGAACTTATAATAACCATTATGTTCTCCCACTGCAACATTGTGTCAGCTTTAAAGTAAGCAAACTAAAAGCTGAAAAGCAGAACAGAGGACTTGAACTCCTGACATATGGAGACAGTTCATCCTCATTCTAAACCTACTGCAGTAGAAAGACTTCATTTCAATGACACAGGCAAGCTTATTCCATAGAGACTTTATACCTTACACTACTAGTACTAATCAGTATTCCTGAAAAGCCCCAAGGAATCTGTAATCTTTTCTTATGAAAAAGAATAAATGTGGCTTAATGTCAAGTTGTAATGAAGAGGGAAGAGCATTTGGAATGGTCTGTTTACATGCATTAATTAGACAGAAAATTCTGTTTGGTCTCCATCTAAGTCCTAATAATAGGTAACAAGAATCTGATTAAACCCATAAAATACAATAAATTTCACTCCAAATAAAATACGGTGATTTGAATTTGTGTAAGCCTATTAATTTGAGCAGACATTAAACAATTGTAGCATACCAAATAATCCTGCCAAAATCTTTACTGACGGTATTCGTTTCCTGAAGTGCCTGGTTTTAGTATTTTAAAATCAACTTATATAACTCTAAATATTCACTCATTCTGTCTTGGCCAAGATCAGCTAATTATATTAATAGGTTTTGGAATCTTTGTTATCTGCTAACATTTATTCTTTAGAAGTATAGCCCAAGCAAGCACAAATCATTTTTTGACAAATGATAATGAATCATTGCACGATCTTAGATTGCTTAATAGAAGACAAAAACAGAGAAACTTATTTTGTTACAGGTATAACATTTGTAATCCGACAGAGATAAATAATATATTACAAGTTACCTTTTATGTCAAGTGTAGATTTAGTGACAACACAGAGATGTGTGTTGTGAGATTTTCTTATTTTTTGAATCATTCATTTTGAACTAACTTACTTCCATTATTATATTTCTCTACATAAACATTGTCTTCTATTGCAACAGACTCCAGCTGGTTCAGAATGCAGCACATTGAAATGAAATGTCTATGCTGGTTTGCTGATCACGTCAAAATCATTTAACCTATAAAACTTTGCTGTTTAATTATAATGCCATTCAAATAGGCAATTTAATTTTCATGACTACAGTATGGTGATATGCTGAATTGGTAAAATGTGTTGCTCAAGAGTCCTTCCTAAATCATACTCACAACCGGAGAAAGCCAAAGTAACAACTAAAAGAGGGTAACAAAAACAAAAGTACAACTAAAGGCAAGTTAAAAGTATTAACAAGGGAGTAAAACAATAAGAATAGTTAGTCATAAGGGCCTAACTGAACTAAGAAGGTCTCTAACTGTTATATGGGAGAGCTGGTGCTCTAATCTTTCCTCTTTTACACTCCTTAATTTCTGTTAGCAGACCCCTTGTCCAAACTTCACCTCCCAACTCCAAGTTTCATGGAATGAAAAAAGGAAGGTCTTTCAAGTTGCATCACTGTAAGCCCTTCTGGGGTCTGGTGGTGCTATCATATGTTGACTGCTACTGGCCTGAAAAAAATTAAACACATTCCTAGGAGTTTTCCTTTTCGAAACAAGGCCTAATTGACTCCTTGCTGTGTTGATAGCACCTGCTGTTGAGTATCAAGGTTAAGAATACCTATACAGTGTAAAGCTGGTCACCTTGCTATTCAAAAATTTCACTATATATGTACTGTATAGGAAATGCTGGTTTGTGGATTCACTCTTTAGAACTATCCCCCTTAGTTGATTATTATATCCTTTTACATAATAAATAATTGAGGTAATTTACAAGGTCAAGGTTATTTCTGAACAAAAGCTAGTATCCTTTCCTGGGAGCCTTGACACACTAATTTCACGTGTCAAGACTTTGCATGACTTCTACTGATCTAAAGCAATGGCTTAAAACATCACAACAGCCTTAAATAAGATTGTTGCTAATGCAAGTGTGAAATTTAACAATTGCCTTAAGTTTCATTCATTAACTGATTCTGTTAGTCATACTAACCTTATGGTTGTATAATTCAGTTGCTTGTGTAGCTGTTTTAGTTTGTAGAACTGCAGCTGGCATAGGCGCCAACTTCTGCCCAGTAGCAAGACTCAACATACCTCTTATTGCAGCTGGTCAAGAGGCTGGTAAAGATCTTTAACTCCAGCCTGAAAAACTACCTTCATACTGCCATCCAGAAAACCAATAAGGAGCTTGATGAGTGGCTTTCAAAGGTGGATAAGTCAGGTCTGCCTTGTACAAATAGGAACTGGATCAATCAACATGCCATCTGGCCAAGAATCTTGTGGCCCCTACTGATGAATTCAGCCCAAATTGGTACTGTGGTGTACCTAGACAGAAAGATCAGCTGATTTGTCCTCTGTTGGCGGCTGAGTTTACCATTCAACCTAAGCAGTGCACACTGTACAGACACAGTAACATCTTGCAGGGTTCCACAAACAAGTGAAGCTCTCCAGTAGATTTGAGGTCTTGAAAGTATTAACAGCTGGAGTAGAAGTACAAACAGGGAAGAAATGGAGAACAGTAGAAATGGTGGAGATCACAGAATCCTGCTTAAGGCAGAAAGCTCTAACAGGAACGGTGAGATGGACCTGCCTTCTTTCCTAAAACTCTGGCATAAAATGCCCAAGGTGAAGACAGACACCATCTTCCTTAGGAGGAAGTTCAAACCACTGTGGAGGAAAAATGAGCGCGTAGGATGGTGGGACTTAAGCAGCAGGAAGTATAGAGAAGTTGGAAGGATTCACTCTGATGTAAGATAATCAGGGAGAACATTTGGCAGGCAGACCCTGATTGCTTTCAGTTCCTTATCAAAGCTGTCTATGATGCCCTCTCAAGACCTAACTTAGTAACTAAAGTTAGTTAGTAAAGTAACTAAAATTTCCAGGCCACTTCACACAAACAACATTTGATGATACTCAAATTCACAGAAGTATGCATGGAAGAGACTAATGAAGAAAGAAAGAAAGAACAAACCAGGAGCTCATGGAAAATGCTGAATTCGTGGTTGGTGGACTTTCTGTGACCCAATAGAGGTGGGCTATTTGCGGCTTTGAAGGGCAGTTGCTCTAAAGTGTGTAATCTTTACTGGGGATGATGGGAACTGCAAAGAGGTGGGATAAGAAAGTCACTAGATGGCTATGGATTGTGGGAAGCTGCTGCAGGGTTGTGGGCTGAGGCATAATCAACCCCAGTTGGTCACCTGGGCAAAGGTGTATGATGTTGAAAGAGCTAAAATACCTGAGGACCCCATAACGCATCCTATATAGAAGGTGTATCTTAGAACAGGTGGGAAAAGAATTATAGGCTACAACATAAATAATATTAATTGTATTTACTGTTGACAACACTTACTGTTTAAGTAAGTAAGTATCAAAATATTCAGCAGCAGAGGACCACTGTAATGCTTTTATGTAAATGAAGAATTAAAAACTTTGAAGCATTTGTGGAGCCTGGACTTCTTTATGCAAGCTAATGGAGGTTTTAAAATAAAACTGCATAGGCTGAGAAGTGTGTTGGAGCTTATACACTAAGTAGCTGTTATCAAAAAAGAATTAAGTCTGTCGCAGGGATCTGTTAGGATGCGACATTGCTGTTTTCATTATTTTTTCCTTGCTCTCCTCAAAACAATCCCACTGCTCCTTGTATGGTGTAACCTGCTAAGCTGTTGGGGCCTGACTGCAAGAAACATAGGCCTATATGTCAGTGACTAGATTGAGAGTTTCACAAAGAAGCATGGAATTTTAAAGTTTGTTTTTATTGGCAAAATACATGTATTTTGAAATAAGGAAATTTCTCTCTAACATACTTATGGAAAACTGTTGTACAAAGTATGATAATGGGAAAAGATGCTGTGGGGTATGGCCAGATTACAAAGATCACAAATTTGTGTAATATATTTAAAGAAGTGCTCATATGATAAATATTTAAAAACACTTTGAACTTCTAGGATTCTCCGTTTCTTAATTATGTGAATGAAGTTGACATAAATCATTAATGGATTGTTCTTATGGGTGTGACAAATCCTTGCTAAACTAGTGGACATTAAATGTGGAGGTATACTAGGCTTCATTTCTATAAATGTGTTGTAAAACTACAGTATTTTGTTTCTTTGGATATAAATAACTTTTGTCTGCTGTTCTCAGAAACTAGAGTTCTAATGCTGAATTAGCCCTGCTTAAATTCCTCACTTGTATTTAAGTGACATCCTATTAAATATGCTGCCTAAATCTAATGTTATGTCCATTTGATGGTTTACCTGTTAGAAATTTTATTATTTCCTTTTCTGATGTGTTTTGTTAGAAGATGCATTAAAAATTTAATGATTTTGTAGGACTCAGTAACACAGCACTGCTACAGACTTGCTTGGCACGAAAACCCTCGTTTTGCTTGTTCAGCAGATTTCAAAGTAAATCCTCCTTCAGATATTTTTTGATGCAAAAATGTTCTTGTATTTTCATAGCTTCCAGCATTGTGTCAACGTAGGCACAAAAAACTATACTTGCATTTAGCTATGCTTTGGCAGCCAACAACATTCCACATTCCAAACTGATTTTTAATGAACAAACCTACTTTAATCATTTACCAAACTGCCTGCGTCCACAAAAATGTGTGCTGTATCTCATAGTGTTAAAGTAAATATTAAACACATAATAAAAGTGCTAAATTAGCAAAAACAACACTACACAACAATTTTTCCAAATTGTGCTCAATTTCTTCTTAAATTTTTTATACAAAGATTTATTGTAACAATCATCTATCCAGGCCATTCAGTATATTCAAGACTAAAACAATCTCTGATTTGTACAGTATATCAAAGAAGGGGAATAACTTAAAATAACTTGATTTTAGGCAAATATTATTTACTAGCTACAGTTCTTGTCAAGACATGTAATAGAATAAACTCTTGCCTTATGTGTACCTTCAGTTCCTTTCCTCTGCATTAGCGTGTGTATGAACCTCTCGTCACCGGCACTCCCTCTCCTGAGCGTGTTCCTGTAAAGCCGGCTTCTCACACTCTGTCACTATTTCTGAGGCACCTTTTTTGCCTCCTGCCCACCTTTAATCTTCTGACTTTGAAGTGTGTTCCTTTACTCCTACTTGTGCGTGTTACACTCACACTCTATATTCCTGTCATCAAAGCCAAACTTACCAAGCACACCAAAGCCAAACTGACCAATCAGATTGCTCTGAGGGACAGGACACACAGTCCTTAGTGTTTTATTATATAATAGATAAGTATAAAACAAAACCATCATTGATTAAGAAATTATAACATTTTCTGTTGAAAGCAAAATCAATGTAGATTAATGATTAATCATTTATTAAGAAACTAACCATGTTTATGCCAAAATCAAGTTGGCCGGAAAAAAATAAAATCTGCTCAGTTTATTCTAAGTGGTATATGTTTGGCAACCTAAATATTGGATGAATCTATAATCAAAATACCCAAACAAGTAAATTGTTCAAAACTGAAAGTCGCTTCTTATGCAGAGCTATCAAATTTCTTTATCTAGAACAAGTCATTGCCTGAGTCAGTGAATCTTTCTTTATCAATGTATTTGTGAAAATGGGTCTTTACAAGGTTCACATTATAAACAAAGGCAGATAATGAAGACTAAAGTTAACATTCTTCACTTACCTAAAAAGAATGTGTTCCCTTCTTGCATTCCCCATATAAAGATATTTCAGATGGATGTCATACAAAATGTCTTCAGTACTGTACTGTAAATACACAAACATAACTTTACATACACCTAAGCTTGTCTCCATATTTCATACATTAGAAACTTTCTGTTAGGCACATAAACACTACAGTTTCCGTTAACTCTTGTTCCTTTCCGATTTCTGTTGGTCAATTCCCTAACACTAAATGCTCAAAAGTATTTTGTTAAGCTTCATGTTAAACACTAAATCCTTCTTTTATTTTCGCTTTGTCTGACTTTCAGCCAGGCTCACTATTTTCTCTTGTTTCTGGCAACCAGCTATATAAACTGTAGCATTTGTGTTGCACAGATAACACTAAGACATTCTTCTTCGACAGTCAGACCTTATTTCAGACAGAACAAGAAGACAGATGTCTCTAGAGTAGCTTAAAAGCATAAAATACAGCTTTATAATTCTTCAGGACTAAGGTAACATCACCAGCTTTTAGCCTCATTCACTACAATACAGTGTAGCAGTTGTCAGAACAGCTTACCTGTAATGGAACTGAATAGCTTCAATCGTCGTTCGCAAATCCTGTAAAACACAAACTTCAAATGAGAAAGTCACTTTTTTATTTCAGAAGCAAAGACTTTTAAAGATGCAAGTAATTTACAGTGAGAACCAGGACTTCATGCTGCGGTGAATCTAACCAAAAACTTCAGTAAAAAAGTATATCTTTTCTGAAGTGGCGGCCTGTGAAGGAGTTGCCAAAGTCTCCAAAACCTTTTCTCTGCGAGTCACAAAACACATATATTTTTCTCTCACACAAAGGACTATATTTCTTTCATAGACCTCCAAGATTCTCTTTTCTTCCTTTTAGAAAAAAAAAATCTTAGACTAAATTGAAGTGCTCCTTAAGAATGGCCAGCTTCTGCCAGTCTCCCAGCTAATGGGTGGTGGAGAAGGCTGCACTCTCATACATTTGTAAGATGTGCTCAGACACAACCAGATCTTGACAGTTTTATAGATTTTGTCTTGCACCAGGCAGTTTACCCTTATATCTCTCTGTTATAAGGATGAATGTTTCTGCTACAGGGTTGTGGGATATACTGTAATAGTTTACCTTCATAGCATTATCCACAAGCGGAACCAAACCTCTCTCATCCATCATTTGCACATAAGTACTTCCAAACTCCTATACCCCAAACTGAAGTAGCTAACTAATCTAAAATTTAGAACTGAGACCTGTGTAGAAAAACAATATATATAGAATGAGCAAAATCCACACAGAGAAAATATTTTAATCATTGTGGAGTGACTGTAACCTTTTTTATTTTGGACCTAACTTTGTATGCTTTAAATACAGATTTGAAGAATTGTCCTTACTGCAGGACATTTCCTTCCAGAAGTAAAATACCCCCATCGATAAAGGCACATCCTTATTTTAGCAGTATTGTTTATTCTGAATAAGTTGGGAATGGTAAGCCACTTACAATTCAAATGTCAAATGATTAATATTGTAGTCTTTACTAAACCTAGCTGAAAGAACTGGTGTTATATAGTCAATATTTAGTTCTACTTATGGTATTTGCCACCAAGTTTTCCATTAACTATAAAGTAGTAAATGGGCAATCAGAATAGTTTGAGAATAGAGCATTAAGAAGTGTCCTAAAGTCTGCTATGTTATGGACAGCGAAAAATGTGAAATCTAAAGACTAAAATCATGTCAAAGATAACACCTAAAACTCTGCAGATTTTATTAAAATAAAGTTCAGATGTTTTCTGTTAGGATTCAAAAGTTATTTGTTGAATTACCACCCACAAGAAAAAACAATATTTATTTACCAGTTTTTAAGCAAAATAATTTTGTGTTATCCACTGATCTCCAACTAAATCTCTTAACTAATAATAGAACAGAAGTGATATTATTCAGTTTCACCGATAAATACAGAGTAATTTTATTGGAAAAATCTGTAAAAGATAGTATTCGTTCATTAATTTTTTCAGCATGGAGTCCTGGGCTGAGGTATTGACACCTCTTCTGCCAGCAAGGCAGGCACCAGCCCTAAATGAATCACTATTCCATTTCAGAACACATTCGTGTTTACAAGCAACATCTTTTAATGGCAACACTAAAACAGAAAAAATAAATTAGCTGTAGTGTAATGGGGGTCGCTTTATACGGCCAGTGAGCTTTTTATAAGGTACTCTTTTTCTGTCAAGTGAACTCTGTGGTTCATGTAGCAAGTAAAACCACTCTCTTAGTCAAATTACACAAACCAGATCCTCTGTCTGCCCATGTGACCATTTAAACGTTTTATTGCAAGTGTTCATATCACTTCACTGGAGCTGTGTTTCATCATTATTGACCTCTGAGGGTCACCATCTCTCCACAGTAAATGTACGCAGGAATGAGGAAGTCCTGTCATTAGATATTTGTACTTATTAGAAACTATTGCCCATTTGTGTCCAGTGAACCCATCCTACTGGACCTCAGTCTGGTGTTTTCTAAGGTAAAATGCATGCTAAACTCATAAGATGACAGTATTTTGCCTGGCTCACCAGAATTTTCTTGGTGTAGTTCAAATCATTTCTCAACTGATAGAAATAATTTACCCGCTGTTAATGGATATTACTTCTCCTACTTCATTTTCAAAATTAAGGTGCTCCATTCTTAAAGTTACAATTAATAAAGATGTGCTAATAACTTATGAAAAAAATAATTATATTTCTATTCTCAGCTATCATTAGAAACTATTATACATATCATTGGATTGTTGGCAGTGTTATATGCTACAAATTCAGTTTAATATTACTTTTATTTTTTTACTGTATTTTCTTAAAAATATCACATTTAGAAAAGTAATACTTATTTGTTGTTTCATGATTTAAGGACTAAAGATCTGAATGCAATATGGCTAAGGAAGTTACAATGAGAATAAAGGAAAGATTTCTTTGTTAATCTGACATCTGACTCTTTACCCACTGGAATGCAGAAAACACTAATAAATTTTGTTTTGTCTGCAAATGGTGCTGGCTCTGTTACAGAGACAATATACTCTGTGTCTGAGATAAATATGCAAGAGATTAGGAAAAATCAATCATTCTTTAATAATGTCCTTCTCTCTGTCTATGGTGAACAGATTGATTTATGAATGCTTTAGGCCTTAATCAAAATGAAGAGTATTAATAAAGTCTCTAAATTAATGCCTTATGAAAACATTCCTTTCTGTTACTATCTCAGGTAACCAAAGTGTTTTTTTTTTTGTAAATTAGTAGATTTAATGCACAAGTGTATTCATTCATTTCATTATTCAATCTTCTGATGCAGGCCATATTCAGTATGTCAAAACCTTCAAACAAGAACACGTTTGTTTGCCTTTCATACTTTATGAATAATTTTCAGATTTAATTTCCTGATAGATTTTCCTAGAAATTAACACAAGTCTAGCTCTAAAACCATAACAATGACTGCTTTGTAGCCCTTTGCCAAGTTGATGGGTATTTCTAAAAAATCATATGTTTTAATTCCTATTATTTTGTAATAATACAGGTTAGGTGGACTAGAATTGCTAAATTGGCCTCAGTATGTGTATGTGTGTCCTGCAATGGACTGGCGGCCTGTCCAGGTGTAGTCTCTGCCTTCTGCCCAGTGCTTGCTGTGCTTCACTCCACCTGCCCCATGACCTTGCACTGGATGACCGGGTTAGAAAGATGGATGCTTTGCTAAAACATTACTAAGTGATAACTAAGAGTACTTGAATAAAAATGAATATTTAGTGAGCCTTGTGGCTCTTTACTCAGATTTGAGCTATGATTTGCACAAGTGTGGATCCATCAAAACATCCATATAGTTTTCATATTGGCTATGCTCAAATAAAGACGACAGTGAGTAGTGTCAAGACTTTAATCCAACCCAAATGGGAAGTAACACCATCCAAAAAAGGCACATTTACACTAGAGCAACTGAAGCCAGCTCATGTGCTAGGACCTTCTTGAGCTGCAGACATCCACAAAGAAAATGCACATCAATACTGTGAGGCAGCATGAAGCACTACAGCCAAAAACCCGGACCTTAACTTAAGCCTTGGGTCACTATGACAGCTAGGCCTAGGAGGTATAGAATTCTTAATCAGTTTTGACATTTCAGACAATCTGACTAAAATGTTAAATGACATACAAGAGGACGGGGCTATGAAAACTCACAAATTGTAAGAGATTTAATCACTAATGATTAACTGGTCATGTAAAATTTGTTTTGTGTCTGATGTAAAGTGAGCAGGTCTTCAGTCCTGACTGATCAATGAATACTGTTAATAGCTGATAGGCACTTAGCATATTAGGGTATTGAAGCATGGACAACAGAGAAGTCTGAACTTTGTTGTGCTTCTAGAAATTATTTTTAATGTAAGCATTCTTGTCACTCTGGCCTCTTTTTAGAAAAAACATACAATAATGTTATTTCAATTTTTGATGACTTGCAGGCAGTATTATCTGGTTAGGTTGTCCATCAGGAATGATGTTGACCTTAACAGTACAATCTGTACTACTGCACATGCAGTACATTAGTCCAACTGCACTGAGTGAATTGATATTATTAACACTAGAATTACCAGAGCCTTTGAAAAAACTCGTAGATCCGGCTCACTTTAAATCTGTTCGCACCTCTCTGTCAGCATCTCTGTCAGCGTCCTGTAAATGTGCCGATAAAGACAAGCAGCAAGCAGCCTGGTATCCTATCCCCACACCACCACAGAATGTGCACAATGGTCTCCCAGCTCATTCCTTGATTGATTATCTGAGAGTGAAGTGCTGGAGTTTTAGAGTGGAAATAATAGATTGTTATATGGAACACATGCATTTCATGTGTGTTCCATTTCTACAATAATCTGTGTAAACACATTGTTAAATAAATGACAAAATGGTAAATGACAAAATGTTGGCATAAACTACATAATGTGTGAAGCCTGAAGTCCAAAGACCAAATGAACACTTTTATAGAAGGTTCAAGGGTGCTACAACAGATTGCGTGGCATAGCTGTAAGATTTGCTGACTTGTAATCAAGAGTCCCCAGTTCGATCGTGACTGCCTCCTGTATTTGACGTTTTCAGTAGTGAGCTGCTCTTATTTTTAATATTATACAGTACACACATACATTTGGTTTGCATCTGTAACAGACGATGTACATTTATAGGACTTGTAAAAGTTACTGTTTTTTTTCACTTTTATTCTCTCAGTCACGATACATACTACTGCCCTAGGGATCTGACGCCGTTAGTTTTTATTTGAAACTGGGAGTAACTGTAGATGTGAGTGGTGTTTTGAGGAAATGGAACTGGACATTCTCTGATCATGTCGCAAATGTAGGAAGGACGGACCCTGCACGTGTGTGAACAGTTAACATTTGAATTTGATGATTGCATATAGCGCTGAACTGACCTCTCTGTACTATTATTTCCTCTGCATGTCCTGGAGTACAAAAGAAACAGTACCGTACAGCAACGTGGAGACTGGCAAGATCGGAAAAAAAAACACGCGGTCTCTGATTACAAGCGCAGTATGTAATGCGAATGAATATGAATAATATGAATAATGTTGCATGCGTGCCACAAAGATTTCCAGATGTTCTATACAGGTCATAAAATGAATAATTCCTAATATCATATATACCTATGTCTCTGTTTTTTTTTTTGACATCATAGACCATAAGGTGCATACTAATTCAGCGTGAGCAGAAACACTCAATAAAACTGAATAAAAAAAAAATCAAGTGACGGTGAGATATGAAGAAGGCACATTCACCAGCATTTGTGTGTCAGCTTTTATCCTTCCAGATCAGAGAATGTCCAGTTCCATTGCCTCAAAACACTAGTCACTTATCAACACACACCAACATTACATTAGAGCAGGCGGAGGGAGACTAGAGGTCTTATTACACCTCTGTTCTCAGTTAGCTGCCCGGGGCTGGAGGCTAGGAGTGGGAGCTGGCCGTCTGCCTGTGGTCTGGAGTGGTGGGTTGCTTTGCTCTGCGTTGGACGGGGGTGCCTGCTCACTATTACCCCTGCGGAACTGTGCTAGCTCTGGCGTCCAGGAATGGTTGTACCTCAGGTATGGCAGCACCGGGACCAGAGTTAGGTAGGGTGTATGTGGGGAGTGTGAATGGGTGTCTGGCGTACATCCTTGTAAGTCTTGGGTTGTATGTGTATGTGAGAGCATGAGGGAGGGAGTGTATGACTGTGTTTGTGTGTGACTGTATATGTCAGGTGGGGTTTTGGACTCCTCCCCTCTCCTGGGACATCTGGCAATACTACAACATCTTTGCCTACCCTCCCCCTGCCTTAAGCATCTGTCTGGTCGCTCCCGGTGGCTGCCTGGTGGGATCTGGTTCCCTGGGCTCTGTTGGGTCCTCGGCGGGGTGGGTCGCCCTTGGGTCCCGGGCTGCTGGGTTCCGAGCCCGGCCGACTCGGGGGAGCGGCTGCGGGCGGGCCTGAGGGCTTGCCGTTGATATCTCCCGGGACTCTGCCGGCTGCTGGTTGTGACCCCGGGGTGATCCTCTGCGCCTCGAGTGGGGGTTGGGGCTTCTCTGGTGACGGCCTCCCTAGGGTCTCCAGCTCTGGGGTGACCTCTGGATCTCTGGGCTTGGAACTCCCTCCGTCTTCCGCACGTTTTTGGGGGCAGGTCTGTGGCCCTTCACACTCACTATTGGATGCTCCTATAGAGAAACCTTACACATACAAGCGTGCGTACGCACACAGGTGCTCACATGGTGATTTCATAAGTATGACTTGGACATCTTCAGCACATGATCGAAGGTTGTGGCGGCCCTAAATGCCTTAGTAATAATTACTGTATGATTGTCAGCAAACATTTTTACTTTTATATATCTTCATGTAACTGATGCAGCAATGTTTTTGTCTTGTGGTTTGTTTTTTTTCCCCCCCTCTCTTTCTGCAGGTCTAGAAGCGGACTCTGGTTCATTTATTGTTTATTCTATACTAAAACACCCCCTTCCCCCTTTACCTCCATCTCTTCCTTCTCTCTCTTCTTTTTCTTTCACTTTTGTCTCCGTGTCCGGTTCGAATCTTAAAAACATCTGAAAATATTTTTAATAAAGTTTTGGTATCAGGCGTGACGTCAGCAGAAGCTGTAACGCTCCACCTGAGAGAAAAACTGTAAGGCTAGTCGCCAGCATTCAGACATCAATTCTGATTGCTTCACAGCCGAACAGGACACGGTTAAAAAAAACACTAGTCACATCTACAGTTACTCCCAGTTTCAAATACAAACTAACTGCGTCAGATACCTATGGCAGTAGTATGTATTGTGACTGAGAAAAAAAAAAGTGAAAAAAAGGTAACATTTACAAGTCCTATAAATGTACACCGTCTGTTACAGACACGAACCAAATGTATGTGTGTACTGTATGATATTAAGAATAAAAGCAGCTCACTACTGAAAACGTCAGATATAGGAGGCAGTTGGGATTGAACTGGGGACTCTTGATTATAAGTCAGCAAATCTTACCACTACGCCAAAGAAGCTGTTCTATCATCCTTGAACCTTTTGTGAAAGTGTTTATTTTATCTTTGGACTTTAGGCTTCACGCATTCTGTAGTTTATGCCTACATTTTGTTATTTACTACTAAAATATGAAAAACGTTTCTGTTTTAACGATTTGTTTACACAGATTATTATAGAAATGGAACACACATGAAATGCTTGTATTCCAAATAATGATCTATTATTTCCACTCTAAAACTCCAGCACTTCACTCCCAAATAATCAATCAAGGCATGAGCTGGGGATGGAATAGCAGGTTGCTTGCTGCTTGTCTTTATCGGCACATTTACAGGACAAAAGACGCTGATGGAGAGGTGTGAACAGATTTAATGTGGGCTGGATCTACAAGTGTTTTCGTAAGCTCTGGTAATTCTAGTGTTAAAGATGAGACGACTATTTGCAGTATTTATGTTTTGTAATGGGATTCATTAAGAATGTTTATGTTCAAAGCAAATGTTATAATCATTTGCTTATCTTGTTTCCTGAAAAATGTACAAAGGGGATAGTTAGACCTAAGTATGGTATTTGTTTTGGCTGTATGAGCCCACATATTTTAACTAATTCTAAAGTTTCTTCTTTTCTTACTCTTACTAAAAAGTGCTTTTGATAAATGTAGGTGAAAAGAAAAAAATGGAACCACTAGAACATCCATCCATCCATCCATTACCCAACCCTAGTGATATTAAGCATTACTCTTTCTGATATATAAATTAATATACTTTTTTCATTTTTTTTCACAGAATGCCCCCCATTAGGTCTTGAGACCCTCAGGATTGATGACTTTCAGCTTCATGCATCAACTGTCAAACGTTATGGCCTGGGAGCACATAGAGGACGGCTTAATATTCAGGTGTGTATTTCGAGAGTCTGTTTTAACCCATGCCTCCATATTTATTATTGCATTGAAAGGAATACTCAACACAAAAAATATATATTATTTTCTATCTGTTGCTTACCCAGAGTTGTTTGTTGAAATGGTTGAGAAAAAATGCTATCTTCTCTTTAATAGAGAATGGAAATCATAAAGATTATGATAGAACAGGCTTGAATGGTGGCCAAAAGAGGCCCAAAACTGAACAACGGCAAACAATATTAAAACATCGATGAAGAAAAATTGCAATGATCAAGCGTATTGACTTCACATAAAAGTGTGAAAAGATGAAGAGGAAGAAGAAGAAGAAAGAAAAAAAATCTTAAATTTCACTTGTGGCATAATCTACATGTCTGTTATCCAATTGTATGCTTACAGTGTCCAAAACAGATGCATGTTTTACAACTTTTGTTAAATAAAATTCGAGGGATTGAGCATTTAAACTGAAGATGTCAATCAGCCCCTCACACCTTAGATACAAGACTGTCTTTTATTTAAAAGTTCAATCCCATCTGAATGAGCTTCACATTCATGCACTACTCTGAATTTTAATTAGTCTTTGTTTAACATTTTTGTAGCAAAAGTGCATGCATTTTAGATGTTCTGAGCATACAACTAGTAACAGAAAAAAATCATTTTTTGGTGGAGGATTCCTTCAGGATTATTTTAGTGCACACCTACTGATTAAACATTCTTGCAACAGGTTTGTTGAAAAATGTTATACTTCTTATTCTTTAAAGGAGAGAAACAGCATGTGTCTGTTATAAAAATAACTTAGAAACTACAAAAGATGCTGACTTAAAATTGATTGTATCTGGGAAGGCTGTGGGCAAAGTATAGCGAAAGTCACCCCAACCTTGCCAAAGGCGAATTTATACAGTAGATAGAGTGTTGCAATATTCATAAAAGTTATTTGTAGGGACATATCTGAAGATGTTCATCTGCGTAAGTATCAGAAATGGTGCAGTTTTAAATACCAGGTGTTTTTGCTATAATTACTAAAGAAAATAATGAACGTATCAAATCTTACAAATCTGATTTGTTAATTTGACTTGCCTAGAATTAATCATTCATTTTTATTTAAAATAAAATATTTTTTCATTTCAAAAGACAAACAAATACTATGTTAAAATATAATTTAATCTCATATTGCTTAAGCTTATATTAAAGATATCTTGCAGTGTATATACATTTATTATGATGTCATTCTCCTATATAAAGGAGCAAATATTTCGAGTAAGGAGTCAGCATGAATAAAAAAACCATTGGAACAGAATCAATATCCATGGATATTACATTAGATGGTGAAAAGACTTCACATCCTACACACACTTTTGAAAGTCTTTGCAAGGTTTAGGGTTGCCAGAACATACGGTATGCTTAAATTAGAAAGAGCTGCACCTGTTTTAAGTATTTCAAATGTATCTCTCTTAACTTCCTAATTATTACGTAATGGCAAAGGGTTATTTATTAAAAATCCAAAAATTTCATAATTCAGACATCTGTTATAACTTGGTAAATCAACTAAAGAAAATGTCTCTTTTTCTTAGATACCTAGTATACTAATGGGCTTCCTATTCAAATTTTAAAAAATGTCAATTCTCAAATAAACACAACTTTGTATTGAGCAAAAATGTGGGGGAACAATAATCATTTAAAAAAGTTAACATAGACTTCAGGAAACTATGTGTGTGTGTTTTGTTTTATTACTGGGTTAATCATATGTAGCTTGTTTCAGGGTGGTGATGGAAAGTCATTTATATACTCTGTGTCCAAAAGGGAAAATAATTAATATAGTTTACAAAGAAATTTTGGACACCTTGCTTTTCTTATGTCTAGCAGAATAATTACATTTTCATATACACCTCGACAACACTGGGTATTTCTAAAAGTAATGAACTAAACAAATGTAGAGTTACTCCTTGCCAATATTTTTTTTTTACAATGTGCCCATGTTTAGAATTTGTTAATTACTTAGATAACTTTTAATACATGTTTATTCGCAACTGATTTAATACTTTGAATTGTGTTGTCAAATCTTCAAATGTATTTTATGCACGTAATCTTAGTACAACTATCTGGCTAAAGGCAGATATAACATTAATAAGAGTAATAGTTTGTTTAAATGTTTTTGTGATCTTAAGACAGTTTATGTCCCTGCTTAAATACTCATGATAAAGTTTACCCATAATCCAAAACAAAAAAAATGCCTTTTGTGCAAGCAAAGCTGTGCAACAGATACACTTCATAAATTTGAGTATTAATAATAATATTAATGATAATGAAGAAAAAAAGATTCTTTTATGTAAAAGCAGCAAAATCAATCCTGCTCAGTTTACTCATACCTGAACATTAAAGTCTTACAGTAAATAGCATGAATGTGATCCGAATACCCTGTTTGCTATTTTGTTCTAACCTATAACAGCTTTGATCATAATTAAAAGAAATACAAAAAATGCAGTACTTTAAAGAGGACCACATGAAGGCATTGTTTAAAATTTCCCTGCTTAATATTGTTTCAACATAATGGTTAGTCTTAGAATTCACAGTTGTGCTGTATAGTATAACGATGAGCTACTAAGACTTAATATCATTGAGGCCAGGCATACACTTTTTCTTTTTTACTTTCCAACTGCCAAGTAAAATCTGGAAAAACTTACAAGCAGCAAATAGTTTTCTTTTGATAGGTATTTGGAAGCATTTCACTTCCTTAATGCCTCTGGCAAAGACTCAGAGCCTGGAAGAATTAGTTTTAAAGGTAAAAATTTCTGACGTGCCTAGAGATAGGTTTCATACTTTGTCTATATATATATATATATATATATATATATATATATATATATATATATATATATATATATATATATATATATATATATATATATATATATATAAACGTTTACAAAGTCTGCATATATACATATATATCTGTGGCCGGGTGCAGGAGTAACAGGTTGAGTAACCAACAAAAGTTGAATGCAAATGTCCAAAGCAGACTCATTCCTTTAGGTGATAAGGAAATTACCACTTGGGCACAATAATAAACAAAAAAATAAAATGAGTTTTACGCCTATCAAAGCAATGGTGATTCTGTGGAGCTCTGTCCCACATATCACTTTAAGTGGAAAGTGATGCTTCCTTCTAGGCAACCAGGCTTCTTAATGTGTGGGGAGAGAAGAGGATGTTAATGGCAGCACCCCATCTTGCATCAGTGGGTTTTCACATACCATGATCAAGCTTGTGAGGAGATCCTCCAATGCGCATGCATGACAATATCATACATATTGTATATTGCCTTGAATTTTTGTATGTCTAATCATTTTCCTCTCGTAATGATTCCTGATAGGAGTCAAAAGCATAGGAATAAAAAACTATTTTAAGATACGTTTTTCATTTTCATTTCCAGTTACAAATAAGCAAACCGTATTACAGACCTTTGCTTTCTCATATATATATATATATATATACAGTATATGTATGTATGTATATATATATATATGTACAGTGCATATATTTAGACTTTGCAATCTTCTTTGCTTGATTTAATAATTATAAAGAAAGAAAAGTTCCAACTTTCACAGAATACATTCTTTCCATGGAATAACATCAATTCAATATTAAATGGTACTTGTTGATAAGTGTAAACTGTAAATCCTTTTTTTTTCGCATTGCATTGTGTGTAGGATGGCATGGTGACACAGTGGGTAGTGCTGTCACCTCACAGATCAGTTGTCTTGGTTTTGATCCAGGGACTGATCTTTCTTTTCCATTTCCTGAAATATGTGTGTGTCAGGTTAACTGGTGATTCCAAAGTGCCCATGTGAGAGTGCATGAGTGACCCCTACAATGGTATGGTTCGGAGCTGCTTCTGTTTTGCTGCCAATGCTGCCAGGATAGAAAAATACCCCCTCATGGCCCCAGGTTCGAGAATGTTATGTTAAATGTGCTGTAACTTGAGACAATTTACTGTACAAGAATTTTTTTTAACACAACATGTCTAAATATACCACACCCAACCCAAATCACTGGCTACAGAACCAATGTGTGTTGTACACCCTCATGATCAGTATTTCTCACTGTAGCTCTTGTTACAAAAAACACATAATATTAGAAGCAATGGAAGAAGTTAATTTTATAATATACTGTGTGCAAAAGAAAAGGCATAAACTTATTTTAAACTAAAATGTTGCATCTAGCATGGTGAACACCAAATGTATAAGGTTAGGGCAAAAAGCAATTCTATATAGTAATGATGATAGTAATAAATGCCAGTCCAATGCTCCTATCTGTTGCCCATTGATGATTCCAATCAGTTATTAAACGTAAGTTAAACTGGTAACATCTCAAGTTTTCATACTGTGGCAGACAACTGGGGGTCTTGCCTGGTCGGGACGCTCTTTTGAAGACAGGACCAGGTGAGAAGACAGCAGTACCTTCCCCAGGATACAAGAGGGCAGCCCCCTGGGTTGCATCGGGGCCATGGGCTGGGAGCTTAGAAGCTTAACCCTGCTGGGGCCCGTGGCCACCAGCATGGGGCGCCTGGACAGCTCTGGAGCATTGGCATGCAGCATTTCTGCCATACCCAGAAGTGCTGCCAGAAGAGGAGCTGGATTCCCATGTAGTACTTCTGCCACACTCGGAAGTGCTGCTGGAAGTTGATTGGGGAGCACCTGGAGCACTTCCAGGTGTAGTATAAAGGAGGCCGCCTCCCTCCACTCAGGGAGCCGAAGTCGGGAGGAAGAGGACAGAGCTTGCGGGAGAGGAGTAGAGGCAGCAGAAGAAAATGAGAAGAAAGAGAAAAGGACTGAGTCAGTGAACTGGCAAATTGTGCTGTGTGCTAAAAGGAAATAATAAACGTGTGTGCTTTTGGGACTTCTGAGTCTGCTTGTCTGTCTGGGTTGGGCTGATCTTTCACAATACATTTATATAAACATTTTAACTCTTAGTATATGGTGTTTGCATCATTTACTGATTTTATTGCCGAACACACTGCAGCTTTTGATATTAGTAAAGGAAAATATTTACATATAAACTTGCTTCCACTGCTTCTTAGTTTGAGCCGAGTTGAACTGGTGCAAGAAAATGTGCAAACTGCACACATGATGAGCGAGCATGGGATTCAAATATGTGATGCTAGATCTATGCAGCAGCAAAGCTAATCTCTGCTGAATTGTACCACTCAAATTGTGTATGCTTGACAAAAATGAAAATACTGTTTTTAATAAAAACAGAATAGTGTGCTACTCTAGTGAGGGCCCGGTCCATGCTATATAGTTCATTTCAGCTCACAGGAATCCCAATTCTGATTTAAACACATGAGACCCATGTATGGCAAACTTTTAAGCTGAAATTATTCAATGAGTAGTAATATTAATTGGGGGAAGGCATAACTCAAAAACAAATTAACAAACAAAAATAGAGAAGAGCCTTACAGAACCACTTACAAAAAGCATTATTTTACCTTTAAATGTTCACTCCTATGTTACTATAATGTCCAACTTCAGGACGCTAATGTTAATAGGTAGCTGTAAATCTTTGCAGGGCATTTGCATGACTCTACTCCCCTTTACTTCTAGCTTATGTTTTATTATTTTCTTTGGAATGCTGAATCTATGACAATAGTCATATTTAAAATGTACTTCACCTCATATAGAAATGAAATGTATTGCAAGCATAATGAAAACAATAGTTGGAGATATTAAGTGTAATATACTTATCTCAATCAACAATTTCCTCAACAATACAGTACATATGTGAAATATCAGACATACGTATATACGCGCAGATAAGTTCTCCCATGGATAAGTCGGGATTTGATTTTACAGTATAATTTCTGGTATTTTATAATATAATAATGATATGCTAAAGCACACCTGAGAGAGTAACCACAGAGCACACTGCCTTTTTTTCTACGTGGGTGCGGCAATGCGCTGTATCAGCGCGTGCTCCTAACCTCTCTCCCTCTCTATTATGCCTACGTGACCACACGGTAATACCCAAACTATTCCAGAGCAACGTTTGCACTGATTTGTGTTTTTTGTATGATGTAAAAATGGTGCTACCCTTCTGATGAGATGTAAAATTGAGGTCCTGACTCTCTGTGATCATAGAAGATCCCTGGGTATCCTGCATAAACCGCAGGGTGCATCCGGATGTCGTTGGCTAAATTGCCTACCACAGTCTAGTCATTCTGGTCTCCTAATCATCCCTAATTGACTAACTATCTCTCACACATTCACCACCTGACAGCTAATGTGTGGTGAGTGTAGTGGCACAAAATGGCTACAATCACATCATCCAGGTGGATGTTGCTATTGGTGTTAGTTAAAGTGACTCCACACTTACTGTGTAAAGCACTTTAAGTAGTGAGAAAAGTACTATATAAATGTAAAGAATTATGATAATAACTATTATTATTGCCATGTTTTTAAATAGATCCTTATTGTTTTTTAGGCTTTGCCTTGCAAGAAACGACACAGTGGGTCTCATGAGAAGTTAGTGTCAGCAAAACTAAGGAGCTGGTCATAGACCTCAGGAAGCAGACAGCTTGTCTTATATAGTACAAGAAGTACATTCCAAAACAGTATATAATACAGATTAGCATATAATCAAATATCCTTAAAAATATCATTGTCTCTAAAATAACAGCAAAAGAGGTTTAATATACACATAATAACCTTTTAATAATATTTTATTAGTGATGTGTATCAATAGCTTTAAATACAACATGGCCATGTACAGTAATGGCATTTGATGGGTGACTCAGGGTTCATGCATTACATTACAGCTGAGGTAGACACATAGCACTTTGTTTCAGTTCACTACAGCCAGAGTTAGAAAACAGCATTGTTAAAAAATGACACTTTATTGGTTGATAAATATGGTGAGTAAGACCGAGCGTTTGTATGTGTCACATGGTATAATACTGGTGAGAACACTATAGGACTGTGTCTTAATCTGCCTTCCACCACCTTGTGCATCGGTGTGAAAGCAAAGTGAGTACTGCAGCCACACAGGTCTGACTCCTTATGTATGCAGAGGAACATGTCTTGCTACTTTTTGTGCCACTATGAATGAGATTGAGTGAGCGTAAAGCAAGCATGCCTCTCAGTCTGTTCTCCTACCATTGCAAAGTGGTTAGTGTGATAGATGGAGAGTGACGACTAATCACCACTGTAAGCCAATCATAACAAGACTGAGCTTGTGTGGATGAGAAGGAGTGAGAGTATCCAGGAAGTGCAAAAGTATGAGAGACACGCTGCTTTAACCAAGACAGATCAACAGTATGAGAGGCCTCTGTTGTCCAATATGAGAAAGAAGTGTATTACCCTGCACCACACTACTTTAACTTATTACACTCTCTTACAGTTTTATTTTTTTTAAGAATTTTAAAAAGCTTAATTTAAGTAAGCTGAGGTCAGGTCCTACTGTGTAAATGTTTGTATACAGTATATCTTTATAAATATGCATCAATTTTCCAAAATGATCATTATCTATAATCTGTTTTACATTGTCTACAGAATAAAATTGATTCAGTTATTGTTACTGTAATTGACAGAAAAGGAAAATGATCAGATCTATCAGTTTCACAGGCTGCTGCTAATGTGAAATGGGTTTTTCATTTTTTTCTTTTTCCCTGTCTTTATATAATAAACATTAAATGGTGAGGTAATTAATTCTAATAAATGTATGTTGATTTTTCTATAAAAAACAACTTTATTATAATAAAAATATGTTTAGGTTGCTTTCTTGCAGTGGCTTTGGAAGTGAAGCAATTACTGTAAAACATATGAACTGCACTTTGGATCCTGACATTAATGCTTGGCCTGAAGTGTCTTGCGTGTAGTTAGATGGTGCCTTAACCCTAGTGATTCCAGCGTAGGTTCTTGCTCCTTGCAATACAAAATGTGCATGGATGAAATAATTTGCTATAAAGACAAATATCTTTGAAAATGAATGATTTTTTCCAAATGTACTTAATATCTGTTCTTTTATATAAAGCTATGCATTCTCTATTTCACTTAATCCTACGTAATATTTCTTCTTTTAAAATTTGCAGTTTAACTTTTTTAATTGTCAGTATTTGTAAAATTTAAGAAAAACACTTCTTCCCTTGAATTCTCACAGTATCTGTAGTATAATTCCATATACAGTATGTACTGTAGATCACTGTGTTGCATCAAAATTTCCTCATAAAAAACTAAAATTCACTGGTTAGACAGTCAATTAAAATCACAGCAGTACAACTCCTACGTCAAAATAAAGTATGCAGAATTGTATTTGCACTAAGATCAACAGAACTGTCACAATGGATCCATGAGATGTATCTGTGAAGCCTTACAGCTCAAGAGTGGCGGAGATGTCAGTTTGTTAACAATGAATCCAGTCCTTCAAAATGATGCTGACATCTCATTAGTAACTTTTGCTGGTCAAAGTTCAAAAGAAGCTGGGGTATGGATACAATGACTCTTGACAACTGAAACTACTACCTGGTCTACAACCATGTTAGGGACACAGTAAATGACAAGAGAACTGGCTCATGTTATAAAAGAAAAGAAGACTTAAAGCTGTCAATGGTTGGTCTAAATTAAGTTCAGTGAATAGTGAAAAGAAAGATTTCAAATATAGGTGACACTTTTCAGTACTGCGATCGATACAAATATCACAGCACAGTGAACGTTCTAATCGGAAGAGAGTTTGCTAATACAGTTTTATCATGGAAGCTACTGAATGAACAAATTATAACAGTTCAAGTATAACCCAGAACTACTGTTCCAAAATAGGAACCAGGCAAGTCTTTTCGATGAGTGTTTTTTATGCAAAGAAACATTCTGCAAGCATCTGTACAAATAGCAGATACATTACCCAACCATGACTTAATGATTCTGATAAACAATTTCAAAGTAATATTGTAAAAAATAGAAGATGACAGTATGTCTCACCTTATTTCATCCACCTTTGTTTTGATAACAAATTGAGTTAGTTAGACCAGACTTTCTTATCCATCACACCAGACTCTAACTCTTCCAGAGAAACTTCCAGGCTGCCAGACCAACAGAGAAATATAATCTCCACACTTTTTGTGTATTCTTTTGTGTTGTATTGAATCATAAAATGTGTTTGTCATGAAGGTGATGTCACTTCTGCACCATCTTAGAACCTGTATTCATCTCTCATGACGTGCGTCCCATGTTTTTTGCAGTTGCTATACCCATTTCTGGTCTTCTTACAATGAAATCAAGTGACGTATCACATCATCAGGTTCTGATGGTTAAAGATCACAGCTCAATGTTGACTCCCTTTGTGTATTCCCTCACTAAACACTTTTTGTGTTAACTTATAGATGAACAATTAAGCATAATTAAAGGACATTTTTGCTGTCTTTTTTTGACTTTTAATTTTTTTTTCTGTACTAAGCATGACAATCAGTATTTTTGACCTTTCTCTCTCCCCCTCTCTACTGTAGTATTCAGACATTCAGAGCTGTCAGATTTACTGACAGCCATCCTTAAAGGCAAGTTATGGATTTCTGTTTGTCTGGCATTTTAACTTAAGAGAATTTTGCATTGGAATAACTATGCCATACCTCTAAGGTACACATCTCTAAGTATCACTGAGGCACATAAGCCATTACACCTACCCAAAGTCATGACCCATGGAAGGCAGTACAAATTGTTTAAAGGTAGTAATTGGTATATAGCAAGATTAACATCACATCCTTAAATTGCAACATTTATCAAGATGGTAAGGTGCAGACCAACTGTAGTTTTAATTTCAGCACTTTAATGAATCAGGTCAAAGAAACTACGAAAGATTTAAATTAGTTGGTGATGTTTTCCAATTACATACAACATGGAATAAGATGACATGCCTTACAAAAGGAGTAGAAGCAAATAAAGTGTGACTTTACATAAGAAAGCAAGCTGGACCATAGATAAATAACAAAAGAAATATGGTAAATGTGGGTGGCGTGGAAAATAAGCAGGTTCTGTCTTTCTGTTATTTTTGGCTTCTATCTCACAATCCTCAGAACGTCTGACAAGAAAAACAGAGTAAGTCTTGAGAAAACACATACTGCAATTACCAGGAGGAGCATGAAGCTTAATGTTCACATAAAATCCAGACTATAAAATAACACAGTTATTACAAATGGGCCTTACAGATCTGAAATGCATACACAGTCTTAGTCACCTATATGAAAGCAGAAGGCAAGTATCAGTGTCAGGACTAACCTGTAGCTCTGCATCTCCCTTTTGTTTCATTTCATTTTCAATGCTTGTGTTCTTTGTTGTTTAAAATATTTATGAATTTTATTTGTCTTTTTTGAAATTTAATTACTTATTTGTAGCTTTCCTTTTGTTTGTTAATTGTCTTACAATGTTTCCTTGATCGTGTAACAGTTTGTTATGGTGCAGAATTTTCTGTATTGTAGTTGTGTTGGGTAGTGTCCCATATTCCTGCAGGTGTGCTGCCATAAGGACCAGCACATGAGGCTTCCTTATTTAAGCAGAACTTAAGCCCCAGTCTTAATGTTGGATCATTGAATTCTTCCTCTGTGCCTCACTGAAGCATTTTATTTAATGTAAGTGTTAATCCAAGTGCTGTTAAATTTTTTCTCTTAGAAATATGTATTGCAAAAATAGGCTGTTGGTTTGGGCTTTTTTGTCTTTAAGAAGCAACCTACTTCTGTATTTTTCTGTAACATTTAAATAATATGCAGTTTGATTGCTTAGGAAATTATTGCTTTATGTATTATAGGAAGGTATTCTGAGTTTTTGTTCTTTCAAATGTGTTTGACAAGTCATAGTCCAGTTCAGAAATAATAGACAAAATGTCGTCCACAGAGTATATTGCTTTACGGATTCGCTTTGATATCTCGCCAGATATCAGTGCCATTTTTGCCATTCTTTGCGTCTTGCTACGCACGCAAGCGCACAAAATCTCGGTCAAACCATTGAAGCTAACTTTCCTTCTAGCTACAAGAGTCCAACTAAAACATAATAGTTGATTTTGTCACAGTTTACAGTTGATGACCATCGTCAACGCCTCCTTTTGACAAAAGTCAACATCAGCCCTGAAAGAGTTGAAGTGTTCAAAATTGACCTTTTTCAGGTTCTCTTTTTCTGAGAAAAACTATGCCTTATTTTTGCAAACAGGTTATTTCATCTCTAAGGCTCATTATTGATTTTTTGAGTTAAATATTGTAATTTTAAAAACAGCTTTTAAGTTTCGTGTTAAATTTTCAAGACTCTTTTTTTACTTTGGTGACCATGCAAATAATAACAATCATGGATGGCAAATAAAATAATGTTAATCCAATTAAATGCTGGCAAATGATAGTTATCAAGTAATATATATATGGTCACAGATAGGGGGTGCTATTGCTCCCTTGAACCCTTGTCCAAGATGACAGATACCAGATAAAAGTCCAACAATTGACTCTATTTGAACTGCACAGTGCACAAAGCACCCTACACTCCATAATACTCATAAATCACTAAACAATGCACTAATCAATAATCCTTCACTCCCAGACACGTTGCCACCCTTCCACCCAGCTCAGCTCACCCGTCTGGGGTTTCTCATAGTCTTTTATAGTCCATGACCCGGAAGCTCCTGAACCCCTGTCCACGTGACTTCTTAGCACTTCCGGGTCGGATAAAACTCTCCTTCATCCCGGAAGCATGTCATTTCCTCTGTCGCTGAGACTAAGACATACTTCCGGGTTATAGTGCACATGCAAGTACTTGAGCCTCCCTGCAGTGTCCTCTGGTGGGCCCCACGGTATCCAGCAGGGTTGGGAATAGAAACTCCATTGTCCAGGATTCCCTGCTGGTCTTTGGGGCACTTCCATGCTACAGGGAGGACTCCATCTGGCGGCTTGGGGGTATTGGCCGGGATGAACATCCACCATCTCCCACACTATGTAGGATTGAACATTGTCACATTTCAGTCAGTAATAAAAAATAAATCTTTTTTTATGTACACCAATAATGTAGTTGAGGTCAGTGAGGAAATTATACTAAAGAGATTAAAAAAACTCAACCCATTTTATAACCTTAACATTTCCTTACTTTTAATACTCATACCCTGACTGGCCCAGTACCGAGCTGAGTGATCGTTTAAATATTTTTTGCTACATAATACAGGTGAACTTTGCTATACACCAACACAAACAATACCTTGTTTGCAAGCGACAACTGTTAACTTCACACTAGTAATTAAATTGTTACAATATTTACGGTTGACTTTTAATCTTGTATGAAATTATATGTGTGGTGATTCATAAATTGTTACAATAGCTGAAAAAAATCACAGTAGTTATTCTGTGCAAGAATAACCCAAGTATTATGCATCATTCAAAAGGTCCAAACCAACAGATTTCAACCAATGTGATGAACCCTCCCACTGATTGAGCAAATGTGAACTACTGGTTTAAAAAAATCTGTTACACCACCCTTCTAATTTTTTGTGTGCTGTTGCATATTATTTTACAAAACAGAACAAAGTATGTACAAGTGACACATCAGTACTTAAAGTAAATTCTCCTGATCAAAACAAGTCCAAACACATTATTGTATGTTGTCAAATACCCACTTCCTATTTCTAGGTCATTAGCTCAGAATCAACAGGTCATACACTTGCAAACTTTATATCATTGGATGGCAGTGACTGTGATGTCTCCAGTGATATATAGGTGTCTGTACATTGAAATAATGAGACACAACTGAGGGTGTGTGAAATGGACTAGAAGTGTCTAAAGGATGCATGGCACATCAACAGAAATAGTAGCAGAGTATGGAACAGCATTAGTGTGCATTGTTTCACTTATTTCCCACATTTTGAAAGAGGTTTTGGAGGTTATCCATGAATAAAGACCTGAGCCACTTTGACTTTGACAGTGTAGTAGAAAAACTTTCCTCTGTTTTCAAAGAAGTCATACATGAAGACCAGATGAAAATGTAGAACAATTCTCTGTTTGTACACAGATATGCACAAATGTCTCAGTCCATGGAGTCAATAAAACAGTTCATCTGCCTTTATTCTTTTCTGTTACATTACCTCATCCAATACATCACATCATCTGACTTTCAAAATGCATAATATGCATAGCTTCATCCAATCAATGAGTGTCACTAGTGTTTTCTGACTACTTTAGACTCTCCCATTAATCTGAATATTGCCTTGTAATAGGGGTGATCTTCTAGTGATTTTAACACCAATTCATAGGAAGGGGTGTTTGTACTTTCCCATTAGTTAATTCCCATTTTCTAGAGGGGTGTTTGTTTCTCACCTACTTAATTTTACCCTCAGCAACTTATCTTGGTGGCTTCTCTAAGATAAGGCAACAGCCTCACATGCCTAGGCTTAAAACAACGTTTAGATAATGCTTTACTTACATTCATTTCTTATCCTTATGTTTAATAATTCATTGTTATAACTTCACATAAGTATATACTTCTATTAAACTGTAAAATTATATCATGTATTAATTGGAAATATTGATTAAAATCCTATAACAGTAGTTAGGAAGAGGAGTTTCCTCAGTAAGTAAACTTGCTAAACTATTACTCTGTGTAAATCATATTTAGTTTCATTTTGATCGGTGTCGATCATTATTACTCAAAAGTAATATACAGGTATTAAACTGACAATGGCACCATCAAGCAGCCACAATGTACATTTTATAATGCACAATATTTATATATTATATACTAGCAGAATACCCGCGCTTCGCAGCGGAGAAGTAGTGTGTTAAAGAAGGTACGAAAAAGAAAAGGAAAAATTTTAAAAATAACGTAACATGATTGTTAATGTAATTGTTTTGTCACTGTTATGAGTGTCGCTGTGATATATATATATATAGCAAAATACCCGCGCTTCGCAGCGATGTCATGTGTTAAAGAAGTTATGAAAAAGAAAAGGAAAAATTTTAAATATAATGTAACATGATTGTCAAAGTAATTGTTTTGTGTATTTGGTGGCAGCATCACGAAATTGTTTTCGGTAGCTGCATCAGAAAATGTACCACAACGTCTGACACGCCTCCTTTTTACTGTTTTCTCACAGCTTGATTGCTGCTGTCATATATATACACACACACACATATATATATATATATATATATATATGCACATACATATCTTCATATCTACATATCTATATACATATCTACATATACACATATATATATACATACCTATCTACATCATATATACACACACACAAATTATATGTATGTATGTATGTGTGTGTGTGTGTGTGTATGTATATATATATATATATAATCTAGATAGGGGTGTGTGTGTGCATATATATATATGCACATACATACATATATATACACATACATATACTTGTGTGTATGTTTGTATGTGTCTATATGTGTGTGTATAGCTTTGGTCACTGAGTGCAAGGGAAAAATAATAAAATATAGTCTATAAGTTATTAAACAGTAAAACATTAACGTTTCAAGAAGTACAGGTACATTGAGCACTACTGGAGTGGTTGCGGGTAAACTACATTTTAAAGACTGTGTAACACAACAGGTAAGTAACTAACAGCAGCTAAAATGTATATGGATCATCTCTCGGTAGTAGATCCCTTTTGAAAGGCGCTACACGACGGCTGTGGTATAGAAATTACATTTTCTATGTGAACGTTCAAATTTGTGCCTCTGGTAATGTGCCTTACCGGCAATTAAAGAAAATTAGTTTTGTGTCCTCTGCAGTGTTAAGAGAGAAAGGCTTTGGTTTGGCATAAAAGGAAAAAAGGTGTAAAGAAAGGAAAGTTGCCTTTTTCTTTTATATAGTATAGAGAGATGTGTTCGCTGACGTTATGATCGCCTTTTGGGGACAGTCGCGGTGGGTCTTGTGTAGACTGGTGAGACGTCCCCGCCATTAATCGGCTGTGATGGCACTGTCACTCCTCCACTCGTGTGCGTGTCTTCATAATTCGAGTTTAGGACCTCATAATCGTATACATGCAAAAGAAAGTGTGAATCGCCCTAATATTATTTTGCCGTGGTGTAGAAAAGGGGTCCTGTGTTTGCACTTGTCTGGGCTATAGCGCAGGGGGAGGATGAAAAAAATTAAAAGTGCTCACTTTGACTTAAAGCAGAAGCGCAGTCAGCGTCTCAAAGGCCGGCACAGCTATGCACGCGCGCTGGCTGCTCGACTTTTGCTGGGCAGGAGACCCCTTTGTACACACGCTCATGATATCAAAAGTCTCAGCGCTCTTTGGAGGTAATTCATATATTATATATATAGCAAAATACCCGCGCCTCGAAGCGGAGAAGTAGTGTGTTAAAGAAGTAATGAAAAAGAAAAGGAAACATTTTAATAATAACGTAACATGATTGACATTGTCATGAGTGTTGCTGTCATATATATGCCTGCCTGAATAAGTCACCCTCGCTTCGCTCTTACTTTTTTACCGTTCATTTAATCATGGCTAGTGGCGGAAAAATTATAAAATGGAAGGAGGATTACACTGAGTATGGCTTTACCAAAACAATTATTGATGGCGAATCGATTATTCAAAAAGCTTGAATTGGTGATCTGTTTTTCTGTGTTAACTTCATATTTTTTCATACTTCTTCTCAAACCAAGGGGGTGCGAGGGTAAAATGAATCAAGAAGAAAAGGAAACATTTTAAAAATAACGTAACATGATTGTCAATGTAACCTTTTGTAAGTAGTGCCTGGAGGATTCAGTGTGGAGAAACTCTAGAGAGATAGCGTGTGTATTAACTTGTGGATTTTTCTGTGAGTATTTGGTGGCAGTCTGACGAAGTTGCTTCGGAAGACGGCGTTAGCCGCGGAGCTCAGCTCAGATTGAAATGAGATGAATGGGTGGGGAGATGATGACGTGACTCCCCCATCCGCCTTAACTGTCAATCCCCCACAAACACAGTCTCTCGGAATTTGCATAAGCACACCCCTTCACCTACAATTTTAACAGTTACAAAGTGATCAAAACTCTCGTTTATATCCTGCGTCCTCTCATTAAACTTGTATCCCGCATTACCTGTGGGCATGTGAAACGCCAGCGGTAGCCTGTCTATGAACTTAATTTAAAGTTTAGGTTTACACCTTGCTTTCTTTCCGAGGTAGCAGCACTCATGAATATGGTAGTATATGTCACTCGCTCGCTTCTTATTGTTTCGCTGCCTTCTCAATTATATAATGCATGTTTTCATAAGTGCTTTTTGGAGGTCTTCCTGGTTTTCTACGCACTGCGTTGACAGTCAGTTCACGTGATTACGTGGGAGGCGTGATGATGTCACACAAAACTCCGCCCCCCACGTCATTGCAGCTCAACTCCATTACAGTTAATGGAGAAAAATACCTTCCAGTTATGACCATTAGGCATAGAATTTCGAACTGAAAACTGCCCAACTTTTGTAAGTAAGCTGTAAGGAATGAGCCTGCCAAATTTCAGCCTTCTACCTACACGGGAAGTTGGAGAATTAGTGATGAGTCAGTGAGTGAGTGAGTGAGTGAGTCAGTGAGTGAGTGAGTGAGTGAGTGAGGGCTTTGCCTTTTATTAGTATAGATAATGTGTGTGAATATTACAATGCATATCTCTTTATCTCTGTTTATTAGTTTTACATAAAATTGTCCACCCTAAATCATTTGCAAGGGATGTTGAAAAAGTTTCCTCACTTTTACATTTTCGTTGGAAATGGTGAAGGTGGGAAGAGTAGTAATTGGGCATTAAAAAGTTGGTACGACGCTGGGAAAACTAAGCTGCATTGCAAAAGAAGGTGACAATGTAGAAAAGTGATGTAAATTATTTTTGAAATACTTAATAGAGTTAAAAAAAAGTGCAAAAACATTTTGAACATCCTTCATATATTTCAGAGTTTTTTATGATTCACTGTTTTATGTGCAATAAAATTGTTCAGAACCTGGATCCCCGTTTGGAGATTTTTAGGATAGGGGAGGGGGACCCACGGTGCCAAATGCTGTAACTATTTATTTAATTCTGTTATCAACATGAAACTTTAGACAGGTACAGTTGACATGTCTGGGAACACATCCAGAGGTGGAAGAATTGCTCAGGCATTACTTGTACATGAGGTATACTACATCCGACAAAAAAAATTGGAAAAAACTGTGAGCACCTATTTTTTTCCTAGTTTAGCAGCAGTTTTTAAGTAAATGACTGTTTAAATGTGACACAAATACAGATTCTATCACATCCAAGAAGTTATCTGTCAGGTTTTAGTTAAAAGTTTCCTGTAATCCTTTATTTTGTTTAATAATAAGGCTTTATTTTGGGGTACCTCTCCCCCCTCAGGTGGAAATTGCTGAAAGATATCCCCAGAGTGTAAGAGTTTTTTTTTAATACAAACATCTCTGTTAAGAGGTAAGCTCCGAGATATGCAGGTGGATGAGCCTCTGGTGTCCTGGATAATGAACTGTTTGTTGGGCAGACCACAGATTGTGAGGCTCAAGGACTGTGTCTGTGTAGATATGGTCAACACTGAAACATCATAAGAAACAGCTCTGTCTCGTTTTCTCTTTACTTTGTACACCTCAGACTATAAATATAATACCAGGTCATACCACTTGCAGAAACTCCCAGGTGATTCTGCAGTTATGGGTTGTATTAATAAGGGGGGTGAGATAGAGTATAGGAGTCAGATGAAGAACTTTGTTTCTTACTGTAGAAAAAAGTGTCTGCAACGTAACATTAACAAAGCCAACCAGCTGGCTATTAACTTCCTCCACACCAGAGAACCATGTCCAGTTACTATTCAAAGAGTGGTTGTAGAGGTGGTCCACTACTTCAAGTGATTGGTCATCTACAACAATGGCAGGTTGGACTGGTCTCAAGACACAGATGAATTACAGAAGAAAGGGCAGAGCAGTTTTTTTTTTCCTTAAAAAACTGTGTTCTTTTAATCTTTTCACATCTTCTACAACTCTGTAATGGAAAGTGGTTTGCTGGGCTGGTAATATCACTTCAAGAGAAGCCCTCCAAATTAACAAACCAAAAGGGTAGGCTCATTTGTAGGACACACTCTGGACCTCCTGAAGGTAATAGCAAAAGAGAGGGTTAAAACTATTTAAGAGTTACTGAAGGATAACATTGTAAATGTAGTCCAATATTTTAACATGGAAATACAGTTAGGAATTAAAGCAGTAGTAACTGCTAACATAAAATAATTCACCACAGTCAAATAATTGCTGCAAGAATAACACGAATGAACAACATAAATATATACACACAAAGCAAAAAAGGAAAATAGAATGCCTAGCATTCAAGTGACTGCTAAATTTGAGAGACATCTCTTTAGAACAGGGATAGGCAATATTGGTGCTGGAGGGCCACAGTGGCTGCAGGTTTTCATTCCAACCCAATTGCCTAATTAGAAACCAATCCTTACCAATCTCAGATCTGATTTAATTTTATGACTTGTTAGTCTGCAATGTTATGTTCTTACATCTTAGACTTTTTTCATTTTCATTTTCAAGGACATTATCCAAATGATTTGAAGCCTAAAATGGATCATTTTCTGTCATTATAAGTGTTTTATTAAACCAAATAGTGCATGATGAACCCACACAGGTGTAAATTGAAAGAAAATAGATGGTTCGTCATTTACATTTTATTGCTAATAAGGAGCCATTAAAAACAGTAATTGCAGAGGACTGACACTGCCCACCCCTGCTTTAGAATGACCAAGGGTCTAAATAAAAAAATATAGGAAAAACATGCGATAATAATATTTCATGAAAAAGAATTATTTACTACTAAGTGTGGTAGCTCAAAAGCATTATGCTTTTAGAAATATCGCACAGTGCATAGTAATGTTATAACTAAATGCAAGACTAAATAGCACAGTGTGTCAAGTGAAGTGACATGAATAACCTAGAGATGAATGCTGCATTGTTGCCTCCTCTGTAATATGCATTTATCCATTTCCAATAGAAAGTTCTTAGAAGCATTAAGCACCAGACAGAAATCAATGATTGATGGGAAGTGTGTGTATGTTAATGCACACACTCTTAATTTATGGAGTGCCCATAAAAAAAAAAAAAAAAGCAAAACACTTTCAGGCACATTAAACCCAACTAACTAACTGGAGTTGTGAGGCAGCAGAACGAACCACACTGCTACCATACTCCGCTTGTATACTGTACAGAAACAAAATTTCACTGTTATTTCCCTATAATGAGTATTTACATATTAGTTTATTTCTGATTTGCATATTAGTTTCGACTTATTCAAAAATGAATCTGACATGCATAATGCTTGTACAATGAGAAACAGAAAAAACATTAGTATCCTTTCACAGCAGCATTTTGCATGATCTGTGCTCAGCTCTAGATACATTAGGATTTAGTGAGTCATCACAGAATCTCTTTTTGTACAGTGATTTCTTTAAAATGACAGTGAAAGAAAAATAACATTTAAAAAATATAGCAGGGGAAATACTTTCTGATCCATTAAATCCAAAAAATGAAAGGGCTTATCAAAACAAAAAACTCTGACCAATGTCCAAGTATTAGAGATGATTTTAGAGATGATTATTGTAACAAAAGAAAGGGGAATGGGAAGGGCCAGTTCTTCAAGGCTATTCTGGTTCTGTTTGTGAAAATGTTAAATTGCTGTGTAAATTTTTTGAAATACTCATAAAGTAATGCAAATACATGCTCAAAATGCTTTTAAACTAGAGCAATTATGTCCTTTTATATTTCTAAAAATGTTTTGTATTAAAAGAGATAATTTAGGATGCATCATTAGGATATACCATATATAATTTAAACATTTTGGCATATTGCAAGAAAATAGATATTCCAATATATATTACTTCAGGTTTTTGCTGATTGTCAATTTAGTTCTGACAATGCAATCATGTTATCAATTACATTTTGTAGTGGGTCAAATTATGAGGGAAAGTTCAGAATGCTTGGTGTGCCAACTGGATAAAACCCCATTCAATTCCAACAAAATGAAAACATTTAAATAAAGCATACACTTAATGGTGCTGTAATGTCAGGACAATTCTCAGTTCTCCTGTTAAAGTGGTCTGTTCAAGAGCACATGCTCTTTCTCTGTGGTAGTCAGGTCCAAAATAAGATACCTCCTCCCTGGAGTGTCCTTTATATTGAGCTGAGTGGAAGGGGCGGGGCTTCCTTGGCTTTGTTGCCCGCAAGAGAAGGTTTCTCAAGGTTTTGAGGAAAAAAGGAGATCATAAGCAACAGCACACCCTCTCATCTGGGAGTGTTATCACATACTTTAGGTGAGCCCAGAAAGCAATCCTCTGCTGCACGTGTGACACAATTAGACATGATCCCTTCTAAAAAAAAAAACCTACAAAAATTTGTACCTCTGTTTTAGTTACATTTTGAAGAGCCAATATATAAACTGAAGAGTAGGTGACAGCCACAGCTACTGATTACCACTAGCTATTCACACTCAGGCAAAGCTAATTTGAGATTTGTGTCTATGGAGATGGACCCACTGGTACAGTACATTCATCACCTGATGTTGTGTCTGTGGCCATTTTAGAGTGAGGGGTTGCAGTAAAGTATCGTCAGATCTTTAACTTGAATATGAAGGGAAGACCCTATTGGAAGAATAATATGGCAGCGTTTTATTTAAAAATTACCGGATCAAATTAATCTCTCCTCATGATTTCTGCTTCTACCTAGTCATGTTTACTTGATCATGGCTGGTTTTCAACTACTACAAAATTCTCTTATTTAAGATATTCCATCATTGCGATTTGCAATAACAAAGTGGTAGATGGCAATATACTACAAATGTCATTATTTATATCTTTCAACATTGTTACATCACCAAACATTCAGTACCATAAGAAAATCGCATCATATATATGGAATTATATAGTATATTAAATTGAGCAACATTTGCCCAATTAAGATTGTATGGACTAGTGGAATGGTGAAAAATCTGGATTCAGAACAATAAATTAGACATTTTCTTATGGAACTGCAAGTACTCTTCTCCAAACACTCTCATCAAAAATGGCAGTTTGTGGAAAGTAGCAATCATGGCATCTCTTAGAAAACTATATTTGAATTGCTATGGCACTGAAACTTACTTCTTCATCAGGGAAGTTCAAACTGTGGATCACCATGGGATTCACATGTAAAAGGAAAATGGCTGAGGATGCAACTGCAAAGCTCCCAGCTTTAGGATACATAATTATGATTAATGAGAATACCCAAAAACTTAATAAAGAACAGACAAATGCTCTCATACATAGAGAGGGGTGGTCAGCCAACCACACACCTCTGTAGCTTTTGTCTATTAAGAACTCCAGGAACAGGAAAGTGACCTTCATAAACCTTCACAAGCCTAGCAGACTAACCAAAAAAGCCTTCTCATGAGAACATCAGAGATCAAATGGTCAATGTAACTTGAATATGACCTGAGATTGAATGCAGAATTTGGAATTCTCTCAAAATTTACATTTCCCAACTGATTTTACCTCAGTTTTTATGTGATCTTCGTCCTATTTCTTCATTGAAAAGATGGATTACAGTACTGTGGTGCTGGTGGGTTTAAAAAGCATTTGGGGCAACTGCCACCAGCTAATCGGTCACAACTACAGCTTATTTCCTTGTGGAAATGAAGTGCCTCAAGTAGGTATTTTTTGCAAACAGACATTTAAATAAATAATTTTGTGCTTTCCTCCTTGACATTTTGAAATTGTTAAACCACTGTTTTGCATCAAAACCCAATCCCCATTAGTCCTATTTCCACTGTTATGTTTAGAAAATACATTTTTTTTTTGCTTTTCTTGCCACTCTGAACTCATGAATTTGTGTATGTCCTGTACTAAAACAAATAATAAGCAAAGCAGCAGACAACATGCTGTTGGTGCCCATAGTCATCTAATAGGATGCATCTTACTAACTGTTATCTGTACACATTCATATCAGATTTGCATCACTTGCAAAATGAATTTGAACACTCAAAAACAATGTTTATAAGTCAAAAATCATGAATTAGCAGCAGCATGAATAAAGTCTTAGTTTATTTTGAGACCTGGATATGATTGATATTACCTGCATACAACAGAACATTCAACCTTTAAAATGCTCTGCTGCCTGGTACGGTTTTATCATGGGAAGGACTAAAGTCTAATGAGTAAGACATAAACAATTTTTGACCAACAGGCAGTTGCTACATTAATTACATTAAAGGATACAGAATTAATTACAATTATGGCTAACATGACAATTTTACATTACTTTTGTTTTATACTTACTACCTTATAATGTGAGAATGTCAGGGGGTTCATCTATATATAATTTTTCACTGCATATCATAGTTAACCAGAATATGAGCAGCTGAACACTACACCCTACTTAACACAAAAAACTAAGCAAAATATTCTCTATAAATGTTGTTTGTGGCTTCACAGCCCTTCACTTTCGATCCAGGTGGTCTTCTTTGTTGAGTTTCTTCCCATGTTTTTTTGAGTTCCCTCTCACAGTCCTCAGGCACACTTTTAGCTTCATAGGTGAGTGTGCCTAAGCATTCCCTAAAATGAACTTCTCCTGTCCATTGCTGTGTTATAAATGCTTCTGCCACAACTTCTGACAACAGGAGTTTAGAAAATAGATGAAAGGGTGGATGTCTGGAAAAATATGGAAGTACAGTATCTCTCACCTTGAAATGTCTGCTAATCACCAGTGCCTTTTAAGTGTATAGATGTAGCACCTTTCATACTTTTTTCATTTTCAGTTTCTTGAAACAATGAAACTGTTTTTTCCTATTTTGTTTACTGTAGTTCCTACTGTCTCCTTGACAGAAATGTATTACAGAATTTCAAAATCTATCTTCAAGACTAATCCTTAAATTCTGCCTCTATAATTAGGATGTATGGGTCACAAATATATTGTAGTAAAGCAAAGCAAAGCAAGAACAAATGTCTTAACTAGATTAAAAGATTTAGATAAAAGGCTGGCTATATATACAGGCTGTAATGCTAAAGTACAATTTATGTATGATCAGCTGGAAGGATAAAGCCACTAATAATGTCTAATTTGTAGAAACATTTTAAAATAAGTTAATCATAGAACATTAGCACAAGCTCAGCAAATCATTTGTATCAAAAATGTAACTCATTTTAGCCATTTTTCTAAAGTTAGATTAAAAAATGAAGTCCTTTTAATGAAGTGTCTTTATAGTTGCACTTATTTTTAATAGTTATTACTTAAACAGAAATAAAGGAACAATCACAATCCTGTGAGACCAATCTCTTAAAGCCAATACACATTTGCTGATATGAGTCAAAAGAGGCCATTTAAAGTCTATTAACTTTCAGACCTAGATAAAAAAATGTAAATTGACAATTTAATGCTTAAGAAAATTATAATTATTATCAGAAGTTCAATTAAAACTTGAATTAGCAACTTAAGTGAAACCTGTCATGCATTAACCTATTGTACTATCTCTACAGTAAAGTGAGCATTGCTTAGTAAAATACAATAGATGGAAAATATACATTTTTAAAATTGAAGCACATGTTGCAAACATGTTATCACAAGACAGCTCATAAACCTTTTTCCAGTTCTCTCCATGCAATATAGACTTGGGCAATTGAGAACATATGCACATTTTGGAAAAATAAATGGATATACATTCCTTAAATCAGGGGTGTTGAACTCCAGTCCTGGAGGGCCACAGTGGCTGCAGGTTTTCATTCTAACCATCTTCTTAATTAGTGACCAGTTTTGCTGCTACTTACTTCTTTTAATTAACTTGACTCAGGCCCCATAGTTATTTCTTTTTCCTTAATTAGCAGCCAAACAATAATGAGACACAAAACAAGCCGCTACATGACCAGGTCACCTGTGCCCATCACACAATATCTGAAAATAAAGAAAGGTGAAGGTCTTAGTAAGGCTGATCTCTCAACTCACCAAAACACTTTGACAATGTTTTTATTAAAAACAGAAAATCAACAGAGTTAGAAATGTCTGCTGTGGCAGAACGAGAGAAGCAACAAGCCATGGAATTAAATAATGGGTTTAATTAACAGAAAGAATCAGCTTCTCATTAAGGAACTGGTTATACTTTGAATCCCCAGTTTAGCTGGTCATCTGTTGGCTCGTTTCATGCCTTATTTCTATTTGGCTGTCATTTAATGAGGAAACGAATCAATTCAGAGGACTGAATCCTTCTAACAGGGCTATTAAATTGAAGGGAAAGAAAGTGAATTAGCAGTGAAAACTGGTCACTGATTAGGAAAAGAGTTAGAATGAAAACCTTCAGCCACTGCGGCCCTCCAGGCCTGGAGTTTGACACCCGTGCCTTAAATGACTGCAGGAAAAATAACTATAAAATCATACAAACATCACCCCACAGCTACTGTGTATATATAAAGTATACATAGACCCAGAATGATTTCAAGACAAAATGTGTTGGAATGAATGCAACTATTTTAAAAATAATGCACATAATCCAGGCATTAACACAGGCAACATTCAAAGGAACTGATAAGATGAGCTGACCACTTGCCACATTCCCAAGTACAACACTTAAGATGTTTTTCTCTCAGTTTCAATCTCAGCTTATTCCCTCTCTTCTTCCTGCCAATGATCCTCCACCTCACCTCTGCTTACTTGTAGCCCTAGTCTTTCAACTTGATGCCAGGATCACTTTCCAACTCCAGATTTACTTCCCAGATCTGTGCAGTCATTTTTAGTTAAAGTGCTAACAGACTAGAACTCCATTGTTGTAGAGCTACAAAGCTTTCTAGTCAGCTGCCAAAGCTATAAGCAATTCATTAACATCATCAGGAAAAACACCTGGATCCAACCCATCATTTATGGTCTCCCTATTTTGGTAAAAAAGTGCATCACGTTAGAGTAAGCAGTTTGTTTACTTCATTAATTTTAATATTTGTATGTTAAAGAAGTATGGGATAGTCTAAGCTTCAGCAATGTGGTGGCATGATTGTGAAGTGTTTAGTACGGGCGGTCCCATGGCCTGGAACCCCTGTAGATTTTATTTTTTTTCTCCAGCCGTTTGGAGTTTTTTTCTGTTTTTTCTGTCCATCCTGGCCATCGGACCTTACTCCTTTTCTATGTTAACTCATGTTGTCGTCTTTTAATTTCTTATTTTGTCTTTTATTTTTCTTTTCTTCAGTATGTAAAGCACTTTCAGCTACTTTTTGTATGAAAATGTGCTATATAAATAAATGTTGTTGTTGTTGTTGTAGCTCACTTTGCTGTGAATTCAGCAAAATCACGTGAATTTTTGTGAACTTTGCAGAGTTAAGTTAATAGGAAAGGAGGAACTAAACTAGTTTTCAGTGGCTTAAAATGCTGAAGTGGTGTTTTAAGGCTAGGAAGCATAAGCCACCTATGTTGTACCAATTATTGTTGCTGAAAATGTGCTCTGAGCTATGTAGCTGCAGAGCTAACCACCACACATCAAGCAAAAAAAGACACAGGAGGAACAATGACCATAAACTAAACAAAAGAAATAGCTACAAACTGGCAATAAGTATATATATATATATATATATATATATATATATATATATATATATATATATATATATATATATATATATATATATATACTTATACAATATTATCCCCCCTCTCTGTACTTAATCAAGTCAAGTTGGCGAGCACTAGTACAGTGCATTGCTGCACCCACTACATGACAAAACAACTCATGATTCCAGTGGGATCTATAATCCCAGACTTGAAATGCAAGAACAATGTAGGATCAATCATAAAAAGGGCATAACACAGAATATACTTCCTGTGACAGCTGAGGAAATTCAAACACCCACAGGAGCTGCTCATTTAGTTTCACATAGCAGTCATTGAATCTGTTCTCAGCTCATCCATAACAGCGTGGTTCGGATCAGTGATTAAACTAGACAAAAACGGCCTACATCGAATAGTCAGGTCTGTCGAAAATATCATTGGTGCCAGTCTGCCCTCCTTAAAGGACATGCATTATTCCAGAGTCATGATACGGGATAGGAAAATCATTAACAACCCCTCACATCCAGGCCACAACCTTTTTGAACTTCTTCCATCAGACAGGCGTTATAGACTAATATACGCAAACACAAACAGATAAAAGAACAGTTTTTCCCCACAGGCCATCAATCTACCATATGGTTAAATTTACCCCCTAGGCGTCCCATGGTCTTGCAATACTGTTCACATATTGTTAATACTTGTTTTTTTTCAGTATTTATCTCAGCATTTCATTCACTGATTTGTACTCTGCATTTTGTATGCATATATATAGACTGGGAACATTTACTGATAGCGTGTTGCTGCACGCACCACACGATGAAGCACCTGGATTGGGACCAGAGTGTACTGGGTGACACCTCAGCGCCATACTAGAACAGTGGTGGTTGGAGTGCAAAACCTGCCACCAATCACCACATTTTCCCTGTAAGTTGGAGGACCTGCTTGCAGGGCTGGATTCAGATTAGCGTCATACCCCGGATGTAGCAATTGCAGGATAATAAAAGTAATTTCTTTCATTTATGGAATTCAAACCAGCAACCTTCCAATCGCTAGCGCAGATCCCTAGCCTCAGGGCCACCACTCCGACCTATATATACAGTCATGGCTGGAATTATCGGCACCTGTGGAATTTTCACAGAAAATGCACCACTTCTCCCAGAACACTGTTGCAATTACAAATATTTTGGTATATGTTCATTTCCTTTATGTGCATTGGAACAACACAAAAAACAGAGAAAAAAAGCCAAATCTGACATCATGTCACACAGAACTCCAAAAATGGGCCGGACAAAATTATTGGCACCTTTTCAAAATTGTAGGTAAATCATTTTATTTCAAGCATATGATGTTTGTTTGAACTCACCTGTGGCGAAAAGCAGGTGCTGGCAATATAGCAATCACTCCTGAAGCCAGTTAAATTGGAGAAAAGTTGACTCAACCTTTCTGTTGTGTGTCTGAGTGTGCCACACTAAGCATGGAGAACAGAAAGAAGAGTAGAGAATTGTCTGAGGACTTGAGAACAAAAATTGTGGAAAAATATCAACAATCTCAAGGCTACAAGTCCATCTCCAGAGATCTTCATGTTCCTTTGTCCACTGTGCGCAACATAATCAAGAAGTTCACAACACACGGCACTGTAGGTAATCTTCCTGGGCGTGGACAGAAGAGAAAAATTGATAAAAGACTGCAACGAAGGATAGTTCGAATGGTGGATAAACAGCCCCAATCAACTTCAAAACATACTCAAGCTGTTCTGCAGACTCAGGGTGCAAGGCATCATGAAAGCTGAAGACTACCAAAAGATATTGGAGCGCAATGTAGGGCCCAGTGTCAGAAAATTGGGTCAGAGGTCATGGGTGTTCCAGGAGGACAATGACCCCAAACATACCTCTAAAAGCACCCAGAAATGGTTGAAGACAAAGTACTGGAGAGTTGTGAAGTGGCCAGCAATGAGTCCAGATCTAAATTCGCTTGAACACTTATGGAGAGATCTCAAAATTGCTGTTGGGAGAAGTCGCCCTTTAAATCTGAGAGCCCTTGAGCAGTTTGCAAAAGAAGAGTGGTCAGAAATTCCTGTTGAGAGTTGTAACAAGCTTGCTGATGGCTATAGGAAGCGCTTGATTTCAGTTATTTTTTTCCAAAGGGCCTGTAATCAAATATTAAGTTGTCCAGTTAATTAAGTTAATTTTGTCCAGCCCGGTTTCTGAGTTTTGTGTGAAATGATGTCAGATTTGGCTTTTTTCTCTGTTTTTTTTCTGTTTTTCCAATGCACATAAAGGAAATAAACATGTGTATACAAAACATTTGTAATTGCAACAATTTTCTGGGAGAAATGTTGCATTTTCTGGGAAAATTCCAGGGGTGCCGATAATTTCGGCCATGACTGTATATATATATTTACATTCTTTGCATTGAGGTTAGAACTTTAATCTTGTTTTAAACAAAAGGTTGTTTAAAGCCCGATACAGTACATTCTGGAAATGCAAAAAATATGAGGTAAAGCCAACCTTGTCAAAGTAACCTGTGGTTGTGGGTTTATTACAAAAAAAGTGATTGCAAAAGCAAGTGACCTGAACGAAAGGTAAAGATAAGCAATGACTTTTTGTGAGCATCAAGAAAATCACAAAGGCTAATTTTGTGATGAAGAACACAGTAATAGGAAGAAGAAAATGAACAGCTGCATAATCCACTTAGCATCAAGTGCAAGATACAGAAACTAAGAATGAGAAAGACACAGAAATACAGTACATGCTAACAATAAAGCAGATCATTGAATATGTGTTCAGAATTCTTAATTTGGTTCTTATGTGTGTAAACATGTGATGAAGAAGTTACTGTTCTTTATACCTACCCTTTTGTTGTGTCACTCAACCCCCTATGTAAGTGAGAAGCTGACAACTGAGAGAGGGAGTGCCAGTGAAGAGAGGTTCAGACGCACGTAAATAGGGCAAGAAATATTTTTTAAATTATTTTATTATGTCTTTAACAGGTTGTGTGGCTATATATATATAAATATATACTGTATATATATATATAGTATAATGCCTCTGCTTGTGTGTGCATATGTGTGAGTAATTATGCCAACAGAACTTAGATGACTGGAAAACAAAATCTGCATATTTTTTTTGTGTGCATTAAGGTTACGGGTTATCTTTCGGATAAATTGCTTATCCTATAGCAACGTTAAACAGGATGACGGTATAACTAAAATGCGTATACCACAGTGCAATAAAAAGAATATATCAAAAAAATATCTAAGTAAAAATCATTATATTTTGAGACAATTGCATTTGTGCATTGCCTGGCAAACAAGTATATAGAAACAGTTACTAAAAGACTACAATAACAGGCATTTCAATCCATATGCATTTCATTAACAACTATGATACAGTAAACAACTTGATTCTATAACTACTAATTTAACTAACATAACAAACCTCCTGAAAATATGGGAAAATATTAGCTTATGGTTAAAGTTACACTGATTAAATTTAATACTAGCAGCATGCTCACCTGAAATTATTCGCCTGAATTTCTTATGTGCAATATTTAAAAAATGTTTAAAATGATTTTTCAGGGCGGTCTCTCGAATAATGTCATAGGTAGTACATGGTTTTTCTGTGATCCCATTTTCATAATTCTACCACTGGCTGTTCAGCATTTGAAGCCTGCTAAGGGCATGAAGAAGGCTTCTTTGACTCCTCTGTAATCCTTTGCAGCATTAAGTCTTTTTTCTCAGCAATTGGAAGTACAGTATTTGCTTTGAAAATGGAATAAATGTAGGCAGTTTCCTGGACATTTATGTTTTGTTTAAAGATTTAATCTACCTTTGCTGAGCCGGCTTGCAGATTCTTTTAATCTTTGGCAAATATATTTTGTTCTTTTCACAAAGATATAAACAATACTTTTTATATGGTCCACTGTTCTTGGGAATTGCTTCTAAAAGTTAAAACTTTAGAGACAGAGCAGTATCAAATCTTATCCTGTCCTTAATGTTTTGCTTATAATAATTTTTCATTACTGATTAGTAGTGTTCAGTTTTGCAATTAAATTTAACTAACTTGTATTTCTATATACTGAAATTCCAGACCTTGTACATTTTTGTATCTCATAATCATCCATCCATTTTTCCATGTTTTAAACTGAATTTTCCTATTATAGAATCATCATCAGCAAAGTATCCCATCACTGGGCATATCCATACCCATGCAAATATACTCACACCCACACTCATATTGACATAGAACCAAATTTGTAAAAAATCATAAATTAACCAAACCTCTGTGTCTTTAGTGATGTGAGAAAAATTCACACAGACATGGAGAGAACGTTCAAAAACCTCATGGACAACTGGGCCTGGGATACCAACCCAATACTCCAGATCGATGAGGGAGCTACCCAATGCTGCATCCCTCTTATGTGTCATTAGGGCTCAGTTGCATACTGTTAGGAGGTTTTTCAAGATGAATTGTGGCATTCAATTTTAAGTGTACTTTGAATCCGGGTAGATGCATTTTGTTTTGTTTAGTAGAAAGATACAAGTTTTACATTTTTATGTGAAATGATCAACCTAAACATAAATGTGATTTTCATTATTTGATTAACAATGAATCCATTTACTGCACTGAAGAAAACATATTGTACACAGATGTTGCACTTTGTTACATTTCATTATGATATTTTTATCTTTCAGATAAACAGTATCATGAGTAATATTTATGAGTTTATTCTTTTCTGTCAACAACATTTTATATGCATTTAATTAAGAGGATGACTAATTATTGATGAATTTTGTCCAATGTGAAATTAATTACTCATTTTATACATCACTAGCTGAAATACCAACGTTGCCCAGGAGGAAAATAAAGTGTTTTTTGTTTTAGTTGTTTGAGAAAAATATAATTAAAACAAAACACAACTTTAAAAATCAAAATCAATTAACAAACATTGAAGATTCACTAATGTGCTTGTATTGCGGTCTTGTATGTATATTATCATCCAGTTGACTCTCGGAACTGGCCAACTCTATTTAATTTCAAAAGCAACAGGGCGCAGTGGTGCTCAAACATAAAGAATGCTGGCAGTCACCTCCAGTTCGCCGTCTGGTGGTCGTTCCGAGTGTCAACTGGATGATAACATGAATGCAAGACCCCAAGATCACCCCCCACCTTACCCAGAAGTGGGTGGTTTAGGGTTGATTTCACCCTACAGTATTTTTAGTCGGCTAATGAGAAACATGTGTGCCAGATTTCATGAAAATCGCTCCAGCCATTCGGAAGTGATGCTGGAACATACATACATACACACACAAAAATTGAATTTTACATATATAGATTAATCTTATTGCAGATACTTTTAGAAATAAATTATAGTATCAATGTTTCAACAAAACAGCCACATGTTAAAAATGCATTTTATAGATTTCTATCTGAAACATTACTTTGGCAGAAAAGTGGTCTAAAAATATTTTCATGTGTACCAAAATGTGCAGTGCACATAGTTTTCCTACTTACACAGCAAGACATTCTTTGCAAATTAATACTAAAATTCACATGTGTGAGATGAAATCTGGTCAGAGTTAAAATGTTTGATTTCTGACTGTAAATCATTGTGAGTCAAAACAGAACCTGTATACCTCTACTGGTAGTGTGGTTCATACAACAATAATAATAATACATTTTATTAATATAGCACACTAAATAACATAGTCATGTCAAGGAGCTTCCCAAAATAAGAACAATAATAAAAACAATATTAGACAAGAGAAACAATCTGTTTATCAAAGGTCTGTAGTTTACGGAGGTAGACAGAGGAAACAGCTGTTATCTATATATTTATAATGCAAAGTTGACTCATTCAATCAATCATCAACAAAAACGTTAATTCCCGTTTAGTTAAAAAGTTGAAATTTGGCAGTATGATACAGCTAGGCCAGTAGGTATCCACTAAGAAAGGACATTTCCATGTGTCAATATCTAGGATGAAAAACCAAACCCTACAGTAGACAAACTAAATACCCCAAAATATCAAAAAGGCGTTAAAGGATTAGATTGAAATTTTGAGACCCAATAGAAAATAAGCCAATGCTTGTTTTTTATTTCTCAAAAAATTATTTGTTGATATTTATTAATATTATAATAACATATATGCTGTGCTGAATGTGCGCTTTATGCAAATGGGCAGAAGTGATTGCAGGACCACATGAATACCACCATTAAAAAATAAGGTGGATGACTGAAGAAAGGGGGGTTTTGGGCAGGAAAAAATAGATGGCATCACATTATGAAGTGAATAAAAAAAAAAACCTGCAGATTAGGCAGAATGAAGATGCAAAGTGGAGTGGTTAGCAAGTGTTGTTTTTTGCTACTTACTGCTGCACACTTAGATGCATACCAGCTCTCATCTGGGTTATTCGTTCCAGTTTAATCAACCTCTTGGCATAAAATATTGAGCACCACAAAGCACTCTTTCACACCAATGACAAGAGAGCAGATCTCCTTCAAGCATTCGAGCCCCTTCAAGCACTCTCACATGAATGATAAAAGGGGAGGATTTATTGAGCACTTCAAATCACTAACAAATGACATGAAAGCGGGCAGGGGGTTTGTTAGGGTTTTGGGTGCTACGAAGCACTTACAAATAAAAGACGACCCCACTGATTGGTTAAATTTTGTGAGTAGTGAGTGAATTACCGAAAGGTGAAAGTCAAGATAACAGCTGTTATTTAGGAATGCTGTGCGGTTGGGGGAATGAGTCGTGCGATAACAGCTGTATGGCAGTTCAAATATTCTGAGAGGACCCCAGAAAAAAGAAAGGACATAGATGATTATCTGTTTCAATTCAAAAGAATACACTTCCCTATAAAATTGTGTCTTGCAATTGACCATCAACAAAAGCCAGGTCTCCAGGAAAAGGTAGGACTTGATCTATAGGAGGAATGATTTACTCATAGACAATTGTGTATGTTCAAGAGTAAACAGATCCAGTGACCTAAAAATATTATTTTTATTTATTAATTGACTGATGCGTATCTTTATCAAAGTTGACTTACAACATTTGAGATACAATTGATAACATTTCTTTTGTTTTTCCATTTGGAGCACAGACAGATAAAAAGACTTGGCCGTGGTCACACAGTGTCAGTAGCAGGATTTGAATCCACAACCTCAGGGTTTGAAGTCCAATGTCCAAAGCCTTAAATGTTCCTGCCAATAACTTTAGCCATTGGTAAAAAAAAATTACACATATTCTATAGAGAAAATGACTCACAGTACTTCTGATACACCCAGATAACCAGTACGCTATAACGGAGGCCCATTGTCTTACAAAATTTCTGAAACTGGGTAACACAGCATATATATTATGCTGTATATGTATATATATATACAAGAACCAAAATGTTGAACTGAATTCTATCATTAACTGGCAACAAACTTGTACAATTTTGGACATACAGTAATCCCTCCTCGATCGCGGGGGTTGCGTTCCAGACCCCCCCGCGATAGGTGAAAATCCACGAAGTAGAAACCATATGTTTGTATGGTTATTTTTATATTTTTTAAGCACTTATAAACTCTCCCACCCTGTTAACATTATTAGAGCCCTCTAGACATGAAATAACACCCTTTAATCAAAAGTTTAAACTGTGCTCCATGACAAGATAGAGATGACAGTTCTTTCTCACAATTAAAAGAATGCAAACATATCTTATCTTCAAAGGAGCGCCTTCAGGAGCAGAGAATGTCAGAGAGAGCGCTCGCTAAGAAAAGCAAACAATCAAAAAATCAATACGTGCTTTTAAGTATACAGAAGCACCGCGAAAAAGTGGCATTTTGTAGAGGAGCGTCCGTGTCCTCTGTGCACCCTCTGCTCACACCCGTTCCTCCTCCCCGTCAGGCAGAGAGAGTGAGAAAGATAGAGAGAAGCAAACAATCTCAAGCACTGCGCGGGAAGCATATCTTATATCATTGAGGAGTTTTAGTTAATATGTAATACCTGCTCTGATTGGGTAGCTTCTAAGCCATCCGCCAATACCGTCCCTTGTATGAAATTAACTGGGCAATCAAACTGAGGAAGCATGTACCATAAATTAAAAGACCCATTGTCCGCAGAAAGCGGCAAACCAGCGAAAAATCCGTGATATATATTTAGATGTGCTTATATTTAAAATCCGCGATAGAGTGAAGCCGCGAAAGTCGAAGCGATATAGCGAGCGATTACTGTACTGCATTTTCTGGGAGGACTTTTTGTGAAGACCAAAAAAGAAAAGGGAGAATTGCAGTAGTCATGTATGTGACGAAGGGTGGCACAGCAGTAAGGAGACAAGGCTTTGCCTCCTGGGTCCTCCCTGTGTGAAGTTTGCATGTTTTCCCTGTGTCTATATGATTTCCTACCACTGTCCAAAGACATGCAGGTTAGGTGAATTGGTAAGACTAAATGGCCCTTGTGTGTGTGTGTGTGTGTATTTGCCCTATAATGGACTGGCGTCTTATCCAGGGTTTGTTTCTGCCCTCAGCCCTATGCTAGATGGGATAAACACTAGCCTGCCCTGTGACTCTGGCCTGGATTAAGCAATGTAAAAGGTACACAAGATGGATGAATGGCCCAGCCAGGAGTCTAGAAGATCCCTTACCCAGAAGAGATGCCCTGAATAAATGGACAAGCGTCTGGACTGGACATCAATCAATCAATCAACATTTATTTATATAACAAATATTCATACAAAAAAATGTAGCTCAAAGTGCTTTAAAAAATGAATAGACAAATAGAAGACACAATAAAAAATAAACATAGGTCAACATTAATTAACATAGAATAAGTAAGGTCCGATGGCCAGGGTGGACAGAAAAAACAAAAAAAAGACTACAAAGGCTGGAGAAAAAAAATAAAATCTGTAGGGGTTCCAGACCACGAGACCGCCCAGTCCCCTCTGGGCAATCTACCTAACATAAGTCAAACATGGATTTTACAACTTCCCTGGCCATGACAGAAGAAGACAGGAGGATGTTTATTCCCCTGAGGTGCTAGATGGCAGAAGCCCTTCATATCAGTAGCCATTCAGGAGCCATTAGAGAATGCCAGGAGTTGTAGTCCGGCAGCACAGCCCTGCTGGGGAACCATGAGTGCTGATAGCCCGGTTGAAAGATGGTATGACAATATGAGATGAAATAATATATGTGCATTAAAGTTAAACATCAGTGGTCTAAGTTTTGCTAAGCACCTCAGTTACAAATTAGGAATGTGCAAACAGCTTCCAAAGTCGAAGCTACATAATCTTTATTAACTATTAATGTATAACAAATATATATCTGAAAGTAAATATAATTAAATGAATGCTTTTTATCATTGTTATATTTAATATGCAGACTGTATAATGCTATAAAATGTTTGTTGTACCCAAAACATAAAAAAATCAATTAACTTATTTCAACACTTAGTCTAACCGCCAGGCATTTTTTTTCAAAGTTCAATCTTTTACTGGTTGAACAAGCTGGCCAAGCTTATAAAAAGATCTTGTAATTCTGTCTCTTTTATAAACATGACATATTTAGTTTTGCACTTTTTTACAATAATTAGCTATAAACCTTTTTTATATGTTAGGCACGGCAACTCAAAAAGGTAATGAACTTAGTTGCTTAAATATTATATGTTAAGGTGACAAACTCTAAATGTTAAGTTCTCCATTGTTAAAGCAATATTTCATTTCACAAAAAATTCTGGGTACACATACAAAATCTTATACAAAAAAACAGCTTTTCAAATCTGGATTTACGGCTGCAGCCAAGCCAGGTATAAAGCATATGTACTTTCTTATGTTCCTTCACATTTCAGTACACTCCGTCTGGGGAGGGATACAAGAATGATTTTTGTTGTTTGTTACTTTCCCCTTGTTGTTTGTAGTGATGGTCAGGACATATTTTTAATCTTATATCGTATTTTCACGGAGAATGGTGATAACAAACTGTCTGATATAATGGACTTCAATATGGGACCAGCAGATCACATATTAAACAAAAGCAAACACTATTACAACATCCATAAAAAAATCTCAAGTTACTTGTGTCACATTATCCATATGTCAGTTTTCCAGTTGTAGGCTCACAACGTCCAAAACACCTGTATCTTTTGCTGAAATATTGTTAAATAATTACAGAAAAACTTCATGAATTTGAGCTTTGGAAATGAAGAAAGGTTGAAAAAATCTGGCTTGGCAAATATCACAAATGTTCACAATTTTTGGTTTGATACTGTATTTATCAATATGATTAAATCATTATATGCTTGTCCTATGGCTTCTGTTTAAACAAACTCAGATCTCTCATTAATTGGTCACAAGCATTACTTATAATCAATATCTATATGAAAGCACTATATCTTTAACATGGCGCTAAGAGGACCATGGTGTTGGACCTTGGTTACTGCTAATAGCAGTGACACAGCATGACTTTGCCTAGTAGTATACTTATTCATCAAAGCAAATGTTATACTACAGCACAGAAGTGATGCATGTGTGACCAAAACTTTTGTGATATTTGCCAGCCAGAGGTTCTCAAGTTTTCTTCTTGGCATACCACTTTTCAAGTGTTTTCTTTTTTTTGGTCTGGTTAATTTATTAAGTACTGATCTCTTACTTGGCACAACTAAAGGTGATACTGTTTAACACTTGAATTACCAGAGCCAACAAAAAAAACTCATAAATCCGGCCCACCTTAAATACCTTTGCACCTCTCCGTCAGTGTCTTTTGTCTTGTAAATGTGTTGATAAACCCAAGCAAACCCAAGCATCATGCAGTCTGTTATACCATCCCCCCACTGCCTCAGAATGGACAAGAAGTTCTCCCAGTTCCTGCCTTGATTGATTATCTGGGAGTAAGCTACCCAGAATTTTATGAGGAAATAATTTGATGTGTGTTCTGTGTCTACAACAATCTATGTAAACACATTGTTAAAACAGAAACAGAAAAGTTGACTTTTTAACTCAGCATGTAGTTAATAAAAAAAATTTGGTTCAAGTCCCAAAACAACTATTATATTTAAAAAAGAACATCCTAATATTCTGAGTTTCTTGTATATTATGTGCATTGTAGCAGATTGAGGCGTGGTCCACCTCTAACACCCTCAGGTACCACTCTGAACACCAGGTGAGAGTATAATAAACTATTCTTTATTATAATCACAATGTGCACCAAGCACTCTATACTACTCCAATAACAAACCAACAACACTACAATATTCTCTCCTCCTCGCCCAGATACTTCGCCCTCCTACCTCCAAGCTCAGTTCAGTGTCTGGACTGAGGCATTGTCCTTTTATAGCCCCTGACCCGGAGGTGTTCCTGTCCCAACAGTCCACAGTTCCTTTTCCCTTCCGGGTCAGGGCAAACAGTCCTTTTTTTCAACTCGGGAGCACGTCGTTCCTTCCTGTCACATGACCGTGACGTACTCCCGGGTCATACGGCACAAAAGAGCCCATAAGCCCCCCCACAGTGACGCCTGGTGGCCCCCAAGGTATCCAGCAGGGCTGTGTATAAATACTACAAAGTCCCTGAGGCCCTGCTGGACCTCAGGGCACTATCCTGCTGTCGGAAGAGCTCCTCCTGGCGGCCTGGGGGTGAGGACCGGTATGAAAAGCCGGCAGTCCTTCACAGCATATACTGTATATCAGGACATACTTTGGCTCTATGTGAAAATGCATTCCCACTAAACCACTGCACAATCAATATTGATTAACATTAACACATACACAGATGTATTTACAGTGCATCCGGAAAGTATTCACAGCGCATCACTTTTTCCACATTTTGTTATGTTACAGATATATTCCAAAATGGATTAAATTCATTTTTTCCTCAGAATTCTACACACAACACCCCATAATGACAACGTGAAAAAGTTTACTTGAGATTTTTGCAAATTTATTAAAAATAAAAAAATTGAAAAAGCACATGTACATAAGTATTCACAGCCTTTGCCATGAAGCTCAGGTGCATCCTGTTTCCCCTGATCATCCTTGAGATGTTTCTGCAGCTTAATTGGAGTCCACCTGTAGTAAATTCAGTTGATTGGACATGATTTCGAAAGGCACACACCGGTTTATATAAAGTCCCACAGCTGACAGTTCATGTCAGAGCACAAACCAAGCATGAAGTCAAAGGAATTGTCTGTAGACCTCCGAGACAGGACTGTCTTGAGGTACAAATCTGGGGAAGGTTACAGAAAAATTTCTGCTGCTTTGATGGGCCCAATGAGCACAGTGGCCTCCATCATCCATAAGTGGAAGAAGTTCGAAACCACCAGGACTCTTCCTAGAGCTGGCCGGCCATCTAAACTGAACGATCGGGGGAGAAGGGCCTTAGTCAAGGAGGTGACCAAGAACCCAATGGTCACTCTGTCAGAGCTCCAGAGGTCCACTGTGGAGAGAGAAGAACCTTCCAGAACGACAACCATCTCTTCAGCAATCCACCAATCAGGCCTGTATGGCAGTGTGGCCAGACAGAAGCCTCTCCTTAGAAAAAGGCACATGGCAGCCCGGTTGGAGTTTGGCAAAAGGTACCTGAAGGGCTCTCAGACAATGATAAACAAAATTCTCTGGTCTGATGAGACCAAGATTGAACTCTTTCATGTGAATGCCAGGCGTCACATTTGGAGGAAACCAGGCACCGCTCATCACCAGGCCAATACCATCCCTACAGTGAAGCATGGTGGTAGCAGCATCATGCTGTGGGGATTTTTTTCAGTGGCAGGAACTGGGAGTCTAGTCAGGATAAAGGGAAAGATGACTGCAGCAATGTACAGAGACATCCTGGATGAAAACCTGCTCCAGGGCGCTCTTGACCTCAGACAGGGGCAACGGTTCATCTTTCAGCAGGACAACGACCCTAAGCACACAGCCAAGATATCAAAGGAGTGGCTTCAGGACAACTCTGTATATGTCCTTGAGTGGCCCAGCAAGAGCCCAGACTTGAATCCGATTGAACATCTCTGGAGAGATCTTAAAATGGCTGTGCAACGAAGCTTCCCATCCAACCTGATGGAGCTTGAGAGGTGCTGCAAAGAGGAATGGGCGAAACTGGCCAAGGATAGGTGTACCAAACTTATGGCATCATATTCAAAAAGAGTTGAGGCTATAATTGCTGCCAAAGGTGCATCGACAAAGTATTGAGCAATGGCTGTGAATACTTATGTACATGTGATTTCTCAGTTTTTTTATTTTTAATAAATTTGCAAAAACCTTCAATGAACTTTTTTCACGTTGTCCTTATGTGGTGTTGTGTGTAGAATTCTGAGGAATAAAATTAATTTAATTCATTTTGGAATAAGGCTGTAACATAACAAAATGTGGAAAAAGTGATGTGCTGTGAATACTTTTCAGATGCACTATATTCATCTATTTTTAATAAAACTGGCACATTTTGTGCCCTTTTTACTATTCCGGTCTTCTGCTTGCATTTTGCTTGGCACACATGTTTCCGCATCATGTGCATTTTAATTTCCTGCCACTTTCATTTCAGGGCCTTCATATTCTGCAGACAATTGTATTACAGAAAACATAAAATAAAATGTGACAGTTTTGCACTTTCATTTATTTTGACAGCTATCTATATTTATTCATATAACTTTAATTTACTGACACATTCTGTACTCTCTTTACAATTCCTGTCTGCTGCTTGCATTTTGCCTTTATTTACATTTAATACATAATGGCAGTAATTCACCAAAATTCCTGGAATTCTTGTCAACTTATTTAATATTGCAAATGTTTTTCAAAATAACATCTTTAAGTTGCAATCAATTAAATATCCTTTTTCCCAAATTATTGGGAAATAATTTTCTAACTTAATTATATGCTGGTTCCCTGTATACTCTGTACTACTGTAGTCTTTCTTAAATGTGGAGACATTAAAAAAGCTTAAAAGGCTAATCTACCATGTATTAATGCAAATAAAAATAATTCTTGCAAACTTCAGAAAATGTATTCTAACCAGTCATCTGAAAGTCTAATTTTAAATAAAAATATGTTTCATTTTCCTGCTGTGTTATAAAGAGTGAAATGGGTTTCCTTGAACCGATGTAGGTTGATGACATCTGGTTTTACTCGGGGTAAAGATTTTTATCCAGTATAAGTTTAAAATAGGGCATTCCCAAAACATATGTCCTGGCGAGGTAGCTGCTTGGTAACATTTTTTACAATTCATGCATAAATTTTGGATAATTTTAGTGAAGATGGATAAGCACACTGTTTAATTGAATTACAGAATGCTTTGCGCAATTTGAAAATATGTTCTCAATAGCTTAACTCCTTTCATTATGCAAGATTCCAGATAAAAGGTAACATTCCAAACATTTGCTCTTTGAGTTTTTGTACAGTTTCAATCTTCACCCTTAAACAGAGTACAGTTTCAACTATAGGTATCAATTAAAAATTAGTAAAATTGGACAAGTTTAATTTAACTAAGTTTTTAACTTGCAGATAGTAAATGTAGTGTGCTACAGAATTTCATCAAGCATAATTGTGAAAAGGATACACATTTATTGTTAACTAGCAAAATACCCGCGCTTTGCAGCGGCGAAGTACTGCTTTTACATTTTTATTAAGAAGAAAAGTAAACCTTTTTAACCTGAGGAAAAATATACCAATAATCATTTGTTAAGGATCTCTTTGTATACCACGTTGTCAGTTCAGCACGGTTGTAATATGACCAAGCTGTGCAAGCTTACTCTTGAGCATGCAATGTATAGTTGGCCATGTGAAAAGCAATCTTGCCTCAAATCAATGGCAACCTCAGGGCATTGTCTGTCCCTGAGACTTATTAATTATCATCGAGAAGCAGAACCCTACTGGAAATTGGAGGCATTTGAATTGAAATGGGAGATCTGAGGGTATACCGGGAATGCGAGGAATAAAAACTCTCTCCCCTGAGCAACTGCCAGTAAAAATAGTTGCCTCAATTAGGTTCTTTTGCAGACACGTGACCTGAAGTCTCGTGCCGTTACAAAGTTTCGGTGGTTGTAAGTTTTTCAGTAACATTATTGGTGTCCCAAACCTCAAAATTAGATAATGCTCAGGAGTGGCTGGAGGATTCAGAGTGTGGAGAAAGTCTAGCAACAGCGTGTCTAAAAGTTGTGGATTTTTCTGTGAGTATTTGGCGGCAGTGTCACGAAGTTGTTTCTGCAAGACCGCGTTAGCTGCGAGGCTCTGCAGAGCTCAGCTCGGAGCGAAAAGAAGTGAATGAAATGAGGTGAATGGGAGGGGAGATGATGACGTGACTCCCCCACCCGCCTTAACTGTCAATCCCTCCACAAACACACAAACACAGTCTCTCAGATCTCAACTATCCTTTATATAAATCAGTAAAGGAGAGAGGACTAAACACTAAGGAAAAAGAATGGCAAGACCACGTCAGCTGCGGAGATGAGCTCGGAGCGAAATGAAGTGAATGAAATGACGTGAATGGGAGGGGAGATGACGCCTTAAGTGTCCATCCCTCCACAAACACATTCTCTCGGCATGACAAATGCCAGCGGCAGCGTGTCTATGAACTTAATTTAAAGTTAAGCTTTACACCTGGCTTTCCTATTCATTTGCATACGCACAGTCCTTCACCAACAATTTTAACTCCATTACAGCAATTTTAACTCAGTTACAAATTGATCAAAAGTCTCGTTTATACCCTGCATCTTCTCATTAAACTTTCTCATTTGCCTTTTATTAGTATACATAAAGAGGTCTCTAAAGTTAACTTTGATTAAATAAACATGATATAAACTCAGGATGGCAGAATAAATAATTTTCATGTATGGTAGTAAATGAAAGTGACATCTTAGTTGTAAAGTGTTTTCTACATTGGTACTATATTTTACGAGAGTGTTGCACTACTGAGTTACCTTTAAACTAGTGATTATTTCCAAACTGCATATTTTAAAGCAGTTAACCTGGAGATGCACAATTGTTACAGGAAAAACATAAGAAACAGAAGGAACGTTTTTCTATGGGTTGTGGGTAGATTTTTGAGTAGAGGGTTTAACCATAATCGTCATCCTATAAGAACTAAAAAAAGTTACAAATCTCAACCAGAACATGAAAATAAACAAAAAATAAAATAAATAAGATAAAAATAAATAATTAAATAAAATAAAATAAACTGCAACTATTCACTTCTCAAGTCCTTATCACAGATAAATATGGATGGAGACACCTACATGAGTTGTGATGTTTGATAAAATATAAAATTATTTGGCTCAGTTATGGCACTGTAACAGCATTTAGTCTCATCCCATATTGTATTCTAAAGCTGCTTTTCCTGGTGAGTATCACATTTCAGAATTTACTGCATCTCTAGGTCTTGATTGTACACAGGCAGCAGTATATTCTGCATTTTAGCCACAAGTATCAAGCTCACTGTTTCATATGATTAACACATCTCTCTCCTAATCTAATCTACATTCTAATTTAAAATCCTCAATTATATCGCTCCTATATTGTGCTCCAGGTACCGTCCACTGTCACTCATGAACTCAGATGCAAAGGTTTGGCTCTTCTGCTCAAATCCATGATTCCAAAACTGATTCATTTTCACCAGTCCATCTGATTACGCATCTGACAGTATGTCCTGGCTTCTGCACATTTTAAGCGCAGCAACTTCGCTCTCAGCCCTGGCAGCGATGTTCTCACTTGACCCTGAAAAGGCCTTTGACAGGATGGACTGTACCAAAAGATCAAGCAAAATGACACTTTTTTTGGCTAACTAAAAAGATGTCAGTATGTAAGCTTTCGAGGCAACTCAGGCCCCTTCTTCAGGCAAGATGTAAAAGGTGTCATTTTGCTTGACTTCTTGCTACATCCATAATGGCTAACACGATACAACATCCTAGTACTACAGGACGAAGTAGAAATTTTTCTGGACAGTCATGAATGAAAAGGGGTTTGATACTGTATTTATCAACATGATTATATCGTTATATGCCTGTCCTATGGCTCCTGTTTTAAGAAACTCAGATTTGTCATGCTCCTTTCCTTTGTTTAGGTGCACTACGCAGGGCTGTCTGTTATTTCTGCTGCTTTTCATTATCTCGCTCAAGCATCTAGCTGTTGCCCTGTGTACATCAGACTCTTTCACCCCTATTTTGGCTCTTAATACAGTTCACAAGTTATCTATATATGCTGACAAAATTCTGTTGTTCCTAAGAACCACCCCTTCCGACATTACTCACATATTAAAATTGTTTTGTACATATGAATCCTTATCAAGCTAAGAAATAAGCTGGAGCAAATCTGCACTGCTCCCTATAAATCAAGACTGTCAATCTCTTTCTTTTCCTTCCTTCATTCCAGTTGTTAACTCAATTGAATCACCATTAATGATATTGTACAAGCAAACTTCCACACCATGTTTAATGAAGTAAAACAATCAATGCACTACTGAAATAACCTCTCTTTCCTTTCAAACTCATTTGGCAATCGTTAACATGAATATTGTGCCCTGTTTAAACTTTGTCAGCTCAATGCTCCCTCGTTCCCCACCCCCCTCTTTTTCGATCCAGAGTCAGATCTGCTATCTGCTCCTTTTTATGGAACAGCAAAAGACCCACTAGCAAACATTCCTTTTGGATTAGATCCAGGACAGGCAGAGGTATCTCCCTTCTGGATTTTGAAATGTACCATTGGCCATATATTCTTTGCCTACTATCCCTATGACTGAACTCCCCACTTTCCCCCCATTGTAGTGTCTTATAGAAACAAATCATGTTTTGTCTCACACTCTACAACACCTACAATTTATTAGATTTAAAACAAAAAGGGGAGCAGACGAATATAATCCTCTCATAAATTATGTTTTGCATGTTTGGCACAAAGTGGAAAAGCACTTTGGCTCCACACCGTGCTGGCGCTCCCTCACACCATTGTTTCACAACAGCTCTCTCAGCATTGGTGGGGGACCCATCTATTTCCCACTTTTGGCTTCAAGTGGTATCAGCACACTGCAATTTGTTTGATGGAACTGGGATTACCTCTTTTCAGTCTCTGAAAGACAGCTACTATCCTTCCGTCATTCCTTTTTTTCTATTCACAGGTTAGATCTAGTCCCAGGACATGTAGTGTAAGTTTTTTCTGCATGATTCCCAGCCACCCATTATATGATTACTTTTTCATGCCCCCGTGTTCCACTAAACTCATTTCTGTTCTGTATGCTCAACTTGGTAATAGCTACATCTATCCAAGTCACACAAAAGTGTATCAAAGAGCTTTCCTTATTAATGCCATTGTAATAATAATAATAATTCTTTACATTTATATAGCGCTTTTCTCACTACTCAAAGTGCTCTCCACAAAGGGAGGACCCGGGAAGCAAACCCACAATCTCTTTACTGCAAAGTAACAGCACTACCACTGCGCACCTGTGAGGAATACTATTTTTAAAAATATTAAAAACTAGGAGGCTTCGCCCCCTGCTCGCTTCGCTCACCAACCCCCGTTTTTGTTTTTCCGGATACACACTTTTAAGATTTTTTTTTTTCTGTAAAAACAATATTTTGAATCTTTCGAGTCCCAACATGCTGAATCTTTTTTAATGAGGTCAGTGAGAAATGTGTTTAATGACTTTGTACCATAATTCAGGATAGCTTTCTCTGTTTGGAATTTCAGCACAGACAAAACGATCTACATCATCAGCAGTTAATGATTTTTTTGCAAAGTAACCAATAAGTGCATGTGAGGTAAACTCTGTTTTTGAAATTCTCTTGACTTAAACTTCAAAGCCTTAAAATATTTACATACTTCTGACATATCACCTGTGTCCATATATTTGATCTCTATTCGCCTTCTTGTTATTTATCTGAGTAATAATTTCTCTTTTTTTGCGCTAAAGCGATGTTTACTTTCTTTTTTTTTGACACTGTCATTTTTTTCTTCTTTCATATTCTGTATCTTGCTCTGTATGTGTTTCGCGCCTAAGTTTTTTTTGTGTCTTTTGAATTACAATTTTCATTTTCTCTAACTGCTCTGCATGTGTTTGGCTCCCTTGTTTTTTAACCTTTTTATGACATTTTACTTTGTTTTCTACTCTGTCTTTTATTTCTGACCTTGCTTTATCCTGCTTTTTTTTTAATGACACCTGGTCCGTGGGATTATGTTCCCTTTTTCGAGTAATAATTTCCATTTGTTTGCACTCCTGCGATCTTTACTTTCTTTTTTATACTTTCTAATTTTCCTACTTTCATATTCTTTAACTTTCTCCACATGTGTATTGCGGCAGCCATTTTTTTTTGAGCCTTTTGAATTCCACTGCTTTCATAATCTCTAACCTGCTCAGCCTGTGTATAGCTCCAACATCCCGATTGGACGTGCTTTTTTTTCAATTCCACTTGATCTGGGCTGATAATTACTTTCCTTATTTTCTGAATTTGCACCTAGATTATTCTTTTTCTTTTTTGTCTCTGCAAAACTTTTGAGTCTCTTTTCTCCACACTGCTTTCTTCTTCACTTTGTCGTCTACGTTTCATTTATAACATATTGTCCTTATACGCTTTATATGAGCTGAGAGCCCTGTGCTCAAAGCCAAAATACGACTGAGTGTGTGGCTGACTGCTCTTGATCTTATTTATCTGTAAGTATAGTGTGTCTTGCAAGAATCTCATGTTCTACATTATCGCGAGACAGTCCTGGGTCAATCTCTTGGCACAAAGTCTCATGTTTAAGATCCTTGTGAGACGCTCCGTTGCCAATCTCTCTAGTCTCGTGGGTCTTTTAACTGTCTTCCGTGATCTTAATGTGAAGATCACGTATCGTCGCCCTACTGTTTCTCTCCAGGATTTTTTTTTTATAATAGACAGATTCTTCTAGAAATTCTAACCACCAACACATACAATATAAAATTGTCCATAGTGTTTATTATTACCCTAAGAAGCATTAGGCTTAGCCCCTGATTCACTCTGCCTTTAATGCACAGGCACCTTTCTCCACATGTTCTGGGAATGTCCCACTGTTGCTTTTCTTTGAGCTTCAATTGCTTAGGCACTCTCCTCTATTTTTATGTATCTCTATTCCTTGCTCTACTTTCACTATACTTTTGTTCGATTTCTCTACTCTGTCTCTTTCCAGCGCATTATTTCATTGGCCACAATAGCAGCCAAAGGTCTAATAGTTTCCTAATGGAAGAATCCTGTATCTGTCACTTTCTCTGTCTGGAAGTCCTCATTTCACAACTTAACATTATTAGAAATGTCAGCTGCGTGGATACTATTAGTATCCTGTGCATACTATTAGTAAATGAGAAGACACTATGACTGACTACAAGCCCTTAATTTCAATCTGATACTGCTCTACTAGATTTCTTTCTGCAACCAGGGGTGTGGGCCTCTGGGCCCTGCCAGTGACTGCTTGTATCATAAGTCCTAATTTAGTATCCACTTTCTTAAATAGTCGCAGGGTGGGTTGGGTTTTCGGTTGGTGCCTGTGGAGGGTTTGTTTCTGCAATTTGAATATGAAAATGTCTTTCCTTTTTTGTTGCTTTACTATTTGTTTGACAAAACTGATTACAAAAAAAAAAAAGAATTGAATGCACAATAAAAATCTCTTGTCATTAAAGTTTAGAATTAGAGTATGGTACCTTATTCACTCTCACTCAAAAAAATGTATTGTGAAACTCTTCAAAATTATTAAGTTATTGTCAGTTAATTGCACACTATGTGCGTGCCTAACCTCTCTTTAAGTACTGTCACTAGGTAACTGGAAAACACATGTACATTATGATACCAACTCCAGTAGGCAATAGGGTCTAAGTCCTCTGACTTTCCTTGAAACCTGACACAGTGAACTGATAGTTGCTGAGACTTCAATTATATCTCCTTATCATAATTACACCTAATAAAAATATTTAACAGAAAAAAGTAACAACCTGGTGGAAGTAAATTAGAACATTAGAAAAATTAAGACAAAAATAGCCCATTCAGCCCAACAAAGCTTGCCAGTCCTATCCACTTAAGTCCTTCAAAATAATATCATATCAAGCCTAGTATGAAGGCCCCTGAGTATTTAATGATGATGGATGGATAAATGGATGGTTGGATAGATAATAGACATAAAAATGTTTTAGTACAGTTATTAAGTATGGACTCCAGAAAGTGTATAGGTTTTGTGTAGATTAGATAGATAGATAGATAGATAGATAGATAGTGTCACACACGTGCGCATGGGAGGCAGCTAAAGGGCTTGAGTGAAGGCAGTTCGGAGGCATGCCGGGGTGTGGCAGAGTGCACTGACTCTTTTTCTCCTTTGCCTGTAGACCATCCCCGGGGGATTTCACCTGGATCTCCTGACATCACTTCCGGGACTGAGCCAATGGAACTCGGCCACACCAGCTCCAGTCCCTCTGATGTCACCTCCGCTCTGAGCCAATGGTGGAAGACCACGTGCCAGATCCATACGACCTCACTTCCTGTCTCCCCCTTTAAAACCTGCCCCCTTTCCTTTGTTTCCTCAGTCTTGTTTTGGACTCGGTTGTATGCACTTCAGTGCTCTGTATTTCTACACGAAAACGACTTTGCAGCCAGGATACCACAATATACGGGTGGCTGCCCCAACTCTTTATCTGTCCATGTCTCGTTCTTGTGACAGTGGCGTAGTCGGCAGGATGGAGAAGTCCCAGAAGAGAAGGGGACAGGACCTGCAATATACCCAGGTGGGAGCGCATCGGGCCGAGTCTTCAGGCGGGAGGGTGCCCGGGTCGGCGTGACCCGGTGCGGGCTCCGCTCCCAGCACTCATAACTAGGCCATCTGGAGAGGCCAGGGAGTGTGCGGGTGGGGCTCACAGAATTGGGCTGCCCTGGAGGGGAGGCAAAAGGGACTCAGTATGCTCTCTTGGGGGAGAGTGCCTGCCTCCCTGCGAAACCAAAGCCCCATTTACCACCTAGGGGTGCCCCAGACTGGCAGGTGAATAAAATAAAAATGGAGGTTGGACCCCTGAGCGCCGACCAACAGACAAGCCTGGTCCTTATGGGCAATGGTAGGGCATTGGCTACGGCCATTTGAAAACACGCCCTACCAAATAATAGAGCAGGTAGCTTGCTATCTGCTCCTGGAAGCGCTTCCCCGTGGCTTCACCCAGCCGGTTTGGGGCGAGCAGTTTAAGAACATGTCTGAGCTCATAGAGCTTATGGAGACGCAGAGGGCGGCCTCACACTCTGGGGGAGCAGAACCGTCCTCATGTCAAACCCAGCCGGGTATGTTCCAAGACCTAGCCCCTCCCTGTACAATCCGGAGCTCATGCGGCGTCCAGCGGTGCCGCGGCGCAAACCGCTTGGGGCAAGGAGGAATGCAGGTGGAGGGCGAGGAGGGTTGGTGTGCTCGCTAATCCGTTGGCGGTCCCACATACTGGCGTGGTGATCGCCAACGGACACAAGACCACAGGTTTGTTCGACTCCGCAGCAACATTTCCATTGTTGCCCGCCGCTTTGTGCAACCGCAACAGTGGCTAAAATTTAAGACCGGTATAACCTGTGTCCACGGAGACATCCGCTGGTACAGGTCCGCCGCTGTGTCATCAGTTACGGAGGGTCAGTTCAAACTCACCGTAGCGTCCTACCTGATCCTCCACACCCGGTGATACTAGGGCGGACTGGTCTAAAATCAAAAGCGGTGAGACACATACCACTCCGGGGTTAATTTGGGCCTCGTTATGGGCGGAGATAACCCGTCTCAAGCTGCCTCCACGCCGTGTAATCAGCCGGCAGAGAGAGCGAAGGCGTCGCCCTGACTGGCGTGGCAACTCCCGGGCCGTCGCGGGCTAACACGTCATCCACCAACGACGCGGCGGAGCGGGAAGAAACCACGCCCATTGAGGTCGACGCTGACCCTCTCTCCGTGTTGCGGTTCCAATTTAAAGAAACGCCGGCTTCTTTTAGAAGGGAGCAATGGAATGATGACTCCCTGAAGTTTGTAAAAAATGCAGTGGTCCTTGTCAATGGCCAGCGCACTAATCAGTCGATGCCACAGGGCCCCTACTTTGTGCTAGATAATGACCTCCTTTACCGTGTAGCAATGCATGACGGGCAGGAGACGAGGCTGCTGCTGTGCAGCGTACCTTCCGGCGGCAGGTCTGCGAGCTAGCACACGCCCACCTCCTAGGTGGCCACCTGGGCACCGAAAAAACTCTGGAGCGGATCAAGCTCCGTTTCTACTGGCCAGGAATTAATGAGGAGGTTCGTCGCTTTTGCGCTTCCTGCCCGGAGTGTCAACTGCGACAAATTCCTAGGAGGGACCGTGCTCCTCTCGTTCCTATTCCACTGATTGACGTTCCCTTCCACAGAATCGGGTCGACCTGGTGGGACCCTGGAGCCCTCAGCCCGAGGACACAAGTACATTTTAGTCCTCGTGGATTACGCTACACGATACCCCGAAGCTGTTCCGTTGCGCTCAGCTACCTCTAAAGCCATCGCACGGGAATTACTAGGGGTATTCGGCGTGGGGATCCCCAAAGAAGTCTTGACAGACCAGGGGACCCCCTTCACCTCGGAAACGTTCAAGGAGACTGCCAGATTACTGAAAATAAAGCATTTAAAGACCTCGGTGTATCATCCTCAAACCGACGGATTAGTAGAGAGGTTTAATCAAACTCTCAAGCAAATGCTGCGTAAGGTGGTCAGCGAGGATGGAAGGAACTGGGATCAGCTCCTCCCCCTCGTCCTTTTTGCCTATCGGAAGTCCCACAAGCCTCCACGGGTTCTCCCCTTTGAACTACTGTACGGGCGACAACCTCGGGGCATATTAGATATTTTGAAAGAAGGCTGGGAAGAGGAGGCTCTTCCCTCCACAAACATACTGGAGTATATCGCGCAGTTCGCGATAGATTTGGAAAGATTCGCCTGTCCTTAAAAGTCACATGGAGGAGCTCAAGCAGCACAGGCCGGTACTACAACCGCGCACGTCTCTTGGGAGTTCCGCCCGGAGATCGGGTCATGGTCCTAGTGCCTACCTCCCACTCTAAATTGCTTGCCCACTGGCAGGGCCCCTACGAAGTTAAGGAGAGGAAGGGACTGGTCGACTATTTGGTGAGTCACCCCAATCTGCGGCCAAAGGAGCGGGTTTATCATGTGAACCTGCTGAAACCGTGGAAGGACAGGGACCCCGATCCCTCCTCCGGCCAGCCCCGCTCACTCTTCGCTCACACACACGACCTTAACTTCGGCACGGACTTAAGTCCCAGACAGCGGCAGGAGCTGGAAACAGTTATCCGGACCGTTCGGGAGGTAGTCAGTGAGAACCCGGAAGGACCTCTCTGATTGAGCACAACATCGTGACAGAGCCCGGGGTTGTTGTCCGAGAACGCCCGTATCGTCTTCCCGAGGCAAAAAAGGCTGAAGTGGAGCTTGAGATCAAGCGCATGCTGGAGCTAGGTGTGATTGAGGAAAGTTATAGTCCCTGGTCCAGCCCCATTGTGCTCGTCGGTAAGCCTGGCGGAAGTTGGAGGTTCTGCAATGACTTCCGTCGGCAATCAAGTCTCCCAATTTGATGCTTATCCAATGCCACGCGTGGGCGACCTCCTCGAGAGGCTTGGACAGGCTCAATACCTGACCACACTTGACATGACGAAAGGGTACTGGCAGGTTCCTTTAACGGACTCGCAAGGTAAAACCGCGTTTAGTACCCCTAGCGGACACTGGCAGTATCGTGTCCTTCCATTTGGGTTACACGGGCTCCAGCAACCTTTCAGCGTCTGGTGGACAAAGTGCTTCGCCTCATAACTCATACAGTGCTGCCTACCTGGATGGCGTGGTCATCTATTCCAGCACATGGAAGGAACACCTACAGCATGTCCAAGCGGTATTACGGACACTTGGTGAGGCGGGCTCGGATTAATCCCAGAAATGCTTCTTGGATTAAGCGAGGCCAAATATTTAGGCTACCTGGTGGGTCGGGTACCGTAAGGCCACAGTGCTCCAAAATTGATGCCATTCTGAAATGGCCCGTCCATGAACCAAGCGGCAGGTCCAAGCCTTTCGGCTTAGCGGGTACTACCGCCGGTTTGTACCTCGGTTTTGGAGAGAGCGCGCCTTGACTGATTTAACAAAGAAGAGGGCCCGAACATTGTGGCATGGACTGAAAAACAGGCGCTGCATTTGGTGACTTAAAGCAGGCCCTTACGTCCCACACCTGTTTTGATGGCACCTAACTTTTCTTTGCCTTTCATCCTCCAGACGGACGCCGGACACAGGCCTGGGCGCCGTGCTGAGCCAAAGCGTCGATGGTGTGGAGCACCCCATCATGTTCCTGAGCGGAAACTGTTGGACCGGAGACCAGGTATGCTGCGGTGGAGAGGGAGGCTCTGGCGATTAAATGGGCGATTACTCAGCTGAGGTACTACCTGTTGGGCCGGGAATTCACCCTTGTCACGGACCATGCACCCCTACAGTGGATGGCCCTCCACAAGGAGTCGAATCCGCGGGTCACCCGGTGGTTTCTTGACCTGCAGCCGTACAAGTTTTCGCTCGTTCATCGCCGGGCGCTCCACGCCAACGCTGATGCCTTTCTCGGGTTCACGACCTCTCGGTTAGGTCGCCCGACCCATCGGGTCTGGGCTAAGGGGGCCTTGTCACACACGCGCATGGGAGGCAGCTAAAGGGCTTGAGTGAAGGCAGTTCGAGGCATGCCGGGTGTGGCAGAGTGCACTGACTCTTTTCTCCTTGCCTGTAGACCATCCCCGGGGGATTTCACCTGGATCTCCTGACATCACTTCCGGGACTGAGCCAATGGAACTCGGCCACACCAGCTCCAGTCCCTCTGATGTCACCTCCGCTCTGAGCCAATGGTGGAAGACCACGTGCCAGATCCATACGACCTCACTTCCTGTCTCCCCCTTTAAAACCTGCCCCCTTTCCTTTGTTTCCTCAGTCTTGTTTTGGACTCGGTTGTATGCACTTCAGTGCTCTGTATTTCTACACGAAAACGACTTTGCAGCCAGGATACCACAATATACGGGTGGCTGCCCCAACTCTTTATCTGTCCATGTCTCGTTCTTGTGACAATAGATAGATACTTTATGAATCCCAAGGGGAAATTCACAATTAGATTGTACCAAGAAGAAATTAATGAAGTACAAGGTGTGGGTTGTTTTATAATTAATTGGTACCTTACACTTATTAAGAATGTTAAGTTTTTGAATTATAAAAACAGATAAATGTACACACAGAAATGGCTGCTTTGTTTTGATGTTCTTAGCTAAGGTTACATTATTTCAAAAATAGATACTGAAACAAAATGCAGAACAGAAAACAACTGCAGTTGCTTTCTTGTGTCAAGCAGTCTTTTAGAAAAATGTATAAAAAGAGCTTGCTGCTCTTGTAGTGTTGTTACTTAGAAATCAGCAGGTGATACACATTTTCATGTTACTGTAGATTTAAAAATGTATATTTTTTCTAAATGGGAAGAACAAACATGGAGTTCTAAAGATTTGTGCTTTAGTACAAAAAATAAAAAAATTTCAAACTTCATCGTAATGCAAATGTGTGCAACACCTTTTTAAATAATTAATTTCTCCTGTCCAAAAAAAAAAACATTTTTAAAATAAAAATAATATCTTCACTCTTCCATTTTCTGTCAGTTTTCTATTCTGGTTTATCAACAACTGTTTCTTTATGTCGATATTATGATCTATACTGAAAAGAAAATTCAAGTGAATATTTGATGACTGAAACTTCATAGACAATTAGATTTAGAGACTAAAAAGCAAATATCACTTTTCAGGAGATATCAGGAGAATCTAATATACCTGAATATAACCGATTACCTTCTTCTTTCAGCTACACCTGTTAGGGTTTGCCACAGTGGATCATCTTTTTCCATATCCTCCTGTCCTCTGCATCTTGTTCTGTTACACCCATCACCTGCATCTCCTCTCTCACCACATCAATAAACCCTCTCTTAGGCCTTCCTCTTTTCCTTGTGCCTGGCAGCTCTTGTCTTTTACATCATTTTCCCAATATACTCATCATCTCTTCTCTGCACACATCTAAACCAACGTAATCTCGCCTCTCTGACTTTGTCTTTGTCTCCCAACCTGAGCCGACCCTTTAATGTACTCATTTCTTTCTTTTTTAATTTTATTGAATTTATTAAAATCAAATAACACTCCATAAACATAACTTGAGTTTTACAAAAAGAAGAAAAGAAAAAGGTTTGAAACAAATCAACCCCAGCCCTGAGAAAGAGAACTAGACCAACAGTCTAAAATTTTATGCTTGTAAAGACAAATGAATAAATAAAATAATAAATGAATAAAGATAAAGAGAGTAAAAGAGGGGAGAGAACCCGCTTCCTCAATTCAAATGCTTATTCTAAAATGTTATTGATTAGATCCTGCCAGGTTTTGAAAAAAAATTATACAGATCCTCTAAGTACAAATTTGATTTTTTCCAGTTTCAAATAGTATATAACATCAGTTACCGACTGACTTAGAACAGGTGAGTTTGGATTCTTCCAGTTGAGCAGGACAAGTCTACATGCCAATAGTGCAGTAAAGGCAATCACAGTTTGTTTGGTTGTCCTTCTCCACTTTAGTCCGTCTAGAAGTACACCAAACACAGCTGTTAGTGGATTAGGAGGGATTGTGACATCCAAGATGCCTGAAAGGCATTTAGAGATTTTGGTCCAAAATGATGTTAATTTGGTGCAGACCCATAACATGTGGCCCAGTGAGGCCGGAGCTTGATTGCAGTGTTCGCAGGTTGGATCTTGCCCTGGAAACATTTTGGACAATTTTATATAATTTTAAGTTGAATAATTGTATGGTTTGCACATATGGAACTCGAGTGAATTCTGTGCAGTGCTACTTTCCACTCCTTTTCTGAAATATTGAGTAAGAGATCCTTTTCCCACTTTTCTCTTGGATCTTTGAAAGGGAGGGACTGTAAAATAGTTTTATATATTACAAAAATGCCATCTTAGTCCTAGAGACTGAGCAATATTTTTTCCTTAATAGAGGTAGGTGAGAGGTGAGGAAAATTGGACAGGTTCTGTTTAACAAAGTTTTGAATTTGAAGGTAGTAAAAGAAATGTGTTGCTGGTAAGTTGAATTTGGAGTGTAATTGTTCGTAGGATGCAAAAACATTGTCTATGTACAGATTTCTAAGTGATTTAATCCCAGATGTTTACCAGGCATTAAAAACTGGGTACATTTGAGAGGGTGGTTCTCGTGCAGAGGTGCCACAAATAAAAGCTTCTCTATCTTAAAATACTTCCTAAATTGGTTCCATATTCTGAGAGAGTGAATCACAATTGGGTTGTTAGTATATTGGTAATAACTTGTATTTATTGGGTTATAAAGCAAGGAATATAAAGAAGTACTACAGGATTTTATTTCTATTGTGGATTAAGCCTGTGTCTGTTTGTCTATTCCTGTCCATGTCCAAGTTTTTATAATTTGTATGTTTGTTGTCCATTAATAAAATTAAAAGTTAAGCAGAGCCATGCCACCTTCTGCCTTAGGTCTTTGTAGGGTTGCCCTTTGGATATGTGGATGCTTTGAATTCCAAATAAATGAGGTTATGGTTGAGTCTAATTTGGTAACATGAGTCTACCTGTTTGTTCTATTTTTGGAGACACAAAGTTGTCCTTTTGTGATGTCTTCAAAGACATTTTTGATTATTTTTTTTAAATTAATTTTAAATTTATTTTTCAAAAACAGGACATTACCATGGTATGCTGCTCAGTCAAACAAATAATAGTAACTTGAAAATACAGTTGTTTACTTCAAAATCAATATAGAGAAAAGATTGAAACAATAGATATACAAAGGATTAAAAAAATCTCAATATGATTCAAAACAAGATGAGTTAAGTTGTAGGTACTTAAACATTTTCTTTTTTTATAGTTATATTCTATCACTTTTTCAGATTCATGCACAGATTTTCATGTATGATGACGTACTGAATATTTTGAAAGCAGTAATGAACAGCTTGAAACATATCTCCAGTGTTTTGGAAGGTAAATGTGTTGCTGGTATAACCACATTCCCTGGATGATGAACACAGTGTAGTGAGACACCATATTTTGCTCAATCATACTGAAGTTATCACATTCAGACACAAATAAATATGTTTAGGATTTGTTGCAATCCTCCAGAAGTGTAGTGACTTGTATCTGATTTGAATTTGGAGGCAGAAGGCTTGTTCAGTTGTCTAACTGCCTTGAGAAAGAAACTGTTGTATACTCTGGTAAAGCTGGTCCAGATACTCCAGATAGCAGAAGAGCAAACAGTTGGTGGCTGAGATGGGAGGGGTCATCTACAGTTGAGGTTTGAAGGAATAACTTTTCCAGCTGCTTTTTGAAATACATATAAATGAAGAAAAGTCTTGGTTTATTGTTTAATCCTTTTATATATATGAAATAATATAGATACTAAGAATCCATTTAACTTTGTTAAAATTAAGTTTGAATACATCTTTAAGCTGATGTGTAATTTTGACTCTGGTTTGTAACCTAAACATTTAAATAGAATGTTCAACGTTTCTGAGATGCTAATTGGAAATATTATGCTCTATTTCAAGGTAATTTAAAACCCTAAGATTTTATGGAGCTGGTTCATTGTATTTATTGCATATGGAGATGATTAATCCAGATCAGTTATGACTGATTTATTAATTCTGAGGTGAGCCACACATTGTGCAGTAAAAGTATGTAACTGAATTGGATTTTGCAATCAGAATATGATATATGACTTCCTGGAGATGCAGCTAGGTTCCTGGTAGCAGCAAGTTACTAAATATAATACTTTTTATGGTTTATAGTTCACTATTTGTAAAATGTAATTTGAAAGAGTATTGTTAATATAAAACAGAAATATGACTAATGTAGGGGTGAAATGGTACAGCAGATAATTTATCCACACTAGCCAACCCACAGTGTACCATACGCCGCATAATCAGGCCGATTTTTTAATGATTTTTAAGCACAGGCAGAAAATTAACAATTGAAAAATCGGTAATGTAATAAATCAGCAAGAAAAGCTATATTGTAACAATGCACGGAACGAACCAACACACAATCGTCCGTGACTGAAAACTGGCGGACCCTCATCGCGCCTTCTCCTGCCAGACGGAGGGATGCGAGTGCACTGCGCTCAGGCGCGGAGTGTGGAACGGCAGGAGAGGAGAAGGACGTCCACTCAGCTCCCTCCGTCATGCTAGTCTGCTGATTTCTCATTCAGTATGCACTGCCCGCTCATGTGCCCACCTCCAACTCGTCACTGGAGTTGTTGTCGTCTTTACACAGTCCAGATGCACCTGTGACTCACGTAGACGTTTCATTGCTCTGTGCGGTTTTGGCTGCTTTTTTATATATAATCCACCAAGACACCCGACCACGGTAGTAGCGAGGTAGGAGGGGGGTGTGTACAAAGGGGAGGGACGCAACTAGTGGGAGTGTATGAGTCGCACTTAGTGCGAATTCCACGGTTTGCAGCCCGAATGGGGTTCAATGGCTTACCCACGCCTCTCTGCGCCAGGTAGACACACGCTCAATCTCATGCATAATTATTAATTGAATGCTAAACCCTTCTGGAAAGACACTGTTGTCTAAAACGGGATGGTGTGAGAATACAACAGTAAGTGAATGAAAAGATGGAACTCTGGAGAGAGCAAAATACAACACAATAGTGAAGCCGCGGCATAACAAACGCTGCATAATTATTTATTGATGGCTCAACACTTCTAGAAAGACACAGTTGTCTAAAAAGTGAGGGTTTGAGGATATAACAGAAAGTGAATGAAAAGATGGAACTCTGGAGAGAGCAACATATAATTGTCCGTGAGTGAAGAAGACGCATGTTTGTCTTGGAATGCGAATTGCTGTATGTAGGGTGTAAAACAGTTTGCTATGGTGCATGCGGTCGTGCGTCGTAACCGAAAACTCAGTTTTTAAAGACGGCTTACCTTATTGTGTTTTAACCTCAGTTGGAAAGGATTGTTTTAAGGATCCCATGGGATACCCCTTGCAAACCGTTTTACACGCTGTATATGGCGATTCACCTCGGCGAGAAACTTACCTCTATTAACAGTCAACGAGGCTCGGAGGTGCCAGGAGTTGGTGGGCGTGGCTCCTTCCTGCATGCGCCATAGGTGTCTTACTTGTCGACGGCTCAGTGAATCCATGCCCCTTCCGGCGTGCTTTCCATGGTTGTCTTGCCTTAGTGAATTATATATATATAGATTATAGTACTTGAGCTGCAAGATTGTATTACAAAAAATATATAAAAATAAGTAATATGCCAGATTTTACTGTGTTTGTATTGTATATTACAAAGCATGTTTTTTTTTTTGCATTGGGCTGTGTTTAGCTTGCATTAGCATATTAACATATGCTTTACTCTCTTTCAATAAGTTTATCATTGGGGTGAGCTCCAGTGCCTGCCTATTTATGTATGGGGGTTTCTTCCAGCTGTATAGTGCACAGCTTCTTAACTCAGGAAACCGTGAACACTGAAGCCTTCGTGCCTCATGCTTTATTAATATTAGACCAAGAGTGTCTTCAGCTCTCCATGTCTTTGTAATGGAAAAAGATGGATCCATAAAATGTATAGACATAGAAATATAAAAACTACACATTTTATTTCCTTGAGTACCATAAAACATTTAGATTTCCTGAGACATTTGGCAGCTACACTTTCCAGGTAAACATTCCCAGATGGTCTTTCTTTTAACTGCCTCAGTGATTGTTGTCTTTTAGTTTTCTTTTTTCAGAAGAGCTACATATATTCTCTGAAGTTATCACAACTTAACTCTTCCAATGGCAGAATCTTTTTACTGTATATTTCTGATTTAAACTGTTTCGTGTGTGGTTTTTAAGCCACATTTTATAAAAATAAAAAATGCCATTTAACAGGCTTTATAACTGATATTTGTAAACAGACAGCTAGACGGATAATTCCATCCATTAATTTTCAGTGTTGGTTAACTTAATTTATGGTTGTGGAGAAGGTTGGATTGACAAGTTGACAGTTGTTCTTTTTCTAATTATGTGGTGAGCTGGCATAGAGCTGGTCATAAAAATAAGTCAAAATAATGGCCAAATATGATATGCCAGCTACACATTAATACAGTAATTACACATTGAAAAAGTCTGAATTAGCATAAGCAGCTCTAATTTGATGGCTCATAAGAAGAAGTCAAGAGCTGCAGCTGACATTGTTGCCCCTGAAAAGATAGTTAAGAAATCCTCCAGCAGTAATATACACTGAAAAACCCAAAGAGTGTCTGATTTAAAGAGAAAATGTCGGAGAGCCGAGTATAAATGCAGAAAAACTAAATTGGTAGTCCGTTATAAAATATTGAAGGCTAAAATAACTCAGTATAACAATGATGTCCGTCTTGAGAGGGAGTCCTGTTTCTTTAAAATTATAAATGATAATGCTGGGAATCCAAGAGTTTTATTCTCAACTATTGGTCATCTTCTAAACCCAGCTCACTCAACTTGGAATACCTCCTAAAAACTACTAGTGAAACTGGTGAGGCTTTCACTATATTTTTTAAACACAAAATTAATGACATTAAAAATAATATAGTACACCCTACCAAAGTTAATCTGACTGAATCCCTGTATCCCATTTTAAATGAGTTAAATTATTTCACCGGAACAGATTTACCCGAACTACCTAAAATAATTTCTCAACAGAAATACTTCACCTGCGCTCTTCCATCAGTACCAACAGACTTTTTCAAAGAAGTCTCTGTTGTGTGAATTGATAGTGCACTTGACATAGTGAACTCATCATTAGATATAGTTTTTTTTCCTGACTGTCTTAAGACTGTATCTGTCAAACCCCTCCTGAAGAAAAATAATCTTGACTCCTCTGTTTTTGACAATTTTAGAACAATATCTAACCTGACTTTTTTTTTTAAGTTAAATTCTGGAAAAGACAATCATTATATAGGTAAATGATTGTTCTTGACAAGTTTCAGTCAGGTCTTAAAATAAATCACAGTACAGAAACTGCACTGGTTAAAGTAGTAAATGACTTGCATGTTAATGCAGATAGAGGCTGTATATCTGTTCTTGTTCTTTTAGACTTGAATGCAGCATCTGACACCACTGTTCACAGTATTCTTATAAATCACATTAGTCAATGGATGGGCCTCTCCAGCAATATCTTAAATTGGTTTCAGTCTTACTTAACAGGTAAAAAATTCTTTGCTTATTTGTGGTGATTATACCTCAGAGACCCATGATTTTTTGTATTGTTTACCACAAGATTCTGTTCTGGGTTCTGTGCTCTTTTTGATCTACTTGCTTCCACTAGGTCAGATTATCTCAAAGCACAAGGTGAGCTACCACAGCTATGCAGATGACACACGGCTGTATTTATCAATAGTGCCTGAGGACCCTGACGCTCTTGGCTTTCTTATCCTGTGTCTTACAGTAATCCCTCCTCGATCGCGGGGGTTGCGTTCCAGAACCCCCCGCGATAGATGAAAATCCGCGAAGTAGAAACCATATGTTTGTATGGTTATTTTTATATATTTTAAGCCCCTATAAACTCTCCCACACTGTTAACATTATTAGAGCCCTCTAGACATGAAATAACACCGTTTAGTCAAAAGTTTAAACTGTGCTCCATGACAAGACAGAGATGACAGTTCTTTCTCACAATTAAAAGAATGCAAACATATCTTCCTCTTCAAAGAATGCGTGTCATAGGCAGAGAATGTCAGAGAGAGAGAGAGAGCGCAAGAGAACAGCAAACAATCAAAAAATCAATATGTGCTTTTGGGCTTTTAAGTATGCCGAAGCACCGCGATAAAGCAGCATTTTTTAGAAGAGCGTCCGTATCCTCTAGGCAAACAGCCTCTGTGCAAACAGCCCCTTTTCTCATACCCCCTCCGTCAGAGAGAGTGAGAGAGACAGAGAAAAGCAAACAATCAAGCACCGCACGGAAAGCATATCATATATCATTGAGGAGTTTTATTTAATACATAATACATGCTCTGATTGGGTAGCTTCTAAGCCATCCAACAATAGCGTCCCTTGTATGAAATCAACTGGGCAAATAAACTGAGGAAGCATGTACCATAAATTAAAAGACCCATTGTCCGCAGAAATCCGCGAACCAGCGAAAAATCCGTAATATATATTTAGATATGCTTACATTTAATATTCGCGATGGAGTGAAGCCGCGAAAGTCAAAGCGTGATATAGCGAGGGGTCACTGTATTTGTTTTTCTGAAGATATGACCAGTAACTTTCTCAAACTAAATAATGAGAAAACAGAAATCTTAGTTATTTGCAAAAATGGATATAGTGAGGGTGTTAGAAATAAACTTGATCTCTTAGGCTAAGAAAAAGATAAAGAATTTAGGGGTAACTATTGACTTTGCCTTAAATTTTAAATCACATATAAATCAGATTACTAGGACTGCATTTTATAACTTAAGGAATATAACAAAAGTTAGACCTCTTATAACTTTACAAGATGCTGAAAAATTACTGTCGTTTTCAGTCGACTAGATTACTGTAATCCACTCCTTACATGACCACCTAAGAGAGACATCAATTGGTTACAGTTAGTGCAGAATATAACAGCCTGAATCATAACTAGAAAAATAAAATCTAAGCACATTTCACCAGTTTTTGCATTGTTAATTTGGTTACCTGTGTCAATTAGAATTGACTTTAAAATACTACTACTGGTTTACAAAGCCTTAAATAATCTTGCCCCCTCCTATATTTTAAAATGTCTGTCCCCTTATACTTCAACTCATAACCTCAGATCTTCAAATGAAGGTCCACTTATAATTCCAAGAGCCAACCTGAAAAGAAGTGGTGAGGCAGTCTTTTGCTCTTATGCACCTAAAATTTGGAATACGTTACTAATATAAATTCGCCAGGCTAATACTGTAGAACAATTTTAAAAACTGCTTAAAACCCACTATTTTAAAATGTCTTTTTCATAGCTACATTTTAGTTTTATCCCTGTTAGACTATATGGGCATTGAATTATCATTTTCCTCTGAGTTGTACAATTCCTTACTTATCTGTACTATTCTCTGCTGTCTTTTCCGGTTCTTCTGTAGTGGCGATCTTCAACACCACCACCTGATTAAGGTACTATGCTGCCCCCTGCATTTATGGATTGAATGGTGGGTGTCCCAAATGTCCATATGACCTTTATCATAAAATTTTTCCATGTGAAGCCTGAAAACAATAAGGACTGATGTAGAACATCTATGTTAGGTAGAATGCCCATTGTGGGCTGGGAGGCTTCCTGCAGATTTTGTTTTTTTCTCCAGCCTAAATGGAGTCTTTTTTATTTTTATGTCCTCCTTACGTTTTTCTTTGTTACATCCTATGCCTAATCTTGTTTATGTTTTATATTAACATCCTAATTATTTAATCTTGTAAAGCACTTTGAGTTACAAACCGAAGTGATTTCCAAAAATTCATACATAATTCTTATGAACACAAAAGTACAACAAACTAAAATGATACTTAATGAAATACAGTATGTGTATTATTAAGTAATTTGCAAAATAAATAACATTGGAACAAAATAATCCTTTCATCAATGAATAAGCTTATTTCCCAAATTTCAGACAATATTTTAAGTGTGTCATTAGTATTAAAATGAACCAAAGCCTTGTCTTTTTTGTCATCAGTTGAATAATTTGTTCAATTAATACTTTGCTAATACAGATTCCTTACTATTTCATCTGGACCCCAGTTTAAGTAGCTTGCAACTTCATACTTTCCATTTTGTAACTGAGTACAATATGTGTCATTGTTTGCTATTGAAAGGATTACGTGAAAAATGAAGGAAGGTTTGTGATGGTTTCACATTTCTGGGATTTTTCCTCATTTACTTTGTATGTATTTTTAAAATAATTTTACAATTTTTGTCTGTTAGTTATACACTTAAAGTTTCTTTGACTAATGATTGACTAATGACTGTTCTTTATTCCAGAATTATGCTACCCCAGTATAGTACTCACATTACATTGCATATACATATACATTAATATTAATCTTTAAATAATGAAGAACAAGGTGTATGACAGAAAGAGGTATTATCATTACCATAGGGGTTATTGTAATTTCACACTTTGAAGACTGTTTTTATTATTTAAAATTTTTAGGCTGGAATTTATGAGGATGATTTTTACGATGGAGCATGGTGTGCAGGAAGAAATGATCCCCTCCAGTGGTTTGAAGTAGATGCAAGGAGGCTAACTAAGTTTACTGGAGTCATCACTCAAGGCCGAAACTCCCTCTGGCTGTAAGTAACACCATTTAAAAAATAATATAAAGTTTTTGAGTAAAGATGCATTCAAAATGAAAGTGAGAGCTTAATGTTCAATTAACATATCAATGACTGTTAAAATAATGGGAATCTTTTACACTAGCAAGGCTGAAATCAATCCAGAGCACAACACCAGCCAATCGTAGAACACACTCACATGTAATCAATATAAAAATATGGGAATAAAAAGAAAGCGGTGCTTGCTGGAGAGGAAACATGATGTAGTTACTTTCAATTGTAGAGCCAAATGTTCTTACAAGCTCCATCAAGTTGACATGTGAGGGATTCCTGGAAGCACTCCTGTAAAATGCACAATTTAGCAAACTAGGAAACAAGGGGCATACTGTTAGGTTTGTCATCAGTGCATCAAAATCATGAAAACCTTTTATCTTGTTGCCAACATTGGACATTGGATGACAAGAAATCCAAATAGGTCAACAAGGTAATTATCAAAAGAAGCAAGTGTGTCACAAATATCATTTTCAGCTTGTACTACTTGATTTGTGGGCTACTTTTTATGTGCCTCCAGTATATATTCAAAAAGAACTGAGTCCTACATCAGCAAGGCAGCAGCAGTATAACCTGGCATTCCATAATTCAATTGAACCATTTCAGTGCCAGCTGCAGGGGCACCTATTAAAAGGACAAACCTGACACAGTCTCAAAATCTCCATTCTACTCTGGCTAACTGTGTTGTCTTTCTAGAAAGCTACCTAAAAGAGCAAAAACATGAGCAATGATCCATTGAGTCAGCACTGTGCAATGCTACAATATACACAGCTCAAAAAAATTAAGAGAATGCTTAAATCACACATCAGATCTAGATGAGCAAAATATTCAAGTGGAAAATCTTTACTGAGTATTACGGTGTAATTCATTGAGAACAAAATGATGTACTGTAACAATGGACAATGGAAACCAAAATTACCAACCCACTGAGGGCTGGATTCAACACCACACCACAAAATTAAAGTCAAAAATTGAAATCGCAGGCTGATCCAACTCCTGTGAAATTTATCACTGCAACTCATGTGACTCTGTAGTGTGTATGGCCCCCACATGGTGTATGTACTCCTGACAATGTCTGACCATGCTCCTGAGACAGCAGATAGTGTCCTAGGGGATCTCTTCCCAGACTTGGACCAGGGCATCAGTGAGCTCCTGGACAGTCTGTGGCACTACTTGGCAGCATCAGATGCACCTATACATAATGCCCAAGAGGTTTTATGTTGGATTCAGGTTTGGGGAATATGCAAGCTAGTCAATGGCATCAATGCCTTCATCATCCAGGAACTGCCTACACACTCAGCCCACATGAGGCCGGGCATTGTCTTGCACCAGGAGGAACCCAGAGCTCACTGCACCAGTATAAGGTCTGACAGTGGCTCAGAAGATTTCATCCTGGTACCTAGTAGCAGTCAGAGTACTGTTGCCTATCATGTGGAGGTCTTTGTGACCCTTCAAGGCTATGTGACCCCAGATCATCACTGACCTACCACCAAACTGGTCATGCTGGATGATGTTGCAGGCTGCATAACATTCACCACAGCATCGGCAGACTCTTTCATGTATTTCACATCAGCTTATTGTGTACCTGCTCTCATCTGTGAAGAAAATGGGAAGGAAATGGTGGAGCTACCAATTGCTGTATACTCTGGTGAATGGCAATTGAGCTGCATGGTGATGGGCTGTGAGCTTAATTCCCACTAGAGGACATTCTAGACCCTCACATGGCCTGTTTCTGGCAGTTTATTCAGAAACATATATACCAGTAGCCGGCTGGCAGTCCTTTTGCAGGGCTCTGACAGTGCTCCTCCTGTTCCGTCTTGTACAAAGGAGCAGATACCAGTCCTGCTGCTGGGTTGATGCCCTTCTATGGCCCTGTCCAGCTCTCCTTGTGTAACTGTGTATCTCCTGTCCTCTATGCTGTTGAGACTGTGCTGGGAGACGCCATCCTGGGGAACCTGCACTACCAGCGCAATCTGAATTGGCTGCAGGAATGGCCTAATGTTGCCAGTAGAGACAAGGACATTAACAAGATGCAAAACTAGAGAGGAATCAGTCAGGAAGGATAAGGAGAGAGCACTTGTTTGTGGCCACCACCTGGAAAACCATTCCCTTTTTGGGGATTGTCTTGTTATTGCCTCTCCAGTGCACTAGTTGTCACTTTCATTTACACCAAAAGCAGGTGAAGTTGATTCACAATCACTTATGCTTCCTAACTGGACAGGTTGATATCCCTGAAGCTGAATTGACTTGCTGTTAGACTCTGATGATTGTGTTCCCTTAATTCTTTTGAGCAGTGTATGTCCTACAAAAATAACAATAATCCATCCATCCATTTTCCAACCCGCTGAATCCGAACACAGGGGTCTGCTGGAGCCAATCCCAGGGCACAAGGCAGGAACCAATCCTGGGCAGGGTGCCAACCCACCGCAGGACACACACATACACACATTAGGGACAATTTAGAATCGCCAATCCACCTAACTGGCATGTCTTTGGACTGTGGGAGGAAACTGGAGTGCCCAGAGGAAACCCACGCAGACACAGGGAGAACATGCAAACTCGACGCAGAGAGGACCCGGGATGCGAATCCGGGTCTCCTAACTGCAAGGCAGCAGCACTACCAATGCGCCACCGTGCCGCCCAAAATAACAATAATAAATTACCCCCCCTTTAATATTGTAAGTTGTGCTGAGCTGCAGCCTTTCCCAGTAACACTGATTACAATGCAGGAAACAACTGCAGACAGATACCAGTCAATCACAGGACACTCTCATACACACACCCACATGAAGAGCCAATTTAGAGTCCTCAATTAAGCTAAAAAACATGTCTTAGTGATGTGAAAAGAAACCAGAGAACCTAGAGAAAATGAATTTAGACAGGGAGAGAATGTGCAAACTCCTCATAAACAGTGGCCTGTCTGTGATAAGAACTGAGGGCTATGTGTAAGGCAGCAGTGCTTGCCACTGCACCAGAAAGCTTCCCAGAGCTCCTAGTAATTTCTGTTAAAATATTGGAAAATTACATTCTGCTTAACATTTTGTAATATATTGAAGACTGATTTGCTTGTTTAAAGTCATCAACAATATTTGCTTGGTTTGAAAAGGCATCTTTATGCTACCAGGTGCTAACAGTTCTGATTATAGTTAATCCTTATAAATACCATGCTGTAATGAAAAAAACCTGTGGGAAGTGGAATTTGAGGTGCAGTTCTTATTAGTCTTTTGTCTACCTGCCACCTTGCTATAATGCCACATTATTTTAACAATTACCAGAACTGAATTCATGACATTTTAATTAAAAGTCATACACTACACAGAATGACACAGCATTTTAGCCCAACCATTAACTCTTCCAGTATGTGGCAGGACTGACAATAAGTAGTTTGTTCAGAAAATATGGGCTTGTGACATATTTACATTTGCAAACATGCTGCTTCACAGAGGGCATTTTCTGATAAAAAAACACTGGTGTCAACAGTGATAAATGATAATTAAGTTAAAAAGATTTCAGAAATTAATTTCTGTTTGATATTCATCTGAAAATGAAAAAATATGTTAAACATACAAATCCACAGGTATATCTTGCAGAAACAAAAGTAGTAATTCTGGGGCATACTAGTATATAATAAATGTGTCATATCACACTTAATTGATTAAGCCTCACCAATTAAAACCGATAGAGTTACGTTGGACAAACAGGAAGGATGTAATGGGAGACATCTTTTCTATCCAAAGGGATACAGACAGTGTCTAAACAGTCTTAAGGTGTCAGGAGTAGTTCACTCATTAATCAGTTTGAGGACTTATTCCAATTAAAAGAGTAACAACCAGCATGAGGATTGGGACCATGATGAATTTCTGTAGTTGTGGCTTCAGCCCTCAGTGATGATGTTCTTCCAATGTCCAACTCTGCAGTAGTTATTGATATGCTATGATACCTATAATAGTGAGCAATGTGGTTTTATACATATTATTTAATTATATAAACATAGCAGTATAAAATGAAGTACTTATTCAAGTGCCTCTTGAAAACTATACTTTGCAGCTCATGCATTTCAATTGAAAACACGACTTTTGAGAGAAAATCATAGTATTTTAAAAACTCAAACATTAAGGAAAGAAGCAATCTTCTGCTTATTTATGGATAATGATCTTTGGAATCAGAATATAAGACACCAAAATTAATCTTGACAATTAGGAAATCCAATAAAAGATATCTGAAATGTGTAATGCAACAACTGTGAGTTCAGTCACAAAAATAGATCCGATCAATTCAGCCTTATTCTGTTGTATATCTAAAATAACATAACATTCTCAAACATGCAGTCCATGTGGTATATTCTTGATTGCCTCGTTGGCTTCCTGCGGTGTGTAATTGAGGCGCTGCGCCCACGGAGATGCATGAGGGTATGTATATATACGGGTCAACACCAAGGGGTGGGGAGAGAAATGGAAGGATCGAGGGAAAGAGAAAGCAGCAGCAGCAGTAGTAGTCATGAAGTTATGATCTGGCAACCTGGAAAGTGGAGACAACACGAGCTGGAGCCCCACGAAGCAGTGTTAGGCTGATGTGCTCTGGGGGCTAGTTCGCCTCACTGAAAGTTCGAGTGAGTGGGGTAAGCAAGGCAGGTGTCCTTTCGAGGGATCTGAGGAGCGACTACGGGTGTGCGAAGGATGAAGGGAGGAGACTCGACCTCGTCGATCTGGGAGCGACATCTGTAAGGGGGCCAAGACAGAAGTTGGCCTAAGGAGCTTGTGGCTGTTGGGTCTCTGCCGGCTGCGAGAGCAATGGGTGAGCTGGGGAGAAAGAGTGACGGAGGTGGGCCGGAGAGTAATGAGAGAGACTGCATTAACTTATGCATTTTATTTTAACCTCAGAATTTAAAGGATTTGTTTATTGATGATTTTTATCCCCACTGGACACTTGTTTTTATGGATTTATTTATTGAAACCAGATGCACTGCACTTTTTGTTTGGGGACTGATGTTTGTTTGTAATAAAAGCACTTATGCAGTTTTTGGAAATATCCCCAGGCTTCATTTGAGAATTGTCCTCACTTGTCAGCTCATCTCGGGGACATTGCTGACGGTGTTACGTTCAGGGTTCCCATAAAGACGGATGGGAGTGTGGAGCGAACCAGCATCGTCACAGTCCAATTCAGGGTTGTAGAAGGAAATGGGACGCAAGACAAAAACCAGCCTTGGTCAAGATGCCAGTCTGTCACAGGGCCCACGGATGTACTGTATGTGCTCATGAGTGAATGAATTTGGAATATATAATTTACACAGCCTGAGCATCTTTCTGTTATCATTAGGAGAAATAATCCCATTCTCAAGGACAGAGATTTTAATGTGGACTAGGAAATAAAGGTATAGAGAGGGGCTAAGCAACGATAATAAGGAAAATGGGCCAAGGTCAGACCTAGGAAGTCTAAGGAATGATTGGCAAAACTCAAAGCAATATTCAAAAATATAAATTTATAGTCAAAAAATTCCTAACTGCTTTAAGGTTCTCCCTGTGAAAAACTTAAGTTGTATGCTAAAGTTTGTCTTCTTAAATCCTGACACTACCATAGTGACATCTTAAGTAGCCACTGTTCACAGTGTGCCTATAAATCATGTGAATGGAAATTAAATTTGATATTACCAATTAAAAATATCAGCAGCACGGTGGCGCAGTGGTATCGCTGCTGCCTCGCAGTTAGGAGACCCTAACATGAAGTTTGCATGTTCTCCCCTCATCTGCGTGGGTTTCCTCCCACAGTCCAAAGACACGCAGGTTAGGTGCACTGCCGATTCTAAATTGTCCCTAGTGTGTGTGGGCGCCCTGCGGTGGGCTGGCGCCCTGCACAGGTTTGTTTCCAGCCTTGTGCCCTTTGTTGGCTAGGAATTGGCTCCAGCAGGTCCCTGTGACCCTGTAGTTAGGATGTAGCGGGTTGTATAATGGATGGATGGATGAAAAACTCATGAAGAGATACAATTTCAAAATGGCTCAGGGATGCAAGATATTGAAAAATTATAAAAGCATTAACACAAGGGATGTTCAAAAAGTTTCCACACTTTTTTTAACTCTATTTGTTAATAATTTCAAAAACAGATTACATCACTTTTCTACAGAATCACCTTTGTTTGCAATGCAATTTTCCCAGCATCGTACAAACTTTGTTAATGCCCATTTACTACTCCTCCCGCCTTCACCGTTTTTAAAGAAAATATAAAAGTGCGGAAACGTTTTGAACATCCCTTATAAATAGGTTCAAAATCAAAAATAATGCAAAGTATTTGCAGTTTATACTTTCATGAATCAAAAGTAAATCCTGTATTAATAAAAAATAATGCAGCAAAGCGAGGCTACTGGTTCCAAAGCTGTGAAAATACAGTATCTACCTGCTTTTGTAAGAAATTCTTCCTCAGCCTCAGTATTCAAATCAGATTACCTTAGTCTAGCATACCCTGATTAGACCTTCTGATTAGCTACTCATATTGCACATAAACAAAACCTTGGCAATCATTATCACTTGTTGTCAGTTACCTAGGCTATCAGAACTGTGACTTTGTAAGTTTTGTTCATTTATTGTTGTTGTTCAGTGCTCTTATTCTCTGGAATGGTTGGCAGCGAGCACTTGCTCCTTTAAGCTAATAAGATGGTAGGTGCCTGACTCTTTCCACCTCGCAGTGAGCAAGCCAAGATACTTGCCCTTGTTTTGACTCTAGTCGACTGTTGCCTCCTCAAGGTGGCCTTCCCCCCAACAAGACACTACACTTGATAGTCAACATTTTCAGGGTTCCTGTGGAGCCTGTCCACCTCTGTCACTCTTCACCACGGATCGCATAGCTCCAACAGGCAATCCCCTATGCTGAGGTGAGAATTGGTCATTTATATAAATTTTATATGGTTTGTTGTGAATACATGCATGCACTCTGAGTCTGCACTTCTTCAAGAGTGTTATAAAAAATAAATTGAGTTGAATTGAATTGAGTATTGGTTGATAATAAGCAGGGCTGATGTATGGGGTGAGATGACAGTTCCAAAATAACAGTAAAAAAAAAATAAAACATAAGTATGAGTACAAGTTACAAACATATCAATTTCTAATTTATATACTACTTTTAGAAGTTGTAATATTTTAATTTCAAAAGTTTCCATTATGGCACATGTGCATTTTGAAAGTACATGCCAGTAATTGATATTGGAGTTCATTTCCTTGATTTTTCACATCACATATTGTGTATATATTAATTGTCATTTTGGTAATTTCTGGATTCTTATCAAAGTGTCAGTCACAGGCACAATATCCATTAAATGCCTCTTAAGTTTGCAAGGCACATGTTTAATTATAAAGGGCAGCTGCCTTTTAGATTGCAGGACAAAGTTTTGAAACTGCCAAGGTATTTAGAGAGGCACAGAGGATGAGCAAAACAGCCAAGTTTTGTGTCACATTTGATTTTGCCAAAAGAAAACAAAATGAAAATATATGTTCTGGTCAAATGGTGACGGTACAGAATTTAAGTATTGGTAAATGGTTTTAATACGTTTTTATGTTTTATTGATTTTAAACTAATCCCATTTATTTCAAAAAATAATATTTATTTATTATTTTATTTGTTGTTTTGTGGGTGTACTCTATACTGAGAGCATTTTAATATGAACCCTTTATTGCAATACATACTGTATGTGTATTAAGTATATCAGTTCTTGCCTAGTCAGGATATAACTGGCAGGGTGGGTTGGGTAATGGCAAAAATGTACCTGGCCAGTTGCGCCATTATATAACACCCTGGCCCTGGTACTAAGTCTCTCGCACTCATATGTGAACTTCAAACATATGAACACGTTTGTGATGTGTTGCCACATAAGTGTGAATGAAAAGTAGCTAAGTTCATCCAAGTGTACATTCTGTGCCGAGTGATAAACCACCTTCTGTTTAGAGTACTATGTATTGTGGAGGTATGTGAAATAACACCATCATCACAGTGAGTATGATAAATATTCCACACAACACCATATCCCCGCTCACAAGCAGTGAACATAGACCTGTTTAAGAGGTGAAAGACAGGCAGGAATGAAACAGAAATGCTTGTGAGGTGATGGGATTGCAGTGTCTAAAAGGAAACAACAGGTGCATTAAACTAATGAAGATTTTTGGGGAATTATGAAGGGCAAGTGAAGAGGGTTGAGGTATATAAACAGTGTTGTATACTAAACACAGTTTCGGTGGCCATGGACTAGTGCTTTATTGTATATTCACTATTATGGAATATATATTGAATCTAACTTTATAACAGAAGTGCAAAGAACATATTGTGTGAAGTTTAACATGCTTCAACGTGAAAGAATTATGTTTTAAAGTTGCTTAATAAATTTCGGTCTACTGGTAATGTAAAGAACATGTTTGGATCACTGAGAGTGGTAAGAACTTCAGAAAATATCAACATTTTAAAACAAGCTGTAGATGTTCAGCACAATGTTTGTCTCTAGCATTAAACATTTCAAACTGGACTGTTTGCCAAATTATTCAACAAGATGTATTCTATCATCCATACAAACAAAACAGTGCGTGTATTTTTAGAAATACATTAGCTACTTTTTTTACTCAGTTTATTAAATTGTTAAATAAGAAGTATTTGTGGAATGCATTTAGAAAAGTATAGTTATATTAATAGTGAAGCTTGTTAAAAAAATGTTATTTTTATTTTATTAAGATAAATTTCCTGCTGTGACAGATAGGGGCGCTGTCGTCCCCTTGAACCCTCAGACCAGACACCAGATACAAGTCCAATAATTGGTTTTATTACAATAATAAAGTGCACAAAGCACCCTCCACTCCACAAAACTCATAAATAATAATCAATCCTCCACACCCAGACGCATTGTCACCCTGCCACCCGACTCAGCTCGCCCGTCTGGGATCTCCCACAGTCTCTTATAGTCCTTGACCCGGAAGTGTTTCTCTTTCTCTGTCCATGTGACTGGTAACACTTCCGGGTCAGATAAAAACTCCTTTTCCTCAACCCGGAAGTACATCATTTCTTCTGTCCATGTGACTGGGACATGGGCTGTAGGGAAAATATACGTCTCTGTGCCTCCCTGTAGCGTCCCCTGGCGGCCCCAACGTTATCCAGCAGGGCTGTGCATTAAAACTCCATAGTCCATGATGCCCTGCTGGAATTCGGGGCATCTCCACATCGCAGGGAGGACTCCAGCTGGCAGCTTGGGGGTATTGGCCAGGATAAGCTGCTGGCCATAGTCCGCACGGCATTGATTAATTTTTTTGACTATGTATGAGGGATGTTCAAAACGCTTCCACAGTTTTATATTTTCATTGAAAATGGTGAAGGTGGGAGGAGTAGTCATTGGGCATTAAAAAGTAAAGGACTGTTACTATGGAGAAAAGTGATGTCATTTGTTTTTGAAATTCTTAATAAACAGAGTTTAAAAAAAGTGTGGAAACTTTTTGAATTTTCATCATATTTTTTATCTGTTGGCATAACCTTTCATACTATCCTTCTGAAAATCATTTTATCCTTGTGCTGCCTCCCAAGAATTTATTTTTATCAGCATTATTAAGGCTTACTTTAAGCATGTATGATGCATGATATACTTCAGAAATCTGTTCCCTGATTTAAAACTTAATTATTGTTTTATTAGGATTATGCTTGCTTTCTGCTCTTCTCTATTCATGTGAAAGAAATGCTTGAAAAATGATTTTTTTTTATTATATGGTCATTATAATTAGCCTATTTATTGCCCTGCTGTCATTATGGTAATAATGTTCTTCTTGGGTTCCATTATGATACCAATTTACTTATCTAGTTCCTCAAATTAAAAAGTTAAAAAACCCCTGGAATATGCATTATTTATAAAGGGAACTAAAGATTGCAAAGGTCTCCAATTGCCATACTCAAGATATAATTACAGTAGGTAACACTGCGGGAGTGTGCATATCACATTTGTGAACAACTTTTTTTTTTTTGATTAGGCAAGTTCTATTGTTATGAATGCTACATACAATCTTCTGTCCAATGAAAAATAATTATTTTTTCCTCTTTAAGTGCCAGAATGTTCATGGAGAGTCCTTTTTAATTAGAGAAACCAACTGGTACATTGATCTTCAATATCTATACTCCCCACTTCTGAAGACCGAATCATACACATTGCAGAAGCAAATTTTTAATGAAAGATAAAGCTGAGAAGCACTGACTATGTGTCACTGTATGTATCGCATTCTTCCTGTCGTACACAGTGTGGCTACCAAACGTTTGTGCAGAAAAAAAATAAAACTCTGGAAACGTTATTCAAGTTTGATTAGTTACATTACACAGAGTTGCTTCTTCCCCGGTGGTGCCTGAGGCTAAAACAATGTCACTGTCAGACCATTCTTCCTTTATCAAACCTGCTTAATCCAGTTCACAGTCATGAGGTGCTGAAGCCTATTCTTAAAATACTGGATACAAGATAGAGGCTATCACTCTTTTGCTTGAACTGAGATGCTGTGAGTATATAAAAGTTTCACTAATTAAACAGGTGATGTACAATTGTTAAAAATGTAAAAAAATTGGTTCAATTTTGCTGAAAACTTGCATAAAAATCAATGCTGTGGTTCAAAGTATCACAAGCTCTGCTTAAATCTAAAACCATAACAATATTGTCATTTTCTGCTTAAGATGAAATTAGAGTATTGTTTAGAACTTGGTTTAATGCTTTTTCTTTGCTTTGACCAGTGCATAATTCATGAAACTTCTTACAAAAATGTGTTTTCTTAAGATAAGATGTACGTTCTGACATTGCCATTTTCTTTAAATTGATAGAGAAGATAAATTTGAAATTGGTCTGTAATGCTTAAGAAGCAACACATTTAAAGTAGGTAGGTATCATGATTTTCAATTAAAATACATTAATTATATTCAGTAGTGCCTGTGTAATTATAGCAATTAAGATTTTCAAAAAGCTAGTTTGAAATGGGCCAGCTGGACAGGTATGAGGTTTCATTTTAGAAATCAAATGTATTTTTCTTAACTAAGATTAAATTTAATATGGTGCTATGAGTAAATGGTAAAATATTCTAATATGTTACGAGGGCCATCTCAAAATTAAGAAACACATTACATTTATGATTGAATAATTCAATGCATCTTTGTTTACTTTTGTCCAAAAGTGCAGATCTTTTTGATGCATTTTGCCACCATCTCTTAAATGTATGAAGACACCTTTGCAGAAAACATCTGCCTTATCCATTTGGTTTTTGCATCAGAGTAATAAAACCAGCTGATGCCATGCCATCAGAACACTACTACATCATAGTGATACAACAATTCTGAAGAAACTTTAGGACAAATTTTGTGCTTATATATCAGTTTGCCTCCACCCATTGAACACAATACTTCTGGTGTTGTTAACTCCTGGGGCCTCATGTATAAACGGTGCGTACTCACAGAAATGTTGCGTAAGAACGTTTCCACGTTCGAATCACAATGTATAAAACCAAAATTTGCCGTAAAGCCATGCACATTTCCACGGTACCTCATACCCTGTTGTACGCAAGTTCTGCACTTGGTTTTGTAGACTGATGGCACCCAGCGTCAAAGCAGAGCTACTGTTCCTGTGTGGTTACCCTTTATTTCTTAGATCCACATTCCTAAAACGGCTTTAAAAATACACTGAAACTAACCGCATATTGTTTAGTAGTGTAATGCATCTGATTGTAATTAACCTGTAACAATATAATGGTCCAGGGAATAGCCATAGTATTCCAAATACCATAACTGGTTTAGCGTTGTTACTCTTACTGCACCATCTTCTTCTTTTTCTTCTTTCAGCTGCTCCCTTTAAGGGTTGCCACAGTGGATCTTCTTTTTCCATATTACTCTCACTGCACCAGTCGGAGTATTTATATCACTGTATCTGAGTGTGGAATTACAGCAACAGCTGATCAGAAAAAGACAATTATCGGGATACAGCATCAAGCACATGCTGCCTCAGCCATGGCAAAACGTTTCAAAGCCTTTCCTGTACGGTTCAGAAACAGTTTCATCCCAAGAACTATAAACGCACTCAATCAATTGCTCCTTGTAGAATTGTTTGTACTTATAAGTACAATTGCCCCACTGTAAACTTGCATTACAGTTATAATATTGCACAACCTGCCCCACTTTATAAAGTGCGTATTTACATATGATGACAATATCATTTTTTAAGATGAAATGCAGCAAAATATGTTTATTATATTATACAGATAAAACTTTAACTTCATTTAAATAATCTGTATTGTTAATAATTAAACATGTGAGGACATGGTGCCGCAGCGCTAGCTAGTTCACAGATTGATCCTACCTCGTGCTGTATATTTGCTGAGGCTGGCGAGACACTGGAAGGATAGATGGACAGAATAATTAAACACTTACTATGAAGATATTTCAATGTTCCTTAAAAGTTCTGAAGAATCGTCGTTGTAAGCTTACAGATGGCTTAACGTCTATTACAGAGCTGATTGTGTGGTGATTGGGTATTTGGGGAAAGAAAAGTTAGGACAGGAATTGGAGGTTAGTACGTTTGAAAGAGAGAGTACTGCTACAATAAATTATTTCATCAAAGGTCGCGCATGGCACAACAGCATCTTGTATGTGACATGAACAATCACTGCTCCATCGTGTTTCCATGTTTAATAACATGCTTTCATTCAAATCATAATGAAAATGATATCACGTATACATCTCAGTATTTTAATTATTTAGAGAGCTGTAATATCACAAATGTAATGGATTCTGTGTCCTGTCGGAGAGAGAGAAAAAATGGAAGCACGTAGTGATTCACACACATAGAACACATAGAAGATCAAATTCAAAACAAAGCATTTACTACTTTTACTATACTTTACTTTCATTGTTATCACTCTTTAATTTAATATTGTTCTTTATCAGTATGCTGCTGCTGGAGTATGTGAATTTCCCCTTGGAAAATCTATCTATTTAACATGCTACTTTAGTTACGATGGGTTTGAGAAACTAGTAAATTAAATGATTTTAAGATGAAGTTTATGATGTTCTACTTTAATAACAAAATAAACTACGTGATTAAAGTGGAAATTTTGAGATTAAAGTTGACATTTCGTGCTTTTTCCCCACTGTGTGCCTATTTTTTTTCTCTGTACCCTAATAAGCTTTCATATGACACTCAGACAGTGGGCTACAACTCGCCTTTTCACGGCGACTTTGATATGTTACTTCTTTTTTATTTTGGCACTGTGCGACTTTGTAAACTTGAGCTTCGAGTTTCTCTGACACGCTATGTCACTCGATCAACTTCCTTTCGTTGATTATACCACTGTTTAAATCAACAAATAGTATGTTTTTCTTTTGCCTCCACTTGGTATTCACTGAAATTCTTCTATTTTCCCCCGTGCTTTTCCCACTGTCTTTTCACAGAATGCTGAGCTTAACGGCTATTTATATTGATTTGCATATTCAAAGAGGCGTAATTCTGGGAGGAATTGGGGCGGGACAGCAGGCGCGTGCACGTGCGTTACTTTTCACGCTGACCGGGATTTATGTAGCGGAAGAACATGGAAGTTGGAGTACACACAGATTCCTGCATCTGGATTTTTCTGTGCGTAAGCACATTTCAGCTTTTGTGCTTACGTCATATTATAGTGCGAATTCTACGCATGGCGTTATGCATGAGGCCCCTGGAGCACATGGTGTGATGTGTCAACCTCTGCTGGCATTTATCTGATTGTTACATGCAGACTCCTATCTTTAAGGCACATTACCAATATTGTGATATTGATAGTACTTATGTGTCATGTGTAAACATCAGCCACGAGGATCACAACCATCTCAACAAAATTAATGAATTGCACCCCTCAAAATAACATTTTCTGATACTGTATTGTGAACATGTGGCTCAAGCAAGTGATGCTACTTTTCATTCAGGTATAAAATGATAAATGGAACTGTTTAGTCATTCCTGCATATCTATTTATTTCTGGAAGCTGATTGCTCACACTTTAAAGAGATTAATAAACATTATTGTTGTTGACACTAAATGAAATTGTGTCATTCAGATATCTTTTTTTGTTAGGTGAGGCTTTGTTCAAAATTGCAGCAAACATGCAGTATATTATTTATTGAAGTTAATTGGTTATTTATTGTTATTTACTATATGTAGTACTGTATTTACTTAGTCAAATTGTTTCAACTCTTTGTTCTACAGAGAATGGCAAGCAACTTATAATTTTAAGGTAAATGTAAAATTGCATGTCATTTATATTAATATTGGGAATACACAGTGCTGCCCCATTTCAAAAACAAGATAAAAAGAGTAACCAACATAGCAATAAGTGATGCAGCCAGGTGAGCTTTAAGACAATAAGAGGCCATTATTTAAAATGGAAGAAACTGATTTTTCTTCCTGACAGGCCAGTGTCTAGGAAAGAGTTTGTGGCATCTTGTATTAAGTGAGACTGAGCAGCTGAGGTGGAATGGAAAAGGAGAAAATAAGTTGTGAACTGAATGTCTGAAGCCCTATCTGTCAAAGTCAATGAAGCTCGAATCCTTTTACATTATGTTCTTCAGGTTAATGGGTTTTTATTCCATTTAATTTGTAAATGCAACTGGTGGCACAGTGCTTAGCACTGCCACTTCAAAAATTCAGTGCCCTCAATTCCAATCCTGTAACCTGATGTTGTTTGTCCACACTTTATTGGCACATTTAGGAGACCAACAACTTCAAATTGTAATTGTGTGGTAGTAATACGCCCTAAACTTTACTGCAAGACCAGAGTAAATATTTTAAGAACAGGAATTAAGTGGTTTAAGTTTTAGAATGATTTTGCAACCTTTTAAATTAAATGAAATTTACATACAGTGATTTTTTGAAGCCTGTTAATAACACATTAGAGAATACAGTTCTACTAAAAATGTATGAATGAATGCATTTATTATCTTCTCTGTGTCATGTATATGAACAGAACATCATAATGATTTCTTCTAATCTACTGAGTTTGATACTGCATGTATGATTCCCAACAACTAATATTTTTAAGTACTTAAAGACTAGTAAATAATACTGATTTAGTATTTTACCTTGTTGACATAATTCATTGGGCACACCACAGGAGATATGTAATTTAGAGTAACACAGTATAGCTGAGTATCCATCTTCACACAAGTGAAAGTGATTATTCTGTTCTCTAACTATATCTTTCCAGCTGTTTAATGTAAATCAGTAATGGTTCCAGTACTGAACCCTGAGGAACACCATGTCTATTTTCAGATGTTAAAGACAGAATACTATTAACACATTTCTGTACATGCAAAAATTGGTTTAATAAGGATGAACATAGATAGGCTAGTACAGTATCTGTATAATTTCAAACCTGTGTAATAAAACTGCATTACCAAGAGTGCTAATAGCTCTGCTTACATCTGTCAGCATGCTAATGGCAATACTGCAGAGACCTTGTTGGTTAAAAGATTTAATCAAGGTCGAATATTTCTTTTTTTAGCATTATATACATTTGTTAGGGCAGCACAGTAGCACAGTGGGTAGTGCTGCTGCCTTGCAGTTAGGAGATCCAGGTTCGCTTCCCGGGTCCTCCCTGCATTGAGTTTGCATGTTCTTCCCGTGTCTAGGTGGGTTTTCTCCGGGTACTCCGGTTTCCTCCCACAGTTCAAAGATATGCAGGTTAGGTGCATTGGTGATCCTAAATTGTGCTTGGTGTGTGTGTGTGTGTGTGCCCTGTGGTGGGCTGGCACCCTGCCCAGGGTTTATTTCCTGCCTTGCGCCCTGTGTTGGCTGGGATTGGCTTCAGCAGACTCCCGTGACCCTGTAGTTAGGATATAACGGGTTGGATAATGGATGGATACATTTGTTAGAGCAAATGCTAAAAGTGCCCATAATAGCTTTTCATACTGCCATTTCATATATTTCTCTTCTTGGTGGCTTTTTCTTCTTTTTTTAACATGGCAGATGTCTTTGCTTGCTCCACTCCATGCTGTTTTTTGTTTTGTTTTGTGTCTTTGTTTTTCGCCTTCTCTACAGTGCACAAATGCCTTGCACTACTATCATACAGCAGAGAGGCATTGCTGAACATTGCTGGACATTGCTAACTCACACTGTTTCCTGGAATTTACCAGTGTTATACCATCTGAGCTACAGTTCATTGTTTGCTCCTGCAGCCAACACCACAACCACACCCAGGAAGACCCTGTAGCGCCGAGCTCGAGTGACCAAGCTGACCCCAGGAGAGTGCTCTGGAGACGGTGACGAAAACAAGGCAAGAGGGGAGGGCTCCACGCTAGGCTGAAAGCCCGTGCTAGCTGACCACCACTACCCAGCCTCTTGCTAGCCAACGTGCGGTTTCTGGAAAACAAACTGGATGAGCTAAGAGCCAGGATTACAGCACAGCGGGAAATAAGAGAGTGCTGTGCTCTCATTTTCACAGAGACCTGGCTTTTGAACAAAGTCCCAGAATGCGCCATTCAGCTACAGACTCACTCATCGCATCGCAGCCTCCGGTAAGGCTAAAGGGTGGAGTGTGTGTGTGTTTATTAACAACTCGTGGTGTGGAGATGTACGGACTGTTTATAAGATAGGGTGTTTTTACTGCTGAAATGCCGACCCTATTATCTACCGAGGGAATTCACTGCTGTGTTTTTGGCCGCTGTTTACATTCCTCTGCGAGCTAACTCCGCGATAGCGCTCGGCAAACTCCATGACATTATCAGCGCCTTAGAGATGGCTCATCCCGATGCTGTTTTTATTGCAGCTGGCGAATTTGATCAGTGCAATTTACGGACTGTACTTCCTAAATACCACCAACATGTGAGCATTCCCACCCGTGAGAAGAACACCTGTACCCCACCCCCACATCGGAGAATCAGACCATGTCACAGTCTTCCTGTACCCAGCCTACAGACAAAGGCTGCAACAAACAAACCCTATCATTAAGCAAGTTAAACTTTGGACCCCAGAGACTGAGAGCACCCTGCAGGACTGTTTTGCTCAGACAGACTGAGATGTGTTTAGGGTTGCAGCCACTCTAGAGGACTCTTCTATCAGCTGTGAGAAGAAGAGACAAGAGACATGATAAGGGTTGGGGCAACCACCCGTTTAATTCGGTATCCTGGCTGCAAAAGCAAATGATTCATGATTGAGTCAAGTTTACACGACAGAGTCCAAAACAGAACTGCCTTCCAGGGAAAAGGTGTGAGGCTTTATAGGACTTTGGGGGGAAGTGATGTCGTCCTTGGGGCCGAAAGTAATGTCGTCCTCGGGACCGGAAGTGATGTCGTCCTTGGGCCCGGGACTGGAAGTGATGTCGTCCTTGGGCCCGGGATCGGAAGTGATGTTGTCCTTGGGGCCGGGAGCAGAAGTGATGTGTCCCTAATCGAGGTAGTGGCTCCTGGTGGAATTTCCCGGGAAAGGCCTGCAGGGTACTTAGAAAGAGCGTCAGTGTACCCCGCCCCCCCCAGGCAGATGTATTATCATTCATCTCTAAGCCCTTCAGCTGCCTCCTATGCACACGTGTGTGACAAGACTCCCCCCTCAGCCCAGACTCATCGGGTCAGGCGTCCTGCACCGAGAGGTTGTGAGCCCAGGAGAGGGCATCAGCGTTGGCATGAAGAGACCTCTGTCGATGAATGAGCAAAAACTTGTACTGCTGCAGGTCAAGAAACCACCTCGTGACTCGCGGATTCGACTCCCTGTGAAGGGCCTTTCACTTTAGAGGTGCATGATCCGTCACCAGAGTGAACACCCGACCCAAAAGATAGTACTGCAGCTGCGTAACCGCCCATTTAATTGCCAGAGCTTCATTCTCCACTGCTGCATACCTGGTCTCCCGGTCCAACAGTTTCCAGCTCTGGTACATTACGGGGTGTTCAACACCGTCGACGCTTTGGCTCAACACGGCTCCCAAGCCTGTGTCCGAAGCGTCCGTCTGGAGGACAAATGGAAGAGAAAAGTTAGGGGTGATTAATATAGGTGCTGAAGTCAGAGCCCTTTTCAAGTCACTGAATGCAGCACCCGCTTTGTCAGACCATACCACTAGGTTGGGAGCTCTTTTCTTTGTCAAGTCGGTTAAGGGCGCCGCTCTCTCGGAGAAGCAAGGCACAAACCGGCGGTAGTACCCGGCCAAACCGAGAAAGGATTGGACTTGCCGCTTGGTCTGCAGACGGGGCCATGTCAGTATGGCATTTAACTTGGAACACTGTCGCCTTACAGTAACCCAGCCCACCAGGTAGCCCAAATACTTGGCTTCTCTCAACCCGAAGAAACATTTCTTGGGATTGATTCGAAGCCCGGCCTCTCCTAATGCCCGCAATACCGCTGTGACCTGCTGTAGGTGTGCCTTCCATGTGCTGGAATAGATGACAACGTCATCCAGGTAGGCAGCACAAAATAAGTTATGGGGTCGGAGCACTTTGTCCTACAGACGCTGCAAAGTTGCAGGCGTCCCGTGTAACCTGAATGGAAGGACACGATACTGCCAGTGCCCGCTAGGAGTGCTAAACGCAGTTTTTTCCTTCGCGGACTCCGTTAAAGGAACCTGCCAGTACCTTTTTGTCATGTCAAGTGTGGTCAGGAATTTGGCTGGTCCCAGCCTCTCGAGGAGGTCATCCACGCGAGGCATGGGATAAGCATCAAACCGGGAAACCTGATTAAGCCGACAGAAGTCATTGCAAAACCTCCAACTGCCGTCGGGCTTAGCGATCAAGACGATGGGACTGGACCAGGGACTAAAACTCTCCTCGATCACTCCTAGTTCCAGCATTCGCTTGCTTTCCAGTTCCACCTCAGCTTTCTTTGCCTCCGGAAGTCTATAGGGCTGCTCTCGGACGATCACCCCCAGGTCAGTCAATATGTCATGCACAACCAGAGAGGTCCGGCCGGGTTGTTCACTCACCACCTCTGGGATGGAGCGGATAGCTGCTTCCAGCTCCTGCCTCTGTCTGGGAGATAACTGCTTGCTGAAACTAAAGGAACTTATCTGAGTGAAGAGTGAGCGGGGCTGACCGAAGGAAGGTTTTAGGGTCCCTCTCCTTCCATGGTTTCAGCAGGTTCACATGATACACCCGCTCGCTTGGTCGACGATTGGGTTGTTTCACCAAATAGTCGACCAAACCCTTCCTCTCCTTAATTTCATAAGGGCCAGCCAATGAGCGAGCAATCTGAAGTGAGAAGTGGGCACCAACACCATGACGTGATCCCCTGGGCGGAACTCCCGGAGAGTCGTGCCACGGTCATAAAGGCGGGCCTGTGCTGCTTGTGCCTCCTCCATATGACTCTTTAGAATGGGTCTAATTGTATCAAATCTATCGCACAACTGGGCGATATATTCCAGAATATTTGTTGAGAGAAGTGCCTCTCCTTCCCAGCCCTCTTTTAAAATTTCGAATATACCCCAGGGCTGTCGTCTGCATAACAACTCAAACGGTGAGAAGCCCGTAGAGGCTTGGGGAACTTCCCGGTAGGCAAAGAGGATGAGGGGGAGGAGTTGATCCCAATTCCTCCCATCCTTGCTGACCACCTTACGAAGCATCTGCTTGAGAGTTTGATTGAATCTCTCTACTAACTCATCGGTTTGAGGATGATACACCACGGTTTTTAAATGCTTTATCTTCAGTAACTTGGCAGTCTCCTTGAACGTTTCCGAGGTTAAAGGTGTCCCTTGGTCCGTTAGGACTTATCTAGGGACGGCCACTCGCACAAAGACTCCTACTAGTTCCCGTGCGATTGTTTTGGAAGTAGCCCAGCGCAACGGAACGGCCTCAGTGTATCGGGTCGCATAATCCATGAGGACGAGTATATATTTATGTCCTCGGGCTGAGGGTTCTAAGGGTCCCACTATGTCAACCCCAATCCGGTCAAATGGGACGTCAATCAGATGGGGGGGGGGATGACAAGAGGAGCGCGGCCCCTCCTGGGAGTTTGCCGCAGTTGACACTCCAGACAGGAAATGCAAAAACGGCGAACCTTCTCATTAATCCCCGGCCAAAATAATTGGAGCTAGATTCGCTCTAGTGTTTTGTCGGAGCCGAGATGGCCCCCAAGAAGGTGTGAGTGTGCTAACTCGCAGACCTGCCGCCGGTAGGTTCGCGGGACTTCTGATCCTTCCCCTCATGCTTGGCGACCCGATATAACAAGTCATTTTCAACGACGACGCGAGGTCCCTGTGGCATGGGCTGATGCGTGCGTTGGCCGTTGACGAGGACTACTGCATTCTTTGCGTGTTTCAGAGAGTCGTCATTCCGCTGTTCTCTCTTGAAAGAAGCCGGCGTCGCTCTAAACTGAAAGAGAGCAGGTCCGGTCTAACCTCAAGGGGCGGAGATTCCTCCAGCACGGCCAGGGTGCTGGTAGATGACGTAGCAGCCCTCAACGGTCCGGGAGTTTCTGTGTGGCCTTCCGCCCCACTCCCTGTCGGCTGATTACACACCGTGGAGGCAGCTTGAGACGAGTCTTTCTCACCTATAACTAGGCCCAAAGCTTTTCCGGGAATGCTCACTAGTCTACCGCTGTTACTTTTAGACCAGTCCCGCCCTAGGATTACTGGAAACAAAGGATCCGGAAGAACCGCCATGGTGAGTCTTTTAAGGGTTCCTTTGAGACATACGTAACACCGGGCGGATTTATACATGCGGACATCTCCGTGTATACATTTAAGATTGGTCTTTCTTTTGATCCACTGTTGCGGTAGAACATAACGGCGAGCAACGACAGACATGTTACTGCCGGAGTCAAACAAGGGCGTCACTTTATGTCCGTTAATGAGAAGCTCCCCCGTATGATCCGCCAGGGGATTGCTAAGGGCACACAAACTATACTGCCGCCTCCCCCTGCAGTCTGCCTTGTTTCCCGACAGGTCGCAGGCCAGGCGGTCCGGCGACTTCGGAACAGGCTACGGAGTGCTCGGTAGGGACTTCCTCAGTGAGACATAGCTCCTGTGGATTCTACTAAGGGGCTGTTCTGCCCCCCCAGGTTTCAAAGCCAGCCTTGGGGTCTTTAGGAGTTGCAACAGCTCCTGCATGGAATGGAAGTCATCCCAGGACGGCTGGGCAAAGTCCTGGGGTAGGTGCTGCAACAGCAAAAAGCAGGCAACCTGCTGCACAATTTGTAGTGGGGTTAATTCAAATTGCCGTAGCCACAGACCCACCTGCTGCCAGAGAGCCATAGCTTGTTCTGGGAGTGCTCTGTTTGGGTTGAACTCCCAGGATTGCAATTCCTTCACCTGCTGGCCTGGGGAAAGCCCATCGTTATCAGGGACCTTGGTCCCGATGGGCAGCTCGGCTCTCCTGCTCTGGAGAGCATAATGAGCCCCTTTTGTGTCCCCCCCAGAAACCAGCCCACGCCTGTGGGTCCTTTCCACCCTCTCCACCAGATAGGGCTTCAGCCCAGGGGTGCCCTTGTGAAGCGGAGCCTGCACTGGGTCCTTCCTGACCCCCGACGCACTCCCCACCCAGAAACTCAGCCCCGGTACTTTCCTACCTGGTTTGTTTTAGGGTCCTGTCCCGGGTTCTTCAGGGACATCATCCTGCTGACTACGCCACTGTGAGAAGAAGAGACAAGAGACATGGCAAGGGTTGGGGCAGCCACCCGTTTAATTCGGTATCCTCGCTGCAAAAGCAAACGATTCATGATTGAGTCAAGTTTACACGACAGAGTCCAAAACAGAACTGCCTTCCAGGGAAAAGGTGTGAGGCTTTATAGGACGTTTGGGGGGAAGTTATGTCGTCCTCGGGGCCGGGACCGGAAGTGATGTCGTCCTCGGGGCCAGGACCGGAAGTGATGTGCCCCGAGTCAAGGTGGTGGCTCCTGTTGGGATTTCCTGGGAAAGGCCTGCAGGGAACTTAGAAAGAGCGTCAGTGTACGGGGCAGATGTATTATCATTCATCTCTAAGCCCTTCAGCTGCCTCCTATGCACATGTGTGTGACACAGCATACAGGACTATGCTGAGTACATGACTGGGTACAGTACATTAGCATCTGTGTTGACAATATCGTGCCCACAATACCATTCAGGAAGTTCCCCAACCAGAAGCCCTGGATAAACAGTCAGGTATGCCACATGCTGCGTGCCCGCTCTCTTGTATTTAGATCAAGTACTGAGATGGAGTACAAGCTGTAAAGTACGGACTAAGAAAAGCCATCACAACAGCCAAGAGGTAGTACAGAGAGAAGCTGGAGAGCTTCTATTCTACTGTCGACTCTGGACGTACAGTATGTGCCAGGGCCTACAGCACATCACGGGCTACAGGACCACCACCAGCACAATCAGCTCCACAGACAGTCTGCCAGATGATCTCAACACTTTCTACACCCACTTTGGGACATCCAGCAACAGCACAGAGTGGAGGCACACACTCAACTGGACCACACGACCCCCATCCCCTCCCCCAATGGTCTCTTCAGGTCAGGTACACAAAGCACTAAGGTAGATCAACCCCCGTAAGGCAGCAGGACCAGACAACATCCCTGGGTGGGCTCTCAAAGCATGTGCCAACGAGCTGGATGATGTTCTCTGCTCCATCTTTAACCTTTCCTTCAGTCAGCGAATCTTTCCGTCCTGCTTTAAGACTATGGTCCCCCTTGCTAAAAAAATCCCACCCACCTACCTGAATGATTATAGGCCGGTAGCACTCACTCCAGTCATCATTAAGTGTTTTGAAAGAGTGGTGCTGACCCACATTCAGAACAGGATACCGGACACTCTGGACCCCCTGCAGTATACCTACTGGCCCAACAGGTCCACCTCAGATGCCATCGCAGTTGCACTACATTATTCCCTTTCCCATCTGGAGAACAAAGACTCCTACATTAGGATGCTCTTTGTTGACTACCGCTCTGCCTTTAACACGGTTATCCCCCATAAACTCACCCATAAACTGCCTGCACCCCACCCTATGTGACTGGCTCCTAGACTTTCTGACTGGCAGAAAGTAATAGGATTTCAGTCACCATTATCACAAACAAAGGCACCCCGTCAGGGATGTGTCCTCAGCTATATCCTCTACACCCTATTCACCCACGACTGTGTCGCCTCCCACAAAGATAACATCATCCTAAAGTTCGCAGATGACAACGTAGTGATTGGACGCATCACTGGTGGGGATGAGGCATCCTACAGGAGGGAGGTGGACAGTCAGATGTCATGGTGTGAGGACAACAACCAACCTCAACACAAACAAGATGAAGGAGATGATAGTGGCCATGTGGAATGAGAGGAGACCTCACCAGCCACTGTTCATCTGAGGGCTTGAAGTGGAAAGGGTGAGCAGCATTAAATACCTGGGCGTCTACATCAGTGAGGACCTCACTTGGACACTTAACACCACACAGCTGGTCAAGGGGACTCAACAGCGGCTTTACCTTCTGAGGAGGCTGAGGAAGTTTGGTATGTTGACTAAGATCCTCTGCTACTTTTACAGCTGCATTGTTGAGAACATCTTGACCAGCTGCATCACTTTGTGGTACAGTTGTGCTTGAAAGTTTGTGAACCCTTTAGAATTTTATATATTTCTGCATAAATATGACCTAAAACATACTCAGATTTTCACTCAAGTTCTAAAAGTAGATAAAGAGATACCAGTTAAACAAATGAGACAAAAATATTACACTTGGTCATTTATTTATTGAGGAAAATGATCAAATATTACATATTTGTGAGTGGCAAAAGTATGTGAACCTCTAGGATTAGAAGTTAGTTTGAAGGTGAAATCAGAGTCAGGTGTTTTAAATCAATGGGATGACAATCAGGTGTGAGTGGGCACCCTGTGTTATTTAAAGAACAGGGATCTATCAAAGTCTGCTCTTCACAATACATGTTTGTGGAAGTGTATCATGGCACAAACAAAGGAGATTTCTGAGGACCTCAAAAGAAGAGTTTTTGATGCTCATCAGGCTGGAAAAGGTTACAAAACCATCTCTAAAGAGTTTGGACTCCACCAATCCACAGTCAGACAGATTGTGTACAAATGGAGGTAATTCAAGACCATTGTTACCCTCCCCAGGACTGGTCGACCAACAAAGATCACTCCAAGAGCAAGGCATGTAATAGTCGGCGAGGTCACAAAGGACCCCAGGGTAACTTCTAAGCAACTGAAGGCCTCTCTCACATTGGCTAATGTTCATGTTCATGAGTCCACCATCAGGAGAACACTGAACAACAATGGTGTGCATGGCAGGGTTGCAAGGAGAAAGCCACTGCTCTCCAAAAAAAACATTGCTGCTCGTCTGCAGTTTGTTAAAGATCACATGGACAAACCAGAAGTCTATTGGAAGAATGTTTTGTGGATGGATGAGACCAAAATAGAACTTTTTGGTTTAAATGAAAAGCATTATGTTTGGAGAAAACACTGCATTCCAGCATAAGAATCTTATCCCATCTGTGAAACATGGTGGTGGTAGTATCATGGTTTGGGCCTGTTTTGCTGCATCTGGGCCAGGACAGCTTGCCTTCATTGATGGAACAATGAATTCTGAATTATATCAGAGAATTCTAAAGGAAAATGTCAGGACATCTGTCCATGAACTGAATCTCAAGAGAAGGTGAATCATGCAGCAAGACAACGACCCTAAGCACACAAGTCGTTTTACCAAAGAATGGTTAGAGAAGAATAAAGTTAATGTTTTAGAATGGTCAAGTCAAAGTCCTGACCTTAATCCAATTGAAATGTTGTGGAAGGAACTGAAGCGAGCAGTTAATGTGAGGAAACCCACCAATATCCCAGAGTTGAAGCTGTTCTGTACGGAGGAATGGGCTAAAATTCCTCCAAACCGGTGTGCAGGAATGATCAAAAGTTACCGGAAATGTTTAGTTGCAGTTATTGCTGCAAAGGGGGGTCACACCAGATACGGAAAGCAAAGGTTCACATACTTTTGCCACTCACAAATATGTAATATTTGATCATTTTAATATAAAGTATATGAAGTATAATACTTTTGTCTCATTTGTTTAACTGGTATCTCTTTATCTACTTTTAGGACTTGGGTGAAAATCTGATGCTGTTTTAGGTCATATTTATGCAGAAATATAGAAAATTCTAAAGGGTTCACAAACTTTCAAGCACAACTATAGGTCAACACTACTGCTATGGACCGCAAACGCCTGCAGAGAGTGGTAAAGACTGCTGAGAAGATCACCAGGACCCCACTGCCCTCTACCCCATGTGCTATACGATAATTACAAATAAAGGAATGAAAAGAAGTGCAAAATATTACATAAAATATAATTGTGAAACATAAACAGAGAAACATCACTCAATTTGTAGGTACAATATCCAGCATAGTTTTTGTATGAAATCCAACTGAATTATGAAAAGGATCTTTCTGTTTTTTTGGCTGAGAATCACTTTTAATTTTTCTACATTTTAGAAACAGTTCTTATTTTCAAAATATTTTCAGTTGGAGATGAAGATCTATTGAATTATTTGCCCCGAGAGGTTCCACTGTTATTTCCTTGACCTTAATTCAGAGATGAATATCCATACATAACAGGAGCCAAGAGTGGTAGGACTGTGCTGTTAAATGCTTTGTTAAATCTCAGCGTTTGCAGAACTTTTGAATGAGATAAAACATTTTAATATCTTTGCAGTCATCTCTTTTTACAGGCCTCTCTCGTTTTAACATGTCACGCAAAAATAATGTAATCAGGAAATAGCCTTGAGCAAAACTCCAATCAGGCTTTTTAAGCCTAGATTGAATATGGACGATCGAAACACAATTCAGTATAACATATGAAAGGGGCCTAATCACGATCTCCAAAAATCATGTTTTTTTTTCAGTTCTATGTAAAAATTACATTCATATTAGATCTGGTAGCGTAAATGAAGCCTATGCAAAATACTGTAAAGCAACCAGAACTGTCCATAATACTAATTTTTTAGATCATTGAGGCTTTAGTGATATTAATAGGTAAATCATTCCAGAGTTTGGTTGCCATGTAACTAAAGCCTCCACCTTTCATACTATTTTGTTATGTTTGGAAATTTAACGAGGCTGGTATTTTAAGGTTGTATTTATGTCTTAGAGTATATTCACTAATACATTCTGTAATTTAACTGTGAACTAAATCATGTATGCTTTATTTGTAAGAGGGAGAATTTTCAAAAGTCATCTTTAAATGGATGATGCTACTGTAGATCATTTAAGAACTTGAGTTACATTGCATTACATATAGGTCTTTCCTATATTTACTCTTATGTAATAAGACCTTAACAAAGACTTCTGTTGGTCATAATAACACATAAAACATCTGTAGATAGATTATTCATCTTGGATCAATGTGGCATATTGACATGATGGTAAAATGACTTGTTAATATGCAGGAGCCACAGGTCTTATACTAAATATGTAAAATAAAGAGAAATGTGTGTTAGTTATGCCACCTCAGACTACTCCAAAGTGACATTTTGTTAGCAGGCCACATTCCAGAGATTAATAAACACTTTACTAATGCTATGCAAGTGTTATTAAGACCCCAAAAAAGCATTTGTTAAGGCCTTGTTACATAGTAGTAAAGGAGTAATAGATGCATTTTTGCAGTACCTAAACTAAAGCATATCTACATATAATTGTTGCTGCCATGCTTTGACTTAGATATAGAGCATCAAACAATTCAAGTAGCCTGATCATAAACCATTAAAATAGTAATGATCTAACCCTAATTTTGGAATGTTTGTATTTTTTCATAAAAAGCTGCAAAATATACAGTAAAAGCTGAATGCTAAATTCATGTCAACTGTAACAACAGCATTTCAGATAGATTCAACTAAAATAAAATTTAAGATTTCAGTATTGCTTTATTATTCACAGAGGTACTACTAATTAAAAGAAAATCTTTTTTTCTAAATTGTAACACATAAAATTACCATTCACACTTTTGCATCAGTAAAGCAGCTAATTAATATGTAGTTGAAGAAGCACAACAATATATCTGTCATGCTTACACTGTCAGAATACACCCTTTAGGCCAGTCATCAATTTTGTTTAGCACTAAAAAGTATATATTTTTAATAACAAGAATATGAGCCTCAAAACCAAACAGGCAGGTCACCTGGCTGGCTATGAAAATTATGTTGAAGAGCTAGATTTCAAAGAACATCTGAAAAATGAGGCATGACATGAAGAACATATTGTCTTAAATCAAATGAGTAACTGATTCAGAGAAACACAAATCAGATTCAAAAAGGCAGTCAGTGGCATCAAAAACAGTGAAGTGGAAGAAAAATCCAAAATTCAAAAATCATCTCTACACCAATCCTTAATAATAACACACAACAGCAATTTAAAGTCACCAGTGAACTTAATTTGCATCAAAATATCATCAAAGTTATGCTCAGATGTTTAACTCTTTGGAACACCTTATAAAAAGTCACCACTAAGTGTTAAATTTGTGATTTCCTATTAAGAAGTAGTTTCCATTGAAACCTATTTTACTTTGCATGCCTGTACTTTTTGACTTTTCACTGGCTGTGTAGAATTATATTCGGTAATATTTTACTCTTTTCAAGATTTTTGTAACATCAAAAAAGGAAAATCTATATAAAATCCATTGACTGTCTGTTTGTATGTATGTCTGTCCAGTTTTGACGAGAGAACTACTTAACGGAAATTAGATTGGTTTTATTCTATAACTAGACATTAAGCCCGTTACAATAACGGGCGCTAGAACAGTAGTGCATAAGCATTAGTAGGAACAGTCTATATTAAATGGCAAGGGACGTTGTATGTGGCTGTAATAGGCATCACTGTATTGCGCGCCTTTAATTATCTCTCTCAGTAATATTGGTTTGTATTTCCGTAAAATGCCTGTAATTTTGTCGGACAGTAATACAGTGGAACCTCGGTGGAATCGAAGTAATTTCCCCCATAGGATTGTATGTAAATACAATTAACCCATTCCAGACCGTATGAAATGTATGTAAATATATATTTTTTTTAAGATTTTAACCACAAATATAGTTAATAATATCATTGAATGCACAGCGTAATAGTAAACTAAATGTAAAAACATTGAATAACACTAAGAAAACCTTGAACAACAGAGAAATCTAACACTGCAAGAGTTCGCGCTATAGTCTTACGACCTGCTTGCTAAAAACACCTTTTTTAATTAGTTTTAAGCATAGGGAAAAAAATGAACATTTGAAAAATCTGTAATCTAATAACCAAGAAAAGTTACATTGCAACAATGCACGCACGCACCTGTGTGTGTGTGTGTGTCTGACTCTGTCCCGGGCCTGTGTGTGTGCGTAAGCGCGCGTATGCAGTGCGGGCGGGCGGGCGGTGTCTGTCTCTGTCGCGGGCATGTGTGTGTGTGTTTGTGCGTGCGTGCGTGCGGGCGTGTCTGTCTCTGTCGCGGGCATGTGTGTGTGTGTGCGTGCGTACATGCATGCATGTCTGTCTCTCGAGCGTGCGTGTGTGTGTGCGCATGCGTGCGTGACTGTGTTCTCGCGCGGGCCGGCCTGCCTGTCTGCCTGCCTGCGTGCGTGTGTGTGTTTGTGCGAGCGTGCGTGCAAGTCTGTCTCTCGCGCGGGCCTGCCTGCGTGTGTGTGTGTGTGTGTGCATGCGTGCGTGTCTGTCTGTCTGTCTGTCTCTCGGGTGGGCCTGCCTGTCTGTCTGTCTCTCGCACGCACCTGTGTGTGTCTCTCTCTCTCTGCACACACAGGGAATGCACAGGAAGAGACTGAACATGTACCGTGTGGCCCCGCGCATGCACACTTCACCAGAAGACACACACACACACGGACACCTGGACACACACAGGGGTTTTATTAAAGAGGATTAGCTTGAACATTCCAGTTGATTTTGCGACTTCTCTCATTATGCTAAGTATTATATTTCGGTTGCAGCACTGATTTATTTGCACAAATGTGAGTGACAGGCTACGGGCCAAGGGGAGGAGAAGTGGGACCTCAGGAGTAGGGAGCTGTGAGGCACTATCCTCATTCATGCACCAGCCTCCATTCAAGTCGCTCTACCTCTCCCATATGTTAAAGCATACTTTGCCTCCGTTTAGCTAGCCATACTTGTTTGTTCAGCAGACATTATCATCTAGAGCAGTGTTTCCCAACCTCGGTCCTGGGGACCCACTGTGCCTGCAGGTTTTTGTTCCAACCAGATTCAACCTAATCAGTGACAACACCTGATAACACTGATCTCATTTAATTTATTTGTCTTCTCTTATTCTACATTCAGAAAAGCACAACAGCATGATTTTTATATTTATAAGACATTTAGAAATATTTCTAATTTTGCTATAGATTTAAATGCTTAACTCTCTTTTGTTGATTTTATTATATTTTGCCCTCTCTCTGTGCAGTTTTCCCCTTGTGTTTGTATCTTATTAATGATAATTAAAAATGAGCAGGCAGACACCCAGGCAAAATACCGAATAATCAAAGGCTGCAACTACTTTAGCATCAGACCCACTAATTATTAAATACTGGATAAATTAAACAATTAGAACACCTAGAAAAGTAGAATGAAAATCATGAAATAAAAATATTGTTAAATAGAAAAAAATAACATTATTCCCAAATAACTGCTTGGTACATTATATATCCAGCCATCCATTCTCTAACCCGCTGAATCCAAACACAGGGTCACGGGGGTCTGCTGGAGCCAATCCCAGCCAACACAGGGCACAAGGCAGGAACCAATCCTGGGCAGGGCGCCAACCCACCGCAGGACACACACAAACACACCCACACACCAAGCACACACTAGGGCCAATTTAGAATCGCCAATCCACCTAACCTGCATGTCCTTGGATTGTGGGAGGAAACCGGAGCACATTATATATATATATTTAACAAACTTAATTTTCTAATTTCTGTATTGTTCCCATAACACAGACCTTGGGAAATAACACATCACTGAATTAGCCCAGGATTCCAATTAAAAACAGAAGCTGGTAGGAACAAAAACCTGCAGCCACAGGAGGGGTCCCCAGGACTGAGGTTGGGAAACGCTGATCTAGAGATTGTTAAAGAGTAACGTTTGACATTTTTGAGAGAGAGATCACAGCTATGTGTGTTTTAGAGGGTACCTGCTCATTGGCAGAGATATCACGGCCATTTGCTCTTCTCCCCATGTGAGGGACGCTGACCTGTCACAGCTAAAAACTATCGGAACATACCTACCTTGCAAACTTTTTACATTTTTGGCAAACAGATCACAGCTACATTCACGTCCTTGAGAGCAAAACCAAAAATATTGTATATCAAGAGGTCCTCGGATACGAAATCTATCAATATAAATTCTTCTCAATACAATTATTACATTTTCAAAAATGTTTTGATTGATTTTTAAAGTTTGTCCTGTTTCATTACTATATGGGTTGAGCCGCGGGGGACAGCTAATACTGTATATAAAATAAATACTGTAATCCAAAATAAGCTCTCTCAAGCTAAATTTGAAATGGTAAACTCAGTATATGAATGTAAATTATGGAATAATACTGGGCAGCTTGGTTGTACAGAATCAAGAGCAGATTCACTTTCAAACAATAAACACTTTACTTCATGGGTGGAGTATGATATGGAAGTTGGAGGGGCCTGATGAACCATAAAAAATAACCAAAGCAACCATATTGCTATATATCATAAATTGTTATAATATAAACATTCAATACAAAGTAAATCTCACTTACATAAACAAATTTAAAACTTTTCTTTTTACTTTGTATACTTATAAATAGTGGGAACAATAGGACTTTCTTTTTTAACAAGTCAGAAAATGTACAAATTGAATACTATTTGGGTGAATTAAATGGTTGAAAGTTTGAGCATTTTAAAAGTTTTATCTACTTCACAAAATAGGCAGATATGTCATTTTTATTTAATATTTCATAATAGGGATATGTGTGATATGTGGTAGAGGTTTGCTTGGGCCACCACACTGCTGTTTTTGCGTCAAGTACTGCCATTTCAATAACGAACTGACTACTGATGGTCTGTTCTGCTGACAGTAGTAGCTGTCAGATATGTAAAAGAGGAAAATACTGTATACCTAAAATAAACCCTCTTAAGATAAATTTGAAACAGTAAACTCACCCATACAGAAAGTTTCACCCAAACCAATCTTAAGGTGGATTTTTGCATGAATTTCCAAAATAAAAGCAAATGAATTCTTAAATAAGTCTAATTTACAAGAATTATTTCAATAAAGTATGTTGGTTTAAACTAAATGAATGGTAGCAATTCTGATGCTGTAAATTGAAGAGACGGTTTATTACTAGAAGTCAGTGACAGTATAAGCAGACATTAGAATAGATCTTTTACTCAGAAGCCACAACAGATTTAACAAAATAACAGCATGAAAACACAACCAATATAATATAAAATGTCTTAATGAAATATTGTAGTAACAAAATGGTGCATTCTACAATAATTTCACAGTTTACATCAGAAATAAGTATCACCAGGCAGACAAAACATGTATATAAAGCAGTGGAAACACCACAGAGGTGCATAGCATCCTCAAATACAGCAAAATACAGAGTGATGAAAATGACTGCTCACCGTGCATAGAGTTCTCTCAGTATATGTTAAGTATATCATGCTTAGAAGTGTCTGTGCCCATTGTGAGAGATGGCCAGCAGTTTATCCCGGCCAACACCCCCAGGCTGCTAGATGGAGTCCTCCCTGCAACGTGGAGGTGCCCCGAATTCCCGCAGGGCATCATGAACATTGGAGTTCAACTTCACAACCCTGCTGGATACCATGGGGGCCACCAGGGGACACTGCAGGGAGGCACGAATGTTTCTATTATATTCTGGAAGTACTCCCTAGTCATGGGGATGGAAGAAATGAAGTACTTCCGAGCTGAAGAAAAAGGAGACGTTTTCATCTGACCCGGAAGTGCTATGGCATCACATGGACTGAAGGACAGAAGCACTTCCAGGTTGCGGACTATAAAAAGGACTATGGGAAACGCAGCAGATTGAGCCAGAGTTGGGCGGGAGTGTGACAGAGCTGCTGGGTGGAGAGGAAGATTGATTTACTGTGATTTGTGATTATTATTATTGTTTATTGTGTATCGTGAAGATGGAGATGCTTTGTGCACATTATTCGAGAAACTAAAATCATTTCTGATATTTTACCTGGTGTCTGAACATGTTGTCTGCGGGTTTGGAGGAGCGACAGTGCTCTCTACTGTCACACCATGTCATCCATACTTAACAAACTTGGCACTTGTGATTTAGCCTGGCTCTGGCACCTCCTTTACAACAAATATTAAAGCAAGCTGTGTTCTTACCACTTGAGAGCTGCATTCTGTCTTTAACTGGGAGTCTTATGACATAATAACAGATTGTAAGGCAGAGTCATTTCCAATTTTGTCAGTAATAAAAGTAGCGGGAGTGATGATATGCAGTTTCTAACATTTGTACTATATTTTTGAAAAACAATGCTCTCTGTTCTCTATATAATCAGCAATGATTAACATGAATGGTGAGCCATGGGGGAAGGCTAGCATAAATATATATAAAAAATAAAATAGATAAATTCTGAAAAGAATGGTACCAAACATATATATTTAGGTTTTAAAATAAGCCTGATTTAAAGTGTGACAAAAAAGTTACATAAAATCGATGCACAAAATCATTGCACTTTTAGGCTTAAGATTTTATATATATATATATATATATATATATATATATATATATATATATATATATATATATATATATATATATATATATACTTGCCCTGCTCGCTTCGCTTGCCAATCCTTGTGTTTGGTTTTCCGAATACACACTTTTAAGATTTTTTTTTTCTTTGAATTGCTGCTATTTCATTAGTTTCACTTTTATTTCAGAACTTCTGTAAAAACAATATTTGGAATCTTGAGAGTCCCAATATGCTGAATCTTTTTAATGAGCTCAGTGATACATGTGTTTAATGACTTTGTACTATAATTTAGGATAGATTTCTCTGTTTGGAATTTCAGCACAGACAAAGCAATCTACATCATAAGCACTTAATAATTTTTTTTACAAAGTAACCAATAAAAGCATGTGCGGTAAACTCGGTTTTTGAAATTATCAAGATTCTTTATTTGTCACGTGCATAGTTATACAGGACAACACGCAGTGAAATGCATCCTGATCCGCTTATCAAAAACCGTGCAAAGTTAAAAGAATTTCAGTTAAATTAACAAAAGGTCATACTGTAGAATGAAAGATAACAGTATAGCAGAATATAATAAATAAGTAAAATTATGTTAATAAAGTAGAATTAAGTGTTTAGGTGCAATAGTGTAGTGATTATTGTGCAAAACCAAAGTTAGACAGGTGCATAGTTAAATGAGGCAGTTTGTTTGTTTGCGGTACTACGATTTTTACTTTCTTTTTTTAATACTTTCTAATTTTACTACTTTCATATCCTTTAACTTTCACCACGTGTATTGCGTCAACTTTTTTTTTTTTTTGAGCCTTTTGAATTCTACTGCTTTCATAATCTCTAACCTTATCTGCATGTGTTTAGCACCAACGTTTCTGAACGTCTTTATGAAGTTCTTCTTTTGTCTTTTACTCTCTTTTAATTCTGAGCCGGATTGGATGTGCTTTTTTTCAGTTGCACTTGTTCCGGGCTGATAAATACTTTCCTTATTTTCTGAATTTGCACCCAGATTATTCTTTTTCTTTTTTGCTCTTTTTCTCTCCGACGCTTTTGAGTCTCTTTTCTCCGTGCTGCTTTCTTTTTCGCTTAGTCGTCGACATTTCATTTATAAAGTATTGCCCTTATACTATGAGAGCCCTGGATCTGTGTGTACTCAAATCCTTCAGATGACTGAATGTTTTGCTGCCTCTGGGCTTATTTGATATTGATTGTAATAGGGCGTGTCTTGCAAGAATCTCATGTTCCGCGTCATCGCTAGACAGTCCTCGGTCAATCTCTTGGCACAAAGTCTCATGTTTAAAGTCCCCGCGAGACGCTCTACGGCCAATCTCTTTCATGTCGCGTTGTCTTTTAAATGTCTTCCGTGATCTTAACGTGAAGATCACGTCTCGATGCCCTTGTGCTTCTCTCCAGGATTTTTTTTTATAATAGATATATATACCACCAAATAGGTGAACACTTTATTGTTTTGCTCAAGGAGACTGAACAGTGTATCTGTGTACCAAAAATTTCTAAACCTTTGAACTAACATGTTGAATAAAGCCTTAAAGAGATGATCAGTCATATTTTGATTTGACTCTTCTGATTACACTCACAAGGTTAGAGTGCAAGCATTCCAACTAATGGTTCACCTTAGTGGTTCATCTGGAGTCTTTTAAGCAACAGAACTCAGTCTAGCAACTATAGACAGATTATGTAAGTTATGAAATCAAATTGGTTCACTGGACTGACATTTACAGGGACCAAGCCTTCGACATTTTTTCCTTTTAATAGACCACAAAGACATAGCATTGGAATCACAGAGATATTATAGCCCACATCGTCTCACCTACTAGGTAATGTCCCTAAACGTTCTGGTTGTGAAGCTCAGAGGAGACATTGCACCTGATTATGCAAGAGGCAGTCACATTTATCAGCTTTTACACTTTTCAAGTGATTTCTGACCCTCATTGATATTTTACCCAATACAATAAAAATCAGAGCTTGCCAAGTGCTGTTTTAAACTTTCATTTTAAAACCTCATTGGCAAGGCTTGGGAGCTTAGACTCAGAAATTTTGACATTAAAAGATTAACATTTTGTATGTAAATATTATTAAAGTTCCTATACGTTTAAATATACCACAGGCTTGTTTTTATCTAAGTATGCTACTGGGAAAGTAAAAATGCTTACAAACTGTAGACAGAACTGGATTGTATACTGTATATAGCATCTACCCCTAAGAAGCCCATGAACAATTTTAGGCATTTAATCATTCTAAATTAATTTAACATTCAGCAGTACAAATTTTGAATATTTGTCAGAGATATACCACTTTATATTATAGACAATATTTTATTGCTTGCAATTTAATATTTGCTTGATGAAAGTCACAGCAGGTAGCATTAGATAATTTAGATGAGGATAAGGTTAATTGATTTCAGGGCTACTGAGTAATATATTTAACTCTATGGGACTTTTCAGCTCTTTGAAATAAAAAGGTCAATCCATTTAAAAATCTGATGCATCATACAGTGCAGTTAAATTTAAATGAAGATTTGCGTGAATTGGCTTTGTAGGTTTAATAGGCTTTAGAAAGGTTATGAAATTGCTGAAAATGACAGAAGGCAGATGACAAAGAGCAATCAAATAAATCTTAAATGTGTAACATTAGTTTTTTGCCTAGAATCTCAAGATGCATGTAAAGAATATCTAAATATGGGTCTTCAGGTCAGCTGAGTAATATATTAATCATCTGCAAATGACAGGATAGCAATCCTCACACTGTGAGTGAAATGTATTTATTAGTTTAACAAGTCTACTAACCATAAAAAGATGAATATTATTCTCATGTCTAATAGTAATAACTCTGATCAACTGGTAGTGCTCAGTGAGCTTTCAGCTCTCACATAAATCTTAAATAACTGTGTAATTAGGAAGATGATAAAAATAATTATTTAATGAAAAGTAAATACATGTACATTTTTTTCAGTAAGAGGTACATTGAATGAATGTGAAAAATGTTTTAATTACATTTAAATAATAATAATAATTGTAGTAGTTCTTTATATTTATACAGTGCTTTTCTCACTACTCAGAATGTTTTACATAATGAGTAGTTACCACCACTAATGTGCAGCATCCACCCGGACGATGCAATGGTAGCCATTTTTGCACCACTATGCTCACCACACATTAGATGGTAAGTGGTGAAGTGGTCTCAGATAGTTAGCTGATTAGACACAGGCAATATTAGGGGCCCAAAATGACCAAGCCATGGTGGGCCATTTAGCCAGGAGATCGAGATACACCCTACACTTTACTAAGACTGCCCAGGAACCACAGACACCCTCACAACCTCAGTTTTATGTCTCAATCGAAGAAAGGCACCATTTTTATAGCACAGTGTTCCTGTTACTGACTTGGGATCCACTTTCAGATCACAGGGTAAGCACACCCTGCTGGTTCTTTTTTAGCTAGTAGTTTTGCTTCACATAGATAGATAAAAGGGGGCCACTTCAACCACCTCCATTGTGTAGCACCCACCTGGATAATGCAGCAGGAGCCATTGCTGCACCAGTATGCTTACTTTACTCTAGCTGTTGGGTAGTGAAGAGGTGAGAGAGATAGTTAGCCTATTAGAGACTGGGTATGATTAGAGGAGACCAGACTGTGGTCAACAATTTAGCCAGGACATCACACAACCCTAGTTTACACCTGAAAAGAGCAGGACACCCTACTCTTTTTGAAAGTTGCCTGGGGATCTTACATGGCCAAAAATAATTAGGACCTCGGTGTCTAATCTGAAGAACAATACCAATTTTCTTAACACAGTGTCCATGTTACGGCACTTGGACATTAAGTTCAATGAACATATCTCAGGGTAAGTGCCCCTTGCTGGGATCACCAAAACCTTTTCCAAAAGCAACCCAAGCTTCTCCTAGATGGTATCCCATCCAAGTATTGGCTAGACCCGGACATGCTTAGCTTCAGATGAATTACCTATTCTGAAGTACAGGTGGTAGAGCTGCTGGTATTGTTACATAAAATAATTTTTCCAATATACAAAAAAAAAAATTGTTTGTACCAGTGCAACATTCATTTATATAGAATGCTTTCTTACAAGAGATGTATTAAAGTACTTTTCAAGAAAGTAAAAAAAAATGACAACTATGAAGGATATAAATAATTAAATAATATGAAATGCAAAAATAAAAAAATGAATAAATATATGTATTTAGTACAGATGAACAAGCAAGTAATTAAATAGGCAATATCCTTATTGTTCGATTATCTTGCTAAACTAATTTTTTATATATCTGGTGATTATAAAAACTCCAACTGATGAGTGTTGGACAAAATAAACCTGCAGGGGTTCTAAAACCCAAAGACCACCCAGCTCCCTGGGCATTATATAAATTATAAATGTGTCTTAAGTGGTTCATTATTATTATGATGCACTGTCTCAGAAGACTGAAGTAATGCTACTCCAGAAAACAGCAACATTCATAATGTAAAAGTAATTACAATAAGGTAACAAAAAATCCAATATACTGTATAGAATAAATATAGAAAAGCTTCTAAAAGAATATATAGTGTGAAAATATAAATAATGCTTTGACCTTTTTGAATAAATTGTGGCACAGTTTTTAGTACTGCTGCCTTACAACCCCAGGGCCCTGTGTTCCAGTCCCAGTCCAAACAGTAGGATTTCCTCCTACCTTTCTGCAGATCTACATGGGCCCTGTAAATTAGTGTGGGGGGCTACAGTATTAAACAAAATATGTTTGGAAGGATAGCCTCCAGCTCCACTCCAGCTACTTTACAGTATATTAAAATTACAGAGGTTTGAAAATGAATGAATGATATTTACCATGAATATGCAGTATGCATTTACATCTTTTACAAACAGTATACTACTCTGATAATTCTCCTGGCAAAAGTTGACTGCTTTACTGTGGAACAAAATTCTAGACACAGAAAATACGGTCTAAAGTTTTCACTTGCTCTTTCTAACTCTGGAAACTGTCCAATATTTTCCTCACATTTTATTATGTCTTTCTTCTTAACTTCATCTGGGTCATCTGTAAATACATATGGAAAATGTAAAGCATTTTCCAATAAGTCAGGCTTTAGATTTCCATTTTGAACTTTTAAGGTTCATAAATTGTAAGGAGATTAAATAAAAAAAAACTATGAATATCCATGGTAAATATTTTGGCAACACAAAATCTCAATTAATATAACAAAAATGTTTGAAAAATAAATCTAATAAGTAAGACATTCACTTAATACATAACATTTTTAAAGATGCTATAAATAATTATGGTCATGGAGGGGCAATGAGGCTGGGTCCAATGCCAGAGGCACTGGGTACAAGGCAGGACCCAGACCTAGACAGGGCAGAAGTCTATTACATAAACACACCCATAAGACCAGTTAAAGTCACCAATTAGCCTAACATGCATGTCTTTGAGGATGAGGGAGAAAAACTGGTGCAAACATTGGGAAAGCATACAAACTCAGCACAGACAATGACTGGAGGCTGGATTATATCTCTTTTTTGCTACAATATGCAGTATAACAGGTCTGTCTGTAAAGTATACAGCCATTGTTATTATAATGAGAACAGTTTGTGCAGCCAAGGAGTTTGGACTGGAATGTGCATGCATGAACAATTATGACTTCAATGGACTAGTCAATGGGGGTGCTAGGTTCCGTTGAATGGTCATGTGTACTAAATGAGTAGAGCAATGAACCTGAATCAAATTTTAAATTAAGCTTTAACATTTGGATGATTCAAAAGGCTTTCAGTGACGATGCAAAGAGTGCAGTGCAAATCAAAGTATGGCATAAATGCTTCAAAGATGCCCCCCCTACAGCCCAGATTTGGTGCCCAGCGACTTTTGGCTTTTCCCAAAACTAAAATCACCTTTAAAAGGGAAGAGATTTCCGACTGTTGATGACATTCAGGAAAATATGACAAGGCAGCTGATGGTGATTCCAACAAAGGATATTGCAGAGTACTTTGCAGTAGAGAGACGCTGGGAGAATGGTGTGAGGTCCCAAGGTGCCTACTTTGAAAGGGACTGAGGCGTTATTGTCCTATGTACAATATTTCTTGTTTCTTCTTCAGTAAATGTATCTATTTTTCATATTACATGGCTGGATACTTTCTGGACAGACATCACATATTACTGTTTAAATATATAAAGAAAGGCCTACCATTCTTAGCTTTAATACTACAAACCACCAAGAGCACTATGTAACACAAATTACATCTTTCTTATCATGGTAGTGATTCAACAAAGGTAATAATAATAATCTGTTTTATTCGATTTTATGAAACTTAACATGTAATTGCAATTAGTAGATTATTAAAGTATTAAAAATTGCTGTGTGTTTCCTGTATCCATTGGAGTTTTCTTATGTACCCAATGGCATTGGCCATGGAAGAAGTTTACACTAGTCTTTGAAGTATGCCATTAGCTGCTACAAAACACTTGTGGCAATTAATTAACCAACAGTTCATTTCCATTTTTAAGCACAATGAGGAGCTTTAATGTTTATTTCCTGCGGCATTTCTGTGTAAAAGTAGGTTGTCTGCCCAGCTGTCTTGTTTTCTCCTTTAACTCCAAGCATTTAAAAACCTGTGCAGACATAAACCACAGTTCTTTGACCATCGAGTCGCCTTGGAGCATAACCACAGCAAATTATTGTCAGTGCATTGCACCAGGGGTGCTGCTCTCTATTGCTATGGCTGTTCTCAGACTGACAGTTTTAATCTTCTATCATATTAACTCCAACAAAATGGAAAATTTCTAAGAAAAATAAAACGTCCATTAGGCTGTGTAGCATATTAACAATATTGTTATTAAAAATGCTGGAGGCTTTTATGTCAGTAATCTTTAGGAATTAATTAATTCCACTGCTTTTTGGACCATTCCATTATATTATGCTTATGTTACTGATAAATGATGTGTTTATGAAAGAATCTGAGTCATAAATGATTATAGCATAAGCATTAAGGCTATAGGAAATCTGTAAAAATGAACAACTGTAAAATAGGTAATTAAAATGTGTTACATGTAACCATTAAGTGATTCAATTACAGTGGTTATTATCATTTAGCATGCAAATAGACTGTCAGGATAAAAATAAACTGAACACATTGTAAGTATTCAATACTGTCTTGAAATCATTATAGGTGAGAGACAGTTTAGAATAACTAGCTACAGTATGCACCTAATGTTCTTTTCATGTTTTAAGTCTATCATACAATTACACAAACAGGTTCCTTTATAAGCAGGCTTAATAAATAATATGTTAAAAACCTTTATTTTTACCACTGAAAAGCAGGATTCAAGTTTGTTCCGTTGAGTTAATTTGATTATAGGGAATAAATTGCTGTAATTAAGAATGGGCTTGCCCTTAGAACATAGCACTGCTCATCTCCTAGTGTATCTATTTAAGTGCTGCGGCCTTTACACACAAATAAAAAAAACTGGTTGATCTATTTAAGGAAAAATGGGTTTAATCTCAGAATCTTCATTGCTAAAGTCAGTAGAGGTGTTGCTATCATTGCACCGTAACACTCAATGCATTCGTCCTAATGCACTAACACTGGGACAATTCTGAGCCACCAATTATTCTAACATTCTCAGAATTAGGGATGTGACAGAAACAAAAGTGGCCAGAAACATTTAACATGTATACACAGAACCTAAGAATTTAAGAACAACTTTGGCAAGAACAGCCCATTTTGTCCAATATACTGTAGCTAGTAAATTCCTGACTTTTGCAAAATATTACCGAGTCCAGTTTTGAAGGTCCCAAAGTATTACTTTCTGACACTCTACTTGATTAAGTTTGCAGATGACACAGTGCTAGGTGGAAGGGCAAATAATGTACAGCAGAATCATCTAAAGTGTTACAGAGGAACTGCAATAGAATTAAGGCTTGAACAGAATTGTGGCAGGTAAAATTTAATGTTAGAAAATGTAAAGTTTTATATGTAGGAAGTAAAAATGTTAGATTAGATTGGAATACACAGTGAAAGGTTTGAATCTTGAATGAACCTCTTATAAGAAGAATCTAGGAGTCACAGTGGGCTTATCACTATGAACATCAAGACAGTGTATGGAAGAGATTAAGAACACCAATAGAATATTAGATTATATGTCACAACGTAAGGAGTTTAGGGTGTATATGCTTAATGTTATATAGCACACTAATGATTTCTCACCTTGAGTACTGTGTACAGCTTTAGTCTCCATATTACAAAAAGAGAGAGCAGTGCTAGTAAACGTCCAGAGGAGAGTGATTAGTCTCATTCGGAGGATTAAATGTATGAGCTATGATAAGAAATTGAAGAAGTTGAACCTTTTTAGTTTAAGAAAGCAGACATTAAGAGGTGACATGAGTCACAAGAGTTTGAGATTTGAAAGAAATTAATATATTGTATTAGTATATTGGCTTATATTTTAAAACAAGGGTTTTATTAAAGAGGATTGACTCTTCAACAACACAACACTGGCATAATTGGAAACTTGGCCGATTTCATACAAATGTTACAAGATTTATCTTCACACAATGAAAAAAGACAGGTGGAGTAAATTACCAAGCAGTGTGTTGCAGAGTAGGACTTTTGTGACCTTTACATCTCAACTTGATATTTTTTTTAACAATGTTGGTGAAAAGAATGGCGGTAAAGGAATTTGATGGTCTTATTGTTTTTTCTAGACATTATTTTTGAAAGACACCTTCCCAAGGCAACATTTTATTTTTTTATTATGGAGGACTCCATTATTCGGTGTTTGCCATGGAGGGTTGCCAAGCTGTTCCTAGTCAGGACAACCAGGAATATGCAACATGTGACACCATTACTGCAGTGATGTAAAGTTTGGCTTAGAACACTTCCTGGCTGATCACCTTTGTGGATTAATCAATTCCCTACCATTATTATTGTTTTATTATCTGATTTTTCCTTGTTCTTAATTATGTTCTCTTCTTGTACTTTGATTAAGTGTTGTGTTTTGCCTTAGACTAAATGAAATATTGTGGTTAGTGACTGTACAGCTATGTTTCTCAATCTATGATTTTGTCTCACATCTTGGCCATTGTTTATTTAATTGCTGTCCTCACAGTTACAACCATGGCATGCTGTTACTATTTTGATTCATTTTCTCATTCCACCTTTTACTGTCATCCTGTGCAGTCAGTGCGCATGGGATCCTAACAATAATAATACAATCACACATTTTGGCATTAGCTGCTATTTTCCTTTTACAGTCTGCTGTGTGACACTATCTGCTGTGATGGAAATATCCAGTGCTTCTAGGCCTTCATTTGCTTTCATACTTGACTGTCTCTGCAACGTCCATGCTGCTTTGGTCTTTCTTAGTTTGCATTTTTAGTTTCTCTCTTTCTCTTTCTAGCAAAATTGTTCACCAGCTTGAGTGTGATGCACCTGATTTATCTAGTTTGCTTTTTGTACTGTCTTTTCTTCTTTTGATGAATTAACAGTGGTGAAGTAAATGTGCATTTCACTCTTATCTCTTTAGATAAAGTGTCAGGTTCATTAATGTATTCATTTACTGCATTTTTCACACAGCCTACTGTGCAAGGAGTTGGTAAAAAATGTTAAGCCGTAATGCCCAGTGCTGAAAACTTTTTTCTAGATAATATACTTGTTTCTGAAGATTCTCTGGGAAATTTCATCCAGAAAATGTTTTGTCCTCTTTTTTGTGATTATACAAAAATGAATATGCCTCAAAGCACTGAGTTTTATATGTACAAAATGTATTCATTGTGAATATTAGTTATGTTATTGGTCTCCAGTCATGGTAAGGCTGTAGGTAGTCAATCAGAGTTCTCTGTTATTTAAATGTGCCATATTTTCTGTTGATAAATCAACAAATTGTACCAAGAAATCTAACTAAAATTACTCATTCATAGTTTAGTGGAAAAAATGAGCAGCACTAGTAAAGCTATGAACGTATGAATAATTTATATAGCATGTATTTATCAGTTTGGTGTCCTTCTATTTCCGTAGTGTCATTGGCTACTCCAAAGTGGAGTGGATGTGATTGTGATTGTCCCAGGGTTAGATGATGCTTTGGCTCTTGCTCACTAGTGGATAATTCCAACAATGGATAAATGGATGACTAGTGTTTTAGTTTTTATCTTAACTTTTATAGTTGCCACATAAAATAATTCACAAATGCATTACTGTTCTGTTAATGAAGAAATTAAGGAAAAAATAACATTAAGTGTAAAATATATCTTCAAACATGCACTTAAAATTTCTTGTTTATTCTTTTAGGAGTGACTGGGTAACATCATTCAGAGTGATGGTCAGCAATGATAGCCACACATGGATAACAATTAAAAATGGAACAGAGGACATGGTGAGCATAAATTGATGCATCTCTTTTTCATAAGGCACTTTTCATAGTGAGCCAAATTAGTGAATGTGACTCTAAATAAAACATAACCTAGCAAAATAAAGGCCTCCATAATTATTGAAAAAGCTGTCTATACATCTGTCCATCCGTTTCCAGAAATTGCTTCGGGGAATCATAAGGAGATAAAGTTATGTAAAGTGTTTTTATAGAGAACATTTCTAAAAATTAGCCCTGATCATAAGACCAAATCCTATTCTGTTATTTCCATTGCTCACACATTTTACAAAGAACACTGTAATTGTATTTACATTTTTAAAAAAAGTTGAAGTGAAATTAAGGAAAATGGAAATTCTGTATCTTTTATGTGCCTTTTAAAAATGAACACTTTTGACAAGCCATAGTGAAGGGTCATCTGATAGACAGGTGGTTGTAGGCAAGAAATGGTATCTCGGGACATGAACATAGTAATGTGAAAGAGATGAAAACATGCACTGGGAATGAGACATGAGAGGAAATAGTTAATGGTCATATGGGCTTGCAAAGCATCAGGTGTTCAGAATGTCCAACCCTTATTATAATGAGAGGGTAGGACTAGGAACCAAATATCAGACATTGGAATATCTCCTGATGGACAGTGGGTACACAGTCCCCGGAATGAACATATGAGTATGTGCTGTCCCTCTCCTATGGCCAGTAGCAAAGGAACTGCCTTGGAGACTTGTTTCTTTAAGGGCAATAAATGATTAAGGGTTCACAGACAGAAAAGTTCACTGGAGGCTATTCTGATCCCAGAGATAATTTCACGGAATAGCCAGGTGTAGCCCTAGAGTAGGGTTTACATGTCTCATTGAATGTGATGACATTTGGGGCAAATGCCTGCCTAAGCAGAGAGAGTCTGAGGCCAAGCTATAGAGAAAGAGAGTTAGATAGTGATGAGGCGTGTGATTGGTGCACTGCTTTGTAATGGGCAATTGGGAGAACCACACCACCAGGCAGAAAGAGGTTTAATCCCATTGCTTGTGTTTATGTAATATTTAAATGTTGTGATCTGACTCGTATTATTTTATCCAGTTATTGGAAAACTTTTTAGATTATTTATGTATGATTTTTAAGGAGTTTTGAACATCAAGTAATCCATTCTAATAGTTGTTTGCAATTAGTTCCTGAAATAATGTTACTTTTAGTTAACAATATGCCTGATGTTTATTGCATTGCCATTTTTTTTTTCATGGGTGGCGCTGTTTTGTAGCTTGGTTACTATGACATGGTAGTCATGAGCTAGGGGGTCTGGCTCCAGAACTTAAGCAGCAGAAAACCCTAGAAGCCAGTATTCCAGATTGAAGCAATCACGTAATGCATATTAATATGCACATTTTTGAGACTTTCTTTATTAATGACTGACTTCTCATTATTGTTCATTTTTGAGTTCAAGATAGCATTTAGGATTTGTCCATCTGGTTTGGACTCCATTTGACTACATTCATCTTTTAGTTTTCTCTCACTTTGCCCTAGTGGCTTGCTTCATACCATTTTCACAAGGCACATTAATGTTTGTATACTTGGACCTCCTTGACATTGTTCTTTGTTGGATGAATGTTGTGAGAGCACCCTGTCTTGTTATACCTTCTCAGTTTAAAAAAATTATTCTTTAATCGCATCACATATCACTATACTTTGTTTAATGTTGATAGAGATTGCATTTAGTCCCATAAGATACCGTTAATTACTGCAGTTACTGAAAAAATTACGTTTGTTAGAACTGGAGGTGTTTGAGCATGTTTTAATGCTGTATCCTGTCCTTTTTTGTTTTATGTCCTATTCTCTAAATTTACTAATATTTTTCTGTGCCGTTGGTAAGATGACACAGTGACATGTTACATATTCTATAATAATATTCTATAATCATTTGGGTAGATGATTGAGTTTGAAGTCAGTATAAGGGGACGTTTGTTACATTCAAGCAGGACAAGAGGAAGTGGCCTATTGGACAGATTTTAATAATTTGCAGTAGCGGAGATAATCAATTATTAGTTATTGGTCTTTCCAGTCATGGTAAGTCTGTAGGGAAACAGAGTCCTATATTATTTATATTTTTATACTTTTTATAGACAAATTAACAAATTGTACCAGGAAGTCTACCTGAAGTTACTCATTAATAGTTTAGTTGAAAGATGAGCAGTTGTAGTACAGCTGTGAACACATTAATAATTTGTATAGTGTTTATATTTATCGCTTTGGTTTGCTTAGCTTCTGAGAGCTAAACAAAAGGGTCATCGGAATAATAGTGGTGGTTAGAAGTGGAAAAAGTGTTTGTAATACTTAATCAAAAACAAAAAAGAGTAATCAGAGTCATTGTCTAATAAAGAAAAGAGAAAAAAAAGCAAAAATACATTTTGTTTCCCAAAATAGTTTCTCAATTGCTTGAACACTTGTTTTGTGCCGGGTCTGTCATTTAATGGTTTTAAACTTCAGATGATGTTTAATACAGGCAGCCATCTTAAAAATTATCACATAAATAGCAACCATGCAGCCCCATGTCATAAAATGGACACATGAAACCCTGAAGATGTGCCACGACCATGCAAAACAAATGCACAACATGGTGACAGAAACATGTCATATTATTGATAAAAGGTGGAAATAATAAAAAGTAAAAACAAATGCTATAAATAAACAATGCATTTTGATAGAACTACTTTGATTATAGTTTAGGGTTAATAGTTTTTGTTTTTGACATTGGCATGTTCCTGAACTTAAGCTTTAAACTTGAACTTAAAAGTTTTTTTTTTTCGGGGTGGACTGCACATAAACTTAAAGATTTGTGATTTGTTCTTCACTTCAATTCTGGTTGGTTCTGAGGTAATCATGTTTTTCTTAATCAGGTGGATTTTTAGGAGCCATTTTTTGAAAGTAGTGGTTATCATTGTTAATATATTCTTGTCTCCTTTTTAAAAAATATTCTGACAGTGTAAACTGTTTAAATAGAGAAATATTTACAAAGATCAGTGGTTCAACATCTGGACAAGGTAGAAGAGGAACTATTTGACAGGATAAAAAGACTGTGGTCATGAATATTAAACCACTGAAACTGCTCACAGAGTCTGGTTTGTGCCTACTCAGTCAACTCAGTGCCTTTGAGTAGGTGAGTCGTATATTTCTAAGTGAAATATTGTGTAGTTCCTGTGAATAATAAGACAATGATTTACAGCAACTTTCTCTGTATCCTCAGTAAAATCTCACGTGGAGTTTTGCTTGAATAGGCTAATCTGCAAGGCTTTCTCTGCAGTTGTATTGGATGGAAGTTGTCTAATTGTGAGCCAGCCCTGCTATGGATATTATCTAGTTATATAAAGACACTACACAAACAAACAATCAGAAAGGTGTCCTTTTGTGTGCTATAGACATAGGCAAAAGCAATGAAAAACTTGATAGCTGCCAAGTATTTAAACTTGTTCAATTAAATTCTTTCATGCAGCTTTATTTGTATTGACTTTGCAGGACATTCAGCTTTGATTCCAGATTAACCATGGTACTTACAGAGCCATCAGAATGCAAGACGGCTAAAAAAAATTGCAAACATGCTCTTCCCTCATTCTGTTTCTAAATTCTGTATTGATCTTATGTAAATAATTTCCTTGAACTGAAATTTAGCAGATTTCAATACTTAGCAGAGATGTATAAACTGTGGCAGGTGGCTGGGTGTGGTCACCAATCATCCACCTACTTAAGGAGCCGCTGCCCTGTAATCAAGGCTGGAGTCGGGTGAGGAGGAGGACAAGGTCATGGCAGTGGAGGCGAGGAAAGGCCCGAGTGTGTTGTGTTTAAAAGACAGTGGCTACTGAGAGCCTAGACTTTGGGGGTTGGTGGCGGTGCACTTTTGTAAATATTGTAAATAAACGTGGTGTGATAGATAAAACGGTGTCAGCCTGTGTGTGTCGGGGCTGCTATAATTCACAGTGGCGTAGTCAGCAGGATGCTCCACCTGGGTTACGGTGGGGACCTGCAGTGAAAAATAAGTCTTTGAAGGGCCCGGCACAACAGGGGAGCCCACCCACGTGCCGCAGGGGCGGCGTGCACCCAACCCCGCCGCAACAAAGTGCTGTATGGACCACAGGGTGTCCATTGAAGGACTTTGTTCTAGAGGGGCGGCTCACCGACACGGAGCCCAGGAAGGGGGCTGCCGAGAAGAAGAGGCTGTGGCTGTGGAAGCCGCAGCAGCAGAGCTGCCCGGAGACGCTCTCCAGTGAGAGAGGAGAGCGTGATGGCCAACCAGAAGTTCCTCCACGTTAGAGGTCCTGGATTGGACAGCGCGACCTGTTCTCTCGCTGGAAATTGCTCGAAGGCAAGAGCAGGGAATGTCCGTCCCGCGTACCCAAGAAACCTGAGTGGGCCACAGGGAAAGGCTCACGGAGAGCAGTCGGCAGGTGGAACTACTCGCAAGGTAAGTCCTCCGCCGGCTGCTTCTTTCTCCTTGGCGGCGATCTTACAGGAGCTGCAAGAAGAACTGCGCCTTGTGCTGTTGCCGCCAGCCGAGCTATGTGCCCTCCGGGCGGAGACGCTGCAGTCGGGAGGGACGGCAGTGGCGTCAGATCGAGAGACGCAGGCAAGTGAGGATCGACGTACTGCAGGAGCTCCTGGACGGAGAGGTACAACGGGGAAGGTAGGTGAGACCAACCCCCGTAAAGCTCCGGACGCCAGCGGGGCGGGGTCTGCACTCTTACAATGAGCAGATCCAAGCTGCCACGGCGTCCCAAAGTAGGCGGAGGAAGCGGCTTGGGGAAGCCAGTTCCTCCGACACGGGAGGACGTGTCGCTGGGTGCAACGTCTCTGCCCCTTGTTTTTCTATTTTTTTTACAGGCTTGGGCCCTACCCTGCAATGTGTCAGCTTGGCGCCGAGGCGTCTTCGTCCTCGTGGACTGGTCCGCTGGTACCGGGAGGTCCCAGCTAGTGGGGGAGTATTGTGGCAGGTGGCTGGGTGTGGTCACCAATCAGCCACCTACTTAAGGAGCCGCCGCCCTGCAATCAAGGCTGGAGTCGGGTGAGGAGGAGGACAAGGTGGTGGCAGTGGAGGCGAGGAGAGGCCCGAGTGTGTTGTGTTTAGAGACAGTGGCTAGTGAAATATTATAAATAAACGTGGTGTGATGGATAAAACGGTGTCCGCCTGTGTGTGTCCGGGCCGCTATACTTCACAAAACATATATGGATGGACAAGTGGATATATGAAACCTGATATCTGTCTCATCTTATTGGTCCACTATAAATGGAGAAAAAGTGAAACAGGTTTATAGGGTCATTTTTGTCATGTGTACACAGGCCATACCACATAAAGGAGCCGTATTTAATGAGATCAAGCACAATAGACTACAAGGATACTTAATACACATTATTTTTGTAATAACAAATATTTTCATGTAATGTTTTAATTTTTAATATATATATTGTCACAAAAACGACCATAAGTTGTTGAGAAGGTTTGGGGCAGCCACCCGTATAATTGTTCCTGGCTACAAAATCGATTCAAAAGAGTTGACATGTTTACATAATAGAGTCCAAAACAGAACTAATTCTCTTGACACAAGATGGCAGCTTTAAAGGGCAGTGGAGGACGTGATGTCATCATTACCGGAACTGGAAGTGATGTCATTGGCTGCCTCAGAGCCAGGCGGGATTTCCCTAGAATGGTCTGTAAAAGATCGAGAAGGAAAATTGGTGCACTTCTCCACCCCCTGGTCCGGCATGGAATCACATGTATTCAAGCCCTTTAGTTGTCTCCTAAACACACGTGTGTGACAATATAAATATTTCGGATAGGAATATAAGTAGTAAGCTGGTTAAATTTGCAGATGATACCAAGATAGGTGGTTTGGCTGATAATCTGGAATGTGTTAAATCATTGCAGAGGAACTTGGACAGCATACAGGCTTGGGCTGATTTCTGGCAGATAAAGTTTAAAGTCAGTAAATGTAAAGTGTTACACATAGGAATTACAAATGTTAGGTTTGAATACACAGTGGGATCTCTGAAAATCGAGAATACACCTTATGAGAAGGATTTAGATGTTGCAGTGGACTCGACACTATCACATTCCAGACAGTGTTTAGAAACCATTAAGAAGGCTAACAGAATATGTGCAGTTTTGGTCTCCATGATACAAAAAAGACATAGCAGTGCTGGAAAAAGCCAGAGAAGAGCGACTAGGGAATAAATTATGAAGAACGATTAAAAGAGCTGAGTCTTTTCAGTTTAAGCAAAAAAAGGTTAAGAGTGACATGATTGAAGTTTTTAAAATTATGAATGGAATAAGTATAGCGGATCCAGACTGTAATTTTAAAATAAGTTCATCAAGAACAAGGGGACAAAGGTGGAAATTTGTTAAAACAGTAAATTTTGCACACACATTAAGACGTTTTTCTTAGACACTATAGGCATTTGGAGTAAGGCACCAAGTAGTGTGGTAGACAGTAAGACTTTAGAGACTTTCAAAACTCGACTTGATGTTTTTTCAAGAAATAAGTGGATAGGACTGGCGAGCTTTGTTGGGCTGAATGGCATGTTCTCGTCTAGATTGTTCTAATGTTCAATATATAGCAAGTTATCAAAGTAAGCAATGTTTCATTTCCTGGTGTGAGCACATAATTACAGATTTGTATAAAATGAGATCACAACACTGAATATAGAGCATTTCAAAATCTCATATAAAACAGGTTTAATTGCCTTCATGAAAAAGAAATCATTAAAGAAATGCCTGTCACATTATAGTTTAAACCTCTAATTTTGCTGGTGCCCTGATGTCTATGTCACTATTCTATAAGTTTTACTACTTTCAGTACTTTAATCTTCCTCCAATGCTAAACACATCAGAGTCAGGTATAAACACCTCTGATCATTTTGTGTGTAGTGTTTCTTTATAAACATCATATGAAGGGAAATACATGATTGTAAAATTAGTACGATCCACTTTATAGTGATGCCAGAAAAACTTGATGATAGGAACTGGATAGTGAAGGAAATCAGTCTTTTGTAGTGATGTTTATGAAGACTTCAATATGTGAAATATCTGAAATCTTTTGAATTGTTTATTGCATTTGATAAAAAATATTTAATGGTTGTCCCTTACTTTTCCTAACAAAAGGCAGAGATTGGTAAAGAGACTTACTGTACTTTCAAAGAAATAAATGAAAGAACAAGGGGTATATTGAATCAGTGGAGGCCATTCACAAATGAGAGGGCTAATGCACTCTGAGCTTTTGTGCTAAGAAACCCTGTGGTAGTCATTATTGCTTAAAGCTTAATGATATTTTATAGGACAAAAATACTGTTCCCAATTTCTAAAACCTTTTCTAATGTAAAAAGGTCTTGGATTATTAAAAAGCCATTTGGAAATCTGCTGTTTGAAAAATTCCCATTGTTTACAAATCAAGCCATTTCGAATGAAAACCTGCAATAACTGAATTTATTGTAACCAAAGTATTAAATGAAATTAAAATTACGGCATTGTTTTTCATAGTAATTAGATGACTTATATCTCATTATGCATCGTATTCACAATTTAATGACACGCTTACAAATATCTGCTATACAGTATATATAATCTATACTAATAAAAGGCAAAGCCCTCACTCACTGACTCACTCACTGACTCATCACTAATTCTCCAACTTCCCGTGTGGGTGGAAGGCTGAAATTTGGCAGGTTCATTCCTTACAGCTTCCTTACAAAAGTTGGGCAGGTTTTATATCGAAATTCTACGCGTAATGGTCATAACTGGAAGCAGTTTTCTCCATTTACTGTAATGGAGATGAGCTTCAACGCCGTGGGCGGAGTTTCGTGTGACATCATCACGCCTCCCACGTAATCACGCAGTACATAGAAAACCAGGAAGAGCTCAAAAAAGCGCTTAAGAAAACATGCATTATATAATTGAGAAGGCAGCGAAACAATAAGAAGCGGCAGTGACATATACAACCATATTCATGAGTTCTGCTACTGAAACAAAGCACGATGTAAACCTACACTTTAAATTAAGTTCATAGACAGGCTGCGCTGGCGTTTGTAATTTAGTGCCTGCCCATATAAGGCCGTCCGTCAGCGGCAATCCAATAGCAAACTGCCACGGGTAAATATTCACGGGTGAAGGACTGTGCTTATGGAGAGGAAGATGAGATGGTCAGGGTGGTGTTTGACACAAACTCAGCGAAACTGCGAGAGAAAGTTTTAAGTGCCAGGACTAAGGTAACATTAAATACAGCCACGGACATAGCACGAGATGGCACCAGCACAGCTGGGAACCTTCGATGCATGTACACCGAGCGGCTCACGTGAACTGGCGCGTGCACAGATAAAGGCAACAGTTCCAAAGGCTGAACAAAACCGAATTACACAATTGAAAAGGCAGCAAAAATATGAAGCGTCTGATAAGCATATTCATAAATCCAGCTACTGCGGAAACAAAGCACACGGTGGAAAAAGTCAATGTCCCGCTAAAGGAAGACAGTGTAAAAAAAACCCGTGCATGCAGTGTGTCAGGTCTCAGATAAAGAAGAAGACGAGCTGTTTATTGATGCAGTAAGAAACGAATCGATGAATGAAACCTGTCATCTTTACAACGATTGACAAACACGGAATGTAACTTGAACACAACACATCCTACAAATACGAACCTGATTGAAAGAAATAATGATAATCAAATCCTTGATGACAGCAACACTCAGTAACACTCACAAAACAAATACTGTATATTGACAGTCATGTTACGTTATTTTTAAAATGTTCCCTTTTCTTTTCTACCTTTTTAACACACTACTTCTCCTGCGATACGCTGGTATATATATATATGTATATATATATATCCCGCTCTACATACTCGAATAATGGATACTTTATTCGCCATCAATGATTGTTTTGGTAAAGCCATACTCAGTGTATTCATTAGATGAACGGTAAAAAAGTAAGAGCGAGGGGAGGATGACTCATTGAGGCATGCAGGCTGTAGTGTGCGTCAACTCTATCTGAATTGCGCGATCACATTTGAAAAAACATATCTTTTCAAGTTCTATTTAGTCCATATGTGTCAAACTCAAGGGCAGCGGGCCACATCCGCCCGGCGTGTAATTATATCCGCCCCGAGATCATTTTATATACTGTATTATTGTTATTAAAGCCGGGTATATGAAGCGCTGGTAACACAATAAACTACAGATCCCATAATGCAGCGCTTCAGCTGCCTTGCATCAGGGTAACCTGAATGCAATTCAGAAGATACAGAAAACAGCATAATTAAATAAGAATCTGACACTTCAGCGGACGTTTTAACCCGTGCACAATCACAAAGTGATTTCAAGTGAAGCTGCTTTTATGGGAGACACAAATGCACCAGTTCACCTTGCCCCACTTTCCCTGTTGCCAAGTACTGTTAAACCAAGTCGTCCTACGGTGTTCCCAAATACGCACTTTGCTGATAAACTGAGCGCACTGCGCACTGAGTTTGCATGGCGCTTTGGTGACTTTGATGAACAAAAAAAGTCCGTCTACATGCGGCTCGAACCTTGTGCATGTTTGGTAGCACATATCTGTGTGAGAAGCTCTTCTCAGTGATAAAGACTAACAAAACAGCACACAGGAGTCGCCTCACTGATGAGCACCTGCAATCCATCCTGAGAATCTCCACAACACAGAACCTCACAGCAAACAGAAACGAACCTGTGGCCAAAAAGATGCCAGGCGTCCAGCTCTAAAATGACATATGAGCAAAGACAACTGAATGATTTGATTTGTTATTGCACGTAAGAGCGGAGTCAACCGTTTTAACAAACAGCGTATTGCACTGATACTGAAATAGCAGTGTGTGTATATATGTAGATATGTATGTATATGTATATATATGTGTATATATGTGTGTGTATATATGTAGATATATATGTATGTATATATGTGTATATGTATAGATATGTATATATATATATATGTTTATGTGTGTGTGTGTAAATATATATATATATATGACAACAACACTCATCACTCACAACAGTGACAAAACAATTACATTGACAATCAGGTTACGTTATTTTCAAAATGTTTCCTTTTCTTTTCATTGCTTCTTTAACACACTACTTCTCACAATGGCTTGGGTATTTTGCTAGTCTAATATATAATTCACTAAGGCAAGACAACCATGGAAAGCACGCCGGAAGGGGCGTGGATCAATGTTATTATAGTTAACGAAAACTAAAATCAAAATTGAAACTATTATTAAAAAACATTTTCGTAAACTGAAATAAAATCTATACTAATAAAAGGCAAAGCCCTCACTCACTCACTCACTCACTCACTGACTCATCACTAATTCTCCAACTTCCCGTGTAGGTAGAAGGCTGAAATTTGGCAGGCTTCTTCCTTACAGCTTACTTACAAAAGTTGGGCAGGTTTCATTTGAAATTCTATGCGTAAGGGTCATAACTGGAACCTATTTTTCTACATATAATGTAATGGAGTTGAGTTGAGATGGCGTGGGCGGAGTTTCGTGTGACATCATCACACCTCCTACGTAAGTACGTAGAGAACAAGGAAGAACTCCAAACAGCGATGAGCACAAAACGCCATTTCACAATTGAGAAGGCAGAAAACATTATGAAGCAAATGATGCATACAAGCATATTCATAAGTACAGCTACTGCGGAAACAAAGCACGGCGTGAACCGTAAGTTTATATTAAATTAAGTTCATAGACAGGCTGCCACTAGCGCTTGTAATTTAGTGCCTGCCCATATAAGGTCGCCCATCAGCGGCAATCCAATACAAACACTGCCGGTAAATATTCACGGTGAAGGACTGTGCTTATGCAGAGGAAGATGAGATGGTCAGGGTGGTGTTTGGCACAAACTCATTGAAACTGCGAGAGAAACTTTTAAGTGCCGGGTCTTAGCTGACATTACACGAGATGGCACCAGTACAGCTGGGAACCTTCGATGCAAGAACACCAAGCGGCTCACGTGAACTGACGCAGTGCACAGACAAAAGCAACAGTTCCAAAGAGTGCTGAACAAAACCAATTACACAATTGAGAAGGCAGCAAAAAATATGAAGCGCCTTATACATAGAATCATATTCATAAGTGCAGCTACTGCGGAAACAAAGCACACGGTGGAAAAAGTGAATGTCCTGCTAAAGGAAGACAGTGTAAAAAAACCCGTGCATGCAGTTTGTCACATCACAGATAAAAGGAAGACGAGCTGTTTATTGATGCAGTAAGAAACTAATCGATGAATGAAACCTCTTATCTTTACAACGATTGACAAACACGGAATGTAACTTGAACACAACACATCGCATGATTGAAAGAAATAATGATAATCAAATCCTTGATGACAGCAACATTCAATAACACTCACAAAACAATTACTGTATATTGACAATCATGTTACGTTATTTTTAAAATGTTCCCTTTTCTTTTCATAACTTCTACTTCTCCACTGCGATACGCGGTATATATATAAATGTATATATATACCCGATCTAAGTACATACTTGCATAGACAAGCCACACGCTGTGGCTAATTGTAGAGTCTTAAGCCTCTAATGCCGACATTCGAGGTTCGATTCCCGAGAGGGGATGCACTGAGTATGTACGTGCGCTACCCGATTCATTTTACCTTAGCATCTCCTTGGTTTGGGGCGTATGAAAAATATTAGGTTAACGCAGAATCATGTTACGCTATTTTTAAAATTTTCCCTTTCTTAGCACAAGCACAGCTGAGAAGCTTCGATGCATGTACTCCATAGCGCGTTAAAAATAACGCATTTAATCACACTTTCAATTCCAAGCAAACGGGAACTTTTGTCAATGCATGATTTCCTGGTACATCCATTACACTGATGCACACATCACAGCTACAAAAATGTTAGAGTCGGAATAAAGCCGTTCCTACGACTGATCATTTCGACTACCGGAAGAAGCCTTGATAAAAGCATGGTTTTGTGCACACTGAAAAGCAAGCAAAATTAGATGCATTACAGAAAGCGGACTTTGTGGCTCTTACTGGGGATCATTGGACTTCCGTGACCGTTAGTAATTCTAATTACAAAATGTTCAATGATCACACTGTTTTAGCCTAATGTACAAAATAATTTTGGCTAATGTTACTCAGAGTTTAAAGATAAGCTGGTCAAATTACCTTTTATGTTTCTGACTTATTTTTTAAGAAGAAAAACTGCACTTTATGTTGAAATTTTGGTTATTATTATTTAAAGACAATACTATTCTGAAAATGTACTTAAAGTACTTAAACTACCACTTTATTTTTAAGTCTGCCCAATTTTAACCAGGGATGATATTTTTGTTTCTGTTTTGAATTCAAATGCAGTTTAAAGGCTTTTTTTCAGAAATTAAAACAGCTTCAGTTTACAATATTCATGTCCATGTCTATTATTTGATTCTGTAAGCCCACTAAAACCTTTTAAATTAAAAAAAAACATTTGCGCATTTGGGGCAAATTTACGTAGCGATTACATACGATTAATCAAGATTAATTCTTACACAGCCTCTAATTAATTGGATTAATTTTTTAATCGAGTCCCACCTAATATATATATATATGTGATATATATATGTAGATTTGTATATATATATATATATATATGTATATACAGTATATATGTAGATATGTATATGTGTATATACAGTATGTATATATGTGTGTGTATATACAGTATTTGTATATATGTATATGTATATATATGTATGTGTGTATATATATATATAACTGTGTATACAGTATATATGTGTATAGATGTGTATATATATATATATTGTGAACTTTGCCCGGACACAGACAGGCGGACATGTTGTCTTAAAACCACCACACGTTTATTAAACACAATATTTACAATATTGGTCACTCAGACCCAATTCAATGGTCACTCAGACCCAGTTCAAAAGTGCACAATACCCCAAATAACACAGTCCTGGCCACAATGCCTTGTCTTCGGGCCGCCTCCACAGCTCCTCTTGCCTCGTCCTCCTTCCACCCGACTCTAGCCTCGAATAAATGGAGACGGCCCCTTTTATAGAGGACCCGGATGAGCCCCAGGTGTTCCCGGCAATCTTCTGTTGGCCACGCCCCAGTGTGGCGGAAGTGCCGGCTGTCCTCCGGCTGCTCTCCGGGCGCCGTCATAAATCTTCCCCCAGCACTTCCTGGTGTGGCGGAAGTGCTGGGGTAACAGGTCCCCAAGGCACTGGGGTGCCTCCTGGCGGTGACCACGGGCCCCTACAGGTAAAGGCTTCCATGCCCTTGACCCGTGGCCCCAAAGCAACCCGGAAGGCAAACCCCACGTGATCCAGGCAGGGCTCTGACCCTCTTCCGGTCCCTCCTGGCGTCATGGCCCCTGGCATCCCTGACAATATATATATATATATTTATATATATATATGTTTATATATGTGTCTGTGTGTGTATATATATACATATACATATATATATATATATATATATATATATGCCAGCAACACTCATGACAATGACAAAACAATTACATTGTCAATCATGTTACGTTATTATTAAAATGTTTCCTTTTCTTTTACTCTCCGCCCAATCTCAGGTATTTTGCTATATATATATATATATACAGCTATATATAAATATATATATATAAATAGATAGATATGACAACAACACTCATATCAATGACAAAACAATTACATTAACAATCATCTTACATTATTTTTAAAATGTTTGCTTTTCTTTTTCATAACTTCTTTAACACACTAATTCTCCTGCTGCGAAGCGCTGGTATTTTGCTATACTATATACAAGAAAAGGCAACTTTCCTTTCTTTACACCTTTTTTCCTTTTATCCCAAACCAAAGCCTTTCTCTCTTAACAGTGCAGAGGACACAAAAATAATTTTCTTTAATTGCCGGTAAGGCACATTACCAGAGGCACAAATTTGAACGTTCACATAGAAAATGTAATTTCTATACCACAGCCATCGTGTAGCGCCTTTCAAAAGGGATCTACTACCGAGAGATGATCCATATATATTTTAGCTGATGTTAGTTCTACTTACCTGTTGTGTTACACAGTCTTTAAACTGTAGTGTACCCAAAACACTCCAGATTAGTGCTCAATGTACCTGTACTTCTTAAAACATTAATGTTTTACTGTTTAATAACTTATAGACTATATTTTATTATTTTTCCTTGCACTCAGTGACCAAAGCTATACACACACATATAGACACATACAAACATACACACAAGTATATGTATGTGTATATATATGTATGTATGTATATAATATATATATACACACACACACACCCCTATCTAGATTATATATATATATATATATATACACACACACACACACATACATACATACATACATACATACACACATATATATAATTTGTGTGTGTGTATGTATGTATGTGTGTATATATGATGTAGATAGGTATGTATATATATATATATATATGTGTGTATATGTAGATATGTATATAGATATGTAGATATGAAGATATGTATGTGTATATATATATGTATATATATACACTGTATATATATATATATATATATGTATGTATGTGTGTGTGTGTGTCTGTGTATATATTTGACAGCAGCAATCCAAGCTGTGAGAAAACAGTAAAAAGGAGGCGTGTCAGATGTTGTGGTGCATTTTCTGATGCAGCGAGACGAAAACAACTTTGTGACGCTGCCGCCAAATACACAAAACAATTACTTTGACAATCATGTTACATTATTTTTAAAATGTTTCCTTTTCTTTTTCATAACTTCTTTAACACATGACATCGCTGCGAAGCGCGGGTATTTTGCTATATATATATATATATATATATATATATATATATATATATATATATATTGTGGAAGACTGCCGGCTTCCGAGGCGGTCCGCACCCCAGGCCGACAGGCCTTATGGACTCTGTGGTGTTTATACACAGCCCTGCTGGATACCTTGGGCCCCCCAGCGGGCCGCATCCGCGCCCGCGAGAAATTCAACCCGACATCAGGGGGCTGTTCCCCAAAAAAAGGGTTCCTTCAGCTCCCCCGGGTCCCCCCCCACAAAGAGAATACGGGGGCAAAACCCGCGCCAGCACCCAGCCCCCACCCGGGCAGCGTTCCCCCAAAACCCCCCCCCCCGCCTGATGGGCACCCCCCCGGGGGCTTCCGTGTCCCTCTCGGAAGGGAAACCCCGGGGGGACCCCCTCCTCATCCCGGGCCTCGGGGATTCCCCTGCCCCCTCAGGGGCGGACCGCCGGCGCCCCAGAAACGTCTCATGATTGGGAGGAGGCCCCCCACCCGCTTAATCCTCCCTTCATTTTGGGGCCCCTTTGCAGCAGGCGACCTGTAACCAACACACCTTTCCGCCGGGCCCCCGAAATCGGGGGAATCGCACCCACCCTTTACCCCCTTTTTATTGGGCCCCCATGGGTTTGAGACCCCTTGGAAAAAAAGGGCCCCCTTTTTTCCGCCTGCCCGGGCGGCCATTCCCCTGGGCGGGGCAGCCCCCGGGCACAGCCCCGGGTCCAGCAGCCCCTCTCGACTCCCCCCCCAAAACCGGGGCGCCGCCCCCCGGGGGGAGGCTGCTTCCCGGGGAACGGGATCGCCCACACCCTTTTTTTGGGGCCCCCCCCGATGCTGTTAAGGGGGTGGCTGTACTCACCGCTCGCTGTATTCCCGCTGAGACCCAGCCCCGCCCGCTGTTGAGAAAATTCTCAGCGCCGCCGCCTTCCTCTCAGTTCCAGCACCCAGCCCGAGGGCATCTCTTAACACCGCTTTTCTGCGCTGAAGGACGCCCAGCTCCTCCAAAGCAAGGCAGAAAGAAGGTAGTTAATCGCGGAGCCTACCGGGCTCAACTTCAACGCCACAGGTAATTTCTACCCAGCCCAATCGCTTTCCACAACCTCACCGAGGAGATTCCTATTTCTGCCTTTTGCAGTCATCGGTTGGTCACACTAGCCACTTTAACTGTAGTGTACGGAGGGACCTTTCGGTCGCAGCCATCTTGCCTCCCTTCTAAAACAGTCACTGTTACTGTTTAACTTGCTATAATTACTTTCTTCCCTCAGCTCCCCCGCATACCCAGCTGCGCATACGACCCCAGACCAGTATGTGTATATAGTTGTATCGATAGTCCCTGTCTGCAACAACACAACACCCCGCCAATGTTTTATATACACAGGCAGAACTCACTTCCCGACTAGTACATACTGAACTTCATCATTGGTGTGTGAGCATGCGCCGGCTCAGCAAGGGCGCTGTATATAATACCGTATTATTGGTATAGTACGCGTTATAGATAGTTGAAGGGTTTAGTTACTCCCGGGATCACTGTATTATTTTACTGGCTGTGTGCGCGTGTCGTGACATGAGGAGCACTCAAGCTGTAGCGAAAGGGCTGTCCACAATTTGGGGATTTTGTCCTCGCGGAAACAGGCTTTGTATCCGCCATAGCCAGATGTAACTTTCCGACAAGACAGGGTGACATGTTTCTTAAAATTCCATTTCCTTTTAAACTTTTTAAACTATTGGTCCTGGCCCATTATGGTACTCATACATATATAATATATGCATATAATATACTAATATATAGTCCTGGAACTGCCTTGCTTCGGGCCACCCCCCCAGGCCTCTGCCCTTTGGGCCTCCTTCCACCCGACTCAGCCTCTGATAACTGGGGCCCCTTATAGGGACCGGATGCCCAGCGGTGTCCGGTAATGCTGGGCTACGGCCCGTGTGACAGGTAGGCCAGGCTGTCCTCCGGGTATCGCACGTTGCCGCAACCTACAGCATTTCCCTGTGGGACGGAAACGTCCGGGGTGGCCCCAAGGCACTGGGATGCCTCCTGGCGGTGACCCGGGCCTACAGGAAAAGGCCCCATCCCCTTTGCCCCTGGCCCCAAAGAAACCCCGGGAAGGCCCCCTGTGACCCAGGCGGGGTCGCCCTTTTCCCGGGTCCCTCCTGGCCCCCCGGCGGGTCAGCCCCTACCCCTGAAAATTATATATATATTTATATATATATATATATTTTTATATGGTGTGTATATATATATATATTTTTCCAGCAACACTCATGACAATAAAAACAATTACTTTTCCCAATCTTTACGTTATTAAAAAATGTTTCCTTTTCTTTTTACTTCCCTCCAATCTCATTTTTGTATATATATTGTAAGGACGGGGGCAAATAAGTGTTGGGGGTTTTCCCCCTTATTGTACACAAAAATATTTCTCAAAAAAAAAAGGTCAAAAAATAAAATAAACAGTTCATACAGGGCCCTCCCCGGGTGCCATTTTTTTGGGGTGGGCCGGAAGTGGAGGGAAGCTGGGGAAGGACCCGAAAGGGGGGATGGGGAAAGGGTGCGGGCAAAAGGGGGGAGAAGGGGGGGAATCCGACTGGTCAAACCAGGTTTTATGGTGTGGGAAGGTCTCTTTTTTACAAGGAAAAGGGAGAAAGTTAATACCCCGCCATTCCCGGGAATGTTTTCCCCGGGGTTTAATCAGTCCAGGCCCTCCTAATGTGGGCAAAAAATATATATATATATACAGCTATATAAAATATATATATAAAATAGATAGATATGACAAAACACTCATATCAATGACAAAACAATTACATTAACAATCATCTTACATTATTTTAAAATGTTTGTTTTCTTTTCATAACCCTTTAACACACTAATTCTCCGGGAACTGGGTATTTTTATATATATATACAAGAAAAAGGCAACTTTCCTTTCTTTTTTCACCTTTTTCCTTTTTCCCAAACCAAAGCCTTTCTCTCTTTAAAATGAGGGAACAAAATAATTTTCTTTAAATTTCCCGGGAAACATTACCAGAGGGACAAATTTGACGTTCATAGAAAAAAGTAATTTTCCACAGCCCTGTGTGCCTTTCAAAAGGGATCTACACCCAGATGATCCATATATATTTTATGATGTTAGTTCTACTTACCTTTGTGTTCTATAATTGCCGGCGACCGGGCCACGAGAGGCGCTATTGTCCCCGGGGAGACAGGAAGTACACCGTCCCTCCAAGGTTCGCTCGAGGACAGGGACAACGCATTCAAGGCCGGATGACGCGCCCTCCTGGAGGAGGACGTCCCTCTCGGGCCGGACGCTCCGCCCAGAAGTCGCACTAAGGGGGGAACTGTGGAAGACTGCCGGCTTCCGAGGCGTCCGCACCCCAGGCCGACAGGAGGAGCTCTCCGACAGCGGATCGTGCCCGAGGTCCAGCAGGGCCTTATGGACTCTGTGGTGTTTATACACAGCCCTGCTGGATACCTTGGGCGCCACCAGGAGTCGCTGTGGGGGGACTTATGGGCTCTGTTGTGCCTTATGACCGGGAGTACGCCACGGTCACGTGACAGGAAGGTATGGCGTGCTCGGGTTGAAGTAATAGACTGATTGCCCTGACCCGAAGGAATAATAGACTGCTGGGACAGGAACACCTCCGGGTCGGGGCCTATAAAAGGACGGTGCCTCAGTCCAGACACTGAGCTGTGCTGGGTGGGAGAGGAGCAAAGTGTCTGGGCGAGGAGGAGAGGTTATTGTGCGTGTTTAAAGAGATTTGTGAGGAGTGTGGTAGGTGCTTGGTGCACTGGAAGAAAATAAAAGATTCTTGGACTATTACCTGGTCTCCGGAGTTGTACCTGAGGGTTCGAGGGTGCACTACTGCCCCCTACTGCCACAATATATATATATATATATATATATATAGATATGAGAACAACATATATATATAGATAGATAGAGATATATATATATATATAGATAGATAGATATATATAGATAGATAGATATGAGAACAACACTCATATCAATGACAAAACAATTACATTAACAATCATGTTACGTTATTTTTAAAATTTTTCCTTTTCTTTTTCGTACTTTCTTTAACACACTACTTCTCCGCTGCGAAGCGCGGGTATTCTGCTAGTAATTAATAAAACTGAAATGAAAAACTAAAACTAAACGAAACTATTAAAGTAGCTGGAAAGACTAACTGAAATAAAATAATAATTTAATAAAATTTTTTTAGTTTTCGTTTTTGAATGAATATTCTTACCGTTAGTCTTTAAACCTTGTAAGTTTTAACTGTTAAACAGAATCATCCACCATGACCCGCCCGCACATATTCATCCAGTGAACGGTGGCTGTTCACACAGCATTTGCGGTGACAGAGCGAGCTGAGTGCGGGTGCGTAAAGCATAAGAAATAGAAAGCGGTTTGTGTGATGCCTTTCTTTGTGCTTGTTGTAGATCAAGATGTAATTCAAATAGCTGAAATTAGAATGTGCCGGTCAATAAAATGTTTACCATTTAGATAGAAAAGTCACGAGTAACGTTTCAGTTTACAGTAATCCCTCGCTATATCGCGCTTCGACTTTCGCGGCTTCACTCTATCGCGGATTTTAAATGTAAGCACATCTAAATATACTGTATATCACGGATTTTTCGCTGGTTCGGATTTCTGCGGACAATGGGTCTTTTAATTTATGCTACACGCTTCCTCAGTTTGTTTGCCCTGTTGATTTCATACAAGGGACGCTATTAGCGGATGGCTTAGAAGCTACCCAATCAGAGCATGTATTACATATTAACTAAAACTCCTCAATGATATACAATATGCTTCCCGCACGGTGCTCGATTGTTTGCTTGTCTCTGCCTCTATCTCACCCTCTCTGACATTCTCTGCGCCTGCTGGAGGGGCTGTGAGCAGAGGTGCTGTTTGCCTGGTGGATACGGACGCACCTCTAAGAAATGCCGCTTTATCGCTGTGCTTCCAAAAGCACAGTTATTGATTTTTTGATGGTTTGATGGTCAGTATATTCTCCAGGTTGTGCAGAACAATCTGGCATGAAATGCATTCCTGAGGGGTTTCACACCTGCATCACTATACCAACAGGTCTATCTCCATCACATTCAAACAGGCACTTACTAAAGCAACTGAAAGAGAGTATGTGCTGGTTGATGAACCTGTGCAGCCCAAATCAGTGTTAAGAAGAATGTCCCACAACCTGGGTAAAAAGAATCCAGCAAGTTCATACCTCTGACAGATAGATGATACTTTCCTCTCCCAGGGAGGATGTTGATGTCCTGTGATCCTCAGACCCACCCATACAAGAACCAATGCCACCTGCTTGCTGGTGCTGTGGACACCTGGGACATGTATGAATATTCAACCCTTCAAAGTTGAAAGAACTTGACCTGGAGCAGAGAAAATCATTCAGGGAAACAGCAGGGGCTTGGTGTGAGTGGGATTCCAGATCCCCAGCCAGTCCCAAGAGCTTGTAAAGTGACCGGAAACAGTCACCTGTCAATACAGAATGCTTGGAAGTTGGAAGCTATTGTCACCTTCACATCTGGGTCAGCAGCTAGGTAATAAAAGCACTGAACGACACCAGGGCAACTGTAAAAACATTATGCAGCCAGATAATGCACCTCCTTACAGAGGTGTAGCTGACTGGGACATGTGTGACCATGGCAACTGGAGAATCTGCATTCATGCTTGGAATGGTGGTGGACAGTTTTCAAATTGGACAGCGACAGTGGACGCAAATAGTTTGGGTGGTTGATGTCATGTTGGGACTGGACATTTTACAAAGGAAAAAGTAACTTTTGGAGCCACATTTTTATCCAAAGACATGAGCAATCTCCATTCACTTGTTACTTCCATGGAGTGCTTTCCCTGCTTGGAACAACACACTAGAGTCGCAAGAGACATCTAGTTGTGATGTACTAACTTCAGAGGCAACAAATGCAAGATCTTCTGCTTGAATAGTATGAGTGGCTTGTCCTTCAGAGAATGTAGAATGAACTCATCTGGTACAACACAAGATTGACACAGGCAACATCCATCCCATCAAACAGCACCATTGCCACATCCCACTGTCTTGTTAGGTGGCAGCTAATAAGACAATCAAGTAAATATTAGGAGACGAGATTATAGAGGTCTCAAAGTCTTCTTGGTGCTCGGTCATTATTCTAGCCCCAACGAAAGATGGCAGCTTGCAATGTTGTGTAGACTATCAGCAGATAAATGCCATCACACATAAGATTTCCCACTCACTTCCAAGAATAGATAAATCATTAGATCTAGTTGCGGGGTTCATGTTGGTTTTCATTGCCAGATCTTGAAAGCAAATACTGGCTGGTGGGACTGGACCCTGGAGAAAGAGAGAGAGAGAGTGCTCCTCTTTAATTTGATAATTTGACTTGGCACAAGTGGTGTTAAATATGTACATAATATTACTCCATTCCTGTGAGTCTCATTAATAGTTATGATGAGTCTGCTTACAGGAAAGTAGTAAATGGTGGGTATTCCACAAAGAGCACCTATGAAATCCAGACTTAGCCTCATTTTCCAATCAAAACTCAAATCAGTTCCATGAATGCAAAGTGTTTCTCGTTAACTCAAGAGGGGAATTAACAATCCATGGTCATGCACGCACTCTTAATATTTAAGCAGCCACCAAGGACTAATCATCGATAACATCTATCATAGTTCAAAAAATACAGAGGAATGTGCAGCAACTATAAATTGAGTACAGAATCTGTGACTTTAAGTGTGAAACTGATGGGATTTACGGTGTAATATTGGACAGCTTGGCAAAGTTTAATGTTTTATTTAATTGTCCTTAACTAGAAGAACATGAAACAGAGTCAATGGCATTCTTTTTGGCAGTTGATCAAGAAATATAATGCATACGCTATTAAGAAAGCAAGAGAGGCTTTGTGGCAATCTATAATAGATATATTAAATACTTAAGTACGTTATTGTTCTGAATTAGTGCATTGCATAATTAAACGTCCGTAGTATTATTCAAACTGAAAAAGTTTCCTTTAAATTGTCCTGTTTGAGTGTAACTGAACTACTTTGTGATTGTCATACTTCAGTTGTTTAAAACAGTTAAATATTTGGTAGCAATGTAAAGTGCATTTGACAGCAAGTGAAAATTTTATACCTGTACAAGAACATATTTCAAAATTAGTACAACATACGTTTATGAACAAACTAGCTGTGCTAACCATCTAAGATGGGTTGAAATCTAAGTAATCATCTCAGAGATCAGCGTTAACATTTGCAGTGCACCATGCAATGCATATATCTCTGTTATAAGTCATTTAGTATTGCATTTGTAAAATGCAATGTTAATATTTATGATGAGTCATCTATTGGAATGACAAATGCAATGCATTTTATTACTAAAAATCCTTGTGATGTGCCATCTTTTGGAGTGACAGAGACTTAGCAACTGCATGGACACCCAGACAGACACACAGACATTTATCTTTTTATTGTGGTGGATACACAATATATTGTGCATTTAGCAATCAATTAGAAAGCTGCAGCTTCTACCACTGATGCAATACCCCAATGTCCCTCCTGCTTAAGGACATTTATCCTGAACAGGGTTCTCAGGGAAGATGGAGCTTATCCTAACAATCTTTGGATGCAATGTTGGAACAATCACAGGGCAGATTGCAAGATGAACACACACACACACACACACACACACATCAGGGGTCAATTTAGTATCCGCAATCCACCCAACCTGCATGTCTTGCTATTGTGGGATTGAACTGGAACAACTGGAGCAACCAGGAAACTCATGCAGACATGGGAAGAACATTCAAACTCTACACAGGACGCATCTGGGACTCCAGTCAGTCTAATATTACACGGTGTCTAAATGCACAATACGACTGGGCATACACATTGTTGTAATTTAAATGTTTAAAAGGACTTACTTATGCACTGATGCTATGAATGATTTGTATTTTACAGTCAGTATGATGAGTTTGGGAGTTCAGTCTATTAGTCTATTGCCTATGATAATTAGGAAGCCTAAAGTACAATTTTCATAAATCTACTTTGAATAATTGCATTTTTCATAGATTCACGTAACGAAAAAAAATAAAATAAAATTGATGCAAGTGGTTTGCCCAGTAGTCAGGCATTTACTCTGGTGAGTTGACTATGTAATGCATTGCTTCAACTATCCATCCACCCCATCCATCCATCCATCCATCCATAAGACCATTTTCATATCTCATGTATCCAGGTCAGACTCACAGGGTAGCTGACGTCTATTCCAACAATCATTGGATGCGAGGCAGGAACAGTCTATCACAGGGTGAACACACACACACACAGACTCACTATGGCCAATTTAGCATTACCAAGCATTGCCATTATTAGTCTTTGGACTGTTAGGGAAAACCCATACAATCATGGGGAAAACATGCAAACTCTAAATAGGGAGCACCCGAGTGCCAGCATGCCACTATAAATACCCAAAATCTCCAAAAATTAAATATTAATTAAATTAACTTGTTCAAATATGTATGGGCAGGTCTCTGGTTATGGCAATATTTCACAGACACAAAAAAAACCCAAAATATTTCCACGACATGGTAAAACCACTGACACACATACACACACACCAATTTAGCAACACCAATTCATTTGACCTTCATGTCTTGTAAAGTGCATTTGACAGCAAGTGAAAATTACATACAAGAACATACTTCAAAATTAGTACAACATACATTTATAAACAAAATATATATTGGATTATTGGGACTGTGGGAGGAAACCCGAGCACCCAGAAGAAACTCATGCGAACAAGGAGAGCACTTGGGATGTGAACCATAATCAAAGGAACTGATCTCAACCTACAGTAGTAGGTACTGCAGTCTACTGTTTAAATTTGGTTATCCAAGGTCCAAAAGAAAAAACAAACTGCCAATGTACTTATGAGACTGCATTTGAAGTACCGTGTGCAATTTGAATAAATGTACTGCAAAAAAAAAAAAATGATATGTACATTAGCTGCAGTAAAAGCTGCACAGATTAGAACAACCAGCACATCTCAGGGCTAAAAGAGCTGAAAGTCTTGAACAGCAATACATTTATTGAAATCTGTTTAAGGCTTTTAAAATTCCCAAAAGCATTAACAGAGATATTCTACTAGAATTTTTCCAGTTACCTACTGAAACGTACACACAAGGACATAGGGAGAAAATAAGACAAGTGTTTTCAAGACCGAAATTGAGAGCTTGTTATTCATCAGAATGTAGTGAAAGGCTGAAAGAAAACACATATTCCTGTTGGTCATGTAGACAAGGTGTGCTCTTTAAACATTTCATTGAATAAAACACTAGAACGGAGAGCACTGCTACCTCATTGCTTGAGTTACCGGAGTTTAGTTCCAGACAAATTCATTGTCTGTGTAAAATATGTACACTATCCCTGAACTGGTGAGGGTTCTGTTTGGATATTCTAGATTCCTTTAATTATCTGCATTTTGGGTTAATTGCTAACTCTGAATTTGCCCAGCACATTCTGTACATGTGGAAAAGTGCCCTACATTGAACTGGCCTCCTGTCCGGGGATGGCTCATCACTCACGTGCCAGCCTCAGGGCATTCCTTACCTCCGCTTAGCTAGCGAATGAGAGAACTACTTAACAGATTTAGATCAGGTTTTTATCTATAATTTGTTTGAACATTCCATTTGATTTTGTGGCTTCTCTCTTCATGCCAAGAATCATAGTTTGCTTGCAGGAGTGATATATTCGCGCTAATCCGAGACAAACGCTACAGGCCAAGGGGAGGAGGAGGTCAGGAGTGGGGAGCCGGGCATGGCCTCCTCAATGTCCTTTATCACTATATGCGGGCAGAGCCTCGGGGCACGGCTAGTATATGAATAAAAAGAATAAAGTATTTTTTATTTGTGGTATTTAGAAGCAAGGCAGTATGTTATTGGCAAAGGAGACAAAAATAAAGGTAATTAACAATATAGTTATTTCTTTTTAGATTCAGTCAGGATTTTGTTATGTATAGCCCCATATATACATACTGTATATATAATATATCCCTACTCTGTCCCAGAGAGCCAGTGTGCACCGTGGATGGTTAAACCCTCATCCATCCAATTTCGAGTTGCTAGTTAACTCAACACATACAATTTTGAGATACTGGTGGAGAAGGAGAGTACCTGTAAATTCCAGAAGCATTTATGGAGGAACTAGCAAAATACCCGCACTTCGCAGTGGAGAAGTAGTGTACTAAAGAAGTTATGAAAAAGAAAAGGAAACATTTTAAAAATAACGTAACATGATTGTCAATGTAATTGTTTTGTCACTGTTATGAGTGTTGCTGTCATACACACACACACACACACACACACATAAACATATATACATATACATATATACATATCTACATATACACATATCTATATATATATATACATATACACATCTACATATATATACACATATCAACATACATATACACACATACATACACACACACATATACATATACACATACATACATACAGATAAATATGCATATATATACACACATACATGCATATATATATATATATACATATCTACATATATATATATATATACTGTATATAGCAAAATCCCTGCGCTCGCAGCGACGAAGTACTGCTTTTAAATTTTTATTAAGAAGAAAAGAGAACCTTTTTAAACTGAGGGAAAATATACCAATAACTATCTGTTAAGGATCTCTTTGTATACCACGTTGTCAGTTCAGCACTCCGGTTGTAATATGACCAAGCTGTGCACTGAGATTACTCTTGAGAATGCAACGTATAGTTGTCCAGGAGAAAAGCAATCTTGCCTGAAATCAATGGCAACCTTCTGTAGGGTCTGTCCCACATTGAGTGTGGAGAAACTCTAGAGACAGCGTGTGTATTAACTTGTGGATTTTTCTGTGAGTATTTGGTGGCAGCGTGACGAAGTTGCTTCCGCAAGACCGCGTTAGCTGTGGAGCTCAGCTCGGAGCATATTCTTTTCCTACCTTGTCAATTGTGTAATGCATTTTTTTAACAGGTTTGAGGCATGGAAGTGATCACTCGTACTGCGTTCAGTCAGTTCACGTGAGCTGCTCTCTTGTGTGATGTTGCGATGTCCACGGCTTTATTTAATGTTAGCTAAGACCCGGCACTTAAAAGTTTCTCGCTACAGCAATTTTAACTCCGTTACAAAGTGATCCAAAGTCTCGTTTATACCTCGTGTCTTCTCATTAAACTTAATAAAGTATTCGACGAAGGCATGACAAATGGCAGCGGGAGCGTGTCCATAAACTTAAGTTAAACTTACGGTTTACACCGTGCTTTGTTTCCGCAGTAGCTGCACTTATGAATAAGCTTGTATGCGTTTTTCTTCAGCACTCTTTGGGAGCTCTTCCTTGTTTTCTATGTACTGCGTTCATAGTCAGTTCACGTGATTACGTGGGAGGCGTGATGATGTGATACGCAACTCCTCCCCCCACGGCCATCGAGCTAAAGTCCATTACAGTGTATGGAGAAAAATAGGTTCCAGTTATGACCATTACGCGTAGAATTTTGAAATGAAACCTGCCCAACTTTTGTAAGTAAGCTGTAAGGAATGAGCCTGCCAAATTTCAGCCTTCTACCTACACGGGAAGTTGGAGAATTAGTGATAAGTCAGTCAGTCAGTGAGTGAGTGAGTGAGTGAGTGAGTGAGTGAGTGAGTGAGTCAGTCAGTCAGTCAGTCAGTCAGTCAGTCAGTGAGGGCTTTGCCTTTTATTAGTATAGATAAGGTTTAAACCTAAGACTGTACAGATGTAAGACAAAGCTTCTAACTACTGCACCACACACGTTAAAACAATAGTTTGTTAATTTCTCTGACAAACTGAAAACATTTCCTCTTAAAAACATAATATTCTCAAACCATTGTTATGCTGAGTCAGTCTTAATAATCTTAGAAAAATAAACTATGTGAAGTAATATGAACTCACAGTTTAACAATTAAGTAGGAACTTCTGTAAAGTTTCTCATTTCTGGTACCTGGCACCCCCATTGTTCCCAGCCTCTGCATTCCCAGGATCCTAATTTGATCCTTATAGAGGGAAAAGTAAACCTCTCAGTCACTTGAGGTAAGGGTGTTAGCTCTTTTTCACATAATATTCAATCTGTTGACTACAAGTAATTATGACATTGTTCACAAAAGACTCATTAACACCAGCCTAGTTTCATCTTCTTCACCCCATATTTAAACACAGCAGAGAAATGTTCACTACAAAACTGTCTCCTGAATCCATGACACAAAAGCAAATATTACAGGGGTGATCTCTAATAGCTGTAGATACTGGGTTTTACGACTGAATTCCTTTTTCTGAAGTTTTATGTATCCATTCTGGTAATCAGACACTTATTTTGAGGAGTTTTACGGTCACAGAGTTTGATTCTGATATCCATTTGTGGCAATTCTCCCTTATTTTGATGGCTAAATATTTTTGTACTGTTTTGTCTGCCATTTTGGTTTTCACGTGCACTGTCATTTTGGAGCTTCCTTTGTTAGAACAAAACTACCTTTTGTTAGGGTCAAGTCCTTTGTGGTAATGACATGACACCACAGGTTAAAAGGTCCTCCTGGAATTCACTTCCTCTTACGAGTTGTGGATTCAAATCCCTTTTCTGAATAGCTTTTATAAAAATTTTGCTAAATTAAATTTTGATTAACAACTTCTTTATCCTTGTTTTTGACCATCAGTTTTGTCTCACATTTTTTCTTTGATGCTAATACTTTTTGATCTCCTGGTATCAACCTTTTTTGGCTTTTGTCTGTTCTCCATATTCACTCTCAAACCCAATCTGGTTGCATACATTTTTACAATGGGAAAACATATTGCCTTCATGCAGATCATAAATGATAAAACTCATCATCATAATGGAAAAAAAATCTCCTCTTGTTCAGGAGACTTCTTTTTGAGCAGTTTTGAGCAGTGGCACCACTGTCTTTAATAGGATTAATTGTTATAATTACATTTTTTTTGTATTTTGTATAAATAACAAATATAACTAACTGAAGATAAAAAAATTTAACTTAAGCAAAAGATCTGAATTTCAACCTAACAGTAAGAGTTCAAATAGCACATCATATTAAATTTTTTTCTCCACAAAAATGTCTACTACAGAACAAATATTCCGTTTTTATGTATGTCATCATCCTTTGTGTATTACATTTTCAGCAAGGAAAGGTATATTTTTTATGATCCAGAACTTATTTCTTTTACAGAGAGCAAATGACCGAGCGAGTGTACAAAGTTAGTTGTGAATTTCTTCTAATAAAAATACATTTAAATCATTAAAATTATTATAACTCAATCTCAGATAATAGAAAACAAAGTTGTACATGAAACCTTGAGCCATGCCTAGCCCTAAACCTGATACTTTATCAGGTGCTGTAGAGTTAGGATAGCCAACCATAAGCTGTGCAGACAGTGTCATGGAAGAACCTTCCTCTGTCTTCAAAGAAGACAGTTCCAGAGCAGATGAGAATGCTGGACTTTACTACCTCCTCCTCCAATCAACTAACACCACCAGTAATTTCTGAATCATGTCGATTCTCCCATTATTCTGAACATCACTTCATTAACAGGGATATTGAGTGGATTGTCCTACTGATCTTAGCTCTGTTTCATAGGTGTGAGATGTGATTGGGCTTTCCCATCAGTTTATCTTCGCTTTCTGGATGGTTGTTGTTATTTACCTCATTCTAACCTTGGAAAATTACTTTCGTATCCTCTCTAAGACGAGGCAGACTTCATGGGCTTAAGCTTTAAGTTACATTTAGTCAACCCTTGAGTTAATTTCAGTCCTTTTCCTTATGCTTAATAATATATTCTGTTATAGCTTCATATGTGTATACTTTGTGAAAACCCAGGGCACTCCTGCTGCCCCAACCCGACTCAGACAGGCAGAGAAACGAGCTCCAGCACAGCACATGTTTTATTTACAAGAGGGGAAGTGCTTTTCCCTCGCTAGCAGCACAGTGTAAGCACCAAGCACACCAATACACAGTTCCTTCTTTTCTTTCTCTCCTTTCCGCCTCCACTCCTCCACTGGCAATCTTCAACCCTCTTCCTCCTGACTGGACCCTGAATGGAGTGAGACAACCCCTTTTATGTTAGACCTGGGAGTGCTCCAGATGCGTCATCAGGGTTAACTGCAATTACTGCCAGGTGTGATGGAAACCCAGTATAGCAGGGCTCTGCCATCTGTGTTGCTCCCCCTAGTGGATCAAACAGAACCCAACAGGACAGCATTAAACTTCAACTCCCAGTGTGCCCTGTGAGAATCCTTGGTGTCACAGCCACTTGGGGGGCTGCCCTCTAGCATCCTGGGAAGGTAGTGTCTTGTGGATGCTATCTCCCCATGTCCTTCCAACAAGCTGGCATCCTGGGTAGGTAACAACTTTGGCCGTCCATCAGAACTTGTAATAGATTGTAAAAGATTATTTTATATTAACTAAAAATTATATAACAGTAACTAGGCAAGTTTGTTGGTTTGTGAAATTAAAATTAGAATTGAGGAATTAGAAATGAGGGCAAAAGGTCAGGGTTGTGAAGTCTGTATGTTCCTGTTCTGTTGTCTTGAACTGCTACAAACAATACCAAGTCTAAGAGCCAATATATCAACGGGAAGCTTTTGAACAAATATAAAAATCAATGAACATTCATTTTACAAAAAACACTAAAAGCAGAATGAGTTCCTAAAGTCTAACAGCATGTAAACATTGTACTACTATTTTAAAAAATACATAGAACCAACTTTATTAGCTATAAAGTTCTTACATCATATATCACAGGTAGGTTAACAAAACAATTACAGTATAAAAGATAAGATGGAAAACTATCTACAGTCTACAAAAGCATTAGTGGGTGGTCAATGTAATTACACTGGACTATGTGATATTACATAGCTTGACTTTCAAAAACTTTAGAGAAAATACTGAATTACAGGACATCTTATTAAACGAGGAATGGTAGAGGTTGTGAGAGCAGAGGGCATATTTTTGTTTTTCAGGATTAGTCGTGGTATTATACCCTGCTGAAAACATTAGATGTCTATGAAATGTCAGCTACACTGAATGTCCAATTCCTTTCAAAACTGTTCTTATCAATGTTTACTATCTTGCCCTTGAATGTAAGTGCTTGTTGCCTTTGGCTTTCTCTGTTCCTTGTTATAGGGACATATCTTGGCCTGCTGTTGTTCCAAGATGAGAATGTTTTTTTCATAAAAGATGTCTTAAAAACATGTACCACAACCTGACAGAAAGAATGTTTCTCAGCATCACTTATGATCAATTTGTGGGTAATATTTTCAGTTATACTTGAAATGCTTCAAAAGTCAATACTAATTAAGTATGTCTATTTTTTCTTAATGCATTACATATTTTCCAGATAACCTTAAACTGTTTTGCCAAGTCCTAGTTACTTTCTCATTTGTATTTATGATTGATTCAAGTGTAAATAAAACAGTCATAAAACACAAGTAGCCTTAATTTTGTATATTAAATTTCTATACTGAACACTATCCCAAATCACTTTTCAAATGTAGACATGTCGCAGAGTGGGAAATTAACAAGGATTCATGTAGTTTTAAGTCTAATGCCTTATCCATTAGCATTGCTTTTGAATCTATTTGATCGTTTAAGTAAACTGGATTTAGGAATTAAAACTTCCCTGAATCATTTATAATATACATGAATACACATGGGCATAATTCTGATTACTGTTAGTAGACACATTGCTTTGCTATGCTTTTTTGTTTTTTGCTCTCAATAAATTAGTCTTCAAAACATGAATGTTGTGATTTGGCTGTATAATTACAGCACTTGAAAAAAAAATTTACTTACTGTTTGCTATTATTTGTGGTTATAGAATGAATTACGTATTGTTACTATTGTTCTCTTCACCGGATTTTGAAACGCTTTAATAAAGAGCATGTCAGACATTGGCACTTTTAATAAAATGAACCATCTCCTTGACTTTAGTTGCTGGGAAAATAGGTCAAATTCTGAACAGACTGAATTTTAAACATGAAATATTTTAACTTCTTACTTTTTAAATTTTAACATTTTAAATTAACATAAATTAATTTTATTTTTTTCACAAGAACTCCTGTTTAACCCTTAAATGTGTTTATCTCTCCAAATGTTGTCTTTCTAAGTGAAAAGAAGCAAGTAATAATTTTGGTTTGATGTAAAGTGGCAGTCTTTATAAATTTTAAAAGTCTGATACAGTCAAATCATTAAAAGCAACATTGAATATTTACCTAGAAAAGTCGTGTTTCCACTTTCATTTAATAAATACAATTTTAAGGTGATACTGACAGTTGATGGAGCTTTCAATTTTCTTTTCCCCATACATATTTTTAGATATTTGAAGGAAATCATGAAAAAGAAGTGCCTGTCCTTAACGAGTTCCCAGAGGCTTTGGTTGCCCGATATATTCGTATAAATCCAAGATCTTGGTATGAAAATGGAAGCATTTGCATGAGGGTGGAGATCTTAGGCTGCCCCTTACCAGGTAATTTATGAACAAGTTAAATGCAATAAAGATAATCAGGTAAGAAAATATTATAAACAAATTCTTTGAACAAAATAACATACAGTAAAATGCAAAACTTATAAAATGGTGTTTTTTTTCAAAGACTGCTCATTTTGTAGGGAAGAACCTATTAGCCAGGGGTGTTTGGTGAAGAACAGAAGTAATCTTATTCAATTAATGGTAAATATAAAACACAATAACACTAGATTTTTTTATTTTGTATGATGATAAATGTATTTCATTAATTAGGTTCCACTCCTTTATAGAAAAGTATCGTATCTCAGCATATGTAGACTGGTAATATAAAGCTGTCTCCCAGATAGGATCTATGCTGTCTATTCAGCTGAAGGTAAAATGCGCTCCCGCGCCTGAAGTCACATGCCTTTTCTCAGCCAGGAGTTGTTTTAACCTTTTGCCATTCTTCTTATTCCATTCATTCTCTTTCTTTTTCTGTTTCTCTCTCTGCACATCCCAGACTGACTCCTCATCTTTATGTAGAAGTAAATATCTTTTGTCCTTCTTGGGGACTTAGCAACCAAACACAGAGATCACATATCTCTAGCAGTGCCTTTATTTCTGTACTTTCATATGAATAAAAGGATGCAAAGTCAATCTAAATGTTCAGATACATATATATGCATGTATTGCAAAGGGTTTAACCAATCCTCTGAGTTGCCCCCATCTCAGGTCTGTTATTGAAGTTCCACCATCATCCTAGTGGGGGTAGTGTCACTGCTGGGAACAGAGCATGGAGCACTGGAGAGGTTGGGGACTGCACTGTGGATCATGAAATTGGCCACCGGTGAGGAAATCCTGATGTAGGGAAGAGATGTCTGTGAATTACAATTGAGCATCTTACTTTGAGCCCCTATGCATGACCCTTGAACAATAGAGAAAAGCCTTCTAGCAGCACAAATTTTGAAATAAGAAATAAGTGTGTGGTTTCACCATCAGCATTCAGGCCCTCACCATGTTAGCAGCACTGGCAAAAACTCATATTAATGATGATTTTCACCCAGCATAAGATGGTCAGAGATATCAACACTAGTTAGCAGATCCCCAAAACTTGAATGTTCACCTACCGAATACAACCTCCAGAATAGCTGTATTGATTTTGTGGCAACACAGTATATTTCACTTAAGAGAACACCAATACTAGCAGATTTACAGCCTATTAGAGGAGCACATATAAAACATTATTTTGTTGTAATAAGGGCAGCAACAAAATAGATCTAGTCTAGCACTGTATCAACACTGGCAGTGCTACTCCAATTCATTTTTGTTCACACTACCTGTCACCTGCGAAATGCCAGATAGGAGAAGAAAAGATCTGAGAAAAAACTGTGACAGGTGTGATTAAACCATCTTTGACTATGTTGGCAGTTCCAGCTGTCCTAGGCAAGAAAATGGTTGACAGCTGGCACTTCTGTGTCAAATGCAGGTAACGGAATGCTGAATGCTGTCTCAGAATGATGAAGGCTAATGAAGTAGATATGCCAGCTTCTCAGATCCAGAAGACTCACACCATTCTGCTACACCCTCAAAGGAATGATCTTTGGAGAAATTTAACAGGACTCTGGTCACCTAGTTCGCCATCTTAATGTCTGCGCATGAGAAGGACTAGGGCCAGCATCTCCTGCTGTTCTGTAGGCTTATCATTCTGCTGTGCAGGAGGTCACCAGCTTCAAACCTGCTACGCTGAAGCTTGGGAGGGAGCTGAGTATTTGTATAACCCTGGCTTTCAGGACACCCGCTGAGCATGACATCAGCACAACTCCAGGACACCAGTTCATGCAGTAGATTTTTGAGGTCCTCCACACTACCTCAGGGCTGTCTGATGAATGGTAGCAGCCAGCAGAAGATGGCATGCAACAGCTACTACCAAGAAAGCCCACTATATCCTGGTGATCTAGTGTGAGTGTACAACCCTCAGTGGAAAAGGGGACTGGTCTGTTCACCATCCTAACTCAGTTGTCCGAGATAGTGTATTGGGTAAAGGCAGGATGCAGGGAAGTGATGGTTTAACTCATGCAACTGGCCACATATTACCACTAGGTAGAAAAGATTTTGCCACCCAGCAATATAGTGTGCAACACCTCTGCTTCAGTCCATTACCTTCACCAACTACAGCTGTGTCGTGTTAAACTGGTCATATAACTGCAGCAGGAGAGAAGACCACTCCTCCATTTCAAAGACTTTGTTCACTGCTCTGAGGAGTTGGGAGTTGGGAGTGGTTGCTGGGAAAGCTGCCCAATTGGAGCTGTGGAGCAAAAGTAATTCAAACAGCAGAGGGCAGAGGCAGGAGATAAAAACAGCAGTATTGCCAAGACCGGAATATTGGTCTAAACAAGCTGACTAATATTCAGATGACCATCTACACAGCCAGCGACAGGGGAGACTATAAAAAGGCCAACCTACAACAGAAGTTTTGTCAGTATCTAAGTGTGGCAAAGTAATCAGTGCTTCTAAAGATATCAAGCTAATTAAAAGAGTGACAAAATGAGCCTAAGTTCACTGGGTCAGCGCTGGTTATCAGTGCAAAGTAGTACAATACTGTTACATCCCAAAGGCAGCAGAAATTGTTGTTATATACTGTAGATGAGCCAGACCCATTGGAACTACACAGTCATCATGCACTTTACCAGGCCAACACTGGACACTTAATATGTAACGTAAATCTTTTAATAATTGATAGGGATGATGCTCATAAATGAATAAACTATTCATGAGTGCACTTTAATTGTATTTGGCACTTATCATGTGTGCAACTTTTAAAGCTTTTATAGTATTTTTTACCAAATTAACAAGCCCCCTTTTGATGGCAGAGTGATAAACTATTAATTCTACTACTGCATTGTGTCGTATATCTGCTATTAGATGACATATATGTTGTCATATGCCAAAATAGGAAATAAAAATCAAATATAGTATATATAGATTTTCCTTGAGCCTGCCTGAAGATAATGTTCCATGCAAGGTTGCACAGGTCCGGTGTCTAAGTGCTAACTGGAATAAGTGTCAGACACAAAGCTGGGAACGTTTTTTATCATAAAGTCATGCCTAAAAATATTTTTTACTTTAAAACCAAAAGTAGAATCAAACTTCAGGGTCAAAACCAAGTATACTCCAAAGCTGGAGAAACATAATAAAAACCAAAAATTGGAATTTTAACAAGAAAAGCAAAATGCTTCCTCAATTACTGAACAAGGTTGAAAATGTTCATACAGACAAGCTTCCTGGGCAGCAACCACTGACCACCCCAGAAAAAACAAAATGCAAGCAGACTATAGGCAGAACAAAGGAAGGCAGATGGCAGAGATTTGTATTACTGACTTCCAACTTCAGAATCCTGTCTGGGTTTGAATCCTGTTGTGTGTTAAGTTAAAGGAATACATCACTAAAAATGATATTTTTTATAATGTTACTTAGCCCATGTAGTTTGTAGTGATGGCTGAGAAAAATTTTAATCTGTGTTTTAATGCAGAACAGAACTAACAAAGTTTATGCTTTAATAGAAGCATGTGGTGACCAATGCTGAACATTTGAAAACAATATGAAAACATGCACAAAAAAATTTAATGTCCCTCGTGCCACATAATCCAAGTCAAGCCATCCAATCCTGTACTCAAAATGTGCAAAATGCATACATTTATTGCTAAAATATTAAATCAGTTCCTCCAGTTAAATAAAAGTAGTCCTCAGCTTGGAAGCCCTTTCAAGACTCACCTTTTCCTTGATACATTTGCAAAAAGTTCTGTCTTCATGCATGTATTGGTCACGTTTTGATTATAAGACTTGAGGACCTGATGTGGATAATGCGACACGAGTAACGTGTGGTTTTTCTTATTTTTCCATGGACATTATGATGCTATTTGTTTTTAACCAGCATTAATTACCACCACATGGGTGCATTAAAGCATAAACTTGTTAGCTCCATTCTGCATGAAAACATGAGATGAAAATTTTTCTTGGCCATCGCTACAAACCACATGGGATAAGTAACATTTAAAACTGTGAGTATTCCTTTAACTGGTTACATTAAATTTGTCAGATATGAGTGAGTATAGCTGTGTGTACAAGTGTGACAAGTGATGTAGTGGTATGAATTCTGGACCTGGCTTGCTCCTGATATTGCTTAATTGGGTAAAGTGAATCCAGAAAATGAAAAGACAGATCATTGTTTGAAATAAATTAGTTCTATCAGAAGCAACTCTTTGGTTTAATGTATAGAATATCTTTATTGCCTTTGTAATGTTCTCATTAATGCAGTTGCAGATTTTTTTCAGATTTTTATACTTACGGGTGTGAGTATTTAATAAATAGGTTTTGATTGTAAATGTTTTACCAATTACCAATAAACTTACTTTTGCTCTATATTATATTAAGCTTGCATTTCTGACAAAGCTACTATCTTCAGCACTGTGCCCTTTGCAGTTTAATCAGGAAAGCTTGACCATTTGCATTTTAAGAAATCATACCACTTGTAACCCAATAAATCTGCTTTGACAACCACCCATATTAACCCAGTTATTCATCTATAACTTTCTGGATACTCATTAAAGAGTAGCAATTTATTTTTCTTTCTTTCAGCTCTTGTTATGAGAGACAGTGCATCAACTGTTTGTTTTTCTCTCAGAAAATATGCATGGGATCTTTTTTTTTTTTGTTTTTGTAAAAACCTACCCTGCCAAAAAGCTGTCTAGCCATCTATTTTCAAAACCTTACAATCTGCTTCAGGGTTGTGGAGACAGAGTTACAGCTGTATATTTCTTCACTTTAAATTGATTTTTCTATGGTATATAACAGATTTGTATGCCTCATTAGTGAAGTCTCATTATTAGAGAACTTTTAATAGCTCCTTTTGTTATGGTTTCTTCTATTTCTGTCAAATCCAAAAGTGGTGCATATTAGTTTAAATTGTAACAAATAAATTGAGTGAGTTTTGGTGTGTGAGTGAACGGGCTCCCTGCAGGTTTTGTGCCTCTGTCATGCCAAATGCTGCAAGAGAGGCTCCAGCAGCCACGATTCTTCAATGAAGTAAGCATTTACAAAGAATGGATGAACAGGTAATATCAGTTTATTCACAAACTTAAGGTAGAAACAAATTCAACTAATATTTTTTAGTCTATTCTAACCTGTTCTAAAGAGGGTTGCATACAGAACTTTGCATCTTTGAACACAAGCTCTGTATAGCTTATGAAATCTTGTCTATGTTTTGGATAAATAGTTGCTGGGCCTTAGTCCTTTATACACAGTTAGGAGCCACAAGGCAACTGTGTCAATTTTTCCCATGACCAAGAAGCAAGCTTCAGCCTTAGACTGAATCATAAAGCACCTTTACTGATAGCCGTCACCACAAGCAGAGCAGAAGTGTAGCAGTACACCTCTATAAAAGCAATGAGATCATTTCTCATCAGAAAAGTGAATATGTAGATTAAATATGTTCAAACGAAAACCCAGTCAACAGGCTTTCTAATGACATGAGAATTACAATTGACATGAAATTTATTAAATACCAGTAACGGTGCACTGCACGATAACGTGCAGTGAATACACTTGATTTATAGTTTTCATACTCTTTCTCTTGACGTTTAGCATTTGTTTGTTCAGAGGTTGATGCCCTTGGTGCTTCCAGAGCAGCTCTTCTTTTCTCCACCCTAGCGACCCGCCTCTATTGTTCTTTCATCTGCATCTTTTCGTGTTAAAACTGATTATGTCAGTGTTGGTGTTGCAATTAGTTAGTACATTTTCCATAATTTTTCAGTTAAGCTGGCACTTAAGTCTTCAATCTGCCTCAAGAATGATTTAAGATATGAAGAGTGACAGCGAAAGTGGTAGGAATGAAAACGGCGCCCGTAAACATGCACAGCATGGCCGCCCTGCAGGCCGCTGCTGAGAGTTGATTCAACAATAAAATAAAATAAAAATAAAAGGAGGAATAACCTTGGAGGTCAATCCTCACCCCGTAAGCAGATAGTAGACATTACATAGTATATGTGTACCAAATTTCAGGTCAATAGTTCAAACGGTTTGCGAGCTATAGGTGATTTAAAATCCTGGACAGACAAACGGACAGCCATGGTAGCGTATTATATAAGAAGATATAAAAATTTACTGAACTACATGACAGAAGCAGCAGCTCAATTTAAAACAGTTCTCATGACACTTGTAACAAAGTAGCAAAATGTTCTTAAACAAAATAAACAAGACATATTTATATTGGAACTGGATTGGATTGGAATTGGAATAACAGATAAAATCCTTGAATGAGTGCGGATAAGCAGCCAAGGTCTTCAGGGTCTGCAGGCAAATATGGGATGCTTGACATTTCTAACTGCAGCTGCTAGTGAGTTGAAGTCTGAGCCATAAAGATTAGAATAAAGAAAAGTTAATTTTAATGTCTCATAAAATCTACCACCACCACACCATTGACATGAAAGTGACTCTGAGGCAAGTTATGAAAACAGAGATGACTCTTAATTAGGAGGCATGAATAAAAGGTATTTGGCTGTATAAATAAGAATCTGCTTTAAAATTGGTGATGGGAGAAAGACGTTCAGTTGATGTGGAGTTTGAACATTCTCATTTTTGTGTGGGTTCTTCTACACGCTGTTCTGTTTTCTTCAATGTCCTAAAGACATGCAGATTAGTTTTATTTGTGTCTATACTTTTTCTTATTTTTGTGAGTGTAAATGTGTCCTGTGATAGGCTGGTGTCCCTTACAGGGTTACTTCCTGCTTTATACTTCAATGACAGGCTCTGACCCCGTAATTGTACAATCCCTTTTCAGTAAATTGATGAATGGTGTGAGTAGGTAAGGGTGGTTGTTTTGCATGATTTCACCTCTTTGTTAGTGTTTCCCAAATGTAATAAAAGCTTTTGCATGTTTTATCAACACATTTTTTTCAGGATTGGTAGTGGAAGGGGATTACGTTACAGTATAACAGATACAGTAACTGTAAAACTCTAAAGAAGCATCAGCCAGATATTACAAAGATGAGCTCACAGGTGGCAGACTGCAAGTAATTTACAACATAGATGCATTTTTATTGTTTTTAACTAAATATGCATTCACACTTCTGCACCCTGTCTTATCTGTAATCAATCACTATATCACCCAAATACACCACAAAAGAGTTTTCTTCTGTCCTCTGATCATGTATCCAGCTGGCTTCTGTTCCTTTGATGAATGTCGGCAACTATATTTCCAGACTGCTAAATAATTTGTGTATAAGATCATTAATAAAGCCCTGTCTGGCGTGAATCCCTTCTTGATTAACATCCAGGTTTTAGTTCCTAGACATTACTGTGCATTCCAGTAAAATTCTTTGTTGGCTTTGCAGCAGGGATAGGAAACAGAGTTAAAGTATGGCTAAAGGCCACTTCATCACGCTACTACTTATTTTACTGTTACCTGCATCAATTTACAATTTCCTGAGCAGAGAAATGGAACGCTTCGTTTCAGTTAACTTGGCATTCACTCTCAAAGATTTTCTTTTTTCTACATTAAAGAGAAAAAATTGTATTCACAAAACTCCATCTCTGATTTTCTTTCATTGCTGTGTGAGAAACAGTTGTTTATCTATTTTTCCTCACAGTCTCTGTGTGAAGGGCCTGGCACTAGCATGATCAAAGTGAGAATAAATTCACTATGACTCAGGCTGCTCCACAAATTAATGTGTAATCAAGCTCTTTTAAAAATGTTAGCAGCTTGTGCGTCTGTGCAATCTTCTTCAGTTGGCTAATATCATTTAATAGTCACAAAGAAATTGGTATTGTAGTAGTTGCTAATGCCTGTCAGTTTCAGAGCCCTGGGTTCAGATGCCAAACCGGTGATTAACACATTGTTCACTTGCTGTGGTTTTTCTCTGGGTATTCTGGTTTTCTTCTCACATCACAAAGACTTGTGTGTTAGGTCAAGGACTGTCAAGAACTTAGTTCATGATTTATACTCAGTGCCAATGGGGCTCTCACATCACTAAAGTAGAATAAACAGAAGGGATGAAGAAAGGGTAAATAATGGCTGTAATATTCACAAAATTCCCTGTGAATGCAAAAGGGTGTGAGGACTATGTCTGATATAGGTACATATGTGGTAACTCCTTTTGATTAACTGTTTAATTTTTAATGAGCAGTGTATACGGGTAATTAATGCTGAGCTAACAATGTAGCCTTCATTTTTCTTCCTAAAATACAAGATTGTTTTTAAGTACAATTATAAACATTTTCAAGTTAAGCTTTATAATATTCTCATTGAATTAGGGGACACTTCCTATTTTTGGATACTATTATATTGTGTCATGTCCATTTGCTTGTGCATTCAAAAATATTAGTGGACACACATATAAATAGGACCACTTCCCATAAAAAAAGAAAGAAGTCATTAAATCGGCTGCATTTAATGTTGATGATATGGGCATTTTTTTAGTTATTTTTTTTGACAGCTGTTGTGCAAAACAAATGTTTCTCTGCTCATTTGACATCAATGAGTGGGTGTATAAAATAGGAAATAACCTTCTTGAATGATACCATCTGAAATACTTTTTTTTTAACTTGAATATGAAACTACTGTATTAGTTTACACTTGCTAATTTATTACATTCAGCATCTGTGTTTTACATATGAAGTGAAAGATTTTAAAATGTGCAGCAATCATTGATGTGATAGTTTTTAATAGAAAGATTAAAAATAGCCACCTGAAATGTGTTTTTTTTTTTCTATTACTACAGTACATTGTTTGCCTGAAATATTGTTTAGCAATAGCGTTTCTGGAGTTTGATCACTCAAGGACAGGTTAATATCATGGCTGTTGTCTTACATAACAAGAAATATGTTGGCATTAGTGGAAAAATTAAAAAAAGGCTTTAAAGTTTGTATTTATGCCATACTCGTATTTTTACAGATAAAAGTTTTGTTGTTTTTTGTTTTCTTTAGATCCAAATAATTATTATCACAGAAGAAATGAAATCACTACCACAGACAATCTGGACTTCAAGCACCACAGTTACAAAGAAATGCGGCAGGTATGCTGTCTGTTCTAGTAGATAGAGTTGAATAATGTAATAAATACAAATGGATAGTCACTTGGAAACGTACAAGGCATGTTAAGGAATTTGTATATTGGAATATGTGAGTAAAACTGGAAATAAGAATATATCCAGTCTGGTTGTGTTCACGCACACATACCCACTCATATACATGTACCGTATATTAGACAAATTAAACAAAGATGATAAAGATGAAAGAGTGTTGGTGGCCCGAGTTGGAAAACCCATTTATTTGATGTGAGTTTTCAGATTGGAGTAGTGTGTACAATGCAAAATAGCAGTAAGTAAAAAGTTGAATAGCTCAAATTCAGTCAGCACAGTCTGTGGAAAATTCTGGATAACCATATCTAGTGCTTAAGTCTGGTAGATTGTCAAAGATTCAGATTCTGGGTTGATGGGCAGAAAACATGATGTGGTGGACAATGTCCTGGAAATGAATTCGGCTTTAATAAATTCTGGTCCAGATATCAGAAATGAAAGGATTTTCAGAAGTAATTGTTTTGGATATACACAACAAGTTATAATCAATGCCTGCTGGCTTATCACTGTACAAGAAAATTGTCCTAAGGTTGTCCAGACTCTTTAAAGGTGGGGTGGGTATTAGCAGTGTGGGCAACTGGGGGCTCTAGAAGGACGAAATCAAACATTTTCAAGACAATTCATGACCTCAGAAGTGATCTCCAGACCTGTCCTGAAAGTAGTATCTGGCCAAGCTTTTAGGGTCCTTTCCATCATGGTACCCACTAGACGCTGTAGTTGGGAGTTGAATAGCTGGCAAAGGCTCATCTCCCAGGAAGATGAGTGAACATTGTGGTTGCAGGAAAAGAAAGCAAAAGTATACAAAAAAATTTTCATTGTGGTAGTTAAAGTGGAACATGGACCAGCCACCCTACATGGAAAGGTAGGGTTCATACATACAGTAGTTCAGGTGGACCATAAAAGGCACATGTCTTTAATTTTTTGTTGTGTTATTTTTATATGCCTTCTGTATTACCTACACCATACACTAATTTCTGCTAATACAACTGTTTTCTATTTTAACTCGGCTTTCTTGTTGTTTCTGTGTTTGGGAAGAGTGGACACCGGCATATGTGGATGATTCTGATTTGGGATTTAACTCTTATATCTAAACATAAGCCTCATTATAAATCATGAAAGTACTCTCAGTTTATGCACTCTAAACTACATGCTTTATGACTTAACTGCACTTAAGTTGAGAAACACAACAGCTCAACATGAAGGAGTCTCTATTCAAAGTTAGCTGTAATATGGTCTGGGAATGTGTCTTAGTAGTAGGTCAGATAAAATGTGTATGATTCTAATAAGAACACATATTTCTTTAGAATCTGTTTTTTTTTATTTTAATGCTTGTTTGTACTGTGTCACACATATATTAAGTTCACTGTAAAATTCAGCTTCATGACAGTTATTAAATTATAGACTACAGGAGAAAAAATGGAAAACCAGTATATTCAGTTTCACAGTTTGAATAGTAAAAAGAATCTATACATTGTGGAACGTGGCCCGGGCACAGACAGAAGGACAACGGTTTATCACCCAACACACACGTTTATTCTGTACAATATTTACAACAGTTTATAAGTCCATGCACAAATCCAGTGCCTCCAGCACCAATCCCCCAAAGTCCAGGCCTCTTTTCCCAGTGCCTTCCTTCTGGCCGCCTCCACTCCTCTCTCTCTCTCGTCTCTCGTCCACTTCCACCCAACTCTTGACTTCGAATGAAGGGAGGTGGCCCCTTTTATAGCAGCCCGGATGGGCTCGAGCTGCTCTCCAACACTCCACTGTGGACACTCCCCTGTGTGGCGGAAGTGCCAGCTATGCATCTGGAAGCCCTCCGGGTGTCCCCAGTCTTCTTCCCCCCAGCACTTCCTGGTGTGGCGAAAGTGCTGAGGTCCAGGGTTCTTCAGGCACCAGGGCGCCCCCAGGCGGTGGCCACAGGCCCCTACAGGGTTGAGCTTCCAAGCTCTGCACCCGTGGTCCCCAGTTCAACCAGGGTTGTTGCCCCCTCGTGATCTGGAGGACGCGCAAGCCCTCCTCCGGTCCTCCTGGGCGTCCTGGCTGGGTACCACCCCCAGCCGCGTGCCACAACATTTAAACATTCATCCTTTGCCTATGTGGGTTCTCTTTTCTTCCGAAAGATTGATTTGTAAATTGAACCAATATGAATTAGTATATGTATATCTCACGATAGACTTACATGATGTACCTCTAATAGATATTCATTACATAGTTAGCTCCTGCCTTGTACTCAGATCTTTTATGGAGGTCTCTGGCCTATCATCACCTTCTATTGAAATATTCTGGTTTGAGAAAGGAACAAATGAAAGAATGTTGTTCATTTAACCATGGAAACAGTTTTGATTTATTTATTTCAGTTTGTTCATCTATTACAGCGTTTTTCAACATGCTTTCTAATTACTATTACATTGTTACATTAATAATTTATGCTAATTCAGTCATATGGACAATAGTTTAAAAGTTTATAAGGCTGCGTTATTTAATTGTGCTTAGAAGATTATGTCCTGGCTGTTGGAGTATGCTCACAAAATGTATACCCACTGCTTTGTGCATAAAGAGAAGGTCCAAAGAGAATATAAAGTTTAAGGCATGGCTCTTTTATTTTAGTTGTACCTATTCACTTGGCCCAGGACATTATGCAGAGGCTTGCTTGTAACTTACAAAAGAGGCAAACATCATCAAGTAACATTAGGCTAGGGCCTGTTTGTTCAGCAAGTGTAGGTTGACAGGTAACAAAAGTTGATTGCCACAAGTGAAAGGATGTAATAACTTATACATTTACAATCATAGATTAACATTTGATAGAGGAATTTTAATTTATGTAACAACAAATTGACCAACAATATGAAAGATCACAGAAAAAGTATTTTTTTTCTCCCAGTCAACTAGACAGATATTCGCAGAACAGATGGGTTTTCAATTGGTTATTAAATATATTGAGGGAGTCAGCAGTTTGGATTGAGACTTGATATCACGCAGAGGCGGCTTCACCAACCGCTGTTCACTGGCAGACCTGAGTGGGCAAGAAGGAGCATAGCACCTCACCAGTGTCTCCATATACTCATATGCTGACACATGGATTGCTTTGTAGGCAAGAATCAGGGATTTGAAGTTAATGTGTGCTGCTACAGGGAACCAAAGTAGTGATCTAAAGAAAGGAGTGATATGTGCCTGTCTCAGATGGTTAAAAACAAGATGGGCCGCTGCATATCCCAGCCAACACAGGGCACAGTCATTCAATACATAAGACACAATGTTCCTCTGGATATCAAGATTGAGCCTGATATGGCCTTGCAATATGTGACACAGAGAATGGGAAAGGCAGGCGGCATCTCCGGGCATGGAAACCACTCGGTAAGTGACAGTTCTTTGATCGATGGCGATCACCTCGATAGACATCTCACCACCCAAATCGCTACTCGTGAATCTAAGATGTTTAACAGGCATTCCCGGCATTAAATTTGCCTGCGAATATTTAGCGGCAGCATCTCTATGAACTCGTGGATTTGCCTGCGAGTATTTAGCGACAGCGTGCCTATTAACTTGTGGATTTTTCTGCAAGTATTTGGCGGCAGCGTCACAAAGTTGTTTCCTTCTAGCTGCATCAGAAAATGTACCACAACGTCTGACACGCCTCCTTTTTACTTTTTTCTCACAGCTTGGATTGCTGCTGACGGACGGCCTTATATGGGCAGGCAGTCAATTACTTGGGAGACGTGGGGATGGGGGATGCAATATAGGCACCACGCCTGCAACTACGTGGCCGGCGTGGTGATGGGGGATGCAACTCCGCCTCACACGGCGACCGAGCTGCAGGCTATAGATCTATATATGTACGTAAGTAGAATTCAGTTATGACCGTTACTTGTAGAATTTCAAAATGAACTTTTGTAAGTAACCTGTAAGGAATGAGCCTGCCAAATTTCAGCCTTCTACCTTCACGGAAAGTTAGAGAATTAGTGATGAGTAAGTCAGTCAGTCAGTGAGGGCTTTGTCTTTCATTAGTATAGACGTATATGTATATATATATATATATATATATATATATATATATATATATATATATATATATATATATATATATATATATATATATATATATATACCCATAAAAATCTGTGCATGCTCCCCTTCAATGCTGAAAACAAGAAATCGACAGCAGAAACACGAAACGCTGTATACAGCATTCCATGCAGTTCGTGCTCAGTGGTATACATTGGACAAACTTCAAAAAGAATCGCAACACGTATACAGGAACACCGCAACGCCGTCAGAAGAAAGGACCCACTATCATTGATCTATATGCACACTAAATCAACAGGACATACATTTAACTGGGACAATGTACAAGTAAAATTCAAGGCCAAATGGCCAAATCCTGGTTATCAAATGAAAATGCCATCAACAGACACTTGGACATAAATCCAGCTTATGCAAACTTAAGAATAACATATTCATAATATACAAGATTTTACACCCAATACCAACCCGATCACACTGACTTAGAGAACGTAATTTTTTGCTCTATATTGCTTTTGATTCTTGTAAGTCTAAGCATTATCCTCTGATGAAGACCCCTGGCAGGGGTTGAAAAGTCAGGAATAAAAAACTACTTTTGATAAGTGATTCATTTTCTCCCTTTGTGGACCTTCAGCTGCAAATATATATACATAAACAACATATTACTCCAAAATCAAAGAATTAAAGAAATCAAAGGAAAAATAAAAACACAAAGCAAAAAGCAAAACAATTTTAATACATGTTTATGGGTATTCATACACTGATTACTTTTGGATACTTTATCTTAATACAGTATATCTTAATACATTATTTGACACTTGTCAAAAAAGCTCAATAGTATATGTTTTATTTTTCCTTGTTAGAATAAAAAGTTTTACCTGTCCCAATCAGTGTTGGTCTAGTTTTACAGAGCTGCCATTGAAAACATACTGACTAACTCCATAACGGTCTGCATTGGCAATACGTCTGCTAATTCAAAAAATAAATTGCAGCATGCTGTTCAGACAGTAGAAAAGATTGTAGGTCTGCGAGTGGACTCTGTTCAGGACCTATACATTTTACATTTAAGTGCAGGAAGTGAGCAGGCAATATAATTAAAGACCACACTCACCTAGCTCACCGCACTATACATAAATATTTTTTTTCTAGTGCAGTTACTCTGGTCAATATGAAGTTTTGATTCACTACTGTATTCTCAACTCTCCAAGTACTCTTATTGAACTTAGGTTTATTGGTGAAGACCAATTTTGTATGTAGTATGATTGTAATACTATAAATTGTGTTTTTGTGTACAGTATATAGTGTTAATTACTATTGTTGTATAATATGTTATGATTATGTAATATGTTCATTATTATGCTGTCAATACTGCATTTTACTATTATTATACAATATTTATGACTGTAATAACAGGACAAATTCCTAGCAACTGCATTGCCAGACAGTAAAGTTCAGTTCAATTCAATTCAAATCTACTGGGGCTCTGTAATACAATGAAATGAAGGTTCAAGTCAACATACCATTAAATATGGTTTATTCTTGCGTAGAGTGCTCTTTTCAGAAGATGGCCTTAGAGTACTGATTTACAAATTTAAAACAGCAAAAGGAAAATACAGGGGCATTTACTTTCATGTAATGAAATGTCTATTTAAATATTCAGTAAGCATTTGTGTTAAGTAAGTACAGTAAGTATTTTGACTTTTTCCAAATATATTTTATAAATATTAGCAAATGCAAATTTAGTAAATGACAACATGTTTGTGCAGTGTTCACAGCAAATCACTCACAGTACCATATACATGGGTTCAGATCTCATTCTGGTCATTTTATTTCTACAGCAAATATAAGTGAAGCACAGCCAACATAACATATGATGGGAAGGCAAAGATGGATAGGAAAACACAAATTCAAGCTGGAGAAGATATTTTTAGAAATCTATGGGGTGAATCTGTGGAACTTTTTGTAGAAATAAAATATCCATCAGCCAGTCCCATTAAGGCCTATTAAGGATACACTTATTGGCATTTTTTGGTGTAATTTCTATAGATTTTTACCATGCTTCCTTTTTGTTTCCCTTCATTTTCTATTTAAAATTTTGCATTCCTAGCATAGTAGGATGATTACATTTGCTGGATCTTTGTCTAATGAGGAAGATATTGTATTATCCGCATAAAGCAAATTTGGAGGTTGAAACATCATAAAGATATTCTGGGCTATTATTTTTAAAGAAGTGGATCTGCGTTCTTCAATCAGTAATAAATGATTAAATAAAGGGGGGCACGGTGGCGCAGTGGGGAGCGCTGCTGCCTTGCAGTTAGGAGACCCAGGTTCACTTCCCGGGTCCTCCCTGCATGGAGTTTGCATGTTCTCCCCATGTCTGCATGGGTTTCCTCCCACAGTCCAAAGACATGCAGGTTAGGTGGATTGGCGATCCTAAATTGTCCCTAGTGTGTGCTTGGTGTATGGGTGTGCGTGCCCTGCGGCAGGCTGGCGCCCTGCCTGGGGTTTGTTTACTGCCTTGCGCCCCTGTGTTGGCTGGGATTGGCTCCAGAAGACCCCCGTGACCCTGTAATTAGGATATAGCAGGTTGGATAATAGATGGATGATTAAATAAATATATAAGGTTCATTTTTGCTGATTTGTTATGTACTTTAGGCACCCAAACCTCTAAACTAAGTAGGAGCTCTGTTCCGCAGAACTGTATTTTGGCAAGATCTTATACAGTAATGTGATTTTTGTAGCTGTTTTGTTTCTTGTTAGCCAGCTATCTAGTGGTTATGACATTAGCACAGCCCATAATTTGAAGTTCTAGGCTTTCCCTTAAATTTGTATTTTATGGATTTGAAGAAAGTACTAGTTACTGTACTAAACATACTTAACCTTAACCACTGAAAATGAATACAGAAATTTAGTTAGGAAAAAAGAAATAATTTGCATCTATTTTCTGCTAGATACTTCTATGCTAAAGGCAATGTGTCTTCAGTCTATATTTAACACAAAGACCAGTGAGGCCCCCTTTTAACTAGAACAGTGGTTGTCTACCTTTTTGGCCTTAAGGCCCAGTCTTATCCATTTTTGTTAAGTGATGATACTTTATTAGCAGTGATATTAATGTAAACTAGCCAGAATTCCCTCCAAATAGCATACATTAAAAAATAACAGTAAATACATTTTTGGCCTTTAACTACAGTATGCGTAATAGATGAAATACACAGTACTAATCCAAAATTAACAAAACACATTGATGTGTAATACTGAATCAATTTTTTTTGTCCATTTTATGTTTTTAACTGGTACCTGAGGCTTGCCTAATTTTTACAAGTTTTTGAAATCAGGGGTAAGTGAAGAGAGTACAGAGAAGAATATGTTTTAGGTTGAAGTTGGCTGGCTTATGTAGGATTTTGGTGCACAAATCTATTACATAAACCAAATAAGCTGTTCTGCAGTTGCGTGTGCTTTTTTATATTTTTTCAGTTCCATGTGTAATGAGAGAATGCACAAAGTACACAGTACAGTGTTTTTTGTGAAGCCTCATATTTAAAAAAATCAAGCAATTTACTTTTGTAAGTAGTGTTTGTTTCCAAATGTCTTTATAGTTTGTACGTCTTCATACTATTATGTGGTAGCACAGGGGTGTCCAACTCCGGACCTGGTGGGCCGCAGTGGCCACAGGTTTTCATTCTAACCCTTTTCCTAATCAGCCAGCAGTTTTCACTGCTAATTGACTCCTTTTCCCTTCATTTTAAGAGACCTGTTTTTTTAAGGATTCAGTCCTCTAAATTGAATGGCAGTCAAACAGAAATGAGATGTGAAACGAGCCAATAGATGACCAGCTAAATTAGAACATCAAACTCCAGCCAATTTCATTCCATCCAGTCTCTTAATGATAAACCAATTCTTGCTGTTAATTAAAGCCGTTACTGAATATCATGACTTATTGCTGTTCTCGCTCTACCACAGCAGACTGTTGATTTTCTGTTTTTTCTAAGACCACTGTCAAGATATTTTGGTGACATGAGCAGACCAACATGAAAGACTTTCACCTTTCTTTATTTTCAAGTTAGCTGGTCATGTGGTGGCTTGTTTTGTGTCTCATGATTGTTTGGCTGCTCATTAAGGAAAAATAAACACCTGAGGGGTCTGAGTCACGTCAATTAAATCAAAGGCAAAACAAGTTAATCAGCAGCAAAACAGCTTACTAATTAAGAAGATGGTTAGAATGAAAACCAGCAGCCACTGCGGACCACCAGGACCAGGGTTGGACACCCCTGTGGTAGCACCACACCGCAGATAATGCACAACAGCCATTGCTCACTACAGTTCATAGTAAAAGTAAATCAATACTTCAGAAAATCTGATTTGTACGTTATTTTAACATTCCTGTTTGGTTTGGGATTTTGGAATGAATCTTGTGAGACAGAAATTAGAAGAGGTTGGAGTAGGTGATGCTACAGGGCAATCCAGGAACTTCTTGATGTGTGTGAAGTGTATGATAGGGTTTTCATCTGCTCATAACAGGACTTATGTGAGTTGTTTTAATTCCTCAATATGCAGGAACAAAATCTCTGTTTGATTGGGTGCAGACCTGAAATCTGTAGTCAGCAGTCCCTTAAAATATTAATATTAAAATGAAAGCTGATTAAATTTTTTTTTTTTTTTCTTTTGTTGACAACTTATCTTGGGCTTCCACGGTCCCACAGTTTGAGAAACACTGCTCTAGAAGATAAATCACTGTTCTGGTAGAGAATATTAGAAATTGTTTGAATTAAGACCAAGAAATAAAATGTACGACAGAAAAACACCAGGGACATCAGATCAATCCGTTTGCAAGCCAAAACAAAACTGTAAATCCATCCATTATCCAACCCGCTATATCCTAACTACAGGGTCACGGGGGTCTGCTGGAGTCAATCCCAGCCAACACAGAGTGCAAGGCAGGAAAAAAACCCCGGGCAGGGAGCCAGCCCACTGCAGGGCACGCTCACACACACACCCACACATCAAGCACACACTAGGGACAATTTAGGATCGCCAGTGCACATAACCTGCATGTCTTTGGACTGTGGGAGGAAACCGGACCACCCAGAGGAAACCAACGGAGACACGGGGAGAACATGCAAAATACCACGCAGGGAGGACCGGGGAAGCAAACCCAGGTCTCCTAACTGTGAGGCAGCAGCGCTACACACTGCGCCACCGTGCCAACCAAAACTGTAAATCACTGTCAAAATAGCAGCCAAAAATAACAACATTTGAAAGATTCCAGCTGAAAAAATCCATCTAACTTGGGTAAGAAGGAACTGACCTTGTGCTGCTGATTCCACAGGCAGCCACCTCCAACATGATTATTACGATGGTGCTGGAAAGTCTGTACCACAATGGCAGCACCCACAAAAAACAAAACGGTGCCTGAAAATGATGTGATAGAATTCTAAAAAATTAAAAATAAAAGTGAAACAGAAAAGTAACATCAGAATCGAATTGGAATCCTAAATACCATAACACTTTAATTAATCATTTAGATAACAACTCCAAAACAGCAGTTAAAAATTAACAAAATGAGCACAATAAGAATATTCGCTCCTGTGGCTAAAGTCTGCAGTTCTTAAAGTATTTTGTGAAATGCTCTAGAGTGTAGGCATCAAGTCTAATCACATATATGTTTTGTTATGTGATGTGGTCTGAAATATTATTGCCTTATACCAGGGTGAGCCAAAATGAAGTATCACATTTCTCAAGGTTATTGTGCAAGGTAGAGGCAGCCGAGTGGGTTGGGCTGGGGGTCCTTTGATAGGCCATTCCAGTTTTCAGTTGGAAACATGCTTTCTTCAAAAACAACAAATCCATCATCACTACACAATGCACCTTCCAAATGCATTTCAGCATTAATCTTAATGGTGACATCCCAAATTGGAAAACAATTCTTTAGTGGGTCGCTAAATTTAGAAAGACGGATACAACATTCAACAGAAAATCTCCAGGCTGTCCTCCAGGACTATACGAATGCCTGAAAACATCCAGGCTGAAAGGGCATAAATTTTGCAGTCTCCTAGACATTCAGCATGTAAATATTAAACATTTCCAAAACATCTCTGAAGAGGATTTTGTATGAGGACCTTAATTTCCATTCATACAAAATAATGGTAGTGCAGGAACTTACTGAGAGAGACTGGGAGAGCCGTAGAGAGTTGTGTGCAAACATTCTGCAAATCGTTCATCGAGATGCCATCGTCATGTATGCGTAAATAAGCAAAACCTTCACTATTGGGCTGAAACCAACCCTCGTGAACTTTATCAAAGACCCCTGCACACTGAGCATGTTACAGTTTTTTGTGCCATTGCAGTATTTGGCATTGTAGGCACGTACTTTTTTGAGGACGGGGTAGCAACGGTCACCATCACTTCAAAATGTTACATTGAAATGCTAGAGAACTTTTTACGGCCCCAACTGGAATTAATGAATGTGGTGGATGTCTGGTTTCAACAAGATGGAGCAATAGATCATATAGTGTGGAGATCCATGCAAGTTTTCTGGGAGACGTTCACCGGGAAGCTGATCTCCCTGCGCAGAAATGTCGGGTGGCCTTACTGTTCACCTGATCTCGCTCCGTGCAATTTCTTCTTGTGGGCTCTCAAGTCGAAGGTATGCACGCACCAACCTCAAAACCTTGAAGCCCTTAAGGACGCTTTCCACCATGAAATCACCGGTATTCCCCTTGAAATGGCCGAATGTGTCATGGAAGCGTTCAGAAATCGTCACAAAGAGTGTATCGCTAATGATGGCCACCACCTTAAAAAAAAAAATTTATTATGCAAAGTGAAAAAAATCTATTTTGTATACCCTTTCTTGTGTCATAATGAAATTTATTTTATCTTGTAGTGTTTTTGTAGAATAAATGTTTTAAATGTGGTGTTTCTTTTTGGCTCACCCTGTATTTTAGAAGAATTTAGAAATTAGTCCTCAAAGCTAATGTGCATAAATAAGAACAAATGTTATAAGGTCATACTATACCTACTACATCTAGGAAAGATGGCAGTGTTTTCTATAAAACAACTGTCATTTAAAACAAATACATGCCCTTAATTTTATGTATCCTGCATATGCAGACCATTTTAATTTGTGTAATCTTAGGTGTGCAATGTGAATGTAAAAAATGGAAAACCAAAATCAATGCTGTGATTTTAAAGCCAGCGATATCTTATAAGTGTCTGAAAATTTTCTAACCTTTAAGAGAATTATGTGTCTTATAGCCCAATATAATATTTAAATCGTTGTAACATAATATTGTGATTACTAGTGGAATGAAGGAAGGACTATGGTGAATTCAGAACAGGTAGTGTTTGCCCAAGAATGTCAGTCAAAATACTTGCAGTCGCATAGTAGGAATTTAAGGAAGTTATATTTGATGGTAGACATGCATAGCTTAATTTAGATGTACAGACGTATATGAATAAGTATGTGTGGTTTCTTGTAACTAAATGCAAACTTTCTTACTATATATGTACAATACAAACCCTTAATAAACAGGAAGCATTATTACTCCACCTGAAAATAATTACTACATTTGTATATCTTGCTCTCCAATAACACCACATGTCATAATACTGCATACTCTCATACATTCTGGGATGTGTACCATATGATGTGCATTTTCTAACAATTAGTATTACAGATTATACTGTTTCCTGAATACTGAATTTTAAATTATTGATACAATCATGAGTAAAGGCTGTTTCTTTGATAATATGCTTCGACTTCCTAGATACCGCATCTGAATGTAGTCAAGTCAAACTGACATTGTTGTTCTAATTGAAAATGGATGAATTACAGTAACTCAGTGGTTCTCAACCTGTGGCGGGCCCCCCTAGGGGGGCGCGAAGTAACAAAAAGGGGGGTGTGAAGATGTGAAAAAAAGAAAACAAGAATCAAAAATATGAAAAAACCATCTGTTGAAACCAAAACAAATTAACTTAAACTACATTCTGATACTAGAACAATAAATATAGAGTTAGATAAATGTCGATAAAAGTTAAGTAGGTATAATAAAATATGCATCTACATTTCAAAAAAATGTTTGGGGGGCACAATTAAAACTGTTATGAAAACTCGGGTGGCAAATACTTAAAGGTTGAGAAATGCTGCAGTAAGTGAACAAACTCAGTCAGGACATTTTTTAATGGTTATACAGTTAACGTGATCCTTAAATGTACAGATCTTTCTTACTAACATTAAATTAACCATTGAAAGAGTTATTTTGTCCAGATACAGGTTTATAACGTATGTGGTGACATTCTAAATAGTAATAATGATTCTGAGGATTATTAGTTAGTGGAAGGGTGATGAGGGACAAGGCTAAATAGCTTCTATGTTAGCCAAGCTGATAGTTGTCCTGGCATCTGGACTCCTGCAGTCTATGTTATTTAGACCATGAGTGAGCCAGCCACTTAGAAAGATAGACAACACTTTGTTGTCCCAAGGGGGGATTTGGAGTAATTTAGGAAATGTAGACATTACACAGATATCTGAGGCACCAAGGGTAGTCCATGTAGAGAAAACTCAGGAGTTGTGAAAAACTAAATCTGTCCTGCAAATAGTTATGAGAAGACCAGACATGATCCCTGAAGTGCTTATGTGATCAGGTTTAAAAGGGCCTAATAGATTTCAAAGAGCTGAGCTTGGAGACTGGTGCAGATAATCAGCAAGGAGTCTCCTGGCAGAACAGAAGAGAGGCCAATGTGGTCTGATTGTTGAATGAAGTGAAAATTAACAAGCTGAAGGGCAGGTAAAGGAAAAACACACTGAGAGAGCAAATATAATTTAGAAAAGTATTACGAACTAGAGAAGGGCAGATGAGCATTTAATCATCCAAGGTGTAAATGACAGCACATTTATGCACAATGCAGAAGTCAATTCTGGATGAGACAACAGTATATTAAAAGTGCACATAAGAGCACAACCACATTAATTCACAGAGGGACTAATTAGAGTAGCCAATCAACCTTCCCTGCATGTCTTTTTTGATGTGGGAAGAAAACTGTTGAGAAACCTGCAAAGAATGGAGAGACTATGCAAAAACTCCACACAGTGTCACAACTGGAATTATGAGTCATCAATACTGAGCACTGTGCCACATTTAAATAAATCTTTATATATTAGTTAATAAGGCGACAATCCATAATGCTACCTAAGGAGTCTCCTATAAAATAAATAAAACAGCACACATTGAATGTACAGTATAAAGTATATGAAGGTAAATGTTATACAAATAATGTGGAAGTTGCATTAAAACCACATATGTATACATTGTATTATTTTTGTCAATGGCTGCTGCTTATAATAAACATAATTCATGTTTTTAGCTAAGATGCTATTTCAACACCTGGAAAATCACAAACAATATCATCAAACTTCTGAAAAATGATTTGGATATATATATATAATAAGCAAAAAAGAAACAATAAGGATAATTGTTTTCATGTTAAATGATGCAGAACTACAGTACATACATTTTTACAATGGAGAAAAAGTGGTTATTTTTGCATTACATATCTGCCAGAAAATATGTATGTAAATGACTAAAACAGCTGAAGAAATAACAAAAACAACCAGGAAACCTTTAAAGTGATATGGGAGATAGAAGGCTAATACAATAACAAACTGCAAAAGCAGAGCAGATGTAATGCACTCAAATATAATTACATAACACCATCTTAGGAAAATGGTCAATTTCTGCATGGCTTTTAAAAGGCATAGTCATAAAAGAAACAGTTCAGTCCAAACTGAAATTACATTAACATTTATCAAATTGCCCTTTTTGGTGCCCCCTTGCGTTCTTAAATTGACAGCATTGTAGTTTGCACATTTAAATGGTGAAGCACCACACAATGTGGTTTGCCTGTCAATTTCAAAGTACTGTGTGTGATCTTAAAAGCTATAATTATATATCTTTCATCTTCTCTTGTCTTGATTTATGTTCTAAAGCAAAGCAAAAAGGATATCCTCCCCCAAACATCAAAGCCAGTTGAGTGCAACAGTTCAGTCTACATAAAAACATTCAGTCTTTTATCCCATATCAACAAAATCACAAGAGATGCCTGAGCCAGATGCTGAATCACAGCGCCCAAGAACTACACATAAAATGATAAGCAAGCCTTGGAGAGTTGGAGCAAGCCATAATTCAGTGTCTACTAACCTTTTAAGCTTATTTATATAGGTTAGTTGTAGTGCTGGTGCAATTTCTGCCGTAAAACTCAACATATAGGCAGAATTTGATGAAGATGCTTACAAAAGTAAGAATGTGTGCTTTAAAGCATTTTTTATTAATCTAACCAGAAGATTTTTGGAACAGTAAACATCTAATTTCCTCTCTGTGCATAATGCTGTTTCATTTTCTCATCAGCTAATGAAAGTTGTAAATGAAATGTGTCCCAACATCACAAGAATTTACAACATTGGCAAAAGTCACAATGGACAGAAGCTCTATGCCATTGAAATTTCTGACAACCCTGGAGAGCATGAAGTAGGTAAGTTGCAGCTTGCAACTGCTCTAAAGCAGGAGAACTATTTAGTAGATTTCACACACATCATGGATTTGACAAAATTCCCATTTCTTACACAAAATGGACCTAGGGTTACAGAGCAGTAGGTTTCCACAGTTGTTGTTAAATCTTCACTGATATCATTACTACAATTGAATTTTATTTGCAAAAATAAACAAGTGAAGGCTATATCAAAAAATGATGAAAATATCACTTAATTTGCTATTTTCAATTTATGAAAATACTGACCTATAAAAGTAATTGTAAATATGGTTGTTTTTGTGTGGTGCATTTTTCAATAATCTCATTTTTACTCAACTAAAATTGCAAACATTCGTCATGCAGCTCCATACTAAATGCTTTAAATTTACCAATTTGAATAATCTTCACATATTTTTAAAATGTATTCATTACAGTATTATATGATATAATATACCGTAAGAGGAGGAGACCCACATACCAGCTCTCTATGGCCAGAACTATATACAGGAGTAAACAGTAACAAAAAAGAGCCTTTATTTAAAAAGAAACTACAGGGAGGGATACACAAAAAAGAGAACTTGTAGTACAAGATAAAAAAGAAAGTAAACAAAATCCATTTGTGTTGAACCCCATGTGTATCTGGTGGATCACTGCACCATTGCAAAACACTCCCACTTCAATCTTTCTTTTTGTCTATCTTTTTCTTTCATTCTCCATATCCCAGCCTATCTTACTTCCACTATTTGTGTGTCCCCATTTCAGCACTCGGTTGGTTTCTACTGGTGAGGCAGCTTTGAACTCAATCCTTGTTTTACTTCTGGCAAAGAAATGGAGGCACTTCTGGGGGCAGGGTATGCCCTTGTGCTCTAGTGGCTTATAGTATCTCTAAATCCCTGAGCTGTCATCCTTCCATCCGTCAATATTCAGCCTATTTTTTCTTAGTCACTGCTAGGGCACCTGTGCCCTATCGTATTGAGAATGTTGTGCACACTTTGACCCATATGATCTCTCCCTCACATTAACACTGCTAGCCAACCTAATATCACATTGGAATATGTGACACACATTTGCAAGGTTATTTACTCAGCGAGTCCTGCATTTTCCTATTGGGATGAAAAGGATATTTTCTGCTCTCAGTGTCTCTCTTCTCTTCTATTCTATCTCTAACCTTAAGCCTTTTTCTAGGGCTTAGTTCTGCCCTTTGCCAACCTAATGGTGCCCTTACCCATTGCAATGTCTTGTCAGTTGTGTCCTATTCACAATATTGTTTCTCAATTTATAAGGGGCTGCACATCTATCTAAGTTTATTGTATTACCTTTAATTATCAAAAATAAAATCTGTAACCATTTATTAATTAATCAGTTGTTCATTTATACAGTATTGTTCACAGAAAATAAAATCACAGAGTGATATACAAATTAGAAAAGTGTAGAGTATTGTTTTACTTAATTTTCAATCACACATCTTAATCTTCAAACAAAATACAAGCTTCAATATATATATATATTTATGCAGGAGTATTTAATTTACTCTTATGCAGAGTTATATTTTCAATATGTACAGTCTGCTTTTTTATTTTTTATTTAATTCCTGCTGTTATTTAATGGAGCAGCATTCAAGGGGAATGTTGCAAAATCAGCAAGAAAATAAATGTTTTGTTTCTTTTTTATAGGTTGCTTTTTTCTTTTTTCAGTATTTGGTTTCTTTTTTTTTCTTTTTTGTATATACTGTATTAATACGACTGTTGTGTAAACAAGTTATATTTATCAAAATAAAAATTTGTCAGCCTGTATTACTTTAAAAGGATTTTGGGGTAAATTCTTTCATGGTCCAGGACAATATCACTGATGTTTCAAATCTCCTTGGACCTGGGACAAGATCTGGTCACTGTCTTTCTGGAGTTGTCACATTCTTCCCATACCTACATGAATTTTCACTGTTTTTCTCACACTTCAAAAATATGAATATTTGACTATCTGGTAAATGTAACGTCACCCAATATGAGGGAGTGTATGCCACATTATAGACAGCAGGTCAGGTCAGGTTGGGGAGCTTGCACTGGTACAGCGGGTTGCTGCACGCACCACACGACAAAACAACTCGTGATCCTGGTTGGCAACCCCCTAGGCAGACATGCAGTCCAGTCCCACCCTCCAGAAATGACCTTCGTTCTGCCACAGCCAGGTGTTACGTAGGCATTCCCTTGGCCTGGTCCAGTCACTCGGGTCCTTAATAATGAGGTTCCTGAAAGCCAGCCCTCAGAGAATGTGCCATATGGCTGTAGTACCGTAATTGATGCTGCCTCATTCAGGACTCCATGAGAAACCGCTCATTCAACATAAAGTCAAACCAGTAGTACCCAAGGATTCTCTGAAGAGACACCGTACTAAAGGAGTCCAGTCTTTGTCTCAGGTCAATAGATAGCGTCCATGCCTTGCAACCATATAGCAAGACAAGAAGCACCAGAACTCTAAAGGCTTAAACCTTCATCATTTTGCAAAGATATTGGGAGTGCCACACATCCCTTTCCAGCGTCCTCAGACCACATGTCCTCCCAATCCATCTACTGAGTCACCAAAGAGATTAATATTGCTGCCGCGATAAGTAAACTTCTCAACAATGTTGACATTCTCTCTGCAGACAAACACTCTCTTGGGATGTACCCAAGAGGTCATTAAAGGCCTGAATCTTGCTTTTCATCTAGGACACTTGCAAGCCCATACACTCAGACTCTCACTCAGCCCTGATCACAGCCTCCATTGACACTGCATAGATCACAGCATCATCGGCAAAGTCAGTGAATCTCTCTTCACCAACAGATGGCCCACAGCCCTTGGACCCATGACCCTGCCCGGCATCCAGTCCATGCAAGGACTGAACAGAGAAGGATGAAGAACGCACCCCTGACAACCCCCAGAATCAACTGGCAAAAATGCTGAGGTTCTGCCTCAACTCTGCACAGAACTTACAGTACCAGTGTAGGGGCCAGTCATGCTTTATGTCAGACGCTTTATGAAAGGCTGCAAAGAAACTCTGCCAATATTCATGTTTGCACTCCATAAGAGTACCTCAGATGCAGATGATGGTAAACCTCTTAGACATAAAACCAGATTGCTCAAGGTCGCTGGCAGGTGAGCAAGTGATCATGGGTCCTATTGAGAATTACCCTAGCAAGGACCTTACCCAGCACTGAGAGCAGTGTTATCCCCCTGTAGTTGCTGAAATCCAGGTGATCATCCTTCCCTTTCCCAGATAGGAACAAAAAGTCATGTTTTCCAGTCAGTTAGGATGACGCCCGTTTCCAAATATGGAAGCAAAGATTGCTTGCAATGCCAGGAAGACAGCCTTACTACCAGCCTGGAGAAATCCACCCCGGGTACAACAGGTCCCTACAGCCTTCCCTACCCTCAGCTGGTTCACCACTTGTACAATCTTAGTGAGATTGGATCAGCCTCAAGATCTGTGGACCCAGAGATATTCAACATCCTAGCCAGAGGATCAGCTTTTAACAGCTGCTCAAAGTAGCCAGCCCAGTGGGTCAAAACTGCAGTGTCATCTGTAAGGACTGTTACATCAGCCGTCTTGACTGCAGCTCTTTGAGGAACAGATTTGGATATGCGTAATGCTTCGATTCCTCTGTAAGCAGGACGTTGGTCACTAAGCCATTGATTGTGTGTCATTTGCTCACAGATTACCCTAACAAATGCCTCCTTATCTGCGACTCATCTTGATGACATCCTGGGTGCAATGCAAGATAAAACAACTCATTCTGGGAACACGGGTAACACCAACACAACCCTCTACGGCTAGGGATCTGCACTGGCAATCGGAAGGTTGCCAGTTCGCAACCCCGTAAATGCCAAAAGGGATTCTGCTATGTTGGGCCCTTGAGCAAGGCCCTTAACCTGCAATTGCTGAGCGCTTTGAGTAGTGAGAAAAGCGCTATATAAAAGCAAAGAATTATTAACCCTCAGCAACCTTCAGGGTCTTGTCACGAAAGGTCTCCCACATCACATTTGGATCAGCAGTTGCACCCAAGTCTGTAAATTCTACACACAAACTGTGTGCAGACTTGTTAGAAACAGCCTGATCTTGGAGTCTGGCCAGGTCCGACCTCATTTTCCTAGTAGGTGGTAGCATACTGAATCTAAGCTGGATCTTCAGAGTAGCAACAACAGAGAAGTGTTACCTCAGGGGCACCTATCAACCTACGAAGTGTTCAGCAGTTGATTCAAACAGGAAGGAGTTACGAATAAAATATCTCCCTCACCGAGACATCACTCACCGCATTCACAGCATATACTGAGACAACAGACAAGGAACCCAGAGAGTGTCTTATTCTCTTTCTAATAATACACTCATTAAAAGGAGCATATCAGAAGAAGCCAATCCACCACAGCAACAGCTACTCCCCTGAGTATGACAGCCATCTGAGCGACCAGACCAATAAAAGGTGTACCCTCCTACAGAGATATGGCCAGTCCTAGGTCTGCGCACCTCAGAGAGTGTCGCCACTGAAATGCGGAGTTTACAAAGCTCTTTCGACAGCAGAGGAAGATGATCAACCATGCTGAAGAGTGAAGTTCCAAATGCCTACCCAATTGGGCTGCCTCAAATTGAGACCCAAGTGCTGCTGTGCAGTGGGCGATTCCTCAGCACCACACCTATTCCAATCCCCAACAGGCCAGACTCCATTGGTTCTCCGACAGGGATATCTGGGGATATGGCTCCCAAGAGCTATTCCCCATCCCATTCATAACAGGACAAGTATTCCTCTCTGTCATCTCAGAGCTGCATGAAGTTTTTTTACAGTAGCTGGACTGCCAATCCTGCTACCAACTCCCATGACCTCCTTGCAAGTTGGAGGACCGTCTGCAGCACCAGATGCAGTAATATCATACCCAGGAAATAGACATATGTTATATGTTTATGTTATAGACAGAAAACACACATAATTAAGAAAAATGCTCCTTGTCTTGTGTTCAGTGTTGTTGGGATTGACTCACTGCAACCCTGCAATGGAATTATACTTTTTGGAATGTGAATGAATGAAATAATAGATTTTTACTTGAATTTGACAAAAAAAATTTTTTTTCATTCTTGTTGCATTCTTTATACAATTGGTTATTTAAAAAATGTATTTACAAAACACATGATTATCAGTTCCTTGATTTTCAATTGGCTTAAGTCTGGTTTATACTTAATGTGTCTGCACTGGTCTTGAAGGCAGCGTGGCAAAGATGAGGTCAGACACAGAGGTGCCCTATTCAGGATATTGGCCCTGCTTTGAGCCCTACACTTACTTCATCCCTCCCATGACCATACTTAGAATTGAGTGTGTTTAGAAAATGGTATGGTTTGGTATTCACTGATGCAAAATCGGCGCAGTGTATTCAAAATAGCAAATTGCGAGGCTGGTGACAGATGTGAGCTTATGAGGCTTAAGTGGGTGCAAAATGGCTGAAGATGATGTGATAGGTCATCAAAAGCACTAGGAAGACATTCAAAACGATTTGAAGTGCATCTCTTTATCATGTATATCACCCACTCAAGAGACTATTATATTTGCCCTCCCTTTGCCACTTTTGGTTAATAGCTGACACACTACCTCTTTCTTTTTTCTACTTAAGGCCAAAAATAATCAAAAGGTTTCACCCAAAATTCAGTTGCAAAATTAGAAAATTCTTAAAATTCTTGACCTACAGTATGTGTTTTCAGAATGTGATCACATTTTAAATGAGATATATGAGCTTCATCATTTCAGTCTTGGGTCTGTGTATTACACTGAAGTGAGTTTAGGTGATTTTTCTTCTACAATGACCTAAGTTTTCAGTGAATTTCTTGAAACTGCAGGAAGGATGCAGAGTAAACCCCTTCAGGTAATCTCAGTAGAGTCTTTTTTTAGTTAATCCAATAAATATTTGGAGCATTCCAATGAATAAAGTAAATCTATCAGATTTTTTCAGTTAACCCTTAACTACTCGCACCATTTCTCATCTCATAAGTACTTGCGAGGTGTAGCTTATGCACCAGTGTTAAAATGGCTATTCATATGCACGCTGTGAGGTTATAATATTAAATATTGCAATAATTTTAAATTGTACATCTTTTTAATGTAATTTAATACCATATTACTAAATAGTAGGACACAGTCTAGGACTATCTGAAAATAAACCTGATCCACTTCTCCAGTGCTCATTCGTCACTTTCATCCACAGCAGGATTTGCACTTGTATCACATTTCACTTCAGTTGTTAAAAGTTCTCTGCAGACAAAGAAATTGCAAGAACATCTCATCGTTGTCATACATACGTAAGTACCTGCATGGTGTACCAAATGCACCATATAGAACTTGTGACTGTGCATCCACTCATAAAGCCGGCTGCAGGTACAATGGAGAGAAACCATTGCAACAGTGTACTTGTAGTGAATCAAGCTGAGGACAGATGGCAGATGCTGCCTGTAGGTTCAAGTAAAAGGACGTTGGACAAAAATTACTGAGACATACAAAATACAAAGGGAACAAATAGTTAAGGGGTTAAATAGTTAATATATTCAAGGACTAAATTTAAAATTAAGATGCAGTGCATTTAAGAGGATAACCAAGGCCATTTTAAGGTGGCAAAATCCATTGAACATGTCATTGAGAATGACTAGTTTTAAAAATTTTCTCTACAAGATATCTATACAGTTCAGTTAGTAACCAAGCAAAAAAGTGTGGCCAAGTGAATGGTTGTCTATTCACAAAATGTGCCAAAACCAATTTATGTGAATACTCATTTAGTTTGTACAATCCTGTTTAAAAAAATAAACTCTTTCTTAAGTCTTAAAGTTACCATAATGGATAGCATTGTTGCCTCATGGAAATGCCATGTGGTCAACTACTGTAGCCAGTATTGAGTTTTTACAAGTTTAGTTTTTTAAAGGTATTCCTTTCTTTCTCCCACACGAGGAGCAATAGTTAAGCTATTTAATGATTTTAAAATAGTCAAATATATGTGTGTGTCTGTATAGGTGGATTCTGAAATTGACTGGCAGCCCGTCCACAGTTGTTTCCTGTCTTAAATGGATTAAATGTTGTTGAGAATGTTATCTTACTAAGTTGTATAACAGTACTTTTTATTAATGTGTCTTAGATGTCTATGTGTTTTCTCACTGAATCTTGCTTTAACTGCTGGTTCATTTAGATAAGGGTATAGAAAGAAAAACAGCTTTATTTTCTTAATTTTATCCACAGAAACAACAAGTATAAAACAGTCTTAGTATATTGTTTGTAATCAAATTACTTGTGCTCTTTAGGAGAACCTGAGTTCCGTTATTCTGCTGGAGCACATGGTAATGAAATTTTGGGCCGTGAGCTACTTCTACTCCTAATGCAGTTCATGTGTCAAGAGTATCTAGCTGGAAATCCAAGAATTATTCACCTGGTGGAAGCAACCAGGATCCACCTCCTACCATCCATCAACCCAGATGGTTATGATAAAGCTGCAGAAGTGGTATGTTGATTTTAATTTCATAAATAATTTATTAAAAGAGATGTGATGTTTCTTTGTTTATGTCCATATACTTTTTATCAGGGATATTCTGTGATGCTAACTTTGTAAACTGTTTAATGTTATCACCGGTGTACTAAAAAATGAAAAATATATGCTTTTAGCATTTGTATTTCATAGTTTATGGTTCTTGTTTCAAAAGTAATTCAATATATTCACTAGTAATGAGTGAACCCTGCTGAATTCGCTTTGCCTTAAATTCAGCAAAATCGTGGAAATGGTCGGGAACTCTGGAAAATGCATTGAAGTCAATGGTGTAGGAGAGACTGAGCTAGTTTTTAGTGGAGAATGCTGTTTTAAATGTCCCTGAGGGTGAGGGAAGGATCTGTCAACAATGCTGAACCGATTATTGTGGCCATAAATATGACCTGAGCTGTGAGGGAGTAATGCTAACAACTGTGCCACGGTGCATCAATGGCATAAAGTTAGTAGAATTAAACAAAAGAACAGCAAAACAGGACAAGTAAGCATTAATTTACTGAGGCTTGTCCCCCACAGATTTAATAGCAGGTGCTCATGTCTATCGAACCAAAGAGTACAGTTTTGTTTTATTTTCCTGATGTGCCTACTCATTCACTGCTACTGCTACCAAATAAGCATAAATAAAGCACATGGATTCTTCATTTCTTCCTGTCTGAATCAACTGCTGAGCACTCTGGGTAATACTATTAAAGTTGTAGGCTTACACATTATACAGAAATCACATACAAGTCCTTGAAAGAAGACATTACCTTTGAAGAAAAGATTTATACAATGCATTTCCAATTTCCTTCTACATGTGTTTTGTGTTTAAACATATTCACAAGTTTTACGCTAACTTTTAGCACACTGATTAAGATAGTTCTTATTAAATCCATACTGTAAGAAGAATTTCATTCGGCATACTGATCAGTACTAGGGTTAGCATTAAATACTTTTGGTGCTGTCCCATCCAACATTGCCTACAACAGCTCTGTGATGTCAAACTGTCCACGAAAAACATCAACATTGGAAAAAAGGTTTGTCTAAGATGGCCATATGGAGAATTTTCAGGAAAATATTCATCAAACAAGGTCACTAGTGAAAAGGGCTAAATTAACCATTAAGTAAAATAAGCTCGGACATCAAGGGGTGGGGGGCACCAAAAATGTGCCACACAGTCCATCGAGGCTCACACGATTGTTCTTGTCTTAGTCATGTCGACTGTCCTGTTCAGTCATCCTTACTGAAAGTGAGCGCAGTGTTTCCAGACGTACGATAATCCTCGTACATGTGCGAAAATACATAGCATAACTTTATTATAAGCATTTTGTATGAAAAATAAATACAATTTGTATGATAATTTTATATGGAAACAAAATAAAAATGTTTAATACCATATGCTCTGAATTTATACAGAGAAACTCCCCATATTACTGTACATGCATGTTTTGTTTAGAACGATATGGATGCATCAAAATCTTTCAAATGAGTAGGGCCTCCAAAAGTCTTAATCTGGCCCTGCCAACAAGCCTTGCAAATTTTTTGCAACAAATGCGTTGGTATATTTTACCAATTAACATTAACGTTCACTAATCGTCATACTCCTCAATTTGCCATAGTCAACAACAACACAATACTTGGAGACTTCAGTATCTATGTTGACTTGTGTGATTATGTTGAGTTGGTCCTAAAACAAGATGTACACAGTGAAAATAATAAATGCTAGAAACTTTTAATTTTTTGTGGAAATGATCCAGTCTTTTTACACAAAATAAGAAACATAACTCCACTTTCAGGTTATGTAATTGACACACCATTGTGAGCACAAGAAAACCATAAGATGATCATATAGCAAAGAACATTGTCAGGGACAAACAATAGGTCAATTCCAGTAGGGCTAAAAAAAACTGAGCAACCAGAAACAAAAAAGGCAACACAAATAAAAAGGTAAAAATCAAAAGGAGATTGTTACCAAAATACAAAATTTTAATGCTATGACCTACTTGGTATTTGAGCTAACTAATGGTAAGGTTCCTGAATGTTGCTGAATCCATCAAGGGATAAAGAAATGTATGATCACCAACATATTTATATTATCACATTTAATGACATAATCATTGGTGATGACTGCAACTATGTCACAGGAACCAAGAAAGCTTTACATTAAAAAAAAATTAAAAAAATGGTAATGAAAAACAACCTTGTAATTTCAAAACCAAGCTTGAAACTAACTGTAGAAAAGAATCCTATCCTACCCTACCCTATGTATCAAAACCACAGACCATCAAACCATTTAATTCAACTCTTTATTTTTGCTGTTTAACTATTTGTATTCCTTTTTGTCAGCTCTTTCGCGTGTTGTTTTGCCATCTTAGTGCACATTTATTCTATGCTATATTTAGATTTCTTGTTTTTAATAGCCCATAAATTATTTTGCCTTCCTATCAAGCAATGTAGTCAGATTAAAAAAAATATTTCAGCAGATTCCTCATAGGCAGGCATGCTACACCTATCCTCCACAAAATACTCCCATAATAGACATACACCCCCCACCCCTGCTCGCACAAATCAGAATTGAAAGATAGCCCACTCTGTAAACATGGCACAGTTTAAACAATGTCACTGTTGTCTGCTGTACACGTTTGAATGTGGCCTTACTTCCCTGCACTACAGCTCAAAGACCAGGAAAGAGTGGCTATGTTATGTCATCTGCATACATTTTGAGCAAAAGGATTTTTTTCAATTTCCAGAATGCAATATCAAGTACAGTTATCCAGCCTAGTGAATTACTTCAAAAGCCTAAGACATTCTTAGATAAATATGTAGGCTCAGAAGGATGGACAATGGTTTGAATGCAAGTGTCACAATATACAACTATGAAGAAATAACAATTTGCACCACAACTAAAATAAAATAACAAGGCAGATCAATTAGCAATTATGCTTTGCAATCAGCAAAATATATTAGCATTTATACAATACTGAAAAAAATGCTCTGACAGGCAGGCCCAATGACTGGTGATTAACAGCTGAATGTTGCACGCATCGATACAACCCAATTAATATTGTCTGGAATATTTCTTTCCATATCATGTCAGAATAACTGACTCTGCTTTGTTTAATTTTTAACCAAAAGATAGTTTTCTTCAGTTGTAACAGTTTGGACTATACTGTAACAACTTTCTAAAGCTTTTTAATGCAAGCCTCCTGCCCATAAAGTCACACATCTTGCCTGAAGAAGGGACCTGAGTTGCCTTGAAAGCTTGCATATTGTAATCATTTTAGTTAGCCAATGAAAGGTGTCATTTTACTTGACTTCTCACTACATTCACAATGGCTAACATGGTACAACACCCTAGTACTACAAATAGGGTCTAAAAATTGAAAATTGGTCTTATTGACCTATTCTGTTTCCCAGCATTATTTTTTGGCAACAGCAGCATGGTAGCAACTTTCTTGCAACCACTCAGGTCATCTGAACAAAGTTTTAAAGCTATAATAGTAATGACTGATAACGTCATGCAGTGGGCAATGGATAAGCGAAAATTATAATAAATCATTGTGCACATTGAGAAACCAAAACCTTGAGATGACTAGGCTAGAGTCACTAAACCATACCAGTGAGTTAGTGATCACCGTAGCATTTTCTCAGTAAAACACTTGAACTATAAGAATGATCAGTTCCACAAGTGACACTAAGAGGAAATGGCAAAAACGGGTGGCCCTATCCGAAGAGGAAAAGGCCGCCATGAGGGAAAGGGATTGGGTGTATATTATTATACCAGTCCAAATACATTAAATAAAAAACAGGAATCCTACATTTATTACTTAGATTTCAACATGTCTTAGATGGGCAACACAGTAAGTTTTCTAATAAAGGACTATTGTTTTTTTCAGTAAAGCTTATTATAAAGTAAGTAGTTTACTTTAAAAATAGTGTGTAATGTGTGTTTCGGTTAGAGTGACGTATGGTGTTATGAACATGCACAGATACATAAACGTAATGATTTCTACGTAATTATTGCAAACCTGCTGCTGTGACAAAATATTTTTTTGTATAATGACAGTTTCTTTATACCGAGGTTTTACTGTACAAACTGAGAGACAATGTTACACTTAAAGGCTTATTGCGGCAAAACAAAAAAAAATCTGCATAAGACCAAAACAAGTGAATCCAAAGACTTGTGTCTAGAATAATGTATTTTGGTTTCAGTGAAGAGTATGCTAATTAATTTCAATGGAAAAGAACATTTGGAATAGCTGGCAAAGTGAATAGATGATTAATTTCGGTTCTACAGATTTCATAGCCTTCCATCTGCTTGAAATTTGGAATCCTATACTTCATGTCCAAAGCCTATGATAAAAGACAAAAAAATAAGTTTTAACTTACTGAAAATAACTTTTTCAAAATAGCTGCTCCATTAAATGATGACTGCAATAAATTTTTTAATTTTTCAAAAACTCTTGAGAGTAATTATATAAACTAAGAATGAGGGTAATGATGAATTGTAAGGATGTTGATTTTCCGCTGTTGAAAGTTTCTCATTGAATGCTTTAGAAAGAAAGGCATACAATTATATTTTGGCTTTTCGTTCTAGTTGGACTGATAGAGTTCCCAGGTTCTGTTATTTACATCTTCATAAATGAGATGTGGCAGAATGAGATGAAATATATATACTGGCTCTAAAAGCAGCAGTTTGTGGATGACAAAAAATAACTTACAGTTTCCGTTCATGTGCATTGTGGCTCCTTTTGGCATATCTACAGAGCAATAAATGGATAGTTAATTTCTCAAATTTGCTTCAAGCCATTTGGCTCGATTGATGCTTTCTAGGTATTGCTTTATATATACTGTATGAGAAGCCTTTATCAAACAGGAAGCAGTGGAACAGACAAAAGCAAAAAAAAAAGACATTATAAACAGCAACAATAAGATTTTACCAGTTACAAGAAGATAAGAATGGGATGGATTACATTTCACAGGTCCAGTAAGCCAAGTTTAGTTCCCAGTACAACCACAGACTATGTGTTGTTTGCACATTTCCTTCCTATTTGCCTACTGTCTCCAGAAGTGTGTACACCAGAGTACTTTATAAATTAAATGACATATCATTCATAACTGGTTTATCTCTTGTGCCTGATACTGCCAGGGTTATCCACAACCCTTTAATTGGCTAAACAGGCTCTGACGGATTGCTAAAAAAAGTAAATTAAGTAAAATATTTCAAATTCAAAATACAAGTGTCACATAATCATAGAATGTAAAATGTTGAAATGTAAAAGATGATTTAAAAATGAGAATAACTAGTGCCAATTTAATAGCCTGTTATAGCAGCAGGAGCTGCAGGTTGGGAGCATGCGCTTATTACAGCACATTGCTGCACCCACCACATGATGAACCACCCAGACCAGGACCACAGTGGAACAGTTAAAGGTTTTTTACAGTAGCTGGAGCACCAATCCTGCCACAAACCCCAAAGTTATAACTGTAAGTTGGAGGACACTGCGTGCAGGGCTGGATGCAGATTAACGTCATACCCAGGACGAAGCAATTGCAGGTTAGGGGCTTTGCTCAGAGGCCCAATGGAGTAGAGTCACTTGTGGTGTTTACAGGATTTGAACCGGCAACCTTCCGATTGCCAGTGCAGATCCCTAATAGTACAAGTAAAAAATAAAATTGAAGTATATTCTAATATAACATGCCAAAGATGTAATATGTTTGTGCAGTCATAAAGTAGAAGGAACTGAAATCTAAAAATAAATAAATTTTATATACTTTCCATAAAAAGAAACACTAATCTGTCTAACCTGCTTACTAACAAGTTAATGGGAGCTTCATTGTGCCACTTCTTGCTTAGCAAGAAAAACAATTATTTAATACATATTTGTTGACTTATGTGTGTATTCCTTATAGAAGTGAAACATAACACATAATCATAGTAAATTATGAATAAACTATGAGATGTTACACACCCACAACATCATTAAAATAATAAAAACAGTTTATTCATTTTCTTTTTATCATATGCTAATAATATGCCAGATCATCACCTCTCTCTACTTCTTGCTTTCCAATAACCCTAACTGATTTTTATATGAGTGTAGAAAGATAAAAACTAAAGTGACAGGTGACCGTGGATTGCAAGCTATAAGCTTAGCACTAGAGGTCAGAACAGATTGTGCAGGCAGTGTTAATTTTGAAAATACATTTTGATTCAGTTTTAGTCTTAGTCTTCTGACTAACTTGCATCTTAGTTTTAGTTACATTTTAGTCATTTAATTATTGTTAGTTTTAATTTAGTTTTAGTTGACAAAAAGTAAATTAATTTTAGTCGAGAAAAAGTAAATTGGTTTTTAGTCGACGAAAAGTAAAAGTAAATTAGTCAAACAGTCAAAATAAGATGGATATTTTGTTATATGAATAAGCACAGAATATACTATACCTTTAAACTAACATGTACACTAATGACCCAAATCAACTTAAAATATGTGGTCTTGTATTTCATAGTTTTTAAGGTAATATTATATTTTTAGGGTTCTGAGCTTGGAGGATGGTCTTTGGGCCGTTGGACCCAGGATGGTATTGATATAAACCACAATTTCCCAGACCTGAACTCAATTCTTTGGGAAGCCGAATCCAGGAAGTGGGTGCCAAGGAAACCTTCCAATCATCACATACCCATTCCAGAATGGTATCTTTCAGAGAATGCTACAGTAAGTACAAGCAACTATCTATCAACCTTAATGTACAGTATACTGTAAGAGTAAAATAAACATTCACCCAGTTAGTAAATATTACAGTACTTTAAAACTATAGTGAATCAGAATTCAGAAAAACATCTGAAATGATATAGTGAATTAGAATTCAGAGTAAAGTCTGCAGTCCTTATTTATTTTTTACCATACCTTAGTTTGCTTAATTGAAGCTGGTTATATTATGAAAATCTTTACCAAGGATCTGTGGTTTCATTTACCTAGTTAATGTAGCAATTTCTATATCTGAGCTTGTTATAATTAAATGCATGAAGCACGTACCAAACATGTGTACTGTGAAAGAATAACAGAAATGTATAAAAGGGCTGGGGGTCCCAGTAGGTAGCAAAAAATGGCCTTCCATTCCGTAGTTAGACGCTTTAGTTTGACACAGCTATGTTCTCTTTAGCATCCTGCACTCAAATGACAACAAACTTCTTGTTCATTGATGTTTTCTTGTTCAGACATTGATGGGGTGGTTTTGGAAGGAGCAGAGGTGACGTCACCATTTATCAGGCAGGAAACCCTCTTACCTGTAATTGTTAGCAATCAGACTGTTCAATTCTTTAAGTGCACTCGCCAGTCTCTTGGCAGTACCTTATAAACCATTTGAAAAAGAGTTAATTAATATGGTTAATTTACATTCTTAAAAGAGTTATACATAAGTACACATTACCACTTATGCTCCTTCCATACATTAAGCACTTCTAACTTTTCTTAAAGTGATGCAAAATATTCTGCCTTTATAATAAACAATAGCATTATTGTTTTAAAAGTACACATATATATATTATCAGTTTGTCACACCACTTAGTGTGGACTTGATTTGAATGGAACTAAATAGCAATGCAGTGAAGCAATGCAATTAGGGTTAAGACAAGGTTCAAATACTGGCTAGGTAACTGTCTGCATAAAGTCTTCATATTTTCTCCATGTCTGTATGGGTTTTGTTTTTTTTTTCCCTATTGCGATGACAGTTTATGAGGGTGAATATGGGAGAGTGCATACTATGGGTATCGAGAGCCAATGCTGGGCCTGGGGAAAAAGATTTTTTACTCCTTTGTGATTTAGTGGCTGGTGAAGAGTGCTCCAAAAGACGGGTTTACAAGGGCTAAGGGACTCCTACGCCCCCCACATACCCTTACTGTCAGGCCTGTGACCTAGTCTAAAGTTGCACCCATTCCAGGGCTGGTTCTAAATTTATGCCTATTGATGCTGGGATAGGCTTTGCTGAAATTAAAACTGATAAAATTTTGAATGCCCAGATTTCTTAAGAAAAAGGAATAAGTGCATGCCGGATCTTGCTGCTAACATTTACAATTGTACAGGTGCATGTTGATGTAGAAAATACTCCATCTCTAAAATGCGACTAATAATTTAGTCTTTGAAAAGTATAGTAAATGAAAAGATCTCAAAGTTATTGTAAATCAGACTTTTGAAATTCCTTCATTGCATTATGAATATACTGCTATATATACACTGCCTATCAAGTACCTAAGTACAGTGTTTATTTTAGGGCATCCACCTCCCTCAGACAAAACCCCATCATTCTTCATTCAAAACTCCATCCTCCCTCCTGCCTCTTTGAAAATGGCATCCATCCTTCGACCTAAGCATTTATCTAAACAGCAGATCATCAAAGCAGGGAGTAAGCATGAATAAGTCTGTCTGTGATTCACCTATCGTTCATATTGTGATTACTTTTGTACCAGTATGTCTCTGGGCACCAGATTTTCCTGCTGAAGTATTTTTACTGTATGAGCTGTGTAGCAAGCATTTTGTGACTCATAAAGCTATCTAAAATAGAAACACAGCTGCAGCTAAAAAAAGATAATTCTTGGCCTGTTTTATTTTTGTGAGGTTGGGTATTTTTTTCTTTGTTTACTGGCAGATGTGCTGCATGTTACTCATGTAATGTTTAATAATATAGATATCAATCTATTAAATTACATTAAGTAAATTAGGAACTTATTTTTGAAATTCTATTTAATGGATTATGACAAAAGGTACAAGAAGTAAATATTACAAGTCAGTAATGGGCTAACATTCTGTTCAAGAACAGTCCATTCCCTTTGCTACATGCTGAAGAGATATGCTCCCCTCAACCTTGAAATGGATTAGATAGAAAATGGATAAATAAAAGTTATGAAATTAACTTGTCTGTCCTAGTTTTGTCAACTGAATATTAAGAGTTTATTCAATTTCAAATTTGAAAGCTCATTATCAAAGGTAATGGTTATCCCCATTCAAAAAAAATGAGCAAAGGAAGAAATTCAGCATATCATCCTTCTAGTCTTTATCACGTGTGTTAAGTCAGATGTGACATCCAACAAAAGCTAAGGTATACTGCTGAAAATTTTGGTCGTAAACCTTCTTTCCTATCTTAATTTGTTCTACCTTTAGCACACTGGTGCAGTGCATTTTTGGCTCTTGTTACTGCAACAAGTCTTCATCATAAATGGGGAATTAATAACTGCATTTATCTAATTATCACAATGAATAATAAATTATAGTGTATTAATTAACAAAACAGAAAAGCAAAGTTACATTGCAGATCTTATAATTTATATAATCATTTTGAAATGGTAAACAGAGATAATATGTCTAAATTTCATTTTAAAAAGTTTGATTTCTTAACCAAAATTCAGCAACTTATTCCTAAAAAATGAAAGAAAATACAATAAGACTTGATATTTATTAGCATTTATTAAATATTAAATAGAGAATTGGGTTTTTTGATTTGCAGAGAATTGTGGTGGAATTGTTTGTTAATTGAAACTTTTGATTCAATTAATTGATTAAACCAGAATTGCTACAGCTTTCACCCCACTGGTTGGGATTTATAGTCGTCTTGTGTGGAGATAAATGTTATCATTCCTATGAAGCTTACTTTCAAGTAGGTTAATGTTTCTTTGTTAGAATATTCTTATTTCATTAAATGTTTTGAAAATTTGGCTAAGATTAGGCTAAACTGGACACTGAATTTAAGCCTTCAGTTTCACTTTCTAATGTTCTTCCTGTTGAATTTTACATGTAATTCTAGCCATAACAAGGAGACAGTATGCACTCTGTGTTTCTTGACAGCTTGAAGAATAGAGAATCATTGTGTAGCTGCATAAGAGCTGTGATCACTCTGCTCCAATAAAAGATGATCTGTGCCAAATAAAGAACTGGCATCTTTTAAACCTCCTGTGCATGGACATTAATATCTTCTCCAGGGCCTTGGCAAATGATTTGAAAAATCTTAATTGTAAATCCTTATCAGTTTTGCTGTCTGCTTAACTGGTTAAGTGGACAATATCTTTTTAATGCATATGTAATATAGAGATTTTATTAATTTTTTCTATGTTTTTCAAATACAGAGAATTCAATTGTATCCTTATTTTTCTATTGCTGATTAGTTTTATTCTTGATAATTTTCTACCTCAATATATTGTGAATTTCCCATCATGTCATTTTGTTTTCTTGTGGGCACTGTCATTTTGGCTGTTACCATGATGCATGTTTCTGTTGCTAGGGGGTGTGGTTTTGGCACCAGCAGCTGTAATAAATGGGCCCTGATGGTATATGATTGTGACATGACAAGGCACTCATTGTCGAAGTTTGTGAATAACTTGTAAAAACTCAGTTTGACCCTATAATAAAATTCTGGCAAATAAATCTTTTCTTTTTTTTAATTTATATTTTTGGCTCTACTCTTAAGCTTGAGGAAAGTTAGTTTCATCTTCCTCATTTTACCGTTGCACAGCATAGTCTTTTAATTCATCTACTGGTCAACTTACTATTACTCAGTCTACATGTTTTCTAGCATTAGAACAGTCTGATGTTATTTCAGCATCCAACTTTTTTTGATGTTGATTTAGGGATTCTATCTGTAGATGAGGAGAAAGTTTTATATCATATTACAGTTTTACATCCAAGGCTTTTATACATCTGAGCAACCTTCTAAAATATGACATGTTTAGTGACACACATCATGGCTTTGAACTGACATCAGTGTCGATCAGTAACGGCAAAGCAATCACAAAACTGCATTTAACTTTGAAGCAGCATTTGCTTGCATACACATACACACACACTGTCCATTTTTTAGAGACAGAAATAAATAACCACATTCAAAGAGAAATTCCACAAAGTCACAGGTAGGACAATCAACCTTAAATAACTGTGACATTTATGAAAAATTATAACTGATAATAGACTCAATGGAGGAATAAGCTGACCACCTTCATCCTTTCTGCATAGTTCCTCGCTCCTGACTCTGAAGACTCTTCACTTCAGTGGATACCTATACCCAATATGCTTATTAATGCAGGTCCGAGTCAGAGTTCATTAATGGAATGAGGCAACAATACCACCTTAGCATTGCATTATAGTGCATTTAGCTGATGGTTTTTTACAAATAGCACACAAATATCTATATATCAAATGCCCAGTCAAATATAAATGTGCTCTCTTATCCAGTCTTAAAATAATATGAAATGCCAGGCACATAATTAATGTTCAAATGCTAAGTTACTAGTCAAACAGTGGGCACTATGAGTTTTTTTGTTGTAGATTTGTATCATGAAAATAATTAACCTTTGCTTTCTTTTGTCACGCAATTAGCGGACAATACAGGGTTCAGTGCAGGCATGGTAATCTCTCGAGTAATGACTAGAACAACTTTTATGTATGCTGAAAATGTAAATGGTGTGGGTCTTACAGTTTTTTAATGATATTAAAATTGCAAAAATGGAATACAAAATGGAATGCTCACTTGAGAGCATATAGCATTTCAAGTCAAGTAATATCACAAGGAGTACAAATTGCACAATGCAACCACTTACCACACAACGTTTACCTGGATTTCATAGATTAATTGTTGCATTTATTCTTTCAGTAATATTCCCCCAAGCCATCATCCTTTGCTTACTTGCTGTGTTGCTCCACTTTTAGACTTGTAGTCCTTTGTCGAAAGGCTGCTCAGTGATCAATAGTGATGAGCAAACAATTCCAACTTCGCTTTGCAGCGAGTTCTCTGAAATCACAGAAATATTTGCGATATTCACCGAATTTGGCGAACTGCATGAAAGTCAATGGAGAGACTAACTGAACTAGATTTGACCTGATTATAATGGTGCAGTTGTCTTTAAAGTGTCCATGAGGTCTAGGGAAACATCTGCCAACTATACCGGATTGATTATTGTGCAGAAGCAGTACCACCCACTACACCACCATGCCTTTGTTAATATCAAAGAAGAAAGAACTCAGTCAGAGCCGTGAAATCATAGATTTCATCAAAACAAAGCGGAAATACTGAAATTGCAGTCAAAAGACAGAAAAAGTATGTAGGTCTTTCAAAGGCAGAAAATGCAAAGTGGCTTGTTCTATTTTTTGAAGTTGCACGGAAGGCTTTCCAAACTATCTGTACTGATGCTTTGCACTTTTTACTCTTTTTTTGTAAATAGTAATAAACCTATTATTATTATTATTTCATAGAGTGTCCTCTGTCTGGGGGAGGGATATCAGTGCTCCTTCATTGTTTGTTTGCACTCTTGCCACACAATGTGGCTAATTATTATGCATGTGCCTCCTTCTCTTATATTGACATGGAGCTTGAAGATTGATCTGTATATTTGGCTACAAGCACAGATAACACATCCCACAGTGTCTGTAATGCACATGATCAGCATTATATACCCGGGGGTGTTCCCATCAATGTTGGATGTTACATCTTCAGAGGTTGTCGCAACTGGCCTCGCAAAGCATTATGGGGCACTAGTATAAAAAAAAATCTCCTAAAACAGCAGAATTTTCAGTAAATAATTTAATTAACAAGGGCAAACAAAAATGCAGCAAATTTGTTACAAATAACGATTTGGTGAAATTTGCCTCCCCGTGTCAGTGTGGGTTTCCTCCGGGTACTCCGGTTTCCTCCCACAGTCCAAAGACATGGAGGTTAAGTGCATTGGCGATCCTAAATTGTCCCTAGTGTGTGCTTGGTGTGTGGGTGTGTGTGTATGTGTGCGCGCCCTGGGGTGGGCTGGTGCCCTGCCGGGGTTTGTTTCCTGCCTTGCACCCTGTGTTGGCTCGGATTGGCTTCTGTGGAACCCCAGTGACCCTGTAGTTAGGATATAGCGTGTTGGATGATGGATGGATGAAATTTGCTGATCAACACAAGTAATCAACTGATAAAGGCTTGTAAATTTTGCTGTGAACATGCATTAATCTGGATCAACCTATCCCAGACTGCTGGAACTAATTGTATTTTGGTTCTGTGGAATCAGCCAAGCCAGACTTCATTCTGAGATCACGGATTTTTGGAACAGTTTTATGGTTTTATCTTGTAAGGTGTCCTTGAGTGTCTAGAAAGTGCAATTAATTAATATATATTATTATTAAACATGTGCACAATACAAGAAGTTATATAAAGATATAGTAGTTGTGGTGAATTTATTTCTGATATTTGAAAAAAGTTTTTTGAATTGTGTGTAGAGTAATATGTAGTATAAAGAAGGAGGGTTAAAGGTATTGTTTTTCTTTATTAAACTTTTTGTGAGGAGTAAGATTGACCATGCAGTGTTGTATAGTGCTTCATTTGAAGAATTATAAAGTAATACTCTGAAATTTATTTTTATTTTATAAAAATATTGAATATATGTTTGATGTGCATCTTGGAGTTTGCATCTCATTATTTCTTTTGATTCAATAAAAATATAATTATAATAAAAAATAAAACAGCACAGTAATTAGGTTCCTAATAGTAACATGATTGATAATATAATTTAACATTATATTATCATTTGTCAGGTTTAATTTAAAAAGATAATTCATTATATTAATATATAAAAATGTATTAAAAATGTTTTATTCTTCCTGGTTAGGTAGCAGCTGAAACACGGGCAGTCATTGCCTGGATGGAGAAGATTCCGTTTGTCCTTGGTGGGAATCTGCAAGGAGGAGAGTTGGTTGTGACATACCCATATGACATGAGTCGAACACAATGGAGTACTAAAGAGTATACTCCCACACCTGATGATCATGTTTTTCGATGGCTTGCTTTCTCCTATGCCTCAACACACCGTCTGATGACTGATGCTAGCCGGAGAGTCTGCCACACTGAAGACTTTGCTAAAGAGGATGGCACCATTAATGGAGCTTCCTGGCATACAGTTGCTGGAAGTAGGAATTTATAGGTTTTTTTTATACAGAAATTAGAAAAAACTAGGTATCACCAGTAATTTGTTTCCACTTCAAGCACTGCTAATAGTGTATAATGTTAGGACATTTGTTTACTTTTTTATAGCATATTGTCATAATTCACCTGCAACTAAAAAAAGAAAACGTTCTGTCAGTCAGTCATTTTCCAACCCGCTATATCCTAACACAGGGGTCTGCTGGAGCCAATCCCAGCCTGCACAGGGCACACACACACACACACACCAAGCACACACTAGGGGCAATTTAGGATCGTCAATGCACCAAACCGGCATGTCTTTGGACTGTGGGAGGAAACCCACGCAGACACGGGGAGAATATGCAAACTCCACCCAGGAAGGACCAGGGAAGCAAACCAAGGTCTCCTAACTGTGAGGTAGCACCACTACCATTGCACCACCGTGCCTTACTAGAAAAACTAGTGTGCTCTGTTACAATAGAAAAAGGAGTTAAAACTTAAATAGGCTAATGGTTGAACTTACAAGAGTTTTCTTTACTTGCCTGGCCCAATGTGGCAGGACATGAGCATCTGCCCGCACCAAGCAGAACTGGCAATCCCAGCATTTTTGCAAGTTTTGCAAGTAATTTTATGGAGCATCAATTCTCAGTCATGACATGTTGGATCCTTGTAGGAGTGAATTTTTACCCACCAGATAAAATAATATGACAAACAAGTAAACAGTAAAATTACAGAAAATACACTGAACAGTATTCGACAGTAATCAAAATACAGAAACAGTCATATAACATCTTGTTAGTTTAGATTCATTACTAATATACACTTTCTACCACTAGATATGTAAAGTATATAGCCACACATTCTAAATGCTACCTACTAATGTGGCATCTTTGACAATATGTTAGATTATCTCTGTGGTTCAGGTGTTGTGAACCTAATATGGCAAATCATTTGAAGTAAACCTGAGAAGAAAGTAAATAATTTAGAGTTTGCAGTAAAGGAGAATTTCAACAGGTTCTGAACACTGCTAATTTAAAAATATTTATAATGTGACATGGCTGCATTCCTATAGAAAAGCCTTTGTCATATATTTTACATGAGTTGACCTGAAATAAACAAGTGCTAAATGCTATTATGTTATTCAGCCTTTAGTATTTTTCATGTCTTTAGTAATTTAGTTTTTATTTAGCTTTTCTGAAGATTTTTATAATGAAGTACCATGAAACCTATATGAAGTCAATAATGTAATTCTAGCAGTTTAATTATTTGTATGTAATCTTACATGATTTACAAAATTGGAGCCTATAATAAAATATGTTAATAAACAACTTAGATTGAATAAAAAACAGCTTTTGGAAGTAATAGATCCTTAAAGTAGTTTTAAACTAGGCACCATAGTGATGGCCTAAATTTTGCATTATTCTATATTGTGCAATAAAATACAAGTTTGAGAATAAAATTCAAATGCACAAACAAAATCAAAAGCTAGAGAAGAATTGTAAAGTCACTCTATTGGCACTCACTATTTTATATCAATTGAATACAATAAAATCGCACCAGTCTTAACAAATTGATGATTTGTTACTTGGAATTGTGCTAGAAACACATTTTCTCTCCAAATGAAAATTCATGATAATTTATCATTTTCAGTGTGGAGTGGCTTTATATCTTTTGCAAGTTATCTTAAATTTTTTATATAGAAGAGCTGTCTCCATTTAAGTTTTCATAAAATATGTTAGATACTCACTGGGTAAGTAATAACGCTCATCCACAATCACTTTGATAATTGCCTTGCTTGGAAAAGTTGAAGATAAATACTTAGATATTTTATATATTTTAATATAATAACACCATGGTCACATATCTCAAATTTACCGATATGTTAAAAATTTTAAAGCCAGATATTTTGTAAAAGTCCAGACCTATAAAGCAGCTGCTTTACACATTTTAAAAGTTTTGTAATTATACAGGAACTGAATCTGCCAAAATAAAGCTATTTTTAAAAATTCACACTGAAATTCAGCTATCAATAGACAGATGTCTCTCCAGTTTTGGGTCATGTTCTGCAGGTTAGGCTGCTGGAACTTGGTCAAGCACAATCTTAAAACTGTATTGATTTTTATAAACATATGAATGTGGTGGACTTCAAGTATTTTAACAATTGCTAAATTTGTTATTCTTTAATCCAGTCTATACAATTAAACTTTTGAATAGAGATGAATAAAAATAATTTACATATGAAGTATAGTAATTAAGTCAAATTTTTAAGTACAAAATTGTTCATTTCTAAAATTTTTCTAAATATGCACCATTACTTTCACTGTTAGATTGCAGTGTTTTGAAATTACAAGCAAGTTCTGTTAAATATGATTGCTCAATTAATGTCGATGATGCTGCTTGGAAAATCATTACTTCTCCAAAATTATATGTATAATAATTCAGTAGCTAAACTCTAGTTTACTGTGAGGAGCAGAACTGATTTTTATTATCATTAAAGGTATTACTTTGATCATAGACACTTTGACAGACTAAAAAATAAAAAAGGTAAGTATCAGTAGAATGTGTATAGACTAGATTAATTATGGTTGCAGTTTCTGGATTTTTTTTTTTTTTTTGACAGGTATGAATGATTTCAGCTACTTGCACACCAATTGCTTTGAACTGTCGATGTACGTGGGTTGTGATAAATTCCCTCATCAAAGCGAGCTGCCACAAGAGTGGGAAAACAACCGTGAATCACTGATTGTGTTTATGGAACAGGTACAAAATAAACTATTTTTTGTAGCTTAAAGAATGGTGACGATGACACTGTTATCTCAAGGCAGAAGTATTAAATTCAACTTCCTCCCAAGCACAGTGTAATTGGAATTAAAGTGAATTTACACACACATATATGCATGTATAAATATACTGTATATCAATCAGGTCTATAATCTGCACAAACATGGATTTGTTTCTGAAGCAAATTTGCAGGGAGCAGTTTGCTAAAAGCTAAGACAGTAAAATTTTTTTTTTTGTAATCCACAATTATATGTCTTAATTTTTGATTTTGAGATAAATGCGCCATTTTCAGATTGTGTCTTTGCAATCGCATTGGTTCTATCCTTTGAATACTAATGGGGAGTAAATGCTAAAAGACAAGTTAGGAGGTAACTTTTAATTAATAGGAAGGTTATGAATCAAAACATCCAGTTTTCCTTGAGCTAAATACATAAACATGACAAATATGTTCACAGTTCTTGTAGGCTTCCTACAGCCAAACAGTGCATAACTTCATTTAAATTAAACAGCCCAATTTGATATTCAATGACTGTGTAAACTGTGTCATTCTAATAAAATATTTGCATGAAACTTTCAAATAATACATTGTCATAGTTGACTAGTGAAGTGGAATGCTAGCACATGAAGGATCACTGAAGAAGTACTGGCATTGGGTAATCATTGTGCCCTCTTTCTTCTGCTTGCATGTATTATGGATAACCATACTATCCTTTCTCAATACTTGCACTTTGAAGTGTCTGCAGAATCATATATAGCAATAAAGTGATTACTCCAAAGATGATTTAAGTAGCAATTATTAACTGAAACCCTGCAATGGACAAGTGTTGTTCCTGCATTGCACCAAATGATTTTGAGGTAGGTGGCATCTGGTGATGCCAAACTCTGCATGGACTCAAATCTCAGTCCAGATTATTTTCCTGTGTAGCTCTTAGCTGGTGGAACAAGCGGCCTTATTCCTCCATCCATACTGCTGACTCCATCATGGTATTTAAGAAATGTTTTGAGGACTCTTTTATTTGGTGAACTTCTGTCTAACTGCATTAGATTTTGTTATCTAGGAACAGTAACTAGCTTGTATTTTGATTCTAAGCACCTCACTTGTGATGATCAATTTTGTAGCCCTGTCCTGTAACATTTGTTTCAGAAAGAGTCCCCAGTCTAATGTTTACTCGATTATGTTGACGTCCTTTGAAAACACGTTTGGATAAAAGCATCTGCTAAGCAAATTAATGTAAATGTAAAGATAGGCCCTGTGACCCTGCCCTGGATAAGTGGGTTAAGAAAATGGATGGATGAACTTAAACACACTTTGCATTTATGACGAGATGCTTTATGCAGAATACACAATAAAATGAAAGGAAAAATATTGTTGGAAAAATAAACATTTTGTTTCGAAGCAAAAAATCTGCATAAATATATATTCATCTATGTTTAAAATATCTGGATTTTTCCTTATCTATGTAGCAGGGGAACTGTGACCGCCCCATAGCAAAATGTTTTCTCTAGGGCTGTAAAATATATTTATTTTTTTGGTTAATTCCTAATATAAAATTTTAAAAAATAGCATTTTAGTTTTGTCATGCAATAAGTACAGCTGTTCACATATGAGATAGTCAAGTAAAAATCTAGGTACTAGTGGACCATATTTAATTGCTTGTCACTCTAATTTAAAGTTAAAAGTTTACCAAATGAATGGGGCATATTTCTACAACACTTAGACAAAAGTGTAATCACTGATGAAATAAAAAAAACATTTAAGATGAATTTTTGATTGCTTGGCCATTTTTTTAAGTTTTGACTTAAAACAAAATAGTGCAAATAGTTATTCTTATTTCACATGGTGTTATTGCAAGTGAAGAAAAGAAAGTTCTTTGAAATACAGAGTGCCAGTCAACAATTATGAAATATATGTGTGGGCCACAGTGGTATCACTGTTGAATTAGGATACAAAACCACTGACAATTTACAAATCTGTGACAGAACAATTATACAAAATAAAATATCCACAATTGCTTCGATGCTTCCATATGTTATTATGATTTACAAATTTCAGTAAATTTGGAGACTTTGGGGGGTTTGCTCAGACAGCTAAGGTGACAGTTGGACAGACTTCAATAACCAAATCAATACAGATTCAGTTGGGAAGGCCAAGCAAATGTCTCATTTTAGGATGAGACCTATTTAGGAGCTTTTCTTATATATTGCATTATTAATTAAATCCATCCATCCATTATCCAACCTGCTATATTCTAACTACAGGGTCACAGGGGTCTGCTGGAGCCAATCCCAGCCAACACAGGGTGCAAGGCAGAAAACAAACCCCGGGCAGGGCGCCAGCCCACCGCAGATTAATTAAATGTATGTTGACTAAACAAACCATGTTGATGATCTCAACCTTGGTACTAGCCCCAATGAACAATGGAGGAAAGATGCTTAGTGTTTTTAATGGTAGAAACCCAAAGATTTGCTATTTAACAGAAAATATAAAGAAAGTAGTTAAAGATAAAAAATAATTTCAGCGCAAAATAAGCACGAGATTCTGACTGACATCCTGGATTTGAAATAATTTTGCAAAGGCTGTGGAGCAAATTTGAGAGTTTGGATAAACTTTTCATTTATGGCTCGAAAAGGTAGGTTGGTCATTATCTTGGAGAATAACAGCAATAGTGAAAAAAAATAAAATTAAGAAGTAAATGAGCACAGTATAACCAAAATTAACAAAGAAAGCTTTAAGCAGATGCAGCAACAGAATTATTTAATAGAGTCGTATCCATTACTGTGTCTTAAGATCCAGCAGTGGCTGAGAAGCTTCCAAAGGGCAAGGATAGAAGGATAAGATCAGTGTTTGTCAAGTTATTTTATTTAAAATGATTGCATGTAATAATTTGACATGGCTAATTGTGTTCTTAATTACAAATGAAGCATTTTTTAAATAAACAACAAAAAACACTGCCTGATTCTTCTGAAAAAAGCCTTAAAATTTACCAGGTATGTCTATTTTCAAGCCAAAAATTTTCTTGAGTATTGATCTTTATCCTGAGATTTCACACCTATTGTAAAATAGCATATCCATGTCATTTTTAAGAAAAAAAAATGTGAGATTCTGCCATTTTAAAGGCAATCTAGCAGTCCTCTTCTCATCATTGCCTTTATGTTTGAAAGTCTGTTTAACAATTTGCAATTTAAGTCACTTATTACTGACAGATGATTTTATTACACTCCTATCATTATAAATTAACCTCTTACTTGAAACAAACTCCAAGAACTAAGACATGACATAATTTCACATTCATACATAAGTGAAAGTTGCCTAAAAATATATGGGATCACCCTTTTCAGATCTTTACAAAAAAAAGATACACAGACATGTCAGAGTTTAATTGTTTAAGAATTATTACTTTGCTATCACTTGTACTATAAATATGAAGAAAGGGTTTATAAGCATACCAAATACACAAGAAAGAAACCTGGAACACTGTCAGAAACCTCAGCCACTCTATTTACTTTTGTGACGTTTCTTTATTGTAGACCTTGGCAATGATAGGCCTACCTCCCAGAGAGTGTTCTTGGTTTGTCTAAATGCCATGAATTGCTTTTTCTTCACCAAGTAAAGAATTCTGTGATCATCTAGCACAGTTGTCTTTCATGGTTGTCTAGGACATCTGGTGTTGCTGAGCTCACTATTGCATTCCTTCTCTTTAACACTAGAATCCCTGAAGCCTGCAAAAATATTCACAATCCTGGGCCACATTAAATTCCCTCGCAAGTCCTCATCTCAGCCTTTGTTTTGCAAATGTGTCAATTGGCCACAGGCCTGCTATCCCATCCCACACCAAGACAGTTGAAGTCGGACACAATTCTTATAACTGAAGTCTGTGTATATCTGGGAGTTAGGTGTCTAGAATTGTGTAAGGTAAATAATATATTGTTACTTGGAATGCATAAATTTCATGTGTGTTCCATGTCTACAACGATCTGGGTAAGTGTGGGATGATAGGGAATGTGAGGCAAGAAATATTGAGCACATAACTAAAAAATAAACTTTTTAAATGTTATAGTAATAACGACAAAATGTTGATGAGAGGTGTATAATGTGTAAAGACTGAAGTCCAAATATCAAATAAGAACCTTCACAAAAGGTATAACAAAACAAGTGTGCTTTTATTCAAAAATTGACCAAAAAAAAAAGAAATTATTTAAATGATTCAGTTATTTGTTTATATTTTTTTGGTCATAATTCAAGTTATAATGGATGCCATCATTTTGTTGTTCTTTAAGATTCAATGGCCATTTTGTAGCAACACGATCATCACATGATGTTAAGTGCATAACAGAATATAACCCAGGAGGAATTTAAGAATACAGTGCACACCTTCCAAAACCTTAAGATTTTGCTTTCTATTAAAAAATGAACAATTATGAGTATTTCAGAGCAACACATACTGTGCATATATTTTTTAATGTTGACTTAAATCATGGTGTCAGTTTCCTTTTTGACTTTTTAGCTTTTGACCTATGCATGTTATGTTTTGACCAGGATTCTTGTCCCACCATCTGCAGGTCTATCTAAAATATATTTCCTCTGTATTATGTCATTTTAGGGCAGAACAGGCTAGAGCTGAGAGGGTCAATATCATTTAAATTAATATTTTACTCAGATTCCTGTACTGTTTTCAAATGCATTCAAGTAACAATGAATAAGTCTTTTTTTGAAAATAAATGCTGGATGCAAGTACAACTTCATTTACCGTAGATACTCGCCTATTAGTCGACCTCGCAGATAAGTCGAGTGTATTGTTTAATCCGAAAATTATGAAATTTGTTATGACCCGCATATAAGTCGAGGGTAAAGCTTGACAGCCTATTAAATTCTTTGAATTTCATAATTATACCCAATGTACCTGGGCCCAGACTTTCGACATTTTAATCTTTGAAGAATTTTAGCAAGCCAAAATTAAAACTCCAAAAAAATTTTTATTCATTTACTTACAGTTAGAATATTTCACTCAAATTCGTATTCAAATCCTTTGCATATAATAAAGTGGCCCTAAGTGTCCTCTTCAAATCCTTCAAAGTCTGACTCTTGTTGGGATCAGAGCTTAAAATAGCAGTCTGACATCCCAATTATACTGAATGTGGAATGTGGGTGGAGTTGTCAGGGTTTTTGGGGGTGAAGTTTTGGGATTAAGTGTTTGTTGACGGTGTGGTGGGGCTCTTGTGTTTTTGGTCTCTGTTAAGCTAAAACAGGCACCTTAAAAAGAAGGAGATAATAAAGTCAACCATTGAGCAGTCAAGCCTTGTGTGTCACTCCCTGCTGTAAATTAGGAGAAGGGAACTCAGGGACAGGGTTTTACCCCAGAGCAAATTGCTCTGGCCCTGGAGCTTCACACCACTGGACACGAAGAAGGAGAAGCTCCCCTGCGTCACCCCGACCATGGTCCAGAGACAGGCAGGAAAGGTAACACTGGGGGCTTGTCCGGGAATATTCCTGGCAGCACTAGTGAGTGACACGAAGCTTGTAAAACTGAAAGAAAATTGGTGCATTCTCTCGGTGGAGTGTGTAACTAGGAAACTGTGAGTGGTGACAAAACTAGGGGTAGACGCTGACCTGGAAACAGAGTTTTCCAATGCCACCGCAATTAGCACCAACCCCTTTAGGACATCGCCCACGCAAAAGGAAACTATGTCCCACCATTTTCAACTAGTAAACTGGGAGAAAAGTGTCGAGGATGGGATTGTCGGATGCGAACGTGAGCGCCATTGTAACCCTTTCGTTCAGACGCCGTGGACCAAACTCCGAGAACATGCGGACTCGGTCGCTATTAAGCCTGAACTGTTTTGTGAAGAGTATTACTCGGCAATTCGACCGCACACCTCCGGTACCAATCCGTTTATTTCGTATGTAACAAACGAAGATACTTATGACAGCGGGATCGAGACCCATTCATTGATATTGCGCTTTAAAATCTGCTGCACCTTATGGTCCGAAATACTGTATGTTTCTGGTTACCGCCATCTACTGGCAGCTAATGGTATGTTTGTTATCCAAAACCTGCAAAAGCTAACGCTCAAATTCAAGTGCGGTATTTCACAGTTTAAAGAATTATTTAATGAAATTAGTGTTGCCCCGTGGATAATTCGACTTTGTGTTTTTGAATGAATTTTAAGGCATAAATTTTTCGACTTATACGTGAGTATCTACGGTAAATATTATTGAAAACCTGCTCACGTGGAAATTAAGGAAGAGAGGCAGGGTTCTACTGAGCAAACCAAGCAATCTTATTTTTGGATAATAATTGCCTGCTTGTACTTTAAGATTTTTAAGAAAGTTGATTAGTGCTGTGAGACAGCAAGGCTAGCAATGAAAAGTGCAACCACGTCTCCAAAGTGCAGGTAAACACAGCAACAATATAATGGCTAAACATTCCAAATGTGGTATCAGTACATGAGACAGATGGAAGTAGAAGGGCTACTGTCTATTGCATCTTTACCAAGGTATCATACTTTCCATCCTTTGTAGAATACACTCTATTTAATATACAGTATGTAATACAAATAGTAAATAATAAAACCTTAAGAGGCTTACACATTAATAATTAAAACTGGTGCAAACTACATGAAAAAGTACAATGTAAATTCAAATGCAACCAGCACTTTATGATTTATATTTTCTGCCCTCTTATGTTCTCTGATTGATTCTTCCTGGGTATGTCTTATAAAAGGCAAGTTTGTTGCCAACAATTTTTGACAGATTGTACTACAGAAACAAAGTTCATACTACTGGGTTCGGAAAGGGTAACCTCTAGCAGTATATGACATAATTATCAAAAAGTAGTCTGATATTGTTTTCTATCCCTAATATTTCCCTAGTATTTTTATGTTAGTTTTAATGAAAAAGGCATAAAAAAATCCCAATATGTGCTGAAAGCAGCATGTAAAATTTTGACATTAAACTATAATAGTTAATTGTTTTGAAAACGTAAATGTATAAACTAACAACACATGCACAGTCAATGGACCATGACATAGCACCATAAATGTATTTAAAAACTTTACATTTCAGCTCTTTTCATAAAATGTACATGAATTAAAAAAAGCAGTCTTTACTACAATCTTCTAATACAGCAACGAACATACAATAAATACTTTGCCTTAATTATTTCTACATGTTTTTATAGTTCATTAAAATGCATATTTGCATTGTTGTGAACATCCACCAGATATCTGAAGCATATGAAAAAATGCCTGCATATTAAAAATTGACTTTATATCCTATTATACTGTGCAGATAATACAGTATATGCAACTGTAACATACATTAAAATTGTAAATATATGACTACATTTTAGTAAATGCCTTAGCTCAATATAACTGAACTGAAGGTTCTGTATGTGCATCATTTTTTCTCTTTCACCTTGTACTCTTTCATTCAGGTGCACAGGGGTATCAAAGGTGTTGTAAGAGACATACAGGGAAAGGGCATTCCTAATGCGATTGTAGCTGTGGAAGGAATCAATCATGATATTCGAACAGGTAAGGCAACATATATTACTTTATGAAAGTTTGCCTGAATATAATTTATTTTAAGTATGAGTTATGCCAATAATTACAGTCATATGAAAAAAGTTTGGGAACCCCTCTCAGCCTGTATAATAATTTACTCTACTTTCAACAAAAAAGATAACAGTGGTATGTCTTTCATTTCCTAGGAACATCTAAGTACTGGGATCTTTTCTGAACAAAGATTTTTAGTGAAGCAGTATTTAGTTTATGAAATTAAATCAAATGTGAAAAACTGGCTGTGCAAAAATTGGGTGCCCTTGCAATTTTGCTGATTTGAATGTATGTAACTGCTCAGTACTGATTACTTGCAACACCAAATTGGTTGAGTTAGCTCGTTAAGCCTTGAACTTCATAGACAGATGTGTCCAGTCATGAGAAAAGGTATTTAAGATGTGTCAGTTGCAAGAGTGACAGCATGGGATCCTCAAAGCAACTCTCAAAAGATCTGAAAACAACGATTGTTCAGTCTCATGGTTTAGGGGAAGGCTACAAAAAGCTGTCTCAGAGGTTTAAACTGTCAAACTGTAAGAAATGTAATCAGAAAATGGAAAGCCACAGGCAGAGTTGCTATTAAACCCAGGTCTGGCAGGCCAAGAAAAATACAGGAGTGGCATAAGCGCAGGATTGTGAGAATGGTTACAGACAACCCACCGATCACCTCCAAAGACCTGCAAGAACATCTTGCTGCAGATGATGTATCTGTACATCGTTCTACAATTCAGCGCAATTTGCACAAAGAACATCTGTTTGGCAGGGTGATCAGAAACAAGCCCTTTCTGCACTCACGCCACAAACAGAGCTGGAACAAAGTGCTTTGGACTGCTTTGGACTTGGTCATAACAAAAAGCACTTTGCATGGCGGAAGAACACCGCATTCCAAGAAAAACACCTGCTACCTACTGTCAAATTTGGTGGAGGTTCCATCATGCTGTGGGGCTGTGTGGCTAGTCAGAGACTGTGGCCCTTGTTAAACTCGAGGGTTGGATGAAATCAACCCAATATCAACAAATTCTTCAGGATAATGTTCAAGCATCAGTCACAAAGTTGAAGTTACACAGGGGTTGGATATTCCAACAAGACAATGACCCAAAACACAGTTCGAAATCTACAAAGGCATTCATGCAGAGGGAATAGTACAATGTTCTGGAATGGCTGTCACAGTCCCCTGACTTGAATATCATCAAAAATCTATGGGATGATTTAAAGCAGGCTGTCCATGCTCGGCAGCCATCGAATTTAACTGAACTGGAGAGATTTTGTATGGAAGAATGGCCAAAAATACCTCCATCCAGAATCCAGACACTCATCAAAGGCTATAGGAGATGTCTAGAGGCTATTATATTTGCAAAATGAAGCTCAACAAAGTATTGATGTAATATATCTTGTTTTTAGTTCCCAAATTTATGCACCTGTCTAATTTCGTTATGATGCATATTGCATATTTTCTATTAATCCAACAAACTTAATGTCACTGCTGAAATACTACTGTTTCCATAAGGCATGTCATATATTAAAAGGAAGTTGCTACTTTGAAAGCTCAGCCAATGATAAACAAAAATCCAAAGAATTAAGAGGGGTTCCCAAACTTTTTCATATGACTGTATATACACTAGAGCCAGGATTCTCAATCCCTTACATACTACTGGACTACAAGGAGCCTTGCACACATCAGGTTTTAGGTGTTCACTAAAACTGACATTCTGTGCACTAGGACTTTTTACAGTTCTCAGATGTTATTTATACAATACCCAAAGTTACCCAAGTTGTAACAGTGTGATAATAATCAAATTACACAAAGTAAAGAACCCCGTTTGACTTTATCTTGAATGTTTATAAATATATTGTTATTTCTTGGTTAGAGAATAAAATCCATAGTTAAAATATTAAATTAGCAAATACCACAGCTTAAGTGATGTAACGGTCATTTTCCAATTCAGATGGTTTGCTTATGGATATGTTCATTTCTCAAATTGAAAAAATAACCCAGTTTTTTAAGAGGACATATTGAAGCATTACATACAAAGATTCTTAATCTGGTGTTTATATACAAAAGTATAATCTGCTCCAACAACAGAAGACACTTTTGCTTTACTATTTCTCTATCAGAGGTAGGCAAATCCTGGAGAGCTGCAGTGGCTGCAGGCAATAAGATGCAAATAACAATGGATCATTTTTGATTTAAAATAAAATATCATTTTCAATCTGTCACATTTTACTCTTAAGTGTTTTATTAAGCCAAACAGTACATGATGGATCCACACAGGTGTATATTGAAACAAGATAGATGGAGAAATGCTGGATTTATTGTCATTTGCATCTTATTGCTAATAAGAAACCATTAAAACAGTGAATGCAGCTGTTTAAGACTGAAATAAGCAATTAAGGGTGGGAAATCTTATCAAGCGAGACCACTAAAATGAAGCAGAAAAACATTACTGAAGCAATAAGTGCTTCATTAGCAATAATTGACTTCTTATTAAGAATCTGGGTTGGAACAAAAACCTGCAGCCACTTTGGCTCTCCAAGATCGACTTTGCGTACCTCTGCTCTATATAATATAAACAAGTAAAGTCTCATGTTGCTTGTGGTAAAGGGACATTTATTACTGTTTTCTGGATTATTTTAAAAGGTTTCTGACTATGCCATTAGAAGGCAGCATGGCCAGTTGAAATATCATGTGTATTTGCAACAATATCAAGACCGAACTGTTAAAGAAGACACAACAAAGACAACACAGAGAGAGTAATCAACATACACTTCTAAAAGTAAACAAATGCCACTGAGTAATTGGGAGCACACAATGTGCTTTTCAAAGACAAAGTAAACTTTATTGTCATCTCAACCATATACAGCTATACAGAGAGATGAAATGACAAAGCTCAGTCGCCACATTCAAATCTCGCCTTAAAACGCACTTCTTCACATTGGCTTTTAATTCGTAACCTGTTTCATTTTGCACTTGCCTTTTGCTATTTTCTCTATTTTATTTGGTCCCCCTGTTTTTAGTATCTCTGTTTTAATTCTCTCTTAATGTTTGTTTTTAATATTTTGCTTTTAGTCCTGCTTGTTGTAACTGTACAGCGCTTCGGTCAGTTGTAATGCTGTGTTTTTAACCGCCCAACAAATAAATATGGTATGGTATGGTAAAGCTCACAGGGTTCAGGTAGTGCAAATAAGACAAAACAGTGTGCACAAACAGATGAAATCATGCTACATACTATTTAAACAGGCAACATCCCAAGACAGTTAACTACCACAATTTTACAGGGACTATTTAAATGCAAGTTTCACTGCCTATCACTTACTCTTTGCCAATGGTGACAGTAACACAGTGGTCTATTATATGCCCAGATGGTTTATCTTACTTATACTACTAAACAATTGAAGACTGAAGCTGCAGTATCTATTTGTTATGTTACTATTTTTGCACCACTTATACACTTGCTTATTAATGTATTCAACAGCTGCTGATGGAGACTACTGGAGACTCCTTAATCCAGGAGAGTATAAAGTCACAGCAAGAGCAGAGGGATACTCCTTAGCCACTAAAGTCTGTGAAGTGGACTATGAAATGGGAGCTACACAGTGTGACTTTTTTCTTAGGAGAACCAACATGTCTCGAATCAGAGAGATCATGGAAAAGTTTGGAAAACAGCCTATTTATTTGTCTGCTAAACAAGTCCGACACAGAGCGGCACAAAGACGTCGACATATCTGAATTCTTCTACATTCTTTGTTATGACAAAATGAAATATAAAAAAACATAATAATGTCTCTTATATGCATACAGTGGTGCTTGAAAGCATTTGGACCTTTCATTTACCAGGCCTTACAAGAACAAGGTAAAAAATATATTAAATTCGATTTTAATAAAGATATCTGAATGTTGGGCACACATTTTGTTTTATTATTATGTTAAGTTAACAGAAACTCAACGATTTTTGTGTGCAAAAGTAATTAAGTTCAAAAAGCAAAGGTTCAATCTTTAGGCATTATTACACCTACTAAATATGTACTATAGTTATTGATTAGTCTTTCACATTTCCTTGGGTTTTGATTTTTGTTTTCCTTCTTCTTTTCAACCTAATTTATTTGGTCCAGAATAAGCACTTGTCTTGCATGATTAGTCTTTCTGCATCATGTCTACCAAGTTGAAATGACTGGCCAACTTGAAAATATGCAATTTCTTTTTTGAAATTCATATTTTTTATATTTGTGAGAGTGCTGTAGATTATTGTCGCTCTATAGGACTATCTTTTTGCATACTTTTTCAACCCATGAGTGAGAGCTTGATGTTCTTCTCCAGAATATGGTCTGACTCTGAAATTTGTGTGCCATCAGTGATGCCCAGATATTTGACAGGAAAACCAATCCAAGTGCTAACAATTTCTACCATCATTCTTGACAGTGTATATAAGTTTTTTTGTTTTTTTTTTTTTGCTCTTTGCAGTGTAAGTTTTCTGTTGAACTTTTATAATTTGTCCTGTGACACAATTGTTTTGTGAACATTTTTATTGTTTTTAAAGAAAAACGGGAACAGGCAAATGAAAAATATAACAAATATCAAAAAGATCTTTGACTTAAAATTTCAACTTTAGACTTGTCCTTATAGAGAAAAGTGTTAAAAAATCTACAGAATCCCCATGACTGACTTTCAGACTTAATTTGAGCAGTGATATTGTTTTCTGAGATTAATAAATTTCTCCAAGCTACACTCCATTGAATGCCACAGCTGTTTAGTTGGTCTTAAATACTGGATGATTGATTTATTTAACCACAGCTGATGGTGACTACTTGAAACTCCTAAATCCTAGAGTGGAGAATGAAAATAAGAACAAGGATCTAAGGATATTCCTCATCCACCAAAGTCTGTAAACCAGACTGTGAAAAGGGAACCACAAAGTGTGAACCGAAGGTATGTTTTTGAAGAACAAACCTGAAAATCACCTGAAGCAAGACATTCTGAAGATCAATGCATGTAGAGCAGGAGCTCTTTTGGACATCATATGCAATAGTTTTCTGTGCACTTACATATCTAGCTACCTTTGTCTTAAAATTTCTATATTTGTAGACTGACATATACTCCAAAATTTTTGCTGTAGCTTTATAAACATTTCTTGACTGATGAACCATTGCAGAACTCACTGAGATTAGCTGTGGTCTTTTTAGATTGTGGCATATATTCCAAGACCAAATTGATTGTTAAGTGGAGTGCTTCTCAAACTGTACTTTGGTGCTTGGCTCTATGATTGGTTCATTTGTTACCCAATTATTTTAACACACAGTTATACTTGCCTAGTTGATTGAGCTAATGAGCAATGTATTTTGCTTACTTTTGCACACAAGATAAGTCTTATTTATATCATAATTATTATTTTTATGTTGCATTTATCTATATAAAACAATATACATAATGTTTGATTAAAGCCTAAAGACTAATTTTGCATAAACATTAATTTCTTATTTAAAAAATTATAAGAGGGGTTCACAAGCTTTCAAGCAGTAGGATGGATAGATAAACAGAAAGATGCATTGTAGAATTCTAACAAATTAATGAATGAAGCAGAGTCATCAAAGTGTATGAGTGATCATTTAAAGAAAAAAAGTATCATGGTAATACAGAAATAAGGTGAAAAAAACACAAGGCCTATACATGCCTTACCTTCAACAGAAGTAGAATACAAACTAAAGAATGCTTAAAAACAGTCAGCAGATAGGGGTAACATCTTTTCAGTCAAATTCTCTTTAAGCATGTAGAATTAATGTTATAATCATGCATTTATAATTACTTTGGACTGAAGTAGAATTGCATTGTGGATAAACAATTTGACCAGTTAGATCTCATTTACCAACCAGAGCAACTCATGTTACACTCAAAACCATAATATTTTGATTTTAAGGAAAGTGGGTTTTCTTAGAACGATCTTCTGTATATCTTCAGCCAGAAACAGCACAGTTGGGAACATGGGCCCTCTAGTGGGGAAGAGGTCTTTCCACTTTTGATGTCCTTCACTTGATTCCATTTTGTTTTTCCATAGCAAACAGTCAGTCAGCCTAGACAGCATGTGACCTTTAGCATCCTGGAGGAAAACGGTCAGCTTCCACTCTAGTCAGACTTCTCTCTCTCAGTCTGTCTGTCAGGTAAACCTGCCTAATGTTTTTAAGGCATGCACAGGGTGATGCCCTTCTTTCTCTTCTGTCATGGCAGCGTGTTACTGCCATCATTAGCTCCTCTCAGTCTGCTGGGGTTTTGCTAGGTCTTGTTCCATGTCATTTTTTCTATCTGAAGCATTCAGTCTTCAATGTCACCTATTGCCACGGTTATACATCCATTTCACCCTTAGTATTAATATTATACCCTGATTTCTTCATGCACACTATGACATTTTAGCTTTGACAATATACTTAAGGGAATACTCCAACCAACCATAATGTTTTTTTAATGTTACCTCATTTCTGGTCAAAGCCCATATGGAATCCTTTTGGCCCTATGCTTGACTAAACATAAACGGTGCCCAGCTGTGTCCTTAGCAAATTCAGTATTTTTAGACTTTGGGAACCAATCAGGGATTGGGGTGGCTTCTCAGTGTACAGAGCACACGCCCCTTGAGTTAACAAAATGGCAGCCATCAGTGTCTATAGCGGGGTGGGGTGGGGAAAGTGTGGGTAGGGGATTCCGGAGCATGTACCTCTTGAGTTACATGAACAGGTTCCTTAGTGTCTAAACGATGTTCCTTATCTCCCCTTAACTTTCAAGAACTTTGGTGGCAGTGCCCTAGGCGGCTGCCTGTGTTTCCTAAAAGATTGTCCAGCCCTAACTTACCCCATATACATTGAAAGTGGTGACCAAAAAAATGTTTTTGTCCAGAATGGAGAGAAAAGGTTTGACCTAATAGAAGTTGATAACTCTGTAGAATGACAATGTAAAAAAAGTGGAAAAAAGCAAAAAAAAAAATCACATGTTACTTGTGTTACATAATTCCCATATCAGTTATCCAGTCACATGTACAAAATGAGCAAAACACATGTTTTTTTGCTAAAATATTCTTAAATAGTTCCTGAATTATCTGTGCACATCATAAACAGGAAACCTAAAGCTTTATGGGAATGCAGTCTGACCTCCAAATGTCACACAAAAAGATTAGTAAAGTATATCAAATACCAAATAACATTTTGACTTAAAGACCCACCTTTGCCCTCATTTACTGCTCAAGAATCCTGTCTTTGTTATTCACATTCTTTGCTGCTGTAAAACATATTTATTGGTTTCTATTATGTCATAAACTTTTTTGTCTCCATTCTGCATGAAAAAATGAGATTAAGAATTTTGAAATAGCCACCACAGCAAAGTACATGGTGTATTTAAGATATAAAAAATATAATTTTAGGGAGAAGTATTTCTTTAATGCATTTTTATAAATTAAAAATGTTAGGTTTTCAAATCAAAATGAGTAAACAAGCTATTGTATGGCATAGCCCATTTGTCATTTACTGTATATATCACTAACTCAATTGCATCTTTAAATTCAAATATCAAACAGCTCTTATAGCATCATCACTGTCCTCAACTTTTCCTTGACGTACTCCACCCTGTCTGTTGTTCGGCCCCAGTCATACCTTTCATGAGTGATGTGTTTTTGAGCACAATATCACAAATGTCTAGGCATTATCTGAGTCCATTTGGTCCATTCTCAATACAAAACAAATAGGTCAGCTGGTATTATGCATCAAGTGCACTAATCCTGCAATGTATGGCCCTTACAATTATACTTTGTTAAGAGCACTCTTTTTAGATTCTCTCTGTTAACTGTATACCCCTGATCTGTTAGCACCTGCCCACTGCTTTATAAATCATTACCTACATAAATAGTGCTGTCATTCCAATACATGGAAAAGACGTGTGCTTAAAGAAATTGCTATAACTTTTAAGTAAGGAGCAGCCTTATAACTGCATCTCACTCATACCTAAAGCCCCTTCAGAGAAAGCAATCACATTTACGAGAAAGTTCAGGTTTAAAATTATGATTCACTGCCTCAACTGGTTCCACCAGATAAATAAAGTTAAAAATGCACAGTCTTCACTAAATCCCTGATATGATTTTCTAACTTAATTTTACAGTGCACTATGTTAATCTGACACAAAGTAATTTGGTTATCTTTTAAATCAGATGATGATTTTGCCCCTTTGCTTGTTATTTTGCATGAATCACAGTGGATTCTTGTACACACATGTTTGACTTTGATAAACACTTTGCTTTACACGTGGAAAAAATGAATATAGCAAGCAAATCAAATGAATGAAACATACCAATAAATTCAACTGGTACAAATCATACTGTTGAGTAGAATGATTCTGTTAATGTAGTGAGTAGTGAAGTGGTTGGAAATCTCTCATTTAAATAAGATGTGCAAATCAAATGTTGTGGTTTTGCAGCTAATTAAAGATAAGTGTTTATTTATAGAGTAAAAAAAACAGATGTTAAATAGTTTTTAATTTATAATAAAAATAAAGTGTCACTATTGCTCTTACCAGGAACAAATGGGACAGAGCCACACCCAGGGCCATCTTAACGCATGGGCACACTGGGCAGTTGCCCGAGGCCCCACCAACATAGAGACTATAAAGCTGTTAAGATGGCCCTGGCCACACCTTATATTCACCTGCAATATGGTGCATTACTTAAACTAATTAAACTATAGAAAAAATCCATTGCAGCCTTGCTGGAATTTGAATTTTTATACAAAAATGTTTAAAAAGAAATATATCTCAAAACTACAGAGAAAAGCCAAGCAAAATGACACCTTTTATTGGCTAACTAAAAAGATTACAATATGCAAGCTTTCGAGGCAACTCAGGTCCCTTTTTCAGGCAAGATGTAATACAGAAACTGAAGTTCCCTGTGTTTATATACACACACTAGGACAAGAAACAACATTAGTAAATCTTTAAATGAAAAATCTTAAATATAAATTAGTTAGCCAATAAAAGGTGTCATTTTGCTTGGCTTTTCTCTACATTCATAATGGCTAACACGGTACAACACCCTAGTATCTCAAAACTACAGTAAGTAAAATGTGATTTTTTACAATTTCAAGAAGTAGTATTGGTAATTTAAAAATATTTTCTTGGTTTAGCTTTACCTATATAAGAATGACACCAGTTTTAATACAGCTGTGCCTTCTAGTTTGAATAAGAGCAGAGTGCAGGTCCTGCTCTTAAATACTCATAGGACAATTTAAAACTGCATTCAGTTGATGCTCAGTAATGCACTGAGTTATTCAGGCTGGAAAGAAAAAAGCAGTAAAACAAACCATTTGAATGTTACTAATGTACAATATATGGGCGGATGCGCGCATACCTATAGAATGGAATGTGTTTTGCCATGCTGTAATGGAAGGTTAAATAAAATGTCCACAATCATGATAATTTCCAAGTGTATCAATAGCTGAATCAAATATGTCTTGCTTCTCTCTATCACTGTGCTTTAAATGTTCTTCCCTGCTCTCTCTGAGAGACTGTTCTTGGATGTTCTTCATTACCTAAGAAAAGGCACAGCACAAATCTTTTCAGAAATCTGTCGGATTGAAGTGCCCAGTACTGCTGTTAAGTAAATCTAATAAAATCTGTAATTTTAGTATTAATTCCTACTGTCTTTTCAATTTGATATTACTGTTACTGCATAACCTTTAATATATTAGCAATACAGTATATATGGTTAGGGCTAGAGTCTAGTTGTATGTTTATTTTAGAAAATGAACACCTTGACTAAAAGGGATACTCATTTGGCCTTGGGCTTTTAATGAAAGATGTTCAAATACAATTTCCGGTTAATATGTTAATTAAATATATAAAATATTATATGCAATAAATGCTTAAAAAAAAACATTTAGTAATGACTTACTGTCATAAAATCATCTCAGATGCAGAGGTTTTTTCAAAGGATTTAGTATACTAGTAAGTACAAAAGACAATCTATTTAACCAAAAACATTTAATTTAAGAAAGATTTTGGTATTTTCAGTTTTCCTAAGTGTTTTGCACATATTATTACATAAATGTATACTGCTTTATGTTATGTTGACTTTTTTGTAAAAATTGAAAACCTGTCTACATGCATGTTTGTTATATTTTAAAATTCTACAATAATTGTAAACAATGTTGCTTGTAACCCCTTCTCCATTTTAAATGTTATATTACTGCACTTTATTAAACATATACATTTTAACGATGCTTATTTCCTGAAATTTATTTTAATTTATATAGCACATTATAAGAAACAAAGTGTAAAAGCATCCAAACACAAATAAGAAAAAGCCAAACCCTACTGCTCTGGTGTGTGTGAACATGCATGATTTTATATCAGCATTTCTTTGTGGTGAGAAAGCTTACACTTTCACCACTCGAATAAGCTTAACATTTTATATTTTTTCCTTTGAGGTCACATGATTTATGAGTTTAATAGCAAATTGGTAATCAGGTTGGGTAACAAATTGCCTTGTTCATTGGCTGTTTCAACTTTTCCTGCTTCCCAACAGGCTCTTCACATTTGTGTGCTGTGCTAAACCAGAAGGTCTGCATCATCAACTGAGTAACTGGGTTTCACCATTTACAATAAGTACCTTCACCACAAGGCACTTAGCAAAACAGTGTATTAGCCAATACCAAATGCTGAAAGATGATTGGTTAAAGGAGTATGCATAACAGGCAGAGGGACCATAGTCTGGTAAAGCTCCCCCAAGAAGAACAGAGACATTCTACTGTGATTGTTGTACCTAAAACAAGACTCTACACTTCCCTGAGCAGGCGCAGAGAGCAACAACAAAAGAGCACAGAACTACTGGCAAATGGAAGTGTTTACTATGATAAGTAAAGACTCTGTTACTTGGTAATCCATTTTTGTATTGTAACCTTTACTTATTGTAGTGAAAGATTAAGGTATATGCACCCATTGTATATTACTCTTTACCTACCCTACCTTCCACATGGTACTAAAACGATGTTACTCAAAATGTGGGCCGCGGCTTACCCCTGGTGAAACATCCAACATTCTGATGATCATGCTCCATTCTTAGCAGCAGCATCACAGGTAAATCGTGTGGAGCTCAGCTTAGAGCATATTCTTTTCCTACCTTGTCAATTGTGTAATGCGTTTTTTGAACAGGTTTGATGCATGAAAGTGATCACTCGTACTGCGTTCAGTAAGTTCACGTGAGCTGCTCTCTTGTGTGATGTTGCGATGTCCACAGCTTTATTTAATGTTAGCTAAGACCCAGCACTTAAAAGTTTCTCGCTACAGCAATTTTAACTCCGTTACAAAGTGATCCAAAGTCTCATTTATACCTCGTGTCTTCTCATTAAACTTGTATCTCGCAAAAAAAGTATTCGACAAAGGCATGACAAACGGCAGTGGGAGCGTGTCCATAAACTTAATTTAAACCTACAGTTTACACCGTGCTTTGTTTCCGCAGTAGCTACACTTATGAATAAGCTTGCATGCGTTTTTCTTCAGCGCTCTTTGGAAGTTCTTCCTTCTTTTCTATATACTGCGTTCACAGTCAGTTCACGTGATTATGTGGGAGGCGTGATGATGTGACACGCAGCTCTGCCCCCCACCGCCATCGAGCTAAAGTCCATTACAGTATATGGAGAAAAATAGGTTCCAGTTATGACCATTACGCGTAGAATTTAGAAATGAAACCAGCCCAACTTTTGTAAGTAAGCTGTAAGGAATGAGCCTGCCAAATTTCAGCCTTCTACCTACACGGGAAGTTGGAGAATTAGTGATGAGTCAGTGAGTGAGTGAGTGAGTCAGTGAGGGCTTTGCCTTTTATTAGTATAGATTAAAAAATATTGTATACAATACATACATTAAAAGAATACAAAATTGTGCCCTCTTGGCCTTCCAAAACTCATCTGGGCTGCTTAAGTGAGTATAAAACCAAAAATGTTTCTTCTAACCTTCCAGTCTTACATTAATCAACACACTGACCTCCTCTCCTACTCACCACATGAGCACTTGCATCTGCTGCTCTTCCAACTCAGACGTATAAGGTGCAGATAATTGTAAGACAAGTCCTGGGGGTATATCCATCACTGCTTCAGCCCATCTGGAAGCACTTCTGTGTTGTCAATGTTCCCAGAGACACTTGGGAACATTATAGTTTTCAGGAAACTCTGAGAAACCTTTAAGCTTTTCAACAAAAATGCTACAGCCTGCTAGTGGCCAGCAGGAACTTTGCTCCTACGGAGGCTAAGCCTCAGACAGGAATCTGCTAGCATGGTATCCCAGCCAAGACATATACTGCCCTGGTCTTCCCTCCATCTACTTCATCCCCTTTACATTAAATATTTACAGAATACATCATCTTCCAAGAAAGCAATGCACAATGGGAAATGATAAAAGTTCTACACTTACAAAATTGTTGTTCTTTTGAATTGTTCTGATTAAATGTATCATGGGCTACTGGTTAGCTGTGCTGTTTCATGGTCTAAGGAATTGCTGTCAGTCTCAACTTTGGCACTGCATATGCACATAGAAGTCACATATTTTGCATTATTCTTTGCTTTTCTTTGATTACTCCAGTGCTGGCATACAGTAGATCCCAAAGACATTATTGTTAATTTTACTTCAGCTTTTGTGAGTGATTGATGGTGTTTATTAGAAAATACCTTGAAGATGGCATGGATGGTTCTTGCTTTGCCATGTGATACGAATGATTAAATATTCCTAATTTAACATATAGTGATAAAAACAACTTCAGTCTTCTAGTGGATTTTAATTTAACTAAATTGTTTTATGATATGCACTTTAGTCAAATGAAAAATGTGATATTTTTCAGGTCAAAGTTATTTCTTCACAATCATGGTATATATTTAATTTTCCCCATAAATTTGTGCTCTACCGTGATAGTATTTTTTATAATGTTAAACATATTTTGTGCAGTTTATAATAGTGATTAAGTGGACATGGGTCTACACGTGTAGAAAATCCTTAGAAATTACATATACTGTATGCCTGCTAAGAGGCAGCAAATATTTAAATTTAATAAAATGTGCTTTTCGAGTTTGTAAAGCATTCTTGTGATGACAAAAGGAAACTAGAAATAGAAAACTATTTTTCTTGAGGTAAGAATACATTTTCTGTTTTTGTTCGTCTGCTCACAGCCCCCATCGTGTGTGCAGTTTAGACTTTATAATGGACAGCATGCAAGGACTGGCATCCTGACCACTGTTGAACAGGGATCCTGACCTGGCTGGGAGACCACTGCAAGGGAAGGACCAGGGGACATTAAAATTGATGTTATTATCTCCCCCAATTCACTAGAAGGCCTCCCTGGATTAGGATTCCCACGTCGTAGGGCATGCTGGGATCTGTATTCATGTGGGGTAGTGCTGTTGGGGATGTGCGGGCCTACTGGGGAAACTGAAGGGATTCACAATCCTACTTTTTGAGATTTACAGTTGACCCAAAAGTATTTCCATTGTGCTATGCCCTAGCATTAGAAGTACTCCCAGGTCCAAGATAAAAGAGACCGCTCAACCTCATCTAGGTTAGTCAGTGTCAAGTGGAAGATGGAAGCTTGCCTGGAGGAGTGGAAGGAGTGAAGAATAGAGAGAAGATTTTAATTTGGTTTGTGTCACTTTTGGTGCGTTTTGTACAAGGTATTTGTGTTAATAAACATTTTATTATACAGGAACTTGTGTCTGGGGTATGGGGTGCTTCAACGCCCTTGGTGGTTACAGCATAAATAAAAAAGTTAATCATCACAAAACCAAACCTGTGCCTGAAGCTGTATAGAACAATATTGTCTATCAAGAAAATAGTTCCAAAATGTGCATATCCATTGCATAAACATAATCTTAAAACCCAAACAATTTCAAGTTTCCACTTATGTCTTTATGGTAACCACTACACTTTAAAGTTATGGCTTGTTGTCCTTAGGTTTAACACCCAAATGAAACACCTACTGAAAGCAGACTTGTGAGTGTGTTCCTTATTTCTCATTATTGAAGCCAACTGTAGGTCCAAACATATTTAATGTGTAGCAGGCTGAGATGTAGAGCCACAGAATATTAACAATGGAAATGTCTTTTACTAGCAAAGTGAATACTGTATAGATGAGTAGGGCAACAATGTAACAATTGTTACTGGAGCTAATTTACAGATCAGTTTTCATGCATTTGAATCGTGTGCCTGAATGTGTTCATGTAGAGTTTGCACGTTTTCCCATATTTATTGTTGTGTTTTCTATAATACTTATACAGAGCCATAAAGATAGTTTGAAATGGCAATTTTTTTATTAGCATGAATATAACTTTGTGCATTAGTGAATGCATGTCAGTTGTTCCTTTCATGGGTTAGCATCCATTTCTTGCTTTTCATACAGTGAAACGGGAAAGGTCCCTGTTAGGTTATGCTCTCACATGACTGTTATTGGCTGACCTATACAGGGTATTATGGATTTTATTTATTTATCTATTTATTTTGTTCCAACCATGAAATACGGAAGTGTAAACACGTGTTTGTAAGCTGTAAAAGAAATAAAAGGATTTTATCCCGAACACATCCTCTGTATTTCTGCTAAATATGGAAAACCCAACAGTACCAACAACTTCTGGAAAAGTATTTCATTCTACTAGGTTCTACATTATGAAATATTCATTACATCAACAATGGAGAGCATGGAAACTCCATACCTTCCCTCGGATTTCTCATGCATTAACACAATGTAAGCATTTAACCCTGCAAAAAATATGATCACCAAATAAACTCTAATGAAAGGTGCCCTTTTGTCTTTCAGGTTTTGATTGTTTCTTCCAGTTTAATTTTGCAATGTCTTCGGAACTTAGTTATTAATGATTACTGAAAATTCTTCTTTCTCAGTAATACATAGTGTTGTCTTGCATAACAAAGTAGGCTCATATGTACAGTGTACAGTGGAATCTCGGTTCACGAATGTCTCTGAACACGTACAAATCGGGTTACGACCAAAAAGTATGCCAAACTTTTGCATCCTAACAACCACACACTCGGTTGATGAACAAGCCAGTTTCCCCTTCCGATTTGTACACGCCAATGATTTCTGCATGTGTTCAGCCTCTCCCTGTACTGTACATTGTTCTTGGTGCATCTCGCAGAGGGATTTTCCCTCAAAGTTGTAACCTCCTCTCAACCCAGCTTCCTCCAGTGGTATAGCGGGTCCACAGCTCCCGTCAAAAAAGCCAGTTTTAATAATTAATCACCGCACTTGCGGCTTAGCGAGGGGGTGTGGTAGTGTGTGGCCAAAGAGGTTCCTGGGGAGTTTGTGATGTGGGTTTTTCTCACACCTTACCACGCCTCTTCATAAGTAGAAGCACGATTTGGCTAAAGGGAAAAAGAAGAGAACAGGAAAGAACGGGAGGATGCAGGAGAAGGCAGGAAGCAGGAGGAGAAAGCCAGTGCAGGAGAGAGAGAGAGAGAGTGAGCGAGCGCACGAGACAGAGAGAGAGAGCGAACGAGCGCACGAGAGAGAGAGCTAGCAAGCGCATGAGAGAGAGAGCGAGCGCATGAGAGAGACAGAGCGAGAGAGAGAGTGAGATAGAGAGAGAGAGAGAGAGCGAGTGAGCGCACGAGAGAGAGAGAGCGAGCGAGTGCACGAGAAGAGAGAGAGAGAGAATGAGAGTGAGCAAGAGAGAGTGCAGGCTCGCGTGCAGCTGAGAACGCGCAAGCAGCCGAGCAGGGAGCCTGGGTGTTTGTTTCAATGTTATTCAATGTTTTCACATTTAGTTTACTATTAAACTGTGCATTCTATGGTATAATTAACTATTTTTGTGCTTAAAAATCTTAAAGAAAATATATTTACATACAGTTTGTACGGTCTGGAACGGATTAATTGTACTTACATACAATCCTATGGGGGAAATTACTTCTGGTCATGACTAAATCGGGTTACGACCAGAGTTTTGGAACGAATTATGGTCGTGACCCGAGGTTCTACTGTATACGTTTTCCTGAGGTTGAAGCCGCACATTCCACTCCCTGCAGTGAGGCACTCTTCCATACATTCCCGTTTTCCACATGTGCACCATCAATTGCCACTTGTTCATTGCATTGTTGTACCTTGCAGTTACATATTTTGCTCTTTTTGTCAATCCAATCCTGCTCTCCTCTCTGTTTTTTCCTCTTTGATCTGTTGGAACTCCTCACCAATATAATCTGGTTTATAAAATTAAAGTTCACTAATTATGCTAAATGTACCCTCATCTTCATGGACTTCATAGTGTAAATGAATGACATGTTTGTCTAAACTTGAAAGAAAATGTACCAAAATCAAGTTGAGATGGTGTGTCCAGCATTCACAAAACTAGCTAAAGGATCTAAGCCCCTGGGGGGTGAAAGGCTGCAGCGAAGAGAAAGGAAATCGGCAAGATAATCTACAAAACAGGTTTTCTTTTAAAATCTCGATGATCATTTATTTACCTTTTTTCCCTTTCTTAAATGATGTGGATACAATGTCTTAAAATACTTCTACAATGATGTAGACTAATATGCAGTGACATTCTTGCCAGAAAAATGTATATATTTGGTATGTTTAAGCCTTTTTTCATGTTTACATTTGTGCACTCTGTAACCCCATTGTAAAAATATTGAAAAATATCAAACATATCGTTTAATTTAAATTACTATTTTTAGTGGTATCTATTCTTTTTTGCTTTACTGTTACATAGTATGATCTAAGCTTAGAAAGTATAGAAAGCTGAAGACTGATGTAAATTGTTGTGTTTGCATGTAAACATATTTTTTTCCATATTGCTTTATTTGTCTGTTTTTATTGTAGAAATGTTACACTTTTATAATTCATATCACATAATAAGAGGGAAGAAAGTCCCTAATATCCATCCATCCATTATCTAACCCATTATATCCTAACTACAGGGTCACGGGGGTCTGCTGGAGCCAATCCCAGCCAATGCAGGACGCAAGGCAGGAAACAAACACCAGGCAGGGCGCCAGCCAACCGCAGGGCTCTCTTGCTCACTCACACACACACAAACACTAGGGACAATTTAGGATCGCCAATGCACCTAACCTGCATGTCTTTGGACTGTGGGAGGAAACCGGAGTACCCGAAGGATACAGGGAGAACATGCAAACTCCACGCAGGGAGGACCCGGGAAGCAAACCCGGGTCTCCTAACTGTGAGACAACAGCACTGTACCACCATGCCGCCCAAGTCCCTAATATTATTTTAAAAAATAATTTACCGTCATTATTTGGCAAGTAAGCTCCTTTCAACCTATACTGGGTGAATAAGAGCAATTGGCATTTTTTCCCTAAAGCTAAACATATCATACAGTACAATAATGATCAAACAACTTATTTTAAATAATTATCATAATTTTCATTCTACTTCCCTTCATCTTCTACCCTAAGAAAAAAAAATTAACACATTTTAAAGACATCAAGTAAATTACAGAAAAAGTGAATATATTTTAATAAGGTTTAAAACTGTCAATGAGTTTAATTGTAAAATGCTTTATGGTTTCTAATAAAAATCATCACTGACATGAATACAATATTGTTTCTTTTAAAAAATAAAATGTTCAAAAAGATGTCACTGCACAAATGCTGTATAAATTGTTAATTATTGTATACAGCTTGATTCAAAGTCTATTTCTTTGTTTTCAGTTATACACATTTCCACAAATTAGGTTTCTTCTATTACCTAAGCATTCAATGAACTATTAAGTATTTGTGTGTTATTTTGACACCACTGAGTCTACATAAAAAAGGCTGATAATGCCAACCTTAGATAAACACTTTGACATAAAAGGGTCATCAATTTAAGAGATAAATAAGGCTTTTTGAACTATTATAAATCAGCCAGTATTATAAAATGCAAAAGTTCTATGCTTGCCCGCCCTACTTCCATTGACGGGAGCAGGCCGGCTGCTTTACTGAGCTACACCATCTGCCAGCCTATTTTCTTTCTTTCTTTAGTACTGTTCTTGTCTCAAACCCCTAATTATTTTTTTATCCAACTTCATCCTGTCACAGCCCACCCACCTACCTTCTTCTAGGAACAGCATCTGTAGGAAATGTAGACAAGAAAACCAGCAATTATCAGGCAGAGCCTAATCAGACAGGCAGCTATTGTAACCTTTCTGGATTTATTGAAAACCATGCCATACTCATGTGACAAATAGTGGGTGTAGACAAGTTAAATGACTCCTAATATAACAATTTTTCCTGCCTTTTTGTGTTTTCACTCTAGTTTTTATTATAATTGCAACTTTCCTAAAATAGCTTCAACATCCATATGCTATCTACAGATCTTCCGTTTGACTATTTTATTAATTCCTAATGCAAACCAGTAGAATGCAAAATTAAAAGTCATGTTGAAATTTAAAAAAAAAGGCAGAATGAAAGATTTGTTTGGGATCAAAGCAGGTAGCCTTTCATCAACAATATTCACAAGACAAACTACAGCATGTCTAGTTGAACACAAGTGTGCACATGTACTTTCTACTAGCTCTAATTTTGAGATTTTTCAAAATTCAGAAATATTTCAGAGGAAATCCACTCAAATATAAAAATATTTTAATTATGCATAAAAAATAATCCAGGAATGACCTAGGCTGTACATTGATTTCATTTATAGGCTAGGTTATTATAAACTATTTCTATCACAAAGAAATGTGTTATTTTATGTACAAAACTTAAGTAAAAGACTATGGTTATAGCAATGGTTTCAACTGAGATTTAATTTAAAATCAAACATGATTGATTCTTAAAATGTTACGGCTACTGAATGTGTGGGTGTCACAAGGCTTCTGCAAAAAAGGAACCTTCAATGATACTGTAGTTCACGACAGAAAATAGAAATTCAGTTAAGACAATGGCAATTATTTGATGGGAAAAACCTACTTTTCATGAAGTACACAGTATGTCTTACAAAAAATGAACGTGTTTACAGACCTTGGGCAACTGAATGCTCATCCATTGTTTGAGAGCTCTAAAAACATGGAGTTAAAGTTTATTACACAACGATCATCAATGTCATTAGTAGTGGCATCTCTTATATGCTGTAGCTACTGACAGTGTAAAGATGGATGGGAGAAAATGCCAAAATGAGGCCTTGCCTCCCAAACCTGATCCCAGGCCTAATATTCAAAATGAGCCTTTCCCCCAAGACTAAGAGTTGTTCTACCTCAGCAGAAAGAATTTTAATTAGAGGATCAGGAGGTGTAACATGATGAAAAAGAAGTATGTCCAGAAAAGTAAACAAGAATCAGAAGCATGGGACCAAAAGAAACTCAGAAATCTGAGATCAAAAGGCACAGAAAAATGCACATAAAATCTTGTCTTTATCCAAACACAGATACCTAAACAGCACATAATACAACCATTTATAGAGTGTGGCAGGCGGCTGGGAGCTATGCCCAGCTGGGATACCAAGAAGGACCGGGAGAGGGACTATGCCTCCCACGGACCACGAGAGGGCAGCCGCCCTGGTTTGTGTGGGGGCCATGTGACTGTAGCTGAGTTATGTACAGTGCTAAGAAGACAAACATCTTTCTTGTCCTTCCATTTCAGCGCAAGCACTTTACACTTTTACGAAGCTACTAGCGCACCTTGTTGTAATTTAGCTCTGCCAAAGTCTTCAGGCATGCCACAAAGGTTAGGATGCACTTTTCCATATGTGTCAGTCTTTGCAGCAAGATTTCAAATTCTCCATGGTTACACAATAACCTTGATCCAGCAGCGCATATATCAAAGTTGGCACTGATGACGTAGCAACAGCATACTTATTGTATTTCAAATCAAACACTTTCCCGTTCCCTGTGTACAGAACCAAATTCCAAATGTATCCCATTTTAGATTCACAAAGCTCGTAAAACTTTATGCCAAATCTTGCTGTTTTTGACGCAAAGTGCTGTGTCCATGGCAGTCTGTCCTTATAAGCCATGAGACTTTCATTGATGGCAACATCACGGTTCGGAATATAAACACTCTGAAATTTTACTACAGTCACCTAGGGCCTCATGTATAAACAGTGCATACGAACAAAAATATTGCTTACTCCCGTTTTCATGCTCATTTCGCAATGTATAAAAACTTAACTTAATGTGTAGCCACACACATTATCACACCAGCTAAATGCATTGTGTATGCAAGGTTTTGGCATGGTTTTTCAAACTGGTGTCACCCAGCGTCAAAGCAGTGCTACGGTTCCTGTGTGGTTTGCCTTTATTTTTATATTCATATCTACTTTTGGCTTTATCAAATACACTGAAATTAACCACATATCATTTATTAGTTTAAGGCATCTGATTGCAATCAACCTGTAGCAATATAATGGCCCACAGAATTGCCAAACTATTCCAAATACTATAGCTGCTTTAGTGTTATTAATCTAGGTGCACCACTTAGAGTATTTTAACCCACTGTATCTGAGTGTGGAATCACAGCTCTACAGCGGTTGATCAGAAGGGGGATTATCGGGATACAGCATCTTGCACATGCTACCTTGGCCATGCCTGCTGGGACTGCCATGACCCTTGATGGATAGATAATTAGACATGTACTACGAAGATATTTTAATGTTGCATAAAAGTTTAGAATCATCGTTCCAAGCTTTGAGATAGTTTTGCATTCATAAAATAACTTATTGTGTGGCGATTGGTTACTTTGAGGAAAAGAAAGGACAAGAACTGGGGGTTAGTACGTTTGAAAGAGATAGTACTGCTGCAATAAATTATTTCATTAAGTGTTGTGCATAGCGCAGAAAGCATCTTGTGGGAGGCAGGAACAGTCTCTGGACGGGGAGCAAGCTAATCGCTAACACTGCGCCACTGTGCCCTCACGTTTAAAATATGCTTTAATTCCTGTCATCAAAAAATGTAATCAAGTATACATCTTAGTATTTAAATTATTGAGAGAGCTGTAATATTATGAATGTAATGTATTGTGTATCCTGTCAGCATAAGAGAAAACCCGTTTAAGAAGCACATAGTGATTCAAACACAGAGTACATAGACGAACACATAGAATACGAAGCATTTAACCTGCTATTTTATTTACGATGGAATTTGAGAAACTAGTAAATTAAACAATTTTAAAATTAAGTTTACAACATTCTACTTTAATGACAAAATATACTACAAGATTGAACTGGACATTTTGACCTTTCTAGCACTGTGTCCCTCTTTTCTCTGAACCCTAATATGCTTCTGTATGACACTCAGATAGTGGGCAACGACTAATCTTTTAATGGTGACTTTGATATTTGAACACTTTTGAGTTTCTTTGCACTCTGTATCACTCAATCAACTTCCTTTTTTGTTTATACCACTGCTTAAGCCAACAACTAGTATGTTTTTCCTTGCCTCAACTTTGCATTCTCTGAAATTCTTTTTTTCACATGCTTTTTCCATTATCTTTTAACTGAAAACTGAACGGAAAGGGCTATTTATATTGATTTACATTTTAAAATATGCAAAATTCTGGGTGGATTCGGGGTGGGGCAGCAGGCGCGTTACATGCGTTACATTTCACACTGACTGGGATTTATCTAGGAAGAATAAGGTGGAAGTTGGCTTATGCACAGATTTTTGAATCTGGATTTTTTTGTGCATACGCACATTTCTGGTTTTGTCCTTACGTCTTGTTTTAGTGTGAATTCTATGCACGCTGTTATACATAATGTCTCTGGTATGTTTCCCAAATTTTCTTCATTTTGGGTGCTGGATGGGCATTCTAATCAACGACTTCATTGTTGGTAAAGTGCAGATATTTCATAATTAGTGAAAACTTACACTCAGACATAATTTCTCCAAAGAATGGCACCACTGACAGCACTTTTAAAGCCAATTGATTCTTGGTTCTAAAGCTTACGCAAGACACATAATAATAATAATTCATTACATTTATATAGCGCTTTTCTCAGTACTCAAAGCGCTATCCACACAGGGAGGAACCGGGAAGTGAACCCACAATCTTCCACCTGTACATTTGCCCGGGTGACACTTGGGACTAACACTTTTAGCATGGTTTTCACCGCCCAAGTAAAGCTCAGGTCTAACACTAATCACTATTTCACATGTTTTAGAGAGAAAAGGTTAATTTGAAGTGTCTATAGTTACTATGTATATTGGGGATTAATTCCATTTTATTCAATAACTAGCAAAATACCCGCGCTTCGCAGTGGAGAAGTAGTGTGTTAAAGAAGTTATGAAAAAGAAAAGGAAACATTTTAAAAATAACGTAACATGATTGTCAATGTAATTGTTTTGTGACTGTTATGAGTGTCGCTGTCATCAAGGATTTGATTATCATTATTTCTTTAAATCTGGTTCGTATTTGTTGGATGTGTTGTGTTCAAGTTACATTCTGTGTTTGTCAACCATTGTAAAGATAACAGGTTTCATTCATCGAAGTGCTCACTACCCAAATCGCTACTCGTGAATCTAAGATGTTTAACAGGCATTCCCGGTATTAAGTTTTAGATTTGCCTGCGAATATTTACCGGCAGTGTGTCTATGAACTTAATTTAAACTTAAGCTTTACACCTTGCATTCCTATTGATATGTATACAAAGGCTTGTTCAGCTTCAGAGGGTTGTTCCTTTCTTACTGCATCAATAACAGCTCGTCTTCCTCTTTATCTGAGACATCACACACTGCATGCACGGGTTTACCTTTCCCAGTCCTGCAAACTTTAGCAAAGTGGTTCAATTTACCACAATTTTTACACTGTCTTTCTTTAGCTGGACATTGACTTTTTCCACCGTGTGCTTTGTTTTCGCAGTAGCTGCACTTATGAATATGCTTGTATGCATCACTCACTTCATATTCTTTTGCTGCCTTCTCAATTGTGTAATGCGTTTTTTGTTCAGCGCTCTTTGGAGCTCTTGCTTGTTGTCTGCGTACTGCGTTCACAGTCAGTTCATGTGAGCCGCTCGGAGTACATGCATCGAAGGTTCTCAGCCAGTGCTTGTGCTATCTCGTGCGATCTTGCGATGTCCACGGCTTTATTTAATGTTAGCTCATACCCAACACTTAAAAGTTTCTCTCGCACTTTTGCTGAGTTTGTGCCAAACACTATTCTATCCCTGACCATCTCATCTTCGTTTGCATTAGCACAGTCCTTCACCAGCAATTTTAACTCTGTTACAAAGTGATCAAAAGTCTGGTTTATACCCTGCGTCTTCTCATTAAACTTGTATCTCGCGAATATCATGTTCCTCTTAGGAATGACAAACGCCTCAAATGGTCATAATAAGTTTTCAGTACCTTGGCTTCCTCCTGGGTGAGAGTCCATGTGTTAAAAATGTCTCTTCCTTTTTCCTAAGTCCACAGGAACAGGTAGCTGCATTTGTCACTCTTGTCTTTGCCTTTTAGCAGGCCAGAAAACATTAGCTCCATGTGCTGTCGGAACTTTTTCCATTCTCCTGGCAGGTTAAGAGAATCCCAGTCAATTCGTGGCGAGGGAACTCCAACAAAATCCATGACTGTCCTCTATTCTGACACCATGTCTTGTTTTCACAAATTGTGAAAAATTAAATAATGGCGAGACTTTCTTTTAAAGTATGCAGGGGAACTTTATCTATTACAGCTCTTACATTCACGACATCCATGCTCTAAATTAACTTCAATAATAGTAACCTTGAGGTCCCTTTTTCTGGTGCCTTCCTGATGACATAGGTGCCTAAACCATGCCTGATAATAATGCATTTCAATGACATATAAATATTACAGTGATCACCTCGATAGACATCTCACCACCCAAATCACTACTTGTGAATCTAAGATGTTTAACAGGCATTCCCGGTTTTAACTTTTTGATTTGCCTGCGAATATTTAGCGGCAGCGTGTCTATGAACTTGTGGAATTGCCCGCGAGTTTTTAGCGACAGCGTCACTATGAACTTGTGGAATTGCCCGCGGGTATTTAGCGACAGCGTCTCTTTGAACTTGTGGATTTATTTTCAGTGTTGTTTGCCAGCGTGTCTGCTCTGCTCGTTTAATCATTTAAATCTATATAAGGCAGGCCTGCCAACTACGTGGGAGGCGTGGGGATGTGGGACGCAATATAGACAGGCAGCCAACTACGTGGGAGGCCGGGGGACGTAGGACATAGCAACCGAGCTGCAGGCTATGGACGTATGTATGTACGTAAGTAGGATTCAGTTATGATCGTTACGCGTAGAATTTCTAAATGAAACTGGCTTAACTTTTGTAAGTAACCTGTATGGAATGAGCCTGCGAAATTTCAGCCTTCTACCTACACGGGAAGTTGGAGAATTAGTGATGAGTGAGTTAGTCAGTGAGGGCTTTGCCTTTTATTAGTATAGATGATCTTAAACCTTTTCAAACAGCACTTTGAGCTACTGTTTGTATGAAAATGTGCTATATAAATAAATGTTGTTGTTGAAAATGTTGTTTTGCTGTTAGTGAATTATCCAGAATCCAGAATATGTGTATTGTCACTGTAACAAATATAAAGAAATTAGGTGCAGTCCCTGCGGTGTAAAAATATTAATAACTATAATTAAATAAGGATAAGAAAGGATAAGAAGAAATAAGGTAGAACACAAACATTCAACATAAGACCTTAATTGCACATGAACACTATTGCACAAGATGTCATCTATTGCACTGCTGCATTGGAGGTGATTAGGTGGCAATTCAGTGCCCTAATAGCAACAGGGTAGAAACTGTTATTTAGTCTATTAGTCTTTGTTTTGATACTCCTGTATCTTTTGCCTAATGGCAAAAGTTGGAACATGTCATAAGCGGGGTATGAGGAGTCTTTTAAGATAATTTCTGCTTTTCTGAGGCAGCAAGAGCTGTGCAGTTTATCCAGTGAGGGTAAAGAGCAGCCGATGATCTGCTGGGCAATTTTTACGATCCGCTGAAGTGTTTTCCTCTGCGCTGTTGTGCAGCTGGAAAACCACACTCAGAGGGAGTAGCACAGGATACTCTCGATAAAGCAGTGATAGTAGGACACCAGCAGTTTTTGGGGGATGTTATTTTTCCTAAGGACTCTCAGGAAATAATGTCTCTGCTGAGCTTTCTTTGCCAGCTCAGCTGTGTTCACACCCCAGGACAGGTCTTCCATGATGTGGACTCCCAGGTAACGGAAGTCTGACACTCTCTCCACACAGTCCCCTACGATGTAGAGTGGTTTGATGTCTGCTTTCTTTTTCCTGAAGTCCACAACTAGCTCCTTGGTCTTACTTGTGTTCAGGAGCAGGTTGTTGTCCGTGCACCATGCTGTCAGCCCCTCCACTTCGTCCCTGTAGGTGGATTCATCCTCCCCAGAGATGAGCCCCACCACAGTGGTGTCATCTGCAAATTTGACGATGGTGTTGCTGTGGTGGGCGGGGGCGCAGTCATGTGTGTACAGTGTGAAGAGCAAGGGGCTCAGCACACAGCCCTGAGGAGAGCCGGTGCTGATGGTCAAGTAGATGTGAGGGCCTACCCTAACCCTTTGTGTGTGGTCTGTCAGGAAATCTTATACAGGTGGAATATGGGAGTCCCAGAGCTAGTAGCTTGCACACCAATCTGTGAAGGAGAATGATGTTAAAAGCAGAGCTAAAATCCATAAAGAGGAGACATGCGTAGCTCCTCTGGTGCTCCAGATGGGACAGGGTAGCATGGAGAGTAGCAGCAACAGCGTCCTCAGTAGGCCTGTTAGCCCTGTAAGCAAATTGGTGTGCATCAAAAGGGGGAGGGATGAAGGACATAATAAGACTCTGGACCAGTCTCTCAAAACACTTCATCAACACTGGGGTGAGTACTACTGGCTGATAGTCATTCAGGCAGGTTATGGGTGATTTTTTTGGTAAAGGGAGTAAGATGGAGGATTTCAGACAGGGAGGAACTGAGTCCTGGGACAGTGACAGGTTAAAGATCTTTGTAAAGACCCCAGCCATCTGCTCTGCACAGCTCTTCAACACACGTCCAGGGATACCTTTGGAGCCTGCTGCCTTCCTAGGATTGATAGCCTGGAACAAGCGTCTCATCTCATGTACTGTACCTCCACCCTAAGGGAGGGTGTGATGTTGTTGTGAGTTGCTGTTGCATGTGTACCAGCTGTCTCTGGTAGTTTCATCTCAAAGCGAGCAAAGAAGTGGTTCAGCTTCTCTGCCATTGAGACGACAACTTCAGCAGCTCCATGGCTGGTCCTGTAGTTGGTGAATTGCTGGACTCCCTGCCAAACCCACCTGCTGTTATTACTGTCCAGGTGCTCCTCAATCCTTCTCCTGTAGTCCTTCTTAGCCTTTCTGATACCTCTCTTCAGGTTGGACCGTGTCATGCTGTAGAGAGCCTTGTCACTACACCTAAAGGCAGTGTTCCTTTCCTTTAGCAGCTGCCGAACCTCTCTTGTCATCCAGGGCTTCTGGTTTGGATAGACATGGATATGTTTCTCCACTGTGACAGTGTCAATGCAGGTTTTGATGTAGCATAATACACTGTCGGTGTAGAGTTCCAGGTCTGGACTTTCAAAGATGTCCCAGTTAGACCTGTTGAAGCAGTCCTACAGCTGCAGAGAGGCATCATCAGGCCAGGATCTTGTGGTGGTAAGAGCAGATTTGCGGAGAGGGGTGTAAACAGGAATCATCAGCAGTGACATGTAGTCAGACTGGGCCAGGTGTGGAAGCTGTTTAGCTCTGTAGCCCAGCTTGATGTTTGAGAAGACCTTGTCTAGTGTGTTTGCTCCTCTAGTAGCACATTTTACATGCTGGTGGAGTTTGGGGAGCACTGCTTTTAAATCCATGTGATTAAATTCCCATGTGATAATGAACACTGCATCAGGGTAATGGCTCTGTTGGCTGCTGGTGGTATGTAAATAGCGGTGATCATTACCACATTGAAATCCCGCGGTAAATAGGTAGATCTACATTTCACAGTCATATATTCCAAGTCAGGGGAGCAATGGCTATCCACTCTCACTGTGTCCATGCACCAGTTATTATTGATGTACACACACACACCCCATAGCAGTAAAAGGTGGAAACTCAGCAGTGCGCAGGTAAGTGGCCCGCGTTAAGACACCGATCAGGCACAAGGAGCAGTAGGAGCAAATAAGGTAGTAAAGTTTTATTTATTTGTTTATTTTAGATTAAACAGTCCTTAGCCGTCCAGAGGCAGAACAGTTAAGTGGGCGACAGCGTATTGGTTCATTAATACGGGGGAATACAAACAGTGCGAGTGAAGAGCTTATAAGTAAGAAGAGCGCAAAGCTAGAAGAGACAGAGAAAAGTAAAGTTAACCTCATAGAAAGGCAAACAGCAGGCAGCTGAGAGGGAGAACAGTACAGGAGCTTAAGGGGAAAAGGTGTAAAATATCTGTAGCAGATCTTAGTGTTACCATTTAAGTTAAGGAGCAGCTGAAAGAAGAAGAAATTTAATTTTAAGAAAAAAAAAAATATATAGTTAAGGCAGCTTAGTAATCCCAAATCAAATTTTAATAATGAGGCCAGTGCAATGCAAGTCCTGTTGGATGTTGGACTTTTTAGATGATGGTTTGGAAGAGCCAGTTGTCTATGAGGGCTACATCTGCAAGAGATGCCAGCTGATCCAGCACCTCGAGCTCAGGGTCGCTGAACTGGAGGAGGAGTTGGCTGACCTGCGTTGTAATAGAGAATTGGCGGACTTGGCCCAGGTGTCCTTTAGAGATAGTGTGCACCCCTAAGGTGGCGGGAGGAGATTCCAGACCAGACAGGTAGGAATAGGTGGGTCACGGTCGCAAGGCGTAAGGTAAAGGGTGCACACTGTCCGGGGCATCAACCCCAGAATTAGAAGTGTCTAACCGTTATCATGTCCTGGCGGAGCTGGACGGTGACTCTGATAATTCTGAGGTGGTAGGCAGGGTTGAGGAGCCCCAACGGGCCACCTCAAAACCAGTTCCCAAAAAGAGAGAGGTAGTGATAGTTGGGGACTCAATCATTAGGGGGATTGAAGCGCAGGTGTGCTCCAGAGAGAGAGAGTCTCGACGGTGTGTTGCCTTCCGGGAGCACAGGTGGGAGACCTCCTGGAAGGGTGGATAGGCTCTTGGCCAGAGCGGGTGGATCCAGTTGTCATTGTCCACGTTGGAACAAATGACATACATAAGGGTAGTCTGTCAGTTCTGCGATCCAAATTCAAAGAGTTAGGTACCAAGCTGAGGAGCAGAACTGACAAGGTAGTCTTCTCCGAGTTCTGCCTGTGCCACGCCAGTCCAGGTAAGATTGAGGAGATTAGAAGGCTTAACGCGTGGCTCAAATCTTGGTGCAGGGTAGAAGGGTATAGGTTTATGGGGCATTGGGACTCCTTTTGGAACAGATGGGACCTGTTCGCCGTGACGGGTTACATCTGAACCGGAGGGGCACCAATGTATTGGGGAGGCGTATGTGTAGGCTAGTCGAGGATTGTTTAAACTAGGGAATGGGGGGGCAGGGAGTTTAGGACAGGCCAGATTTAGATCTATACATGGAAGAACAAACAATGGTGTAGAAATAAAAATGCATAGTAATGTAAATTTTAAGCAAACACGTAAAGATAGAAGGATTAACACATTAAAAATAGCTTGCCTTAATGCTAGAAGTATCAAAAATAAGGTAAGTGAGTTGGAGTTGTATGTAGCAGAGCACAATTATGATATTATAGCAATAACGGAAACCTGGCTAAATAACAAAGATGGGGATGAGTGTAACATAGAGGGATACACATTTTTAGGAAGGATAGACAGAACAGAAAAGGAGGTGGGGTTGCTGTTTATGCCAAACAGGAATTAAATGTAAGTCATCTTCAGTTGGATGATGAGCCCCATCTTAGTGAGGACATGTGGCTTCGCCTGGAAAATATTAGGGAAAAGGTCTCATTTTAGGAGTGTGTTATAGACCACCCAATTCAGACAGTAATTTCAACACACATCTTTTAGTAATATCAAAAGGCAAGTTTACAGGGGATATTATAGTCATGGGGACTTTAATTATCCAAATATTAACTGGGATAACCTTACAGATGGAGGAGCACAAGAGCAGGAGTTTTAGAAGTAATCGCGACTGTTTTTAACACAGCATGTTAAAGCACCAACAAGGGGTGAAGCCTATCTGGATTTAGTATTCTGTAATAATCAGGATAGAATTGAGGGTGTAGAGGTGATTGAACCACTAGGGTCAAGTGACCATAATGTAATACAATTCTCAGTATTTTGTAAGAGTACAGATGCAAAGACTAAAATTGTTAAGTTGAACTTTAGTAGGGCTAATTTTGAGCAGATGCGACAAAGTCTAAGTAGGATAGACTGGGATAAGCTTTTAAATGTGGAGACAGTCGAGGAGCAGTGGAACAGGTTTAAAATGTTTTACATGTAATGCAGGACAGATACATACCTAAATTTGGAAGTAATAGGAAACTAAAAAATCTCCACGATGGATTAATAAAGATTTAAAAAGAAGTTGCAAAGGAAAAACTGCTGTATAAGGCATATAAGACTAATGACTGCAAAGAGAACCGTAGCGTATGAGAAAATGAGGGCAACCATTAAGAAGGATATCAGAGAGGCTAAAAGACAGTTGGAGAGGAATATAGCAGATAAGGCGAAAGAAGACCCCAAGAGATTCTTTCAGTATTTTAGTAGTAAAAGAACAGTTAAGGAGGAGGTCAAGTTCATCAGGAATAGTAAAGGGAATTAAAAGATACAGACAATGAAATAGCAGATGCCCTAAACTTACATTTTTCTGAGGTGTTTACAAGTGAGCAAGTGGATAACCTGCCAGAGGTAAACACAACTACTAAGGAGGTACTGAGGGATTTGGAAATTGTAGAGGGAGAAGTGCTGCTCAGATTAAATAAGATGAAATCAAACAAATCACCAGGCCCAGATAATATTTATCCTCGTGTTCTTAAGGAGGCTAGTGAGTACATATATAAACCCTTGACACATATTTTTAGGAAGTCACTGTGCACTGGAGAGATTCCAAAGGACTGGAAAATGGCAAATATCATCCCATTATATAAAAAGGGTGACAGGGCAGATCCAAGCAACTATAGGCCAGTAAGCTTAACAAGCATCACAGGAAAATTAATGGAAGGAATTATTAAGGATAAGATTGAGCAACACATGACAAGGACAGGAGTTATTCTGAACAGTCAGCATGGGTTCAGAAGGGGAGGTCGTGTTTTACTAACATGTTGGAATTCTATGAGGAGGCAACAAAAGGATACGATCAAAGTGGAGCTTATGATATTATTTATCTGGACTTTCAGAAAGCATTTGATAAGGTGCCACATGAGAGGTTGGGCATCAAGTTAAAAGAAGTGGGAATTCAGGGTGATGTTTTTAGATGGGTGCAGAATTGGCTCAGACACAGGAAGCAGAGGGTGATGGTGCGAGGAACCTCATCAGAACTGGCGATGTTAAGAGTGGTGTTCCACAGGGGTCAGTGCTAGGGCGCTGCTATTTTTAATATATATAAATGATTTAGATAGGAATATAAGTAACAAGCTGGTTAAGTTTGCAGATGATACCAAGATAGGTGGATTAGCAGATAATTTGGAATCCGTTATATCATTACAGAAGGACTTGGATAGCATACAGGCTTGGGCAGATTTGTGGCAGATGAAATTTAATGTCAGTAAATGTAAAGTATTACACATAGGAAGTAAAAATATTAGGTTTGAATACACAATGGGCGGTCGAAAAATCGAGAGTACACCTTATGAGAAGGATTTAGGAGTCATAGTGGACTCCAAGCTATCAACTTCCAAACAGTGTTCAGAAGCCATTAAGAAGGCTAACAGAATGTTAGGTTATATAGCACGATCTGTGGAGTACAAGTCCAAGGAGGTTATGCTCAACCTTTATAATGCACTGGTGAGGCCTCATCTTGAGTACTGTGTGCAGTTTTGGTCTCCAGGCTACAAAAAGGACATAGCAGCACTAGAAAAGGTCCAGAGAAGAGCGACTAGGCTGATTCCAGGTCTACAGGGGTTGAATTATGAGGAAAGATTAAAAGAGCTGAGCCTTTACAGTTTAAGCAAAAGAAGATTAAGAGGTGACATGATTGAAGTGTTTAAAATTATGAAGGGAATTAGTACAGTGGATCGAGACTTGTATTTTAAAATGAGCTCATCAAGAACACGGGGACACAGTTGGAAAATTGTTAAGGGTAAATTTCGCACAAACATTAGGAAGTTTTTCTTTACACAAAGAACGATAGACACTTGGAATAAGTTACCAAGTAGTGTGGTAGACAGTAAGACGTTAGGGACTTTCAAAACTCGACTTGATGCTTTCTTGGAGGAAGCAAGTGGATAGGACTGGCGAGCTTTGTTGGGCTGAATGGCCTGTTCTCGTCTAGATTGTTCTAATTCTAATTCTAATTCCATCCTCTGCTCTTACCGGATTCTCTAGTCCTGTCGTAGCGCCGTAATGTATAGCCTGTTAACTCAATAGCCGAGTCCGGTATGCATGAATGGAGCCAGATTTCTGTGAACACAAACAAACTACTGTCCTTGATCAGGTGGTCTGATGCAACCTGAAGCCTCAGTTCATCCATCTTGTTGACAACAGATCTGACATTAGCAAGGAAAAGGCTTGGAAGCGGAGGTTTGTGAGTCTGTCCCCGTAGTCTAGCTGGCGCGCCGGCCCTGCATCCTCACTTCTGCTTCCTCTCTCTGCGTCGCCTGCTTTGTCGGCCTCCAGGGATAGTAATCCATGGGGAGCCGGGTGTCCTGGCTACATCCACCAGAACGCTGTGCGAGTGAATGAATCCCACCATAACACTCCCCTCACAGCAGACTCTGATCTTAAGAAGATCGTCTCGGTTGTAGTATATGTTCGCCCAACAGGATGTAGAATGAACTAAAATCAACACACACACAAAACAAAACTCCAAAGGGGCGAGCACCAAGCCACTGCAACTATGTGCACCACCATAGGAACTTTCAATTAGGATTAACAAACTAACAAATTGTCAGCAACAACATATTGTAATGTTAAAAATGGTTGCTGTGAGAACAGTAAAGGAGCTTTTTCATTAATGTTGTTGAATCAAAGGCACAGGAAGGAAGTTTAATGTTACAATTCAGAGTTATGATTTTCTGTTCTAATTTAAAATTAAGGTGAAAGGAAAAATTGAGTATTATACGCAATGCTAATTTTTCAAGATGACTTTGAAATCTAAAATATTTCATTATCAATTTTATCATTAAAGAAATTAACTAAATCTCTGCTACTGATGTTTTTAGGAATTTTCCATGACATTTCTGAAATCCCAATTGTCAAATTAGCAATAGTTCTAAACCCTGCACAAGGCTTATTTCTATTGTCATCATTAAGTCAGGAATATTCAGAACAGGCCAACAAAATATTTTTTTTATATTTTTAATACTGTCTCTCCACACAGTTTGGAAACTATGTATTTATGTTGCTCTCTATGTAGGTTTTAGTTTATTGTCATTCCAATTTATATGAGTACTCTTAATAAACCAAGATGAGTTTTTATGTTCTAATCTCTTTTGTTCAGAGTGGGGCTAGTGTATCTAACCCCTCTTTTATTAATACATATAAATATTAATCAATTTACATCATTCTTCAGAATTCCATAATTTTTTTTCAAAATACAGTAGCTATAATTTGTATGTAGAAATACAGTCTAAATGTTGAACTGTTCCGGAATTAATCTGTTATTTTATCAGTGAAAGCAAGATAAAGTCATATTTAGTTAAGTGGTAATCAGAAATAATTTTGTTTAGTGGGGTTTGACTCTCAAGCCAATGAGTAGTAATCAGATCGAATGTGCAATTGTGCTAATGAGTTGGGCCTTTCAATATTCAATATTATGAAAAACCCCACCGAAATTATCAAGTATGAAACAATTTTGGCAGAGTTGATTGTTCTCCATCAATATCATCCTAAATTATACCTTGGTTTGATAAAAGGGTGCCAAAATCAGTCACCATCAGTGGTCTTTAAATTAGTACCATATCTGTACAAAAATGTCAAATATGAGTACCTAAAGAAATCACCTTACATTTTAAAAAGTGGCATACTATTTATTAAAATTATTCCAAGGCAACTTCTTGGACTAAGATATTTTTGATTTCTTGAATTATGTAAGTCGGCACAGTTGCGCAGTGGTAGCACTGCTGCCTCGCTGTAAGGAGACCTGTGTGGAGTTTGCATGTTCTCCCTGTGTCTGCGTGGGTTTTCTCCAGGAGCTCCAGTTTCCTTCCACAGTCCAAAGACATGCAAGTTAGGTGCATTGGTGATCCTAAATTGTTCCTAGTGTGTGCTTGGTGTGTGCCCTGCGGTGTTCTGGCACCCTGCCCGGGGATTTGTTGCTGCCTTGCGCCGTGTGTTGGCTGGGAATGGCTCCAGCGGACCCCCATGACCCTGTAATTAGGCTATAGCAGGTTGGATAATGAATGGATAGATGAATAATGTAAAACCATTTGGTGTTGCCTCAGTTAAAGGAATGGTGCCAGATTTACTAAACAAAGTTTTAAAAAGTTGACGGTGAACAGAATGTGTTTCCTCAGCAGGGACTCATTTCATGACGTTGTCTTGTAGCTGCCCTTTTTGGTTTGTTGATTGGTGAAGATGAGGATATACTGTATATACTCCACTCACTCAGACTTTGACACATCTTTTAGATTGTGATCACCAAAACTGTCATCATAATTAGTAAGATGGGCATTGTACCACCAGAAAAAACACATCTCAACAAAATGTCTACACATGACTGGAAATGACTCTAATGATTTTTTTCTCCAAAGATCTTTATTCAAACACTAAATTAGTTCAGAATTATCACAGGAATTGCTTCCACACAGGATTAAACACTTTTCTTCCTGTGCATATGGCACAAATTCAGTTTTACGCAAATCACTGGCTTGTCACAAATCAACAGTATGAAGGGAAAATAAACAATTTACTGTTTAATAAGTTAAATTAGAGATTTTGAAATCAGCTCTTAACTGGAAGTTTTGGGTAGACTAAAAGAACAGTAGTACAATTATACTCTCCAGTAAACTGACTGTAGTTGCATTAACCATGTCGGTCTCCTAATATCAGTGTCTGCTGATGTACATTAGTTGAGCACTAGTCATGTGATAGTGCAATATAAATGAAAAAGTAAGTTAGGCAAAAGCACTTTGCTTGACCATTGTGTGTCCTTTCTTTGCGAAAAAGTTGTGTCAAACCCCCATATAATTTCTTGGTAAGTTTTGAAAATTTGGTGCTTTGCCTCTATTTGGATTTGATTTTTGTCTTGCCCCTTTGTCTTGTTTTTCCTGTTAGCTGATTAGACATGCACACAAAAGCTTGAGAAAGGCTTTCTATTGCACATCTCACAGTCAGGAAAAGTAAGGTAAAAGATCTATTTTATTTGAAGTCCACAATCTAAAAGACAACATTAAAACAAAACAAATTCAGTGTAGGTCCACAAAACAAGTGAATGGTCATGCAGAAATCATTAAATAAAATGGGCAAAGGTATTCAACTAGGTACAAAATCATGTGACTGCTGCCTGATTAATGTTGCTATGCAGCAGTCAGTAAAAGGAGGGGCCAACAGCAGTAAGCAGATAAATGGAGAGCTCATACTGTGCAGAGAATAATTTAAACTGCTAATCATTGGACCGAAATGATTTTAGAATACAGTAAAAATAATGCCAGACATGCTCCCTGAAAAACTATATCTTTTATCTTAAGGCTAATGCTAGTCACAAAAACACTTACATACAGAAGGTAGTGCATAAAAGACTAGAACATTAGAGAAAAATAACTCTTTGTCTAAGTCACTTTGTTAACATGAAGCAAGAGCATCTGGTACATGAAGAACAAGGTCAGTTTTGAAAATTTGCAGATTTTATTGTAAAAGATCAGACAGATCATGATGAAGTATTGGGGCAAAACCCTGGTGGCCTCATATAGTTGGAATAAAGCAAAAACAAGAAAATGAATGGTAATTGCAAAAACTCTTTCAGATACAAGTTCCAAGTGAACAAACTTCCAGACACATGTCCTTGCAGCAGGAAGAATTGGGTCCAGGACACCGGAAATTACATCAGAGATATTACAGCTGTCAATCATTTGGTCTACAAAGGAAGAGAAAAGGCATTAGAACACAGCACCAACCCCTGGGTAGGCGGCACTATAGGAATGGTGGGGTGAAACTCTCTAGCCACAGGACCCTGGAAGGCTGCAATACAAAAATGGGAGGATACTGTACTGCCAATGGTTGCTAGGGGTGCTTAATGTGGTCTTTTCCTTAGCGGATAATGTTAAAGAAATTTTCCAGTACCCTTTTGTCATATCAAGTTTTTCAAATATTGAGTCTTTCTAATCCATTCAAGGAGTCTGTTTAACCCCTTCATACAATGCCGAAAGTTAATTTATAATAATAAAACGATATTAAAAAACCCAAACAGAGAAAAGAAAATGCAAAAACAAAACTATAATTAATACACTTTTAAAACACCCTCACTTCCAATATACACTATGAACACAAAACATGAAACTATAATTCCCAGGCTTTCCCCTCCGTCCTTTTGATTTAGTGTTTTCCTCGTTTTACTATTTCTCCATAGTCCAGTTCATCAGGCATGCCAATCCCATAATAAAAAGATTTACCGCTCACACTGTTTTGATCCTTTTCCTGGTATCCTCAGTGTATCCGGAAAACTTCGAGGTGGCCACTCCCGACTGCAGTTGACTTTTGGTGCTCCCCGAAAACAAATCTTTGTCCTGGACTTAGATTGGTCATGTCCTTTCCCTCCTTCACCATAAAACTCGGGCTGTCTTTTCTTTTTTTTTCTCTCTTCCTTCTGCCTTTTCCCGCCTCTATTTAAATAGTGAGTCAGTTTCCATGGCAACCCGCGGAAATTGTAAAGAACAACCCTGTATCTCCCAAAAGGTCTTCTCTATTTAACTATCTTCCGTATATATTTTTTAAATTTTTTTTTTTTGACAACTGAATTTTCCATAGAGAAAAGAAGAAAAGAAAAATATATACTATATGTGGCAATGCTACAAAGGTACAAATATAACAGAACAAGTATGCTTTTATTCAAAAATATAACTGCAGAAAAAAAGCCACCTTAGCATGCCACAGTAGTGTAATGGTATCAGCTGCTGACTAGTAATCAAAAGGTCATGAGTTCAATCCTGCATGATTTCATTTTTGAGAAGTAAACTGCTCTTATTCTTAATATTTTAAAATAAAAACATACATTTGATTTCAGTGTGTAACAGCCAGTGTAATTTATGATACTTGCAAAGGTTCGTTTTTTTTTTTATTCACTTTTCATTCTCTTAGTCGTGTTCAAGATCCTTCCCTAAAAATCTGACACTGCTGTTTTCACATAAAGATGCGCTATAGCTCTGCAGCGTACTTGTGACCAATGTTTGCGAACTGCAGTGCCTGCGTGCACTTTTCATGGCATTACACATCTATTTTTTGAGCATGCCCGTGTCGCTCAAACACAGGAACATATGTTGGTGTACAAGTATAACAAAACAAGTGCACTTTTATTCTAGACTATAAGTGAAGAAAAAATAAAGCAAGTTACAGTAGGCGGTTGATACGACAGCTTGCGTGGTGCAATGCTAAGAACTGCTGATTTCCGATCCGTGCTATATAAAATCATCACATTCAAATATTAACAATTCCCACACACTCTTCCTACATTTACGACATGTGTACTTGTTGCAGTGGTTCCATGCCATGGTTCCTATTACGCTGAATGAGCACCTGACACTGTACTTTCTTCCCTATATAAGTAACATTGGAGCTATTGCACCTCTTTATGTGAAAACATGTGTCAGATGGGAAGGGGGTTATCGTGAACGCGACTGAGAGAATGGAACTGAATTAAAAAAAAAAAAGCTAACCTTTACAATTATCATGCATTTACACTGGCTCTTACAGACTGACTGAAATCAAATGTATGTTTTAATTCTAAAATAGTACAGTACATGCAATATTATTTGAAAACGAACAACGTCAGATCGGGTTTGAATACACGCTGATGCTGTTACAGAAGAAGTCAGCTTATTCAGTGCAGCAGTTTCAACGCACAGTACATGCAATATTATTTGAAAACGAACAGCGTCAGATCGGGCGCATATTCAAACCCGATCTGACGCTGTTTGTTTTCAAATAATATTGCATTAGTGCAATGATGTTTTTACATATATTGTCTCTTTCATTCATCTTGTGGTTTGTAATCAGTGACCGCGTGTTTTTTTCCCTGATCTTGCCAGTTACCACATGTTGCTGTATGGTGGTGTTTCTTTTGTACTCCAGGACATGCAGGGGACAGAATAGTACAGAGCAGTAAGATCAGCGCTATATGAAATCAGACAGACAGGCAGGCAGAGAAGGCACTAGATATATAAATAAACAGGGAAGGCACTGTATAAAAGATATATAAAAAACAGCTAAGGGAATATATATATATATATATAGATAGATAGGAAGGAAAGGCACTATGTGATAGGCAAACAGGGAAGCTCCTATATAATAATAAAATTATTGTTATTACTATATAGATAGACAGGGAGTTCAGGCAGGCAGAACGGCGAAGGTTACAAATAAAAAAAAATTCTATCCAGCTGGGAATCGAACTTGGATCTCTTGAGGTATAGCAAGTCTGCTGCACTCTAAGTGACAGAACCTTACCAGTACGCCATGGAAGCTGTTGTAAAACTGTCAAACCTTTTATGAAAGTGTTTATTTGATCTTTGGCCTTCAGGCTTCACACATTTTATAGTTTATGTCTACATTTTGTAACATTTATTACTAAAATATGAAAAGGTTTCTGTTTTAACATTGTGTTTACACAGATTACTGTAGAAACGGAACACACATGAAATGCGTGTGTTCCAAATAACAATCTATTATTTCCACTCTAAAACTCCACTTAACTCCCAGATAATCGAGGCATGAGCTCGGAGAAGTTCGTGCACGTTCTAACTCTGTGGGGGGATGGAATAGCCGGCTGCTTGCAGTTTGTTTTTATTGACACATTTACAGGACAAAGGAGGCTGGCGGAGAGGTGAGAACGGTTTTGAGAAGCGATTTAAGGTGGGACGGATCTACGAGTTTTTTCGTAGACTCTGGTAATTCTAGTGTTAAGAAGCAGTTTAAGGTGGGACGTAATTACGAGTTTTTTCGTAGGCTCTGGTAATTCTAGTGTTAAAGGCAGGGTGAGGTTGGCCTGCAATCTTCAATTAAACTTATTAAAGTGTAGCGGATCAAATCGTTACACCTTTTGTGAAAGTGTTTCTTTGATTATTGGACTTCAGGCTTCATACATTATATAGTTAATGCCTACATTTTGTCATTTACTACTACAATATGAAAAACGTTTCTGTTTTAAAAATGTGTTTACACGGATTACTGTACAACAACAACAACATTTATTTATATAGCACATTTTCATACAAACAGTAGCTCAAAGTGCTTTATATAATAAAGAATATAAAAATAAAAGACACAATAAGAAAACAAAATAAGTCAACATTAATTAACATAGAATAAGAGTAAGGTCCAATGGCCAGGGGGGACAGAAAAACAAAAAAAACTCCAGACGGCTGGAGAAAAAAATAAAATCTGTAGGGATTCCAGACCATGACACCGCCCAGTAGAAACGGAACACACGTGAAATACGTGTATTCCAAATAATGATCTATTATTTCCACTCTAAAACTCCACTTCACTCCCAGATAATCAATCAAGGCATGAGCTTGGAGAAGTTTGTGCACGTTCTAAGTTGGTGGGGGATGGAATAGCCGGCTACTTGCAGTTTTTCTTTATCAGCACATTTAGATTAACAAAAGACGCTGGTGGAGAGGTGAGAACGGTTTTAAGAAGCGATTTAAGGTGGGATGGATCTACGTGTTTTTTCATAGTCTCTGGTAATTCTAGTGTTAAGTCGATTAAGTCGATGGAAGTTATTATAAAAGCGCCACTTTTCTTCAGGGTTTGGGACCCAGACAATAGGACTAGACCAGGGACTAAAACTTTCCTCTGTTACATAAAGGTCTAGCATTCTCTTAATCTCAATCTCCACTTCTACTCTTTTTTCCAGGAGGCAATACAGGTGCTCTCAAACAGTGAACCCAGGTTCAGTGATGATGTCTTGCACAATTAGGGAAGTCCTTCCAGGTCTCTTGTTCACCACTTCTGGGACAGACAAGATGGCTGCTTCAAGTTTTTGTCAATGCATTGGCATCAAAGTTGAGGAGAAATTGAGGCTTGTTTTCTTAACGAAGAATGACTGAAGTTGTTAAGAGTAGGGATTTGACTCCCTAACCCACAAACTGACGTGGTATACTAATTCAGTTGACCATTGATTTGGTTGTTTAACCAGGTAATCCACCAGCTCATTCCTCTTTAATTTTATATAGCCTTTGCCAACGTGCCAGTAATTTAGAGTGAGAAATGGAAATAAGGACCATGACTTGGTCTCCAGGTTGCTACTCCCGAAGAGACATATCACAATCATAATAATGAGCCTGTGCTGATTGTGCTTGCTCCATATTCTCTTTTAAGTATTGGTGAAATCTTTTCAAATTTATCACGTAACTGTACAATATATTCTAGAATATTGCTAGAAGAGAGCGCCTCCTTCTTCTTTCCTTCTTTTGATATGTCCAGTATTACCCGGGGTTATTGCTCATGTAACAATTCAAAAGGTGAGAAACCCATGGAGGCTTGTTGGACCTCCTGTTATGTAAATAGCATGACTGGGATAAAGTGATGCCAGTTCCTCCAATCCTCCACCTTGCACATCATTTGCTTGAGCATCTGATTAAACTGCTCCATTAAACCATCAGTTTGAGGATGCTGAGGTTTTTAAATGCTTAATATGGAGTAACTTGGCAACCTCCCTGAATGTTTGCGAGGTGCAAGGCATCTCCAGGTCTGTTTTGGCGTACTGACACACACAAAGACCCCTATCAGTTCCTGTGCGATATTCTTGGCAGTTGGACAGTCTCAAGGGAATAGCCTCGGAGCAACATGTAGCATAGCCAGCTATCAACAGAATATATTTATGACCACATGCAGAGTGTTCAAGAGGTCCCACAATGTCAACTTTTAAGCGCTCAAATGGTATGTTTGCGCTAAAATGGTATGAGTGTGATGGGAAAGCTTAATCCTTCTGAGGAATCTGCGGTAATTGGCATTCTGGGCAGGAAGTGCAAAAACAACTGACCTCCTCATTAATCTTAGCCAAAAGAAACAGAGCTTTATGCGCTCCAGTGTCTTATGAGCACCCAAGTGGCCGTCTAAGAGGTGGGCATGTGCTAACTTGCACACCTGCCACCAGTATGTTTTTTAGGACCAGCAACAATTTCCTCATCTTATCCTCATGTTCAGCTACACTGTGTAATAAATCATTGTTAAGAACAAAATGTGGACCCTGTGGCATAGAATGGTCAGTAGGTTGTGTGTCAATCAAGACAACTGCATTTTAGACAAACTAAAGGGAATTGTCATTCCACTGTTCTTTCTAAAAGGAGGCCGAAGTTTGCCTAAATTGAAAATGCAAAGAAAGCAATTCTGTGTCAATGTCCTTATTAATTTCTTGCCAATAAAATTGTAACTTAATCTGTTCTAACGTCTTCTCAGTTTCCAGGTGAGTACCTAGGGGATGAGTATGTGCTAGCTGTCAAACTTGCTGCTGGAAAGTCCGTGGGACTAACAACAGTGACCTCATCTCACCCTCATGTTCCTCCGCACAGTATAGCAAAGCATTATTAAGCACAAACTGCAGAACCAGTGTCTTTGGAAGGGATGTATGTTGTCCATTGATCAGAAAAATTGCATTTTTGACAAACTTAAGGGAATCCCTTTTCCATTGTTCTCTTTGAAATGAAGCTGAAGGTTGCCGAAACTGGAAATGTAACTCCAACAGTGGGTATGGTGCGACCTCAGTGATCGTTTGTGTTGTCTCGCCTTCTGTCCCTGTGGAGATGACACCGTGGGACATTGCTCACGTCATACTGGATGGCCATGTGATCTGCGGCTGGTCGATAGCGCGACGTGGAGATAGCTTGATGTTACAGGTTACCCCCTGATAAGTGATTATTCAAGAGGTGGACATGTAGCATCAAATTTCCACATGCATACTGGTCAAACCAATTTCCTGTTGCAGAAACACATAATTTTATTTCCAGGAGGCAGATTGCGAATACAATTGGAAGTTGGAAGATTACAGAAAACTGTGATCCAAAATCATTAGGTGCTGATAGCTTTCTGTGCTACATTTGCCATTCTCTGCAGGGATTTACAATCTTCAGCCAGGCAGGTGTGTCCATTTTATGCAAAAGAAGTGTGGTCTGACTTTTTTCTGGAGGTGTATAACCAGACACTTAAGAGTAAGATTATTGCACCATTGAGTTAAGAGATAGAACTCTGTTATCATTGTTGCTGTCTATGAAGTCTATGGAGCTGGTGTCATCAGCAAATTTAATGATGGAGATACTGCTGTGTATGGCTGCGCAGTCCGAGATGAACAAGGAGTACAGAAAGGGGCTCTGCACACTATCCCTGCAACATGGAAGGGCCCCAAATTCCTGCAGGGCATCATGGAACTCGGAGTTTTTTACCACAGCCTTGCTGGATACCATGGGGGCCACCGGAGGACGCTGTAGAGAGGCCCAGGGACTTATGCTTTCTTTATAGCCCGGAAGTAATTCACGATTGCCTGACCCAGAAGTGTTGGATAATCACATGGACTGAGGGCTCAGAAACACTTCCGGGTCAAGGAATATAAAGGACTGTGGGAGATCCCAGACAGGTGAGTTGAGTTGGGAGGCAGGGTGGCTAAGCGTCTGGGAGTTTGGAGGATTGGTTATTGTTTATTGAGAATTGTTGAGAGGAGCGTGCTTTGTGCACTTTATTATTATGATAAATATTATTATTGGACTTTTATCTGGTGTCTGACGTGATGTCTGAGGGTACAAGGGTGCGAGAAACCCCTAAACTGTCACAATATTTAAAAGTGAACACTTTACATATAATATTGGTATTCTAACTCTTCTAGTTGTAATAAATGTATTAAAAAAGAATAATGCTAAAAGAATAATTTCCAAGCTTATGTAAGCAAGTAGAGAGGCTGACATTGTCATATAAGAAAATGTAATTTACAACAGCATTTATTGCCTAAGCGCTGGCTATCAAGAAAGGAGCATTTAAAAAGGTTTCATATAAAGGATCTAATTGTTATATTCAGGACAGAAAAGAAATTACTAAAATATAGAGCCCCATCAGGGGACCTGATTTTAATTATAGCTTCTAAGTATTCACTACAATGTATTATTATACAATAAATGAGTTTATGTGAGAGAGCCTGAAATGTTTTGGTAGTTCCCCAGATAAATCCCATAGAAATGCAATAAAATGCAAAGAATGAAGCCTTTTGCTTTAGCAGACATCCCAAGTCTCCTGGAAATCAGTATCTTCTCCTGGACCCCCACAAATTGTTCCCAATCACCTGGAAATTCCTCCAGGAAACCTTAAGGGTACCCATTGGACTGGACACCCCTAGGACTTCTACCCTGATGCCAACCCTTCCTTGAAACACTCTGCACACAGCCCCCTGGCCCCTTTATTGCTTGCATACCTCTCACCCAAACCTCCCAGAAATCCGTTCTGCAAGGGTGGGATCTCTGCTTTAGACAATGCAATTTGTTTGACACATTTAGTAATAAACATACTGGACTTCCTTGACAAAAATATTATACATCAACACTTTTGATTACACCATCTGTAGACTTATTATAAGATTTATAAGCATTGAATGTGATCTTATTCCATGACGAAATTAAAAGAGGACCTGAAGCTGCTCTAAAAGTTAGCTTAATTTTTGGTAACAGCACATTTAAACCACAGTATCAAAAAGAGGACTTGAAGAAGGCTGTTTACATCTTGAGGTCACTTTCTAAAAATAACTTTTTTATCTTGCACACACCTGATAATAATGCTATATTTAAAATGAATTGATTAATTTGCACTGTGGGTAATACTGGAGACTCTCAGTGCTTCTACGTAGAGTCCTTGTGTTTATCTCATGTTTGCTTGGGTTTCCTGTGTATGGTAAGTAGCCACTTTAGTAGGTGCATATGCTGTATCTGCGATTGGTTCCTATATTTGTATTCAGAATATCTGATATGTTAGGTATGTAAACATACTGAGGTGTAGAAAGGTTGACACCTTTGAAATGTGTGAAGGAGGCTAACTCTTCCTGACATTTTGAGTTGGATAGCTGTTGCTTTAGGACCATGGATGATGGCTCTAGGTCCTTTTTCTGAATATATTGCACACTCAATTCATCCTGAAAGTCATCCTTACCTTATTTACTGGTAAATGTGGAACTCAGTTAAGTAATGTCATTCACCTTTTGTGACAAGGTAAGATGAGTTAAGCATTCTGAAGCACTATAGAGTTTTGTGAAAAATATCTGTAAATATGTTATGTGCCCTTTGTCATCAGAGGAAATATTTTAGGAAATTGTAATGACTAAATGATTGTTAGTTATGTCTTAATATGTAAAACCATAGACTTCAAGCAAGTGTCCATTAATTTTTATTAAAAGATACAGTACAAAACATAACTATTAATATGAAAAGTGCCTGTAGTTTTATAATCACATTTTCTCAATTATCCCTTTTATTGTATTTTGAAAATCCATGCAGAAACAAGGGCAGTGAGCATACTGCACTTATGAATAAGCAGCACTAATTATTGTGCAGCCATGCTGAATTTCACATTTTTTATTTTTATATTGAAAATATTAGACAGCAAATATATGTTCTCCTAATTCATCTGATTTTTGAATATTCCAATGTTAAGTATTTTACATAAACAGTAGAAAACAGTAACTAGTAATTGACATTATTCTTTGATTACTGCTTTTGGCAGCCTTCTTTATCCCTGTACCATGCTTAATAATGTCTTGATGCCTCTGGTTATCTTCCATGGTCATTTCAGCATAATAAAGTCACTCATTAGTTTGTGATTTAACAGCTAAAACCTTAAAAATAATTTAGTAACTAAAGATATACTACAAGATTTCAGACTCAACTAAATGCTATACTATATTCAAGAAATTAGCTGCTAATTTAAAATATAGAAATAGAAAAATATATTTATTCATGGAAATTTCAACCACTAATTTAGTTTTATTTCTGACGTTTCAGCAAACTGTAAATAAGCTGTATGCTATGTTTATGCAAGACTATTATAATAACAATGCAGGGTTCATTTCTATGATATTGCCTGCCTACAGCATTTTCTGCTAATTTAAATGTAAAATGGCAAACGTGGCGTATAAAAATGCCACAAGCTTTCTTAGACTAAAATATCCAAAGTGCAAGCTTCTTATGCAGGATTAATATTTTAGTGTAACTTGTTAAAAACAGGCCTTGCTGATTTTTTAAAAAATATTTACATTTTATAGCAAAAAAAAGGTTTTTTGAGCACATCTACTCTGAGTACTGCTCTGCATGTAAAATATGGCAATATAAAGTGTTGGGTTTATTCTTAAATAAAGAGGAATATAAACATGTACCTAAAAGTGCATTTGGGCAATTTAATAAACTTCTAAAATGATTTGATCAGCTGAGGGAAATCAGAGAATATTGCTCTGTGCTAATGCTGTAGCCAATACACTAAACATTTTTAATACTTTACTTTGGAATTTCAGTCCTTTCTGTAAACTCTGGTGCTGGTTATTATATAAATTAAGTGGGCGGTCCAATTTGTTTTGCAGATACCTATTTAGATAAGAGTGTATAAAAATCATGCATTTCTTACATTAAAAGATACTGTATATGGCACTGACACGGCTGGCTATGAGGATTGTCTCGGTTCCCATGGGTCTGGTGACCGTGGTAAAAGTGGCTCCATGTTCCTTGACTTTGCAAAAGGTCAGGGCCACAAATTGCTGGATCCTGGTTCCAGCGCCCTGATCCTAATGTGATGTGGGAGACCTTCCGTGACATGACCCTGAAGGTTGCTGAGGGTTGTGTTGGTGTTCCCGGTGTTCCCAGAAGTAGGTGTTTCATCTCACAGTGCACCCAGGATATCATTTAGAGGAGTTGCAGCGCACGGCTCATTTGCAATTCTGGTCTGTACCGGGAACTGAGATTGACGACTACGAGAGCTCTGAGGGCAGATAAAGAGGCGTTTGTTAGGGGAATCTGTGAGCAAGTGACACACCATCTGTGGTCTAGTGACCCATGTCCTGCTTACAGAGGAATCAAAGCATTACGCACATCTGAATCTGTTCCTCGGAGAGTCACAGTCAGGGCAGCTGATGGAATGGTCCTTACGGATGACACTGCAGTTGTGACCCGCTGGGCTGGCTACTTTGATCAGTTGTTCAAAGTTGATCCTCCGGCTAGGACGATGGATATCTCTCGTTCCACGGTTCTTTTAGGCTGATCCTCCAATTAGCTATGAACCACCCAATCTCACTGAGATTGCACAGGTGGTGAACCAGCTGAGGTGGGGGAAGCCTGCAGAGATCTGTGGTATCCGGGGTGAACTTCTCAAGGCTGGTAAGGCTGTCTTCCTGGCATTGCAAGCAATCTTTGCTTCCATTTGGGAGACTGGCGTCATCCCAACTGACTGGAAAATGGGACTTGTTGTCCCTATCTGGAAAGGGAAAGGTGATCGCCTGGATTGCAGCAGTTATAGGGGGATAACACAGCTCTCAGTGCCAGGTAAGGTCCTTGCTAGGGTCAACCTCAATAGGATCTGTAATCACTTGCTCACCTACCAGCGACCGGAACAGTATGGTTTTACGCCTAAGAAGTCTACAATCGACCACATCCTGGCACTGAGGGTACTCATGGAGCACAAACGTGAATATTGGCAGAGTTTCTTTGCAGCCTTTGTCGATTTTCGCAAAGCGTTCGACTCAGTTGATCGAGTTACCTGGTGGGACATCCTGAGGATTCGTGGGATTCCCTCGAGGTTACTGGATATCATGGCTGGCCTGTACACTGGTACAGTGAGTGCTGTGCAGAGTGGAGGCAGAACCTCTGAGTTTTTCCCAGTTGATTCTGGGGTTCGTCAGGGGTGTGTTCTTGCTCCTACTCTGTTCAATGCTTATACGAACTGGGTGTTGGGCAAGGTCAGGGGGTCCAGCGGCTGTGGGGTTTCTGTTGGTGAAGAAAGATTCACGGATCTTGACTTTGTTGACGATGCTGTGATCTTCACTGAATCAATGGAGGCTCTGATTGGGGTGCTCGAGAGACTGAGTGAGGAGTCTGAGTGTCGGGAACCAAGATCCAGGCCTTTAATGACCTCTTGGGCACAGCCATCAGCAGTGTGTCTGTTTGCGGAGAGTGTTGACTTTGTTGAGAGGTTTACTTATCTTGGCAGTGACATTCATGTCTCTGGTGATTCTTCTTATGAAGTCAGTAGACGGATTGGGAGAGCATGGGGGGTCATGAGGTCACTGGAAAGGGGTGTGTGCTGCTCCCGATATCTATGCAAAAGGACGAAGGTCCAAGTCTTTAGAGTCCTGGTGCTTCCTGTCTTGCTATATGGTTGCGAGACATGGACGCTATCCAGTGACCTGAGTCGAAGGCTGGACTCCTTCAGTACTGTCTCTCCAGAAAATCCTTGGGTACCGTTGGTTTGACTTTGTGTCGAATGAGTGGTTGCTCATGAATAACAACAACAACAACATTTATTTATATAGCACATTTTTATACAAAAAAATGTAGCTCAAAGTGCTTTACATAATGAAGAATAGAAAAATAAGAGACACAGTAAGAAAATAAAATAAGTCAACATTAATTAACATAGAATAAGAGTAAGGTCCAATGGCCAGGGGGGACAGAAAAACAAAAAAAACTCCAGACGGCCGGAGAAAAAAAAATAAAATCTGCAGGGATTCCAGGCCATGAGACCGCCCAGTCCCCTCTGGGCAATCTACCTAACATAAATAAAACAGTCCTCTTTGTATTTATGGTTTTCACGGAAGGATTTGATGATGATGATGATGATGATCACATGGACTTCTGGCTTTTAGTCCATCAATGCTGGAGCATCATGGTGCTTTGAGTAGGTTGGTGGTGGCGCAGGCCGCCACCAAAGAGAAACCGGAAAAAGAAACAGAAGAGAGAGTAGAGGTCAGTACGGATTTTAGAGCCACCATGAATAGTTATTATGATGAATTGAACATACGTCCCGAATGAGACACATTACCTGCATTGTGAGGGAGCGTCAGTTATGGCACTATGGCCATGTGGCGCATTTCCCAGAGGGTGATCCGGCTCGTAAGATCCTCATTGTTGGGGACCCGAGTGGCTGGACCAGACCAAGGGGTCACCCACATAACACCTGGCTGCAGCAGATAGAGGGTCATTTCTGGAGAGTGGGACTAGACTGCGTATCTGCCTGGGGGGGTTGCAAACTGGTATCCCGAATTGTTTTGTTGTGTAGTGGGTGCGGCAATGCACTGTACCAGTGCATGCTCCCCAACTTGACATGACTTGAAGGACAAGCCCACAAAGTTCATTGAAGACCACTGGAATCAATCTCTACCATCCTGTTTCTATGGCCCCGCGAACTTTGTCTGAGGCCCCTGTCAACACCTTCCCATTCTCTTACCTTAATCCCACAAGTTTCTTTGGAGTCTCAGTCAAATACTCATCTATCAGTCTATCCTGTGTGGTGTATGGCCAGCCGTTTATCCTAGCCAATACCCCCAAGCTGCCAGGAGGAGCCCTTCCTGCAGTATGGAGGTGCCCCAAAGACCAGCAGGGCATCGTGGACATTGCAGTCTTTATGCACAGCCTTGCTGGATACCATGGGAGCCACTAGGAGACGCTGCAAGGAGGAACAATGTTTATTTGCCATATATTTATTTGCCCCGGAAGTACGTCCAACTCACATGGACAAGGGGAATGACGTGCTTCCGGGTTCAAGAAGAAGACTTTTTATCTGACCCGGAAGTGATAAGGAATCACAGGGACTGGGGATTGGGAACACTTCCGGTTCAGGGAATATAAAAGGACTCTGGGAACTCCAGACGACGAGCTGAGCTGGGTGGAAGGGTGGCAACGCATCTGGGAGTGTGGAGGATTGATTATTGTAGTATTGTAAATTTATTTATGAGTATTGTGGAGAGGAAGGTGCTTGGTACACTGTTTGTGAATAAAAAGTCAACTATTTGGACTTTTATCTGGTGTCTTGGACAAGGGTTCAAGGGAGCGATAGCGCCCCCATCTGTCACACCTGACATGAACTCACAGGCATCTTTAGAGGCCTTCTGCATCATACCCCTCCACCTGCCTTTCGGAAAATAAACATCTGTGGTGGATTTTCAATCATCCTTCACCCTCCTCTTACGTCTTTAGTCATGGGCCTTTGATGATCTTTATAGTCCGTTCCAATAACCTTTGTTTTACACTTGAATTGAGCAACACATTTCTTGGTAGCCCAAACCCCACATGATCCTCCACCATCTCTTGCCATGGTCTCATTCTGACATATTGTATACCAATCTTGTGTCAGATAATTTTTATTGAAGTTTAGCTTCAGTTGTGATATCCATCAGTATTTATATTCAAGTACCTAAATGCTAAACCAGTGAACATTTTTCTTCACATCCATGTAAATGAGAGTTCTGAGACCTACATCATTGATAACAGACAGAGCAGCCCAACTGCAAAGAGCTGTTCCACAATTATAGACATTGGCATGTAGGTTAAAATATTGTAAAATGCCCAGGCTGGGTTATAAAGCCTGCTGCTCTACATTATTTGATTAAGATTAACCAACCTTTGTCTTTGTCTGATCTAAAGGACCATAGGCCATCCAGAAATTTTCCTTCAGTTGCCTGATTGATGTTTTCTAAAATTCTTCTTTGGGTGGCAGTTGAAATAAAGCAAATGGATACTGTATTTTTATTATTGCATCACTATACGTTTTTAACAGATAAGTAAGCCGTTTAATGTAAATGGAGCTCTTGTGTACGCTAAATGGGTAAATGGGTTTGTACTGTACATTTCTATTACTGTTACACTATATACGTGTAAATGTAATTTCCTGTAAACATTCTAATTATGTCTTTAAAGAGGTACAGTATAAAATAATAAAATAAACGGAACTAAATTTAACTATATGCATCCCCGATTAAAATGTATGCAAGGATTGCTGAAGATGTATCCTAACAAAAAATCTGATGAGGCCAGCATATAACAACATAAGCATATTAAATGGAGTGAATTTAATTTGCAAGGTGCAATAACACTGGCTGGGTTTGAACTTTTTTAGTTTGATAAATCAAATCCAAAGCTTAAAATGAAAATTCAAAAAGTCATATTCTTAAAGTGCTAATTGCACTTCTGAGCTGTGGTTTGGCTGTCAGTGTATTGTTGTTAAAATTTTGGAACTTTAAAACCTTGATGCTGACAATCTGGAATTCACTCAAATTCTAATCCACTCTTGAGACTGTCTGCCTGCTGTCCGCAAAATAATGTATGTTTGTTCTTGAATTACAGTGTCCAGAAAATGTTTCACCACAGATACACAAACACAGATAAATACATTGCTCCAAAAGTGCTCAAAGCATATTTTAATGATATCAAAATTTGAAATCCAAAGTCAATTTTAGATATTAGTAAATAATTACAGCGAAAATAAGTATTTGAAATATGTGGAGAAAGTAAAAAGCTCAATAATTTAGAAAGAAAATAATGTTTCATAGATAGATAAATAAATAGATACTACTTTATTTGTGCCAAGAAGAAATTTAGCTTTTTGCAGAAGACCAAGGGATATAATAACAACAAATTTCTTCAAACTCATACACAAATTCAAAGAAAAGAGAAAACAGATAGATATTTATATAAAATGAGTTACCTAATGCTGCACTTGATAAATAATCATTTATAAACTAAATCCATTCATACTATTTTATAACTCATTTATTCCAATACTGGGTCTAGAGGAATCACATCTTAACAGATTGCTTTGCCGGCACACACATACAGTACTGCACACACATGTCCCAATTTAGGGATGCCAATTAACACATATGTACTTGTGACCTTGGAGGAAATTGAACTCTCTGTACAAAATGTACACAGGCAGTGACAGAGCTGGGAATCAAAACTGTGAAACCACTACACTAACCACAATACAATACCAATGTGCTGTCTACTATGAATTACATAACAGAGCTAACCTAGAAAACTCAAAATGATGGCAGTCTGAGTTCTGTCTAAAACTATGACAACATTTTGTAGGCTGTTGAACTCTAAAATAATTTTATGTATATCTTGCTTTTGACATGTCATTCTTTTCATGCCTTTCTTCTTGAAAAGGCATCTACATAAGCAAAATCTACTATTCGTATCTGATTTAAAAATGTAAAATCTCATTGAAACGTTTTGTTTTGTTTTTGGACGGATTGGGAGAGCATGGGGTTTATGAGGTCGCTGGAAAGGGGTGTGTGGCGCTCCGAATATCTATGCAAAAGGATAAAGCTCCAAGTCTTTAGAGTCCTGGGGCCTCATATATAAACGGTGCATACGCACAAAAATGTTGCGTAAGCCTGTTTCCACGTTCAAATCGTGATGTATAAAACCTAAACTTGGCGTAAAGCCACGCATATTTCCACAGTATCTCATACCCTGGTGTACCCTGGTTCTGCAGTGCTACTGTTCCAGTGTGGTTTCCGTTTCTTTTTTAGATCCACATCCCTGACGTGGCTTTATAAATACACTGAAATTAACCACTGTGACAGATTAAGGGTTTTCTCGCACCCTTGCACCCTCAGACACCAGGTAAAAGTCCAATAGTGATATTTATTATAATAATAAAGTGCACAAAGCACCCTCCACTCCCAAATACTCAATAAACAATAACCAATAAACCAAATCCTCCAATCTCCCAGACGCTTAGCCACTCTGCCTCCCAACTCAGCTCATCTGTCTGGGAGCTCCCACAGTCCTTTTATATCCCGACCCGGAAGTGTTCCCAATCCAACAGTCCACAAGTCCTTATTCCTTCCGGGTCAGGGTAAACAATGCTTTTTCTCACCCCGGAAGCCCGTCGCTCTTCCTATGACGAACTTCCGGGTCATAGGGCACAAAGAACTCTTCGGTCCTCCTGCAGCTCCCTCGTGGCCCCATGGCATCCAGCAGGGCGGTGCATAAAACTCCATTGTCCATGATGCCCTGCTGGTCTTCTGGGGACCTCCATGCTTCAAGGAGGGCTCCACCTGGTGGCTTGGGGGTATTGGCCGGGGTACATGGCCGGCCATATCTTACACCACATATTGTTTATTAGTTTAATCCATCTGATTGTAATTAACCTGTAACAATATAATGGCCCACGGAATGGCCAAACTATTTCAAATACCATAGCTGCTTTAGCGTTGTTACTGTCACTGCACCTTTTTCTTGTTTCAGCTGCACCCGTTAGGGGTTGCCACAGTGGATAATCTTTTTCCATATTACTCTCACTGCCCCACTTGGAGCAGCTGATTGGAAAGAGAATTATTGGTATACAGCATTAAGCACACGCTGCCTCGGCCATGCTGCCTATTTGAGCTGCTCTCACACGACAAACGCTTCAAAACCTTTCCTGTATGGACCTCCTGGTTCAAAAACAGTTTCATGCCAAGAACTATAAATGCACTCAATCAGTCCATCAAGTGCTCCTTGTAGAACTGTTTGTACTTATATGTACAATTACCTCACTGTAAACTTACGATAGTTATAATATTGCACAACCTGAGCCACTTTATAAAGCCCGTATTTACATATGATGACAATATCATTTTTAAGATGAAATGCAGCAAAATATGTTTATATTATACAGATAAAACTTTAACTTAATTTAAATAATCTATATTGTTAATAATTAAACATGTGAGGACAAGGTGTCGCTGCGCTAGCAAGGAATTGACGCTTTGTTCACGGATTGTTCCTGCCTTGCGCTGTATGCTTGCTATTTCAGTGTTCCTTAAAAGTTTTGAAGAATCGACGTTCTAAGCTTACAGATGGCTTAAAAGAGCTGATTGTGTGGCGATTGGGTATTTGGAGAAAGAAAAGTAAGGACAGGAATTGAGGGTTAGTATGTTCAAAACAGACAGTACTGCTGCAACAAATTATTTCATCGAAGGTCGCGCACAATCACTGCGCAACCATGTTCCCATTTTTAATAACATGCACCTATCATCATGAAAATAATATCAAGTATACATCCCAGTATTTAATTATTCAGAGAGCTGTAATATCATGAATATAATGGATTCTGTGTCCTGTCGGAGAAAGAGAAAGCCCATAAGCACGTAGTTATTCACACACATAGAGCACATTGAAGATCAAATACAAAACAAAGCATTTAATGTGCTACTTTAGTTACAATGGGATTTGAGAAACTAGTAAATTAAATGATTTTAAGATGAAGTTTATGATGTTCTACTTTAATGACAAAATAAACTATGTGATTAAAGTGGAAATTTCGAGATTAAAGTTGACATTTCGTGCTTTTTTTCCCACTGTGTGCCTATTTTTTTTTTCTCTACCCTAATAAGTTTTCATATGACACTCAGACGGTGGGCTACAACTTGCCTTTTCATGGCGACTTTGATATCTTACAAGTTCTTTTTTACTTCAGGCACTGTGCGACTTTGTGAACTTGAGCTTTCGAGTTTCTCCGACCACTCTAAGTTACTCGATCAACTTTCTTTTGTTGTTTATACCACTGTTTAAACCAACAAATGGTACATTTTTCCTTGCCTCCACTTGGTATTCGCTGAACTTCTTCTATTTCCCCCTGTGCTTTTGCTATTGCCTTTTCACAGAATGCTGAGCTTAAGGGCTATTTATATTGATTTGCATACTCAAAGAGGCGCGTGCACATGTGTTACTTTTCACGCTGACCGGGATTTATGTAGCGGAAGAACGTGGAATTTGGTGTTCGCACAGATTTGTGTATCTGGGTTTTTTTGTGCGTAAGCACATTTCCACTGTTGTGCTTACACCATGTTACAGTGTGAATGCTACGCACGGGATTATGCATGAGGCCCCTAGTGCTTCCTGTCTTGCTATATGGTTGCGAGACATGGACGCTATCCAGTGACCTTAGATGAAGACTGGACTCCTTTGGTACTGTGTCTCTCTGGAAAATCCTTGGGTACCGTTGGTGTGACTTTGTGTCGAATGAGTGGTTGCTCTTGGTGTCCCGAATGAGGCACATTACCTGCATTGTCAGGGAGAGTCAGTTACGGCACTACAGCCATGTGGCATGTTTTCCTGAGAGTGATCCAGCTCAGAAGATCCTCATTGTTGGGGACCCGTGTGGCAGGACATCTTAAAATCAATGTTTAATTTACTAGAGTTTTTCAAACACTATTGTAACTAAAGTAGCACGTTAACAGTAGAATTACCAAAGCTTACGAAAAAACTCGTAAATCCGGCCCACCTCAAATACGCTCTCACGTCTCCATTCAGTGTCTTTTGTCTTGTAAATGTGTCGATAAGCCCAAGGAGTAAGCAGCCTTCTACCCCATCCTCCTTGCAGAAACTGCAAAAACCTCTCCCACCTCATGCCTTGTTTATCAGGGAGTCAGATACCTACAGCTGTGTAGGCTAAAAAATATATCATTATTTGGAACACATGCATTTCATGTGTGTTATGTGTCTACAAAGATCTATTTAAATGTAGCCTGACAGAAATGTTGAACACATATCTAAAAGACAAACTTTTTTCATTTTTTAGTACAAATGACAAAATTTTGACAAGAAGTGTATAATATGTGAAGACTGAAGTCCAAATATCAAATAACCACTTTCACAAAAGGTACAAATATAATAGAACAAGTGCTCTTTTATTTAAGACTATAACGCAATTTCCTTTTCTCTGGTTATGGAGAAAAATAAATCGTGTTAGTGTACGCCCTTGTAGCACCTGCTTTGGTAGTACATCAGTTAGAGCTGCAGACTCCTATTCAAAACTCGACGGTTCTAGTCTTGATGTGTCACAAAAAAACATTTTGAGTAGTGAACTAGTCTTATTGTTATTATTATACAATAAAAACATACATTTGATTTGATTCTGTAACAGCCGGTGTAAATTTATGGTACTTGTAAAGGTTAGTATTTTTTTATTCAGTTTTATTCTCAGTTGCGTTCATGCTTGCCCCGATCTGACACTGCTGTTTTCAAATAAACATAAACACAAGCTATAACAGTGGTCAACTCAGACCTGAGAAAGAGAACAGAAGCCTTCCCCGCAAGAAACGTCCACTCACATATAAGAACAACACAGCTGCACCAGGTATAAAGGCGAAAGATGGCACCATTTCAATGCTGGATGAGGTCCAGCATCATCCTGCCAGTCAGTCTGCCCCACACCTGTCCTTCAACGAATCAGCATGGTTTACAGAGCTCGCCAACGTATCGTGCAAACTCCTGTTTGTTTTTATGTTTTGTAATGGTCTTTGCAACGGAAACATATATACGTTATTTATATAAAAGCCAGATCGAATGTTATTTACCTTCATTTATTTACTTATCTTCCTACAGCGAAAAGTCACAAGTACACTGCAGAGCTTCCTCTGTTTGATCGACAAGGGCATCGCATCATGTGAGGCTGCCATGAAAATGTTCATGGCTTTATGCCAAGTGTACTTTTTATATATCTCAAATTGAGTGTGGAAATGGCTGTACACAACATTTTTGTGTGTACACACAGTTTATGCATGAGGCCTTATGTCTGGAAAAATATCCATACAGTCAATAGCACTGTCAGAGAGAATGTTTATTGGCTGGCCAAGCTGGCACTACTTTAGAAACTGTGCAAAGACATCATAAGGTAGTCAGGCAATCCATTATACTCTGCAAAATCTAGCTGTGTAATCTTACAGCCTCAAGGCATTGAGTTCCAGTAACTGCTGTCTTTTAGTTTAACAAGCTCTGTGGGTAGAAATTGTGTAATTCAACAGGATGGTTGATATGTAAGCAACAAGGTTGTACTTTGGTTTTAACACATTATTACTATATGTTGGCTTATTCATTTACACGGTAATTTTTGAATAAATAATGACAAAGTAAAATCTGTCATGTGTTAAACCTGTTTACATTTAGGGGTGATGATAAGGACTAGATGCATGTAAGTTAAGTTTAGATATGGAGAAGTATAAAACTGAAAGATGGTCTATTTCTTATTTCAGATAAACTAACAATGAGTTTCAAGACAATTAAAAATAACACGTAGTGGTCAAATAAATGTTTGAATCCATACTTTTGAAATTTATTTTCTTGGGTAGATCATATGGCAACATTAGTGTGATTGTTTCCATTCTGCTTCTCCTGATTAAAATAAGAAACATGGCACATTAACAAGAAAGGTATATCCAGCTACAATTGAACACTCTCTGTCTGTGTCTCTCACAATATACTTCTTTGATTTTGGTTTGATATGGTTTGTTAATCCCAGAAAAGAAATTGTGTTTTCATGACCTTTTGGGGTCAGAACACATGGTCCGCCATTGTACAGCACCCCTGGAGCAATTTTCAGGTTAAAGGCCTTTCTCAAGGGCCCAACGGAGTAGGATCCCTTCTGCCAGTAACAGGATTTAAACTGGCACCTTCCAGAAACTAGTACAGATTCTTAGCCACAGAGCCACCACTCCACCCTTTTATAATAATATAATATTTATTTCTGGTCTCGTGGTTGAGGATAATCCACCAAATAAAAAAAAAAAAAATTCAAGACTCACTTGCACATTAGCTAACGGAACCTCCAGTGTTTGGGATAGTCGAAGTTCACCGGTTAATACTCCTTGTTTTTACAAGTGGATTGTAGCCCTTCAGTCAGGAATGCAATATCAAGTGCTGGTACCAACATATGTAGAGGAATTTTATCTATGCTTGTGTGTAAATAACTTCCCTCTCCTGAGAATGAGGCCAATGAAAGAAGAGTTTACTGACAGTAAGAAAATAAGCCACAGCCAGAGAAAGGCACAAATTTTGAGCTGGTGGAAGGAACAAGCAAGAACTCCTGTGTCTCTTTAGTCAGTAAATTAAGCAAAACCCATCCATCCATCCATCCTCTTCCACTTATCCGAGATCAGGTTGCGGGGGCAGCAGCTTGAGCAGAGATACCCAGACTTACCTCTCCCCGGCCACTTCTTCTAGCTCTGGGGACTCCCGAGGCATTCCCAGGCCAGCCGAGAGACATAGTCCCTCCAGCGTGTCCTGGGTCTTCCCCAGGGCCTCCTCCTGGTTAGACGTACCTGGAACACCTCACCAGGGAGGCGTCCAGGAGGCATCCTGATCAGTTGACCGAGCCATCTCATCTGACTCCTCTCGATGTGGAGGAGCAGCGGCTCTACTCTGAGTTACTCCCGGATGACTGAATGTCTTACCCTATCTTTAAGGGAAAGCCCAGACACCCTGCGGAGGAAACTCATTTCGGCCGCTTGTATTCACAATCTTGTTCTTTCGGTCACTACACATAGCTCATGAACATAGGTGAGGGTAGGAACATAGATCGACTAGTAAATTACGGCTCAGCTCCTTTTTCACCACAATAGACCAATGCAGAGCCCGCATCACTGTGGATGCCGCACCGATCCGCCTGTCGATCTCACGCTCCATTCTTCCCTCACTCGTGAACAAGACTCCGAGATAACTGAACTACTCTACTTGGGGCAGGATCTCGCTCCCAACCCTGAAAGGGAACTCCACCTTTTTCTGGCTGAGGACCATGGTCTCGGATTTGGAGGTGCTGATTCTCATCCCAGCTGCTTCACACTCAGATGTGAACCGATCCAGAGAGAGCTAAAGATCACGGCCTAATGAAGCAAACAGGACAACATCATCTGCAAAAAGCAGTGACCCAATCCTGAGTCCACCAAACCAGACCCCCTCAACGCCCTGGCTGCGCCTAGAAATTCTGTCCATAAAATTTATGAACAGAATTGGTGACAAAGGGCAGCCCTGGCAGAGTCCAACTCTCACTGGAAACGGGCTCGACTTACTGCCGGCAATGAGGACCAAGCTCTGACACTGATCATACTTTAAGCAAAACCCTTATTTTATAATACATGACTTAGCACAAATTTCGTCAGCTATATGAAAACACCACTCCTTGGCATTTTTCGGAAGTCTGATTTTTAGAGCAAACTTTTTGGTTAGTGAAAAGCATCTCAGATTTGAAGTCAAACCAGTAATGTAAGTTATGTTTTTTCGTTATATATATAGTATATTCATTTGTAAGCCTCTTATGTTCTTTGCTTCTTTTGGCTTGGAAGCATGAGTGAGAGTAGCAGTAGATATAAAGTACTGTCATTTTCAACCAGATTTAAGTTCCTCCATATCTTTTACTATTTGTTACCTCTTAATTTAAAAATGTATGGTTCATTTAAGTTCTTCCTATACATCTGTTTTTGTACAGCTCTATTACATAAATATTACTGATGTGGATTCCATTTCATAATATATTTATAAGCTACCATTTGCACTGAACATTTTTCATTTCATTTTAAGTCATTAGTCAGACTTTTATTTTTCTTATGATTTCTCATGACAGCAGTGCTCTAATGAAATGCATCAGTATTATCATAGATTTTATTTATAAATTCTCTTCTTCTAATGGCTACTACGTTGACATTCACAGACATATAGTTTTATTGTTTCTGTTTTTTACCACTAATAACAGCACTTATCCTGCCTGTCATTGTTTTGGTGAGATTAAATAACAACTTTTTTATGTAATCAAAGTCTCACAGTACATCTGTCACATCATGTGTTATCAATGAAGAATGAAAGAACATTTTCTAGCATGGAAATGTTCACAAGAATTTTTGTTTTCCTTTTAAAAATGTATTTAGGTATTTTACTGTTAAATTTATTGCACAGATATAGTCAGTGAATAGTTTTCCATTCAATAGCCATCTCCTTATAATGAAACATAAACAGAGTGTCATCAAAGATGATGGTGTTCCAACTTGTTTGTGTAAAGTGTTACAAAAAAGAGTAATCTGGACTTACTCAATTTCCTTTAAAAACTATTTTGATATATTGTACATTTTCTGTTTCATCTGGAAGAGATTGCATATTAAAAAAAGGTTTGCTGTGCTGAAAGCTTGCTTCAAAATGCAATGCAGATGTGTAGTTAGACTGGACGACCATATGAATTTCATTGGGATTCAAAGGCCGTGGCTCTGTCTGAAGTATTTCCAACCTTTGATGTTTAAGTGAGCATGTTTTTATTTTTCCATGTTTGTTTGCATTATTCCATTCTATCATTTAATTACTTCTTCTTGCCTCTTTGACAAGTTGCACATTGATGTTGTGGATGCAGATTTCAGCATTTCTGCTGTAAAACTGTCTTCACGTTTAAGGTGTTGTGATTGTTCATCTTTGCAAATAAACACATTATACCAATTATTACCCACTTAATATTGATTTTGCTGATTCACAATACCAATAACTTCTGTTGACACTGTTCAGAGATACTCCAGTATAAATATTTTTATGCTGCCTGTTGTAATAATAGGCATATCAGTTCCAGACAGCCTCTGGTAATCTCATTATGATAACATTTTCCTAAAAGGCACTTGAGAATATATCACTAAATGCTACTATGCTAGTGTAAAAAAAATATATATATATATATATATATATATATATATATTAAAAGTTCAAATATTTTTAAAACAATTATTATGGGTCAAATATTATTTCATAATAATGCAGGTACAACAAAAGGGTTGTGCTCATTAGCATCCGTTGCTCAAATGATGACGACTTTAAGTACATTGGGTATTGCTAAGGGGGTCTAATTCCTCAAAATGGCCATGGAGCTCTTGAATTCCAAAACATTGCTTTGGTGTCCCAAATTCACCTCCTAAATTTCCTTGACCAAATCGACCACTGGGTTGCCTCTCATAAGGTAACTCAAAGAGTGAAATGTCTGTTGATAATCATCTAGTACATCTGTTTGCCCCAACTTTCTTAACAACTGCTTCACAGTCTGATTGGATCTTTCTATCAAAGTATACATTTGGGAGGCAGTCAGGCTATTAAAATTCCCACTTACATGCACCCCTACACAAGGTTAAATTAGAAATGCTAGCTAAGCAGACACACGTAGGAGGCACATTGGAGTAACCTAAAAAGACAAGGAAAAAACAGGCAAACTGTACACAGACCAGGAGGGACCAGTCATGGAATTCAAACTCATGAAAGAGCAATAGTAACCAATTCACCATAATATTGTTGCTTGGTGAAATTCGCCAAAGCGTTTTTCGCAGCAAATATGCAGTATTTGCAGCAGCTTTGTTTGCTGAATATCTTTCTGGAAATTAACCTTGCTGTCAGCTTAAGCAAACATTTTTTCACAGTGCCCCATGATGCCTTGTGAGACCAGCATGACATCACTGAGCTGTATCAATCATGTGCAAAACTTTCCTGTCTGCCTACTGTAAGATTGTTACCAATCTGCGTAATGCATGCACAATGTCATGACCCAATGTGTACACTAGTTGGATTTCCTTCCCACATGAGTAAAAAAATAAATAAATAAGTAAAGTTGAAGGGTTTTTATTTGGGGGTCCTTCAGCTGACAATAATGAGTTATATATAGAGTAAAGAGTTGGGTTCCAACCAGGAGAATTTATTGCATACAAGGAAAATGGAAATAAAAAGTCCAAATATTTACAAAACAAGGAACAACATATTGTTTCGTAATAATCGTAATAATGCAGGTACACCAAAAGGGTTGTGCTCATTAGCATCCATTGGTCAAATGATGATGCCTTTAAGTACATTGGTATCTCTAAGGGGATATAATTCCTCAAAATGGCCATGGAGCTGTTGAATTCCAAAACATTGCCTTGGAGTCCCAAATGCACCTCCTAAATTTCCTTGACCAAATCAACCACTTGGTTGCCTCTCATAAGGTAACTCAAAGAGTGAAATGTCTATAGATGATCATTTAGTACATCTGTCTATCCCAACTTTCTTAACATCTGCTTCTCAGTCTGATTGAATCTTTCTATCAAACCATCCATTTGGGGATAAACAGATGTTTTTAGGTATGATGCACAAAATTGTGCCCGTCTGTTTTAAAATTTATCACTTTAAGGGCACTCTCTCATCAATAAGGACCTTTTTGGGATTCAACGCAAAAATCCCACTAACTAATTGATTATCTTGCCAAGAGACTCAGGCAAACTGTAAACATAGTTTGCAGTAATTATTTAACTCAGTATGTGCGTCGGGAACTGCAGGTCTGACATTGTGTTCAGCAATACAGGGCCCACAGGGGACTGTACTTTCTCCGGTCCTATTCAGCCTATATACATCAGACTTCCAATATGACTTGGAGTCCTGCCATGTGCAAAGTTCGCTGATGACACTGCCATTGTGGGCTGCATCAGTAGTGGACAGGAGGAGGAGTATAGGAAGCTAATCAAAGACTTTGTTAAATGGTGCGACTCAAACCACTTACACCTGAACACCAGCAAGACCAAGGAACTGGTAGTGGATTTTAGGAGGCCTAGGCCCCTCATGGAAGGAAATGTCTGCATGCACTTTTGTGGCATTACACATGTATTTTTGAGCATGTCCATGCCAAATAAATAACATCTCGACGTTTTAAAGAAATCATTTTATGACACGGTTTACCTTTACTTATTGACTTACTTCCTAAAGCCTAAAGTCACAAGTAGTGTGCAGAGGGCATGCTCAAAAATTTGTGTAATTTCACGAAAAGTGCTTGTTGACACTTTAGTATGCAAACAATGGTATGTGCATTCTTGCTTGATGTAGAAGGGAGCTGAGTTTACCTCTGTTATAAGCGCGTCTATGTGAAAACAGCAGTGTCAGATGCGGGGTGGGGTGTGTTGGGCTCATGAACACAGCTGAGATAATAAAACTGACTAAAAAAAACAAAGCTAACCTTTACAAGTATCATAAATTACACGGCTGTTACAGACTGAAATCAAATGTATGTTTTTATTCTAAAATAGTACGACTAAGAGCAGTTTACTTCTCAAAACAGAGTGGTGCTGGATCGAACTCGCAACCTTTTGATTTCCAGTCGGCAGCTGATTCTATTGCACCACGGAGGCAGTCATCATAAACAGCTGTCAATGTTGCATGTTAAGGCGGCTTTTTGTTTCTGCACTTATATTTTTGAATAAAAGCGCAATTGTTGTGTTAGATTTGTACCTTTTGTGAAAGTATTTCTTGGATACTTCAGGCTTCATACATTATATAGTTTATGCCTACATTTTGTCATCTACTAGTAGAATATAAAAAACGTTTCTGTTTTAACAATGTGTTTACACAGATTACTGTAGAAACGGAACACACATGAAATGCGTGTGTTCCAAACAACGATCTATTATTTCCACTCTAAAACTCCACTTCACTCCCAGAAAATCAATCAAGGCATGGGAGAAGTTTGTGCACGTTCTAAGTCGGTGGGGGGATGGAATAGCCGGCTGCTTGCAGCCTGATTTTTGTCAGCACATTTACATGACAAAAGACGCTGGTGGAGAGCTGTGAACGATTTTAAGAAGCGATTTAAGGTGAGACGGAGTTACGAGTTTTTTCGTAGGCTCTGGTAATTCTAGTGTTAGACCAGTCTCAGTAAGGCACATTAAATGTTAGAGAACATGTGAGCACCAACAAGATGATAACAGATACCCAGAATACTGGGATATTTAATTCAAAAGCAAGATACAGAATGAATAACTATATTAAATTTAATAAATTAAGCTTGCAGATTCAGCCATTGTTGAATGAGGCAGACCAAGCAAATTATATTTAAAAAACACACAACAGATCTACAAAGAAAGATGTCAACTAATTCTACAGCATCAGATTCTTAGGAGAATTTAGCTGGTCTTGTAGGACTTTGATTCATTTGGATGAATTTAACTTGGTGATAGATCGTACGAATTACAAGAATGTTCATGAAGTACTCTACAGTCCAAAAAAATGAGAAAGATGTGGTTCACAGCAGTATTGTGAGCAAAGGATAAGATGTACACATATTATAAGGAAACTGTGTTAGACTTGTGCAGGCTGCTGAACATTTTATGGATTTAAAACAGTGTTCTTATAAATTTGAGTTAGTTTAGTTGCAGCATTGCATTGTAATCTATATTTTATCCACTTTATTTTTCTGTTAACTTTATCTTTCTTTTATTTGTTCATTTTCCTCTGCTATAAGGGAGTTTGGCCTCTGAATATTGCTAATTCCACAGATGTTCTGACAATAAGGCAGCCACCTTAGATCTAATAAAACAAACTGCTCAAACCTTAGCTTTATCATGGCTTAGCTGGAAAAATGACAAGCTTTAAAGGATGTCTAGAAAAATAATTAGAATATGATTTTAAAAAAGGTGACTTGTATGAGTGAATGTAGATAGACAGCCTTCTTCATCTTTAAAAGAAAATATATTGCATTTCAAATCTTCTGACTTGCTATATAATTTCCAAAACAGAGTGGGGCCGGAGCCTTGCTTGGCAGAATAGGGTGGACAGCAGAAACCATTCAGTCCATTACAGTGCATACTTATGTACAGTCACTCACACAAATTCCATGCTTGCATGGAGAAAACCTGTAAAGTAAGTGGTGTCCCTGAAATGGTATGAATTAAACCCTTGGTGCTGTGAGATAGGAACAACTGTTCTTCATGACAGTGCCATCCACTTTAAAAACATCTGTACTAAATAATGTAATTAATAACACAAATAATATAACATGGAGTTAAATACAGTTTGATTATTATTAACTAGCATGAAATAAGTAAACACAAAAACAGTATTAAACTAAAAGTTAAAAATGTTAACGATAGAAGTAATCAAAATAATTCACGTAACTTTGAGTCAACAATGTTATGATTTCCAACACATTTTTAATATTTCTGGAGTGCTAAATATAATTTATATATCATTTTGAAGGATTTGAGACTGTGGTATCCAATAGTTACATCTACTTTTTTATTTCAAGTATCTTTATTTATTTTAGTTATTTTTTGTGTTCTCCCATGGTGCCATTTTGTATTTTCTATGGCACCTCCATTTTGAAACTTTAGTTGATGGTTACATCTCTCATTTTCGTCCAGTTACATGTATTATTCTGGTTTTGATTTTCTCGCTCCCATCTTTTACTATAATTTTTTTTTTGGTATTATATTCTTGGCCTTGTTTATTAGATTTTTACTCACCTGCTTACGCTTTTAACTTCATTTCCATGACTTCACTTTTACTGATTCTATTATCTTAAACGTATTGCTGCCATCCTGTCAATACAAATAATATGAAGCAGCTCTTAAATGGCAATATTATAGAATCAAAGCCTTTTTTTTGCCTCAAGGCACAATGGTTAGAATACAATGCTACATGAAGAGATGTATGATATTAGAAGTGTTTCAGACCACATCCCCAAGATGTGAGTACCAGGATATAGCTGTATGATGATAATAATAATAATAATAATAATAATAATAATAATAATAAACGCAATACTTTATGTTGTCATGTTTTTAGTAATGGTTGTAATTGTGCATTACAACTAAAATCAGTGTACAATAATGTATTTTCTTGCCTTTTGTGTCAATTTCCAGTGATAAAAGAAAAACTTTCTTGAGTGTATATTTTCTAATAAATAAGGCTGAAGTCATCAGTTACTCTGTATGATACATGAAAATTTAATACCAGAAATAGGAATGAATACCAAACGGTTCTCATCAGTGGATGAGTAAGAAAATAAAAAAGTTATTTTAGAAAAGTCATCTAAATTAAAATAACAGCAGTATTGGCCATAGACTTCTGAGCACACAAAAATGACAAATGACAGAATGGAACTGGAGAGGAATATTGCTAACATTGCCAAAGCCAACAGTTTGAGTGTCTTGCAGCATTTGGGGAAAGAAGTAAATTGTGTTTAAAACAGCATGTGGCAATTATATTATAATTTATATTTTTTCCATATGTGACTATATTAATTAACAGCCAGTAGCTCCAGGAAATATTAAGAACATACTAAATGATTTGGCAATTGAAGAGAGGGTAATGATATCAGGATAGAAAAAGCTACACTGCAAAAATATGGGCACTTATTCATTGTAGACTTTCTTAATAGATAGAGAACATGGGCTTAGATAGGAGACATTGTATTACATGAATATAGTGGAGTTTTAAATAAAACCTATACAACATTTTCCTATGGACAAACATATGTATTGTTTGCCATGTCATTCAAAAAGCTTTCTAATAGAAAACCAGGGCAAAGCTGGTCATTAACGTACCATGTTTCAAGGTGCAGAGTGCAAGAAGCTTTTTTTTTTTAATTTGTTGATATGACATTTGTAGTGTTGCATTTGGCAGCACTGTGAGCCCTAATCTTTTTAATTTATGAGTATGATTTAATAGATATATTTGCACATTAAACTAAATGGAGAGGCACAATGGCAGAGTGAGTAGTGCTTCTACCTCAAAGCTACTGTCTTGGGTTGGGCTTAGGCAATTTCTGCATAGTGTTTACATGATCTGCACAAGAGGTCTCTTTATGTATTCTGGCATCCTTCCACCCTCCACCTTTCTTTCTAAATACCCATCCCCAAATTCTTCGGTCCATGCACTTTAAATATTCAGGGTGGCAGTGTCAAATTTCAGCTTATGTATTTAAAAAAAACCATGTAAAATAACTATTGAAAGACAGGGAGAGAGAAAAAGAAATGGAACAAAAGTCTTGACCATTAGAGAAAATGGAAAGCTAAAATTGCTCGGAAGCACAAGTTAACTTAAAGATTTATTTTTATACATTGTAATAAGCCTGAGAACAGAAGAGACAAAAACACAAACACACACGCATACACACACGTGTGTAAACCACTACAAGTATGGCCCACACTTATTTGAAAGTGCTTATTTCTGGTGCTTCTGTTACTTTGACTGTTGCATCACGGTATTACATAACAAAAGCAAGCTGTTTAGATAAGCATTATGGTCTCTGTATATACTACACTAGCTGTCCCCTGCATTCCACCTGCATAGTAGTGAAAATCAATAAAAAAAAATTTTAAAATGTAATCATTTGTATCGAGAAGAATTTATACTGATAGCTTTCATCTCCGAGGCCCTCTTGATATATAATAGTTTTGGTTTTGCTATCAGGGGCGAGAATGTTGCTGTGATCTCTTTGGCAAAAATGTGAAAAGTTGGCAAGGTATCTCCGGCCAAGCAGAAGGTAGGTATGCTCCAACATCAAACGTGTGCCACGGTTGGGCAATCTCTTTTGTCTTGCGGGTCTTTTAAATGTCTTCCGAGAACTTCCGAGAAGATCATGTATCGTCGCCTTGCTTTTGCTTTCCAGGATTTGTTTTTTATAATAGAGAGATGTTAAGATGCTGTGGGTATATTCTGACATTGCATGCATGTACAGTATTTCCAATAAGACAATAATGTTAACTTAGTTTAGTTATTTGTTTAGATGTGCAGTCAGAATGTCAAAGCTGTGCATCCTTGTCTGTGGTTGTGCGAGAGTGGTATCAAAGTTGTTAGGCACATTTACTGTTTTGGGTGTTTTGAGTCTTGAAATCTGAATCTCCTGTGGCTCTTGAATATCAATTTTCTTAGCGGCAGTACTTTTTACCTACTTTTGATGGAATGTGACACACTGTTTACTTAAAATGCATATTTTGCAATTATATTTTTGCAATTTATATTTCATAAAGGTACTGTAAATGCCAATTCTTTCAAACTTAAATTGATTCTTTGCTCTTTGTAGTCCAAAATCACAGGCTCCACTTTGAGCACCGCGTCCATCCAATAAAGTATACTTGTACATCCAATCTTTTCAAATCTTCCCAAGTGCACACTATCTAGCCACATTGTACTGCATCCTACATCTTTCTGTTTTGGCTATATCAACAGAAATCCTAATGATTATTCATTTTTCACCTACTGTCAGTTGTCATTCTTTCAGTGTTCATAATACACATTAGCTTTGCTATCTTCACTGTCATCATTCATGTCCATTCTTATTTCCTGAGCCAGATGTTTTCTAATATTTTTATTTCTCTACATTCCAGGGTCATTTATCTTATTAGTATAACTCCTCCTGACATTAAACATCAAAACTTAGTTGAGTATTTGGAGTCTTGCCTCATTGTTTCCAACTGAAATGGTTTTTTTTGTTTTTTTCTTTATTAATTTTATTGTAATCATTCCATACAAATCGATCAATTTTTACAAAAAATAGGATTGAGAACAAGTTGACCCCCACCCCTGAGAGATAGAGCATGGCCGATTGGGTAAAGCTTAAGGCTTATAAGCATACCTAAATTGATGAGTTTGATAGGCCAACAGAGATGAATGAAGAAGAAAAAGAAATATGGAAATAATTGCTTCCTCGGTGCTTTGACAGCTTATTCTAAAATATTATTGATTAGATCCTGCCATGTTTTGAAAAAAATCTGTACAGATCCTCTGAGTATTTCATTTTTTCCAATTTCAAGTAGTATAACACAGCTGTTTCCCACTGACTTAAAAGAGGAGAGTTAGGATTCTGCAGCAGCAAAATAAGTCTGCGTGCCAAGACTGTAGTGAATGCAATCACAGTTTGTTTGTCCTTCTCCACTTTACACCCATCTGGAAGAACACCGAACACAGCTGTTAATGGGTTAGGAGATATTGTGACACCAAGGCAGTCTGAAAGGTAATTAAAAATTTTGGTCCAGAATGATGTTAATTTGGTGCAGGCCCAAAGCATGTGACCCAGTGAGGCTGGGACTTGATTTCAGCATTCGCAGGTTGGATCCTGCCCTGGAAACATTTTGGAGAGTTTTACACGAGACAGATGTGCTTCGTTTATAATTTTGAGTTGAATAATTGTATGCTTTGCGCATATGGAGCTCGAGTGAATTCTCTGCATTGCTACCTTCCACTCCTTTTCTGATATATTAATTGAGAGATCTTTTTCCCAGTGTCCTCTTGGATCTTTGAAAGGGAGGGATTGTAAAATGATTTTATATATTGTAGAGATGTAGTCTAAGTCCTTGAGATTGAGCAATATTTTTTGATGAGGGTGCAAGATGAGGAAAATCTGGAAGGTTCTGTTTAACAAAGTTCCTGATTTAAAGATAGTGAAAGAAATGTGTAGCTGGAATGTTAAATTTGGAATGTAATTGTTCATAGGATGCAAAGACGTTGTCTATATAAAGATCTCTAAGCAAGTTAATTCCAAATTTTTCCAGATATTAAAAACTGCATATGTTTGTGAAGGTTGAAAGAGGTGGTTCTCTTGCAGAGGTGCCACAGAGAAAAGCTTCTCCATCTTAAAATGCTTTCTACATTGGTTGCATATTCTAATTGAGTGAAGCACGATTGGGTTATTAGTATATTGCCGATAACTTGCATTTATTGGGGCACAAAACAGGGAATATAAAGGAGTACTGTAGGATTTTACTTCTATTGCGGACCAGGCCTATGTATGTTCATCTATTTGTGTCCAGGTTTTAATAGCTTGTAGCGGGGCTACATAGTAGTAATAGTGTTGTTTGTGCTCGTACCACGTGTGTCTTGTTTCCATCGTCCCGTTTACTGTTTGTGTGTGTCATTGAATGCCGTCCCCGTAAAGAGGGACGGATGATGGAAGGAGATCGCAGCCCCAAACCTGGAAAACACCGGTTTTCAATTAATCAATTACATTTGTCACAGGACTATAAAAACAATCAAGAGGAGACAAGGAAAAAGGAGGAGAGAGAGAAGGAGACATTCATTTTACGACCACGAACCACTTGTACCTGCTGTATTCCACATCGCGCATTTCCATCCAGTTTGTCTTTCATTACGCGGACTCACTCCAACACCCTCGTCACGAGACCCCGGGGTCGGATCATTTTCCACCATCGCCGAGGATACACGGTGAGGCTGTTCCATTTTGTTCCGGGAATTACAAACACTCCATATATCGGTTAACCAGTCATCTGCATTCAGGACAATTGTTACTCGGACTCAAGTTCACAACCGTTCATTTCCGTGCTTCATTCATTCTTTTTTGATATTTGTGTTGTTTGTTATATGTTACAAGGGCAAGGGAGGGGTTGTTATATTCATATAGGGATTTGTCACGGTGTTGCTTTGGTGGAGGGATATTTATAATTTGTTTAGCTTGTCTGTTTCATTTAATACAATTTATCAGTTTAAGTTTATATATCTGCTTTTTTTTTGTGCTTATTTACACCGTTGATTGTGGGGGAAAGGTTTAATTTGTTAAAGGTACGGCTTGATTAGATTTAACTTCTGCAATTAATCCAGGCCACAGGTCTTGGAGGTGTAGCTGCCTGCCGGGTAAGGGGTCGGCCATTACAAGCTTGTATGTTTGCTGCCCAGTAATAAAACTGAAAACTGGGTAGAGGCATGCCACCTTCTGCCTTAGGTCTTTGTTGGGTCGCTCTTTGGATACATGGATTTTTTGAGTTCCAAATAAATGAGGTTATTGTTGAATCTAATTGCTTAAAAATTATTTATTTATGTATATTGGAATGTTTTGAAATAAAAAAAGAAGTTTAGGAAGAATATTCATCTTAACAGAGTTAATTCTTCCAGCTAGAGTAAGATGAAGGATTGACCATTTATACAAGTCTTGCTTAATTTTTTCCATGCAGATGGCAAAATTTTGTTGATAAAGAGCTTTATGTTTACTTGTGATGTTTATCCCTAAGTTTTTAAACTGTTCTGCAGTGATAAAAAGTAGGGTGTCTAAACTAATATTATATGCTTGAGAATTCACTGGAAAGAGTACACTTTTATTCAGGTTAATTCTGAGATCAGAGATCTTTTGAAATTCTGTCAGGGCTGTTAAGACTGCAGGCACAGAATTTTGTGGGTCTGATATATACAGTACCATATCATCTGCATATACAGAAATTTTCTGTTCCAGTCCTTCTCTGATAATCCCCTTTATCTGATCAGCATTTCGACAGTGAACTGCCAGTGGTTCAATGGTGATTGCAAATAGCAGTAGTGACAAGGGGCATCCTTGTCTAGTACCACGTTCTAGTTTAAAGTAGTCTGAACAAATGTTCTTAATACAAACTGAAGGTTCTGGATTGGTATACAGTAGTTTGATCCATGCACAAATGTTCGTGCCAAACCCAAATTTCTCTAATGTAGTAAAAATTATGTCAAATGATTTTTCTGCATTGAATGATAATCGTATTTCTGGGGTGTTTGACTTTGTTGGTGAGTATATTACATTAAACAGGCGTCGAAGATTGGAAGATAAGTGTCGACCCTTGATAAATCCAGTTTGATCTTGTGATATTACCGAAGAGAGCACTTTCTCCATCCTTCTATGATTTTTGAGAGTATCTTAACATCATTATTCAGAATTGAAATTGGTCTGTATGATACACATTGAAGTCCTTATTTTGTTTAGGAAAGATGATGATTAATGCTTGGCAAAAAGCTTGAGGTAGAATTTGATTGTCTCTAGCTTCTGTAAATGTTGCTAATAGGAGGGGATCTAGCTGAGTGGAGAATTTCTTATAAAATTCTGCAGGGTAGCCATCAGGGCCTGCTGCTTCCCCGCCTTGAAGTGACTTTATAGCATCTAGTAATTCTTAAGCGCAAGAGGTTTATCCAGTTCCTCCGCACTAAAAGTATCTATTTGTGGTATCTGTAATGTGTCCAGAAATGTATTAGATTGTGTGTTGTCTTCTTTAAACTCAGTAGCTGCGTGCCAAGACTGTAGTGAATGCAATCACAGTTTGTTTGTCCTTCTCCACTTTACACCCATCTGGAAGAACACCGAACACAGCTGTTAATGGGTTAGGAGATATTGTGACACCAAGGCAGTCTGAAAGGTAATTAAAAATTTTGGTCCAGAATGATGTTAATTTGGTGCAGGCCCAAAGCATGTGACCCAGTGAGGCTGGGACTTGATTTCAGCATTCGCAGGTTGGATCCTGCCCTGGAAACATTTTGGAGAGTTTTACACGAGACAGATGTGCTTCGTTTATAATTTTGAGTTGAATAATTGTATGCTTTGCGCATATGGAGCTCGAGTGAATTCTCTGCATTGCTACCTTCCACTCCTTTTCTGATATATTAATTGAGAGATCTTTTTCCCAGGGTCCTCTTGGATCTTTGAAAGGGAGGGATTGTAAAATGATTTTATATATTGTAGAGATGTAGTCTAAGTCCTTGAGATTGAGCAAATTTTTTGATGAGGGTGCAAGATGAGGAAAATCTGGAAGGTTCTGTTTAACAAAGTTCCTAATTTGAAGATAGTGAAAGAAATGTGTAGCTGGAATGTTAAATTTGGAATGTAATTGTTCATCGGATGCAAAGATGTTGTCTATATAAAGATTTCTAAGCAAGTTAATTCCAAATTTTTTCCAGATATTAAAAACTGCATATGCTTGCGAAGGTTGAAAGAGGTGGTTCTCTTGCAGAGGTGCCACAGAGAAAAGCTTCTCCATCTTAAAATGCTTTCTACATTGGTTGCATATTCTAATTGAGTGAAGCACGATTGGGTTATTAGTATATTGCCGATAACTTGCATTTATTGGGGCACAAAACAGGGAATATAAAGGAGTACTGTAGGATTTTACTTCTATTGCGGACCAGGCCTATGTATGTTCATCTATTTGTGTCCAGGTTTTAATAGCTTGTAGCGGGGCTACATAGTAGTAATAGTGTTGTTTGTGCTCATTACCGTGTGTCTTGTTTCCATCGTCCCGTTTACTGTTTGTGTGTGTCATTGAATGCCGTCCCCGTAAAGAGGGACGGATGATGGAAGGAGATCGCAGCCCCAAACCTGGAAAACACCGGTTTTCAATTAATCAATTACATTTGTCACAGGACTATAAAAACAATCAAGAGGAGACAAGGAAAAAGGAGGAGAGAGAGAAGGAGACATTCATTTTACGACCACGAACCACTTGTACCTGCTGTATTCCACATCGCGCATTTCCATCCAGTTTGTCTTTCATTACGCCGGACTCACTCCAACACCCTCATCACGAGAGACCCCGGGGTCGGATCATTTTCCACCATCGCCGAGGATACACGGTGAGGCTGTTCCATTTGTTCGGGGAATTACAAACACTCCATATATCGGTTAACCAGTCATCTGCATTCAGGACAATTGTTACTCGGACTCAAGTTCACAACCGTTCATTTCCGTGCTTCATTCATTCTTTTTTGATATTTGTGTTGTTTGTTATATGTTACAAGGGCAAGGAGGGGTTGTTATATTCATATAGGGATTTGTCACGGTGTTGCTTTGGTGGAGGGATATTTATAATTTGTTTAGCTTGTCTGTTTCATTTAATACAATTTATCAGTTTAAGTTTATATATCTGCTTTTTTTTTGTGCTTATTTACACCGTTGATTGTGGGGGAAAGGTTTAATTTGTTAAAGGTACGGCTTGATTAGATTTAACTTCTGCAATTAATCCAGGCCACAGGTCTTGGAGGTGTAGCTGCCTGCCGGTAAGGGTCGGCCATTACAAGCTTGTATGTTTGCTGCCCAGTAATAAAACTGAAAACTGGGTAGAGCCATGCCACCTTCTGCCTTAGGTCTTTGTAGGGTCGCTCTTTGGATACATGGATGTTTTGAGTTCCAAATAAATGAGGTTATTGTTGAATCTAATTGCTTAAAAAATGATTTATTGATGTATATTGGAATGTTTTGAAATAAAAAAGAAGCTTAGGAAGAATATTCATCTTAACAGTGTTAATTCTTCCAGCTAGAGTGAGATGAAGGGTTGACCATCTATGCAAGTCTTGCTTAATTTTTTCCATGCAGATGGCAAAATTTTGTTGATAAAGAGCTTTATGTTTACTTGTGATGTTTACCCTAGGTATTTAAACTGTTCTGCAATGATAAAAGGTAGGGTGTCTAATCTAATATTATATGCTTGAGAATTCACTGGAAAGAGTACACTTTTATTCAGATTAATTCTGAGACCAGAGATCTTTTGAAATTCTGTGAGTGCTGTTAAGACTGCAGGCACAGAATTTTGTGGGTCTGATATATACAGTACCATATCATCTGCATATAAGAAATTTTCTGTTCCAGTCCTTCTCTGATAATCCCTTTATCTGATCAGCATTTCGACAGTGAACTGCCAGTGGTTCAATGGTGATTGCAAATAGCAGTAGTGACAAGGGCATCCTTGTCTGGTACCACGTTCTAGTTTAAAGTAGTCTGAACAAATGTTGTTAATACAAACTGAAGCTTCTGGATTGGTATACAGTAGTTTGATCCATGCACAAATGTTCGTGCCAAACCCAAATTTCTCCAATGTAGTAAAAATTCAATCATGTCAAATGCTTTTTCTGCATCCAATGATAATAATATTTCTGGGGTGTTTGACTTTGTTGGTGAGTATATTACATTAAACAGGCGTCGAAGATTGGAAGATAAGTGTCGACCCTTGATAAATCCAGTTTGATCTTGTGATATTACCGAAGAGAGCACTTTCTCCATCCTTCTATGATTTTTGAGAGTATCTTAACATCATTATTCAGAATTGAAATTGGTCTGTATGATACACATTGAAGTCCTTATTTTGTTTAGGAAAGATGATGATTAATGCTTGGCAAAAAGCTTGAGGTAGAATTTGATTGTCTCTAGCTTCTGTAAATGTTGCTAATAGGAGGGAGCTAGCTGAGTGGAGAATTTCTTATAAAATTCTGCAGGGTAGCCATCAGGGCCTGCTGCTTTCCCCGCCTTGAAGTGACTTTATAGCATCTAGTAATTCTGATAGCGCAGAGGTTTATCAGTTCCTCCGCACTAAAAGTATCTATTTGTGGTATCTGTAATGTATCCAGAAATGTATTAGATTGTGTGTTGTCTTCTTTAAACTCAGTAGAATATAAGGATTTATAGTAGTCTCTGAATGTGTGCATTATATTTTTATGGTCGATGATTTCGTCCCCGTTCGTGTTGGTGATTACTGGGATTGTGTTGCAAACTTCTTGCTTGTGGATTTGTTGAGCTAAAAGCTTATTATCTTTCTCTCTGTTTTCATAGTAGTGATGTCTGGATTTATAAATTAGTTGTTCAGTTTCTTTAGTTGTCAAGAGGTTTAGTTCTGAATGCAGAGCCTGCCTTTTCCTATGTAGAGCCTCGCTTGGAAGCCTGGCATGTTCTTCATCTATTCTAGTAATTTTGCTTTTTAGCTCTGATACTTTCTTGGTTTCTAATTTATTTCTGTGGGAAAGATATGAAATAATCTGTCCTCTTAAGAAGGCCTTTAGAGTTTCCCAGAGTATTCCTGCAGAAACCTCTGAGGATGTATTTGTCTCTAGGAAGAAACTGATTTGTTTAGATATAAATTCTGTACAATTCTCGTCTGCTAATAGAAGCGGGTGTGGAGCATAGTGACTTTAGCTCCAAGATCAGAGGTGCATGGTTGGAAATAACAATAGCATCGTACTTGCAAGATTTAATTGTAGGCAAGAAATTATTATCTATAAAGAAATAATCAATTCTTGAGTAGCAATGATGTACTGGTGAGTAGAAAGAATATGTTCTTGAGTTTGGGTTTAGAAACTTCCAGGGGTCTGATAAGTTATAAACTTTGTAATTATCTTTGCAGTGTTAGATGTTGTCCCCTCTGTGATAGAAGTCCTATCTAAGAGTGGATTTAAAACACAATTAAAGTCCCCATCTATTATAATTTTATGAGTGTTCACATTGGGAATGGATGCAAATAAATTTTGTATGAATTCCTTATCATCGACATAAGGTGCATAAACATTTATCAAAATCATTTTACAGTTAAATAAGTTGCCCATGACCATCACATATCTCCCTTCAGGATCAATACTACATCTGATGCTACAAATGAGACTGTTCTATGTATGAGAATTCCCACACCTCTAGTTTTCTTTGTAAAGCTAGAATGGAACATTTGGCCAGTCCAGTCCTTTTGCAGCCGGAACTGATCCTTGCTTAGTAAGTGGGTCTCCTGTAAAAATGCTATTTTAGTGTTTAAACCTGTTAGGTGAGAGAATACTTTCTTTCTCTTTAATTCGTGATTCAGGCCTTTAACATTCCAGCTCACAAAGTTAACTGTCCCATCATGGAGACATTGATTCTGAATTTTTGATGTCATTTTATAGTCTTAACTGGAAGTGAGACAGCTTTAACCTTAATTTTCTATTTCTTCAAGAGTTATTGCCATGCAGCCTATTATTACGTTGGTAGTTATAATTATAAGGATTAAAAGGATACATTAGATATAGATATAGCCTGCTCTCTTTCTTAATTTTGCCTCCCCACGTGAGGCTGAAACCCACTTCATGCAGTCCCGGTCCTCAGACATACCTAGAGACAGAGCACGTCCAAAGTAAAACAAGCCCCCACGTAGCGGCATTTTAGGATTAAAAAGAAGAGATATCTATTGCCAATATAGTCTAGATACTATATGCCTAAAATATACTCATTAACAAACTATATACTTAAAATATAATCTTCAGTAATCTTAAAGTATTAAGATAATAAACCTGGGGAATGGTGTTAGAAAGTGGTCCAGTATAAGCATAGTAAGTCTTAATGCATAAACCAAGGGTATGATATTAAACATTCTCCTTTAGGGTAGTAGAAAAAAAAATTAAATAAAAAAGGGTTAATTTCTTCCACACATACGTCTATAACTGTAATTAAAACATAAACAGATAGTGTCCGAGTAATGCCCGTATCATTACAAATGGATCAGACAGCGGGTGATACCTCCTTGCCATGCAGTGGCAGGATGCCGACTCACTGTTGTGTTTCAGAATATTGTCGGGATCAGCTTTCTTAACTCCTTTTCTGCTTCTTCCTTGCTGGCCAAGACATAGTATTGACCTTGAATTTCAACTTTCAGTTTGGCAGGATACAAGAGGCTGTATTTGATATCGGCTTGCCGTAACCGCTGTTTAATGTTGGAGAAGGCTGCACGTTTAGCAGCTGTTGCGGGAGAGAAATCAGGGAAAAAACGAATGTGGTTATTTTCATATATAATCTCTTGCTTGTGTCTGAGGAGTACCATCACCTCTAGCTTAAATAATAATCTCTCGAAGCGGATAATAAAAGACCTAGGTCTAAAGGTATTTGATCCGCGTATGCGATAAGCCGCTGTTATCTTGGAATCTGATTTAAAGTCCTCTCCAATTATTTTAGAGAATAGTTCAGCTGCGAATTTCACTGGGTTTGGACTTTCACGATTCTCAGGTAGAGCTTCGATTCTAATATTCCTTCTGGTTCCATCTTCCAGAGCAGCAAGTCTGTCTCTGAGTTTTTTGCATTCGGAATTGGTAGCCGTTGCTTTTTCTTTTTCGGCTGTTTCAATCCGAGTCGTGAATGTTTGCTTGACATCCTCCAGCTGATCAGCAAGTGTGCTCAGTTTAGACATGGTTTTCTGAATGTGCTCTTCAATTTTACCCAGCATATCTTTAAAGGCAGCCTCAAAGCGACTATATACACGTTTCTCTGAGTCTTTATTATCCTGCAGCAGCTCCCGTCGCAGCTTCTCATTTGCCTTCTCATTTTTCTTTATATCTTTCTTTATCTCTTGCTTGAGCTCAGTGATCATCACCTTCAGTTCAGACAGATCATTTCTGCTTTCTTGCACCGTACGTGAGGCAGTGGGCTCCCGGCTTGTGTGGAATAGGTGAAAGCACGGACTACAAGGCTTTTTCTAATTTCAGATAATATTCTCCAATTGGCGAGCTATTGTGACCTGCGTCACTCGCACTTGCACATTCTCTCCCCATTTCACAATCAACTGGAGACGATGCAGCGGACCGTGGTCCCGAGGAGTCTGGGCTTTCGCCCATCTGATCCAGTCAGTCTCTGAAAGGCCATACCTTGAGTTTGAACTTGGACTTGTCGGTCTGAGCTTGGATGTAGCTTTAGTTTTCTTTTCCATATCTTTCTGAGCCCCTTGCCGGCCATGTTTATATATGCTTGCATATACTGTAGTAGAACCCTCAGTAGATCCCTCAGGTTGGATAAATACAGGATATCTCAGGATAATAAGAAAATAATATAAAAATATAACACTGCTGCTAACGTAGCTCCACTTCAGATGTCCATCTCTCGCAATGGACGAGACCAAATTCCCCCAACTGAAATGGTTTGTACTGTGAATGGAACATCTCACTTTTAACACAGAAAAGAAATGCTTTAGAAATAACAACTACTTTGAAATGAATGGGATTATTTCAACAAAACTTTCAACTTTGACAAAATTGTTTTTAAGTTAGGATCTACTGAATGTTTTCCTATTTTTCAACATGTCACAATGAAGGACTGCCTATTAAAAAAACTCTTATCACAATGTTTGCTTATCTGTTTTATTTAATATGCAAAATTAAAACAAAAATGTAATATATTGCTTAGCATATTTTTCTTTTTGTGCAATCAGATCCTCTCTCCAATTGTATATACAGAAAAAAAACAATCAACATATTAAAAGGGACATAACAAATTTCTAAATTCTAAGCTGTGAACAATTGGAAAATACTTTACCAACTTTTGGAAAGAATCAATGGAAATGATTAGAGTATACTTTGTTCTCCTGTAACAATGATATAAATATTGAAACAATCAATAAACATTTAGAACTTGTCATCTGGTGTGGCATTCATGAGATCTGTTTCAGCTTCCATCCGGTATAGCTCCTTTGTATCTGTGTATGTGATGCTCTGAACTTTCCTATAAAGTTTAGGACGAGACACTTACAACAGTTATAACCTTATCCTTCACACAGGTTATTAATTTTTCTGTTACAGCTGACTTTGTCCTGACTACAGGGTTATAGTTTAAAATTTCAATCGTTGGAATCGAAGTAGGTGTACATTACTTATGTATGATGCTTGTTGACTTTGTGTGCAGGTGATGCTTTGATTGATCGCTTCAGTGATCCACTTTCTCTGGTACCCGTTGAAGCTGTTTAGTGTGCTTTTTCTTTTAGTGTTAAGTTCTTTTCCTTCTTCACTTTGATCGCATGTTATGGTTATGGCCAGTAGTGCAGTTCGAGGTTTTGCTTTTGCTAGCATTAAATTACGTCTGCTTGGGCAGTTGGTGATGAATTGTCTCTCTTCTTCAGTAAGATAAACTTGTTGCTTTATGTACAGGGTTCTTATACTTGTGCACCTTGCTTTACTTTAGCAAGAATTGGATTTCCCACATTCATAAAACAAATAGTATTTAATTCTGCCAGTACAGAAATAGGTTACATTCCAGAGGAAGAGGGATTGCTCCACCTCTAGGCATGAAGTTGGAGCAGAAGTTACAGACAGGCCGAGAGCACTAAGAGCATGTAGACAGCACATATCTAGTGCTTGTGAAAGATCATAAAGCAGGAATGGATGTTTTGCCATTGGTTTCTTGGGTGCACATGATCCTAAGCTTTTGTTTGACAGTTGCTCTAAAGTTTTGTCCATCAAGGTTGCCTTTTGTTGCCTTATTGCTCTTTGTTTACAAATTAAGTGTGAAAATGGTTCATCATGGAGAGATCTCTGGATTTTATTTACTTGTGATTGATCAGTCTTGTCAGATGAGACCCAGAAACTGAATTCCAAAGAAAGGTTTTCCCTTGACTTTAGCTAAAGTTAAAAGAGTCTGACAGCAGCCTCAAGCAAAAGCCTTGTGTACCAAAGCAAAGCAAATTGGGTAAAGCTAGTCTATTGTACACTGGCAAACAAAAGGGTCTACTATCGCCCTTGTAAAAACTCCTCTCTTAGAGGGGCGCAAAGAATTTTGTAATTGGAAAGCTCAGACTGTTTGTTATGTGTGTTACTGTTTAAAATGTATGAAAGGTTTAATAAAATTTTCCTTTTGAATTTATACAGTACATGTATTTTGGACATTTTGATATGAAGGAACATTTCTGGCTATTTATATTTAGCTTTTTCCACTCCTGGAATAATGTTTGTTTATTTATTGCTACTGCAACACTATTTTGTTTTACTTATGGGCACTGGAATTTTGTAACTCCTGTTGTCAGCAAGCATGGTATCGAATGTTACAACATCTTAGATGTAACATTTTTAAGCATGGGTCATTTATCATAATTAATTGTGGATTAAAACAAAGAATTTGTATGCATTTCTTTTTGAGTTCTGGCTTTTGAAATCTTTGCCATTTCCCTTTGACAAAATCTTTCAGTTCTGATTTTTGTTGTGGCAGCGGTGTTATCTTTTGGTAACTAATGTGTTACAGACCTTTGAATTAGTTTTATCTCCTAACATGTTTTTATTCAATGCTTCTCCTCTCAGCCTACAGACAGAACATATACCTGCAGCCTCATTTATAAAGCTTGTGTACATACAAAATGAGGCTCGAAATCTGCGTATGCAACATTCCATGTGTACACAACATTTCGGAGATTAGCTCCATATATGGATATTTATCAGGGCGACATTAGTGGTGCACTCATGAATGTACATTTACCAGGTGATTGTGATTTATAAAGGGTGAATTGCTTGGATATGTGCGTACACATTTTTTTTTTGTGTGTTTGTGTATTATTATTATTTTTTTTAATCCATGCAAATTTCTAAATGAGGCCACTGGTCTCTTTTGAGCAGTGTAACAAATCTCTCATGTCACCAATGATGATTATTTTGTCTTGGTAGAGTAATATATTACTCTACTTTCCTCTTTTGTATATATACTAATAAAAGGCAAAGCCCTCACTCACTCACTCACTCACTCACTCATCACTAATTCTCCAACTTCCCGTGTATGTAGAAGGCTGAAATTTGGCAGGCTTATTCCTTACAGCTTACTTACAAAAGTTAAGCAGGTTTCGACAACGTCCGCCATGTTAAACTTTCTTATTTATGGCTCCATCTTCATGAAATTTGGTAGGCGGCTTCCCTGCGCTAACCAAAGCTGATGTACATACTTATTTCAATGGTATGACGCCACTGTCGGGCGGCATATTGAACTTTCCAACGTCACTAATTCTCCAGCTTCCCATGTAGGTAGAAGGCTGACCCCATCTTCACGAAATTTGGTAGGTGGCTTCCCTGCGCTAACCAAAACCGATGTACGTACTTATTTCGGTGGTATGACAATACTGTCGGTCGACATATTGAACTTTCCAACATCACTAATTCTCCAACTTCCCATGTAGGTAGAAGGATGAAATTTGGCAGGCTCATTCCTTACAGCTTACTTACAAAAGTTAAGCAGGTTTCATTTCTAAATTCTACGCGTAATGGCCATAACGGTCAACAACGTCCGCCACGTTGAACTTTCTTATTTATGGCCCCATCTTCACGAAATTTGGTAGGCGGCTTCCATGCGCTAACCGAAACCAATGTACGTAGTTATTTCGGTGGTATGACGCCACTATCGGCCGCCATATATACTGAACAGACAGAGAGGACGCAGGCGTTGTTTGTTCGCCGCTTCTCTGCCTCTGATTTAGTGGTGTTTGTTGGTATTACTGAGTTAGTGTTTGTCTTAAAATTGCTTTAAATCCGCGGCTGTGTTTCGGTGTTCGACAGGCTGGTTAACCTTACTACCTTGCCACACAAACGGTTTGGGCCAAGACGGCAAATATCAGCTGGATAGCCACTGCTGGAGCTGTGAAATGACGTCTGGGAGCATTTTAAAATACTCTATCTCTCAGCTGCTGAGCTTCAATCGGTGGCTACCTCCGCCTTGTCTTCGAACCATTGAAAAGCTCGGACTTCTACGTCGGCCTCGCTACATCCATAGAAGTTCCCGCAGAAAGTTTTTCTACCGCCAGCGTGATGCCGCTTCGATTCCCTTTGTCTGGTCGTCGGCTGTACATCGCGCACCAGCGGGACGTCATCTGAGCACTGGCGCATCTGGACTATGTAGCAGCTACCCGCCCTTCCTTCCTCTGAGAGCCTCTAGTGCTGGGCGAAATGGAAATCACGGAGTGGATTACAGTGTCTTGAGGAGTTTAAAGAGACTCGCATCTAAAGAACTGCCCTCCGCTACAATGGAACTATTTAATACTCAATCTCTCACTAATAAATCCCTCCTTATTTGTGATCATATTCTGGACAAAAAGCTGGATTTTATGTGCCTGGTTGAAACTTGGCACAAACCTGATGATTATTCAGTGCTTAATGAAGCCTGTCCCCAGGGATATTGTTACCTGGAGAAAGCCCGTGGCTCTGGGCGGGGAGGAGGTTTGGCTGTTATCCATCGAGCTGATCTGCAACTTTCTCCTCTTCCACTACCAGATTTTTCCTCCATGGAATGCTTAGCCTTTAAATACAAACCCCCCCTTTCAATGACAGTGCTGCTTATATATCGCCCTCCCAAATCACACTCCTCATTTCTTCCGGAAATTCAAAATTTGCTTACATCACTTTGTTCATTGTCAGCTAACATTGTCATTGTTGGTGATGTTAATATTCATGTGGACAATCCTTCTTGCCATCTCTCAACAGAATTTCTGAATGTGCTCGATTGTTTAGGTCTCCAGCAGCATGTAAAGGCCCCAACACACACCAGGGGGCACACGCTAGATCTTGTCATCACTGACTCAGCTCTTTGAAAGCTTAGAAGTCTATGATCTGGGTGTGTCTGACCACAAGGTGGTCTCTATGGCCTTCACATTTTTACTGCCTGTCACAAGACCTAAACGCCAAATATCTTTCCGGAATTGGAAACAAATTGACTTAACCTCTATGGCTGCAGACCTCAAACAAATTCCCTGTCCAACGGTTACAACGGTGGATGAGCTAGTTGATCATTATAATACATCATTGAGCAGTGTGTTTGACCTCCATGCCCCTATCAGGACACGTGAAGTCATGTTTGTACGCTCTGCTCCCTGGTATACACCAGAGCTACGCCAAATCAAGAGGGCAGGACGTGCTTTGGAGCGCAACTATAGGAAGACTGGACTCACTGTCCATAAGCTTGCATTTCGTGACCATCAAAAGGCCTATTCCAAGTCCCTAAAAGATGCGCAAGGCCAATTTTATTCAAATCAGATAAATAAAAATATAGGAAACTCAAAGCAGTTGTTTGCTACAATGAATCAACTTATGGAACCACAGCAGCCATCTTTCTCAACGCCAGTTACTAAGGAGCATTGTAACAGCTTTATTGACTTCTTTAGATCAAAATCTATAACATTCGCTCCTTAATGCCTGGACCACATGTTCCGCCTATGCCTGCTTCAAATCCATCAGCTGGGAATGTGTCATCTTTCACACATTTCACGGAGGTTTCCAGCAGCTACATTGGTGGAATTGTGCAAGGAATGAAACCATCATCCTGCACATTGGATCCTATTCCGACAGTTCTGCTTAAGTCATTTATCCCCATTGTCAGTCCAACTATTACAAAGTTAGTCAATCTCTCGCTACAAACAGGCCATATGCCACCATCTCTCAAAGCAGCTGTCATTCGCCCACTGCTGAAGAAGTCCTCATTAGATCCTGAGGTTCTTGCAAACTACAGGCCCATCTCAAACCTGACGTTTTTGTCAAAGATTATAGAAAAGACAGTTGCCCTTCAACTCCAGAGTCATCTTACATGTAATAACCTGTTTGAAAAGTTCCAGTCAGGCTTTCGTTCAACCCACAGCACGGAAACAGCACTGCTCAGGGTGACAAATGATTTACTGATGGCAGCTGATGCAGGCTCACCATCCCTGCTTATTCTTCTGGACTTGTCAGCGGCCTTGATACAGTTGATCATTCCATCCTCCTGGATCGTCTTCATCACACAGCTGGACTCTCGGAACTGCATTACGGTGGTTCCAGTCCTACCTGTCTGGCAGGACTGAACAGGTCTCGTTGGGAGATTGCTCCTCCAGATTGTCAACTGTTTTATGTGGGTCCCGAGTCAGTTCTTGGTCCTATTCTTTTCACTATTTATATGTTACCTCTTGGGCATGTCATTGCCAAACACGGACTGTCTTTTCATTGTTATGCCGACGACACGCAGCTTTACATTAAAACTGCCCCAAACCCTTCAGAGGCCATATTACATCTTACTGCATGCCTGGAGGAGATAAAGGCTTGGATGAACACCAATTTTCTACAGCTGAATAGCAATAAAACTGAGGGACTCCTTGTTGGCACCCCCCACCAGATTCGTTCTTTTCCAATACTCCAGTTCACTTTTGACAGCCAGGTCATTACTCTTTCTTCTGCAGTCACTAATCTGGGGGTTCGGTTTGATCCACAGTTGACCTTCAGTGACCATATAAAACATGTGTGTAAGGCATCGTTTTACCATTTACGAAAAATTTCCAAACTTTGCCCCCTATTAACCATCCCAGATGCAGAGAAACTTGTCCATGCCTTTATCTCCTCAAGGCTGGACTACTGCAATGGACTTTTTGCGGGAATTCATACCAAGGACATACAAAAGCTTCAATATATCCAAAATAGTGCTGCAAGAATCCTACTAAGAGTAAGGAAATTTGAACATATTACTCCCATCCTCAAATCACTTCATTGGCTCCCTGTTTCCTTCCGGATTGAGTACAAAATTCTTCTACTGACCCACAGATGTATCTACGGCCAGGCACCTTCTTACCTTCAGGATTTGATTCACTTAAAAACTTCCAATCGGATCCTCAGATCATCTGGCAGCATGCAGCTTCATACTCCCCTTACTAAGCTCCGTACTATGGGGGGTCGAGCTTTTTGCTCTGCTGCACCACAGCTCTGGAATCAGCTCCCTGTTGAACTGAGAAATACACAAAACCTGGACATTTTTAAAGCAAATTTGAAGACTTTTTTATTTAGGAAAGCATATAATTGCTGTGATTGTTGATTTAATCTAGTCTTTTAAACTTTAAAATTTTGTGGTTATTGCTTTTGTTGTAGCACTTTGAGATCTTATCAATGAAAAGTGCGTTACAAATAAAATCTATTATTATTATTATTATTATTGAACTTTCCAACGTCACTAATTCTCCAACTTCCCGTGTAGGTGGAAGGCTGAAATTTGGCAGGCTCATTCCTTACAGCTTACTTACAAAAGTTAAGCAGGTTTCATTTCGAAATTCTACGTGTAACGGTCATAACAGTTGACAACGTTCGCCATGTTGAACATACTTATTTATGGCCCCATCTTCACGAAATTTGGTAGGTGGCTTCCCTGCGCTAACCAAAACCGGTGTACATACTTATTTCAGTGGTATGATGCCACTGTCGGCCACCATATTAAAGTTTCCAATGTCACTAATTCTCCAACTTCCCGTGTAGGTAGAAGGCTGAAATTTGGCAGGCTCATTCCTTACAGCTTACTTACAGAAGTTAAGCAGGTTTCATTTCAAAATTCTACGCGTAACGGGCATTACGGCCGACAACGTCCGCCATGTTGAACTTTCTTATTTATGGCCCCATCTTCACGAAATTTTGTAGGCGGCTTCCCTGCGCTAACCAAAACCAATGTGCATACTTATTTCGGTGGTATGATGCCACTGTCGGACGTCATATTGAACTTTTCAACGGTCTTTGTTACTTATGGGCCCATCTTCAAGAAATTTGGTATGTGGGTTCCCAACACTATCTGAATCCTACTTACGTACATATATACGTCCATAGCCTGCAGCTCGGTCACCATGTGAGGCGGCGTTGGGTCCCCCATCCCAACGCCTCCCGTTATTGGCTGCCTGCCTATATAAGGCCGTCCGTCGCTCCAGTCTCTACATTCCCTTCCTTGCTACGCCACGGGATTCACGTCTCCCTGCTGATAACCAGCCTTTTAATTTAATCCACGGCTTCTCCGCTGTTTTATTGTTCATTTATTACGCTTATAGTTATTGTATAGGTATTTTAGACTTACTTTACATTGTTCAGGTACCCATTTCCTTTATCATTCCAACCGTACCCCCATTAACATGTCTATCGAGGTGATCACCATCAATCAAAGAACTGTCACTTACCGAGTTGTTTCCATGCCGGGAGATGGCACCTCCCTTTTCATTTCTCTTTGTTACATACAGTATTGCACGGCCATATCAGGCTCACTCTTGATATCCGGAGGAGCATTGTGTCTTATGTATTGAATGACTGGGACAGGTTCAAGGTGTGGACTGATGATGGTACAGGAGATAATTATACAGGGTGGGCCATTTATATGGATACACCTTAATAAAATGGGAATGGTTGGTGATATTAACTTCCTATTTGTAGCACATTAGTATATGTGAGGGGGGAAACTTTTCAAGATGGGTGGTGACCATGGTGGCCATTTGGAAGTTGGCCATTTTGGATCCAACTTTTGTTTTTTCAATAGGAAGAGGATCATGTGACACATCAGACTTATTGGGAATTTCACAAGAAAAACAATGGTGTGCTTGGTTTTAATGTAACTTTATTCTTTCATGAGTTATTTACAAGTTTCTGACCACTTATAAAATGTGTTCAATGTGCTGCCCATTGTGTTGGATTGTCAATGCAACCCTCTTCTCCCACTCTTCACACACTGATAGCAACACCACAGGAGAAATGCTAGCACAGGCTTCCAGTATCTGTAGTTTCAGGTGCTGCACATCTCGTATCTTCACAGCATAGACAATTGCCTTCAGATGACCCCAAAGATAAAAGTCTAAGGGGGTCAGATCGGGAGACCTTGGGGGCCATTCAACTGGCCCATGACGACCAATCCACTTTCCAGGAAACTGTTCATCTAGGAATGCTCGGACCTGACACCCATAATGTGGTGGTGCACCATCTTGCTGGAAAAACTCAGGGAACGTGCCAGCTTCAGTGCATAAAGAGGGAAACACATCATCATGTAGCAATTTCGCATATCCAGTGGCCTTGAGGTTTCCATTGATGAAGAATGGCCCCACTATCTTTGTACCCCTTATACCACACCATACCATCAATTTTTTTGTTCTAACAGTCTTGGAGGGATCTATCCAATGTGGGTTAGTGTCTGACCAATAGCAGTGGTTTTGTTTGTTAACTTCACCATTCACATAAAAGTTTGCCTCATCACTAAACAAAATCTTCTGCGTAAACTGAGGGTCCTGTTCCAATTTTTGTTTTGCCCATTCTGCAAATTCAGTGAGGCGATCTGGTCATCCTCGTTGAGATACTGCAGTAGCTGGAGTTTGTAGGGGCGCCATTTGTGAGTAGCTAATATTCACCGAAGGGATGTTAGACTAATGCCACTCTCCAGTGACATGCGGCGAGTGCTACGCTGTGGGCTCTTGCTGAATGAAGCTAGGACAGCCACTGATGTTTCTTCATTAGTGACAGTTTTCAGGCATCCACATTTTGGCAAATCCAACACTGAACCAGTTTCACGAAACTTAGCAAGCAGTTTGCTAACTGTAGCATGGGAGATGGGTGGTCTCATAGGGTGTCTTGCATTGAAATCTGCTGCAATGACCCGGTTACTGCGTTCACCAGACATCAACACAATTTCTATCCGCTCCTCACGTGTTAACCTCTGCGACATGTCAATGGCTGTACACAAAGAGAAACTTGTAAATAACTCATGAAAGAATAAAGTTACGTTAAAACCAAGCACACCATTGTTTTTCTTGTGAAATTCTCAATAAGTTTGATGTGTCACATGACCCTCTTCCTATTGAAAAAACAAAAGTTGGATCCAAAATGACCGACTTCCAAATGGCCACCATGGTTACCACCCATCTTGAAAAGTTTCCCCCCTCACATATACTAATGTGCCACAAACAGGAAGTTAATATCACCAACCATTCACATTTTATTAAGGTGTATCCATATAAATGGCCCACCCTGTACTACACAGGAGCACTAGAAGAGTGAAATGCTTAAGCCCTTCACCTATGGTTCTGCATGTGAGTTGACGGCTGCCGCTGAATTGTTCAGTTGTCGCTTTCAAGTGTACCGAAATGGCCAAATATATTACACCTTTCGACAACCGCCAATGCCTCTTAAACATCTTAGATTCACAGGTGACGATTTCAGTAGTTGGCACTTTGATGTTTATGAATGTTTAAACTCTCAAAAGCTGGATGTGAAGTTATCGATGAAACCGGTTGTATACTTACAACGCTTGACAGATGCCGAATGTCTCTTCAACACAAGTCCAACAAATACTGTTGTAATTGAAACAAACAATGAAACTCAAACCGATTATGACAGCAGCAATCCAAGCTGTGAGATTTGAAACAAGATTACTTTTCACAGGGCCAAATGTACGTTGCATGCTCAAGAGTAAGCTCAGTGCACAGCTTGGTCATATTACAACCGGAGGGCCGAACTCACAATATGGTATACAAAGAGATCCATAACAAATACTTATTGGTATAATTTCCCTCAGTTTAAAAAGTTTTCATTTTCTTCTTAATAAAAATTTTAAGGCAGTACTTCGCCACTGCAAAGTGCGGGTATTTTGCTAGTTATTAATATGTAGCCTTTGTCAGAATGCCTCAGATCTCCCAGACATACCACTGGTTATAAGGTACTGTACCATATAACTTCTCCCCACCTTCCCTCCTACATCTACAACCTTTAGGCAATTAGGTGTAGTAAAAGACAAGCAGGAGATAGGTTACACTTTAAATAATGTATTATTGATAATATTCATAAATAATAACAATATGCAAAGTACATTTGAATATTGGCAACCATACAACCTGATAAATGCTGATGTGTAGTTTCAGGCAGCACACAGACTTGTTAGTTACTTAAAATGTCTCTAGTTAAGGCTTCATTTGTGGTCAGCTTTCTTCAGAAAAGGCTGCATGTCTGTCTCAATACAGCTGCCGAGCCGTGCTCTTCATTGTGTTGTCCTTTTCAGGGTGTGAGATGGTCTTTCATCAGTTTGGTAAGAGAGAGAGGGTGAGGTAAAGCAAGCAAATTTATTGGTTTTCTTTCCAACCCCTAGAGCCAATAGGGCATTGTGGTACTTAAAGGCTTTTGATACAAGCCAGTTCCAAACAGCCATACTTCAGACCAATGGGGGAACAGAAAACATCTTCACACCTGCTGCCTCCCAAAACCATTTATTGAGCTAAAGTTTGCCAGTCAGTCAGTCTGGCATTCCTATGGGAGTTGACTAAGAATCAGCAGAGAAACACTTGCCAAACTTGTTTTAGGCACTTCCCCCAACCCTGTCGTAAAATTACAAAAAGACTCATTCCTAAATGGGGGGTAAACATGAATGCTTCTCACTAATGTAACACTAATATTACATTGCTTTACCTAAGTTACAAATAAAGGCATAGAAAATATTTATCAACTTGTTTGCAAAATTTCACATCACAACAACAATCCCTTATTACTGGAATCCGAGCCCTGCCTCCAAAACTGAAGCTGCAATATAAGCTGGAGAAAAAATTCAACCGAAACTCATGTTCCAGGATTTAGTCAGGGTGAACGTTATCAGGAGTTCAATTGTGGAGCTGCATTTATGGGAAACATTTACAGGGGGCACAGGAAGAAATAGAAGATCATGCCAGAGAGATAACCTACATGTATAGGGGTTACATATCTAAATATATCATATCTTTAAAACTGAAGCATTTTCATCTTGCAATCCAAAGTGGAACATAGTGTTCTCAGATCAAGAATTTGATACTTCTGCAGTACAAATTTGAAAAAACTACCAGTTTTTCTAGCTGTATTAAATTATTGTATATTTTATTTGTTTTGCAAATTGTGCTTTAAAACCTGAATATTTTTGCTTGATTGTTCTCATTATCTTCATTTTCAAAACCATATGTATGTTTTAAGATTTTAATCTATCCCTTGTAATCTTGAGAGCATTGGTTTAATCATAATATTTTTAAACTAACATTCAATTCTGCTTGCAACTTCATAGTTTATTGTTTTACTTTAGCTTGGCAATAGCCAAATCAGAAAAAAAAATCTTATTTAAATGTATGTTTTATCGGTCAGTTTGGTGACTCATTCCTTGACATTTCAAATCTTACTCTATTTTATAATTTAAGTGGAAAATGTAAAAAATTGAAATTCTGCAAACATGACTAAGTATTAAGCTTAACCCATTTTCTCTTAACTCTTACAACATGACTCATGATTTAAAAGGCTCATTGTTCAAGAACAAGCCTTTCAAATGATGGAAATTAGAATGGTAGAATCATTATGGTAAGAACAGGTCATTCAGCTAGTAATGTAGGTCATTTTTAATTTATATTTTATAAATTAGTGGTTTTAAAATAAATAACAGTTAAAAAATGACATTACTAGTACACTATTAAAAGATATTTTCTCATTTTTAAGTATGCTGCTTTGTATTAAACGATTAAAATATGAGACACAGTGGTTAGGGCAACAGCCACACAGTCCCAGAGTCAAATTTTTGTCCTCACATTTGTATGTTCTTACCATTAACTGGGGACTCTAAATTAACTGGGGAATTGGTGACCTGTCCAGTGTTGCTAGACTGAAACTTCTCCACAATCCCAGAAGTGTGTAAGTCCCTGTGGACATGGATAATTGAATAAATTACTGTAACTTTCTTATATCAAATTGTTGAGGGGAGTCATTCTTGAATAATGGAAGGACACTGTATTAGAACATCCTTTCTACCCCTCATTTTTCTGTTTGTTTGACTACAGTGGAACATTTCACTGTTTCACTAGATTGGCAAGGCATTTTTATGGGATGTTTAACTTAGACTCAGACTGTCGTATTGAAAAGAGAATTTGAAGAGAAAGTGAAGTACTCCTTTTTGACATACCTATTCTTCTAACACCATTAGTATAAATTTTTAAAAACTGATTATTGGAGATGTGACTTACTTGTGTGGTGGTAGAGCTTGTCTTAATGTTTGGATGTGCTTTCCATTTTCATATGAATTCTCTGAATGGGCTTCAGTCCAACAAAATTCTTCTAGACAGAATGGAGACTCCGAACTGTATTAATGTGAATGATAATGTGAGTTTAAATGTGAACAGTTGTTCTGTTCAGGACTGGACTATACCTCAGATCATAAAAAAGACAGGTAGTGGATGGACTGAGTTTTGCATTTCCCCTAGCTCAGGCCACAACCATTGAAGAATGTGCATGCAAACACTCACTGCTTTATTTTATAGTAGATGTTAAACACTAATTGGATAATTCAGAAAGCTTTAGTGTGCTTAAAAGGAAAAAGAAAAGAAAATGGAATGATTTTGTGTGGCCACTTGTAGATAGTCTCATTCTAAATGTGTAATAAGCTATTAAAGCTACCACAAAATCTTTTTGTGTAGATTGAAACATTAATGGGTAAAATTCAAAATAAGGATTTAAACATTTGGTGGCCACTCTCACTTGGGTCTATTCAGTGCAAGTGTGAAAATACCTACCTCCTTTAACACTAGAATGCCTGAACCATACGAAAAAAGTCATAATGCCAGGTCACCTTAAATTCCTTTGCTCCTCTTCATCAATGTCTTTGATTTGTAAATGTGTCAATCAGCACTGTCAGCCTGCCATCCCATCCCCCACCGATGCAGCTAAAGTTCTCCCAGCTCAAGTCTGTTTATGTGGGTGTGAGGTGCCTAGAAAAACAGCTTACGTGAAGTGATGAATGCTTGTTGTGAATTATTACTATAACATGAAAAACGTTTGTTTTAGTTATGTGTTTCATGTCATCCTACATTTACCCAGATCATTGTAGACATTGAACACACATGAAATATATGTATTCCAAATAACAATATATTATTTACCCTGTACCAGTGCATACTAACCTGACCTGATATAATTCCATACACCTCACACTGAGATAAACAGACTTAAGCAGGGAGAACTTCACCTGCATCAGTTTGGGGGGGCTTGGATAGCATGCTGATATAAAGATGCAAAGGAATTTAAGGTGTACCAGCATTACAACTTTTTTTGTAGGATTCGGAGATTCTAGTGTTAATGGTTATAAAAATACTGTGAACTTTACTCCATGCAAATGCCTTCTCTCACACGATAGGTCATAACAGCTTTGTCTTTCCTTTAATTAGTGTTCCTAATTCACTTTTTTACAACATTAGAACAGTCTAGATAAGAACAGACCATTCATCTCAACAAAGTTCACCAGACTTATCCACTTAATTCTTCAAAAATAACATCAAGTGTTGTTTTGAAAGTCCCTAAAGTCCTACTGTCTACCATACTACTTGGTAGTTTATTCCATGTGTTCATGGTTCGCTGTGTAAAGAAAAAGTTTCTAATGTTTGTGTGAAATTTACCCTTAACAAGTTTCCAACTGTGTCCCTGTGTTATTGATTAACTCATTTTAAAATATGTCTGTATCCACTGTACTAATTCTCTTTATAAAAATGGAAATGGAAAAATGTAAACATTCATAATTCCAGGGCTTATCTTCATAAGTGGTGGGCCGTCAGGGCCTGCAAGGCCTTCTCTGCTGGCCTAAAAAAATATCTGAATCACAAACTGATGTTAATTATATTTTGTTCCTCCTCCAGACCGCGAGAGGGCGACCGCCCTGGTTGTGTTGGGGGCCACGGGTAGAGGGCTTGGAAGCCCAACCCTGTAGGGGCCCGTGGCCACTGCCAGGCAGCGCCCCGGTGCCTGAAGAAACCTGGAGCCCAGCACTTCCGCCACACCAGGGTCCTGTGCCACAACGGTCTTTGAGAAGAGAGATGCTCTAAAGGAACTGTTTCATTACATTCTGGAGCATAATGGCGAGTATCATGAGGACACAGTGCGCTGTGCTGATGGATTTAAAGCACGTCTGGATGATTTAGAGTTTTGTTTTTTGCTTCACACATTCAATGGCATTTTTGAGTATTCAGACGTGCTCTTTTCAATACTACAGGACAAAAAACTGGATGTGCAATTTTGTCTGGCTAGGGTAAAGGAGTTCTGTGAGGGGTAAAGGAGTTCTGTGACACTGTTGAGTGAGATAGAAGCCAATATGAGGAACTCTAAAAGGCCACTAAACGCACCACAGGCACTCCGAGCGCACAAAGAGGTCAAGCGCAAGATCCTTGCGCGAACTACCGCCAACTCCATGGCAGGATTCTGAACAATATTATTTGCCACACAAAGACCAGATTTCAAGACCACAAAAAACTGATGTTTGTCACGCTCCTCGACCCCCAGACGTTTCAGGAATACAAGAAAAATTTCCCGCATGCAGCCTTTTCCAGTTTAACACAAGAGCCACGCAGCAGTTTTTGATCTGTCTCGGCTAAAAACAGAACTGACTGTGATGTATGCAATGGATGATTTTGCAGGAAAATCTCCCACTGATCTCCTTGACTTCCTTCATCAGAAAAATCGGAATAAGAGCATGGGGCAGCTGTTCACATTGGTATATTTGGCGGTGACCATTCCCATGTCCACTGCTTCTGTCAAGCGGACATTTTCAGCCCTAAAGAGAATTAAAATTTATGCCAGAAATACGTCAGGGCAGGTTTGACTTTCAGCATTAGCTTTGATGGCGATAAAAAGGGACTTTTTGATAGAACTGAAGTGCACGGATAATCTGTACGACAGAGTAATTGAACTGTTTTTGAGGAAAGAGAGGAGTATAGATTTTGTTTACAAATAATCCAAATTTTTGGTGAGCAAAATGTTGCGATTTTCCTAAATATTGCAAGTTTATGAGTTATTATTGATGTTTTTTATGTGTGTCGCAGCTGTAGCTGCAGTAGAAAGGAACTTGTTCACCCCTGGTTTGTTTATTCAATAAAGGCATTTATTGTGGCTACAGGAGTTATCTATCTGCAATCCAACGGCTCTTTATACTGTATTTCTGCATATTAAGATGGTTTTTATAACCATAAATTAGTTTTTGAGGGGCGGGTTGATTCAGACAGAGCACTACTGAAGGCCTAGGTGTGAAATGCACGGTCCACCACTGCGGACACAGAATATACACTATTCTGTCCCTGGCCTACCTTTTTCTCAACTTGCCTGCCGCACGTCTTGTCTCTTCTCTTCTTCCACCTCCTTGTTAGATGAGCTTCCACTTTGGGTCTGACTCCAAGGTCACCTGACTGAGGAACACATGTTTCTTTTAAAGTATAGCTCTTAACTACTTCCAGGGTCATGACAAGTTGGAAGAACAGCACTTTTATGTCAACTGAGTTCCTTTGGGTGGAATACGGCAATCTATTTAAGGGGCCAGGGTCATCTACATTTGGCTACAACTTGGGTGTAGATTCCTGCTGCTAATAAATGGTCTCCTGTCCTTCTTTTGCCACCTTTACTATTCCATGACTGAATCTCCAATTTTGTGTCCAGTCCAGGCAGTTGCCCCAAACAAAACCTGAATGGCACATTTATCTCCTGTACAGGAAGTGGTGTTGACCAGCTCCTAGATGGGAGTATGAAACCCCTGCAGCGTACCTCTGCGCCATGCTGAACTTCACAATGGACACAGGCAGAGTATACAAACTCCAGAAAGACAATGCATAAACAATGCTAACCACCAAACCATCATACAATCCTGCAATTTTTTTTATCACCAAACCCCCCTACAGTGAACAAATTTATTGAACTTTGCCAATTGTGGCAGGTAATGAGTAGAGATATAAGATACTAAAAATGCCTATTTATATGGTCTATCTGATATTAGTGCTAAGAAAAAATGCTTTTCTACTGATGCTACTGCACAAGATGGCTGTGGTAAAAACATAGTTATTTTCTACAAAGCAAAACCTAATTTATAGTCACAATTTATTTCAATAATTTATATTTTAACTATTAATCAGACTTTATTGCTGGAAGAGCTGAGAAGTCCAGTATGTTGTATCTAGATCAGGGTATGAATCATAGATTTGCAAGTGCATTCATTTTGTCAAGGGCATTTTCACTTCTAGATATGCTTAACTTTATTTCCTTTTATTATATTTGATTTCTCATTATCAATTAATTTGTATCAGTTTTATTATTTACATTGTTGATACTTTGCATTTCACCTGCCATTTACTTTTCCACATATCATCATCATCTTAATTGAGTACAAGCAGGGCATTAGCTTCTCATGCTCTTGAAAATCCATTGTAGAGTTCATATACAAGAAATTTTATTTTCAGTAATTTAAATTTAAAAGTGTTTTGATTTTTACTTTGACACTTTTTGATTTAGACAGCCGGTTTAGTTGCCTTTGTTTCTGACACTTGCATATTTAAATGACTACATCCCTGCTTAATGTTTTGATGCCTTTATTTTGCAGCTCAAATAGATAAACAACCATATATGATCGTTTTCAGTTCTGAACAGATTAATACATACTCATACAATCCTTGACAGTCCCACTTTGCAGCAGAGAAAACACTTGTGTGTGACTGTTTAAAACCAGAATCAGAAATAGCACTGACTTTAAAGTTTTTGAAAAAGTATAACTCTTACTTAGTTTTGTTTCATGAGCATGAAGATGGTTAATTTCTAATCTCTTCAATTTCATGCTTTCATCCAGTGATATAAATTTATTTTTAAAGTAAACAGACAGCCTCATTAATTTCTGACAGATTCCAATTGCTTCTTTGCACTTGTATACAAGCAAAAGAGAATGCCTAAATTTCCAAAAATTAGATCACAAGCTTTCAATTATATCTCTGTAAAGTGGAATACTTCAACATAAACCACATGAAGCATAAAAAATGTATTTAGTTACAGCCACAGGGCTACAAAATAGGCCTGTAACCACTTCTTGTTTTATTTACAGTTTAATTTAGTTGACTTAGGTATTTGAGCTTAGTTATACATTAAACCACTGTGCACTACTTTTTGCCCACATATTAATTTGGAGTCTGCACCACATCATCTTAGGGCTGGAGAAACAAAAATAATGAGGGTCTTAGAAATAAACCTGATCTCAGCTTTAACAGTCAAAGTAGAAGTTTTGATAATGGACTCTAACTTAAATTTTAAATCGCATATAAAGCAGATTACTACAAGTTCATTTTTCCATTTAAGGAACATTGCAAAAGTTACACCTATTGTCACATGCTCAGAAATTAATTCACACCTTTGTTTTTAGTTGACAGTATTAATGTATCTCTAACAGGAAAACCTTAAAAAGATATTAACCACTTACAATTTGCTCAGAATGCAGCAGCAAGATTTTTAACCAGAAAATTTAATTTGACCACATCTCACCTGTCTTAACATCTCTACACTGGCCACCCGTGTACTGTACTTTAGAAATGACTTAAAATATTACTAATAGTATATAAAGCTTTAAATAAGTGTGCACCTTCCTATATTTTGGAGTAACCTTAGCTCCTCTAATGATGATCTGCTTACTATTTCAAGAGCTAAGCATAAAAGAAGTGGTGCTGTTATGCACCAAAAATCTGGAAGACTTTACCAATGACGATATGCCAAGCTAACACCATTGACCACGTTAGAAAACTCCTAAAACCCCATTGTTTAAATTTGGCTTTTTCATAGTTACATTTTAGTTCTGCTTCTAATAAACTACATACAGTATGCATGGGGTTATCATATTCTTCAATAAATTTGCAATGATTTACATTTCTCTTCTTTTCTGATTTTTTCTGTGATGGTGTTTTGCACCATGACCACCTGATCGAGACACTGTGTAGCTGCCTGTAATGTTTGAATAAGAGCAAACAGCGCAACATTCCACAAGACTTACTATGTCGAGTCCTCTAAGCCTAAAAAACAAAAAAGAACTACTTAGGAACATTTATGTTACTGTAGGTGAAATGCCTAGTGGGGCAGAGTGGTTATTTGGCCCTGAAGATTTTCTTTTTTTTCTTATGTGGAGTTTTTTTGTCTGCTCTTCCTGGCCATTTGACATTATTATTGGACTCATCTTTAGAGACTTCAAAATCGATTTTATACATAAGGATTCTAATTTTCTATGAATTATACATCTATTTTATGTGTGTATTGATTTTTGTTACATAATGTATTTATTCATTAGTACACTTACTAAATTTTAATTTATTTTTCTTTCTTATAACTTTTTCTTTGACATCTTTTTAAATCACTTTGAGCTACATCCTGTGTATGAAAATGTGCTATAGAAATAACTGTTGTTATTGTTATTGGGTAAAAGGGTCTGAGAGGTGAAAGTCAATGACAAATAGAAGGGTCAATATTTAGTTGAACAATTTGACATTAAGAAATTATGTTACTGTCGTATTAAAAGATGAGCTAAAAATCCATGGATAGAATCATCGGATATATGCTAGGACAGTCCACATTCAAAATGATGTAGTGACTGCATTCTAGGCTGATATGGTAGCTCGTTAGGCAAACAATAAAGAATAGTCTGTCCAAAAATGTAAATTAGTATATATATATATATATATATATATATATTGTAATAAATAAAGAGTCTTTCAAAAATAGAAAAAGATTTGGGGATCGTCCCCATATATTGTCGTCCAGACAAAGTGAAAAAATGGTTGATTCAGAATGACTTTTCAGTACAGAATGAATGAAACATGGTAACAAAATGGCGTTTAAATAACAGATGGGATGATGGGAGAGGAAATGGTTGGCAGGAAGTGACGATTGGAGGCGGGACCACGGAACCAACGTCATCGTGAGCAGACAGGAGTAGTTGAGTGTGGAACCGGAAGTGATGTCATTGGATGGGAACCGGAAGTGATGTCATCGCGGCCATTTTGGAACTGAAAATGGATGGGTTTATTTTTCTTCCAGTTTTCTGTAGGTAGAAAGAGATTCAGGTAAGTACCACGTGATAAATTCTTGTCTCGCGAGATTTCACTCACCTTTGGGCTCTTTGACTGCCTCCAACTCGCACGTGTGTGACAATATATATATAGTGGGATATGGCTGGCGTACCCCACGCCGCCAGATGGAGCCCTCCCAGCAACATGCAGGTGCCCCAAATTCCAGCAGGGCATTATGGACATTGGAGTTTTCCTTTACAGCCCTGCTGGATACCATAGGGGCCACCAGAGGACGCTGCAGGGAGACATAAGGATTTTTATTTGCACTATAACCCGGAAGTACGTCCTAGTCATAGGGACAGAAGAAATGACGTACTTCCGGGATAATTTAAAAGGAGTTTTCACCTGACCCAGAAGTGTTAAGAATCACATGGACTGGGGGATCAGAAGCAATTCCGTGTCAAGGACTTTAAAAGGACAATGGGAATGTGATTATTATTGTTTATGAGTATTGTGGAGTGGAGTGGAGAGTGCTTTGTGCACTGTTTAGTACAAATAAATGTAATATATACTATATATTTTATATATATATAGTAACAAGGGGGTGCCACTGAACTCCAAACCACAGACACAGTAATGCCCAAACAATTCTCGTTCAATGAAAAAGATTTTAACTCACCTCCAATACCTTCTTTACAAAATCACCAGCCACAATACACGAATATAAATCTTACCAGCTCCCATTGAGTGTTGCCTGCTGCTTCCTGACTCTTAACTCAAAGAAGTAAGACTGCTGCATTTCTTTAAATCTGGACCCGGAACTGTTCCCATTGTCACACCCAGGTTTTCCATTGCACTTCTGGGTTGTGTGGAAACCAGGGCAGTCCTTACCTTGGCAGCTCCCTCTTTAAGTACCCAAAGACCCCAATAGGGCTGTGTTTTTGGACTTCAACTCCCATGCCACACTGTAGGTGTCCCAGTCCAATCATTATGGCTTCCTGTCTGGCATGAAAGCATCCTGGCAGATATATATATATCTGTTACTTTCACCAGGCTGGTCCAGCCTTCTCTGTGATTTATTGGTCAAGAACCCTGTGTTCAAGTCAAAAGCTTAAATTTAGTTGAACATGGTTCACTTTCATTCACTACTTTTACATGAATATTTTTAACAGTATTTTAGCAAAAAATATTTGTGTTTTGGATGTTTTGAGCGTATGACTGGATAACTGACATACAGATTATGCGACATGAGCAACTTACATTTTTTTCATAAATGTTTAAATAGAGTTTGTAGCTGTTCAGTGTTGGCCCTTACTAGCCCATTGTATGAGGAAGTTTGTTACCTCCGTTCATCATGAAAACATGAGAATAACAACTTTTCATGGCCTCAGGAGTAGGTCTCAGATGGATTTCACATAAAAGGATTAAACACGCAAACGCAAGTCTGTTATCATTAAATTCAGAGGTGTTGGCCTTCGTTGGAACAAAAACAATCATGGATCATTTGAAGCACAGAGGAATTCAACACTGGTCTGATTGAGCAGCATACTAAATACTCCGATGGCTGATCAACGCAGATTTAGTGTTGTAGTTAAGACACCATGAGCACCAGTTACTCTCCTACAGTTCAGTTTCTTAAGGAACCTGCTTCTTGGCAAGATTTGGGGTGTCAGTGGGAGTGTAGCTAGTAGGAGAAGCTGGCAGGTGAGCAGGAAGGGGACCTGAAGGATGGTGAGAGAGAGAGGCTGGATGATTAGAGATATGAAATGAGATCATTGGGTAAATGACCGTGTACACTAACATCACTAAAAGTTCTTTGTTTATCAAAATGTTAGTAAAACTCATTCAGCACGATAGATTTCTTTTTGTTGTTTATGATTGTTTGTAAGTCTCTGTATACAAGTCATGGTTGTCAAACTACCCCTCAAGTTTACTTTGTTTTTTAATTTTCACTTTTTGTAGTTTTTAGAGTCCCCTTTGCTGTATGTATCATCCCTGAGGTCCTTGCACAGACCTTTCATCTCTTTCTTGAATCAAGGTTTGCCATTGTTTTTCAGGGAATGCAGAAGGTTATGCACCTCATGCATCTTTGAACATTCTAGATACAGTAGTAGTGAGAAACCAGTCTACCAATTGTTGATTGTCTTTTCCAGTTGAGTTCTGAGCTGTTGTTTTAACTAATATGGATTATATGAGGTTTTATTTGTGTGTGACAAAATGTGAGCAATTTTATAAGGGTTACCTAATGGTGCATGGGGAACAGAACCAAAGGCACCCTATTTATCGATGAAACAGTGATCTTTGGTCTTCTTGTCCTTAGCTGGACAGTTAACCGTTTATATTTAAAGAGCAGACTGTTCACATGTGCGTGGTTCAGATTTACTAGTATGAAATTCAATGAACTAGGATGCTTATTCTCTAGTACTTTAAGCTGGTCATGGTCAGCCAAAAGAGTCTGTTCTGAATGTGAGAGGGGAGTATATACTCTAACCAAAATGATGGATGAGAAGACTTTGTACGAGTAATAGGGTTTACATTTTAAAAATAAAAGGTTATTACTATGAGAGAACTGTGCTTTGATGATAACTGAAATATTGGTGCAAGAATTATTTACAAAAAATCTCTATATTGCAACTATAGTTGCTATAGTTCCTATTCTGGCAAATTCACAAATGAAGCAGACATTTACTGTAATCATGTTTCTGTGAAGCAAACAGCAGATGCAATGTAGTAGTCTATATTTGATTAAAAAAGAATTTGTAACTAATCCAACTGATAACAGACAGAACATTAGAGATAAGCAGACTAGGAACTGCTCTCTCAAAATCCCCCATCTTCTATAGTTCATAAAAGAGCCACCTTACCTCTCCTGCCTTCTCTGATGCTCCAGATTGTGATTCCTTGTATCACTTATTGAGTTCTGAGGCAGTAGTTCATCAGCTAAAGCAAATAATTCCATAAAGAAATTTCTACAAAGTATACTGAATGATAATTAGCTGTCTCTAGTAAAAGTGATGTGCTTCCTTTCCATTGTACTTACATGAAACCATGATTTTTGACAAACAAGTGGAGTGTGAACATCATAGTTTTGACGCAATCACTTAACAAGGTGGGTGGGGTTTTTGCACTATTTATGAGATTTTTAAATAAATACTTCAAAAAGAAAGGCTTTGATAGACATCAAGTAAAACTTCAATTGTTGCTTCTGCGTTAGCTCTGTGTCATTCAAAGCATCTCTTACAAAATGGACTGTATTTCTAAACGGAGATTGTAAATCTTAACACGTAAATTCTAGAATTTTCCCCAAGTATGAGGCACATTGTTGCAATTTTATTTCCTCCATATACCATAAACCTTTTTCAGCAGAGGCAAAAAAATAAAAGATGTTGATAACAAGAACAGTAATTCCTGAAATTACATTCAATTTTTTTGGTAGACCGTCATCTGTGGATTGCTGGGAAGAGAGCCCTAGCATTCTTTAATGGTGATGTTTTGGGGTATCTTTAAATAAATTCTTACAGATTTGAGAATAAATTTTTTATGTTACATTTTTGGAAAACATATACACTTTTTAATACATCTGTATGTCACTCATTGATGACTTTGGGAATATATTAACAAGACCCTTAAACAAACAATGCTTTAGTTAATAGTGGACAATGTAGCAATAGGAGAAAAAAATATGTCCTCCATTTCTTTTTGTTTTGCAATATTTAAGCTTCCATCGAGTTCTCATCCATGAAGGTGCTGGCTTGGAGGCAGCTGCAATACTGGTAAGAGCAATCTTTTACTTAGATTAATATAATTGAAGATAATGCTCTGTTTATGTACCATTTTGTTACAAAATATGTGGAGGCTGTGTAATTCACATAGGCATGGATTTAAAATAATAAAACATTGAATCATGAGATTTCAATGGTAGTAGTGTTCTTGTGTCAGTCCCCACCTCATACCTAAACTGATTTGCAATTGGAGTGACTCATTGACCTTTATAGTCCAATGTATTTGAGCAGTATTTTTGCTTTTTTTTCAATACGGAAGTAACACTCGTGCCATTAAATTTTTTTTTTTCCAAAATAAGGTAAAAGAAGGTGAGAAATACAACATTTCAGTGGTCTCTTACCTTCTTTTGGCGGTTTCTCACCTTCATTGTTTTTCAACATAACATAACATAACCTTTAACCTATTTCTTTTGCAGATGCACCATGACACTGTCCTTTACTAATTTCTGCTATTAGGGGACAATACCAGTTCTGAAAGGAGAACAGTTCTGGTACATGATATGTTACAAAAGGAAGACCTCATGATCTAGCTGAGTCAGAAATATGCCAAATGACTAATGTTACTTTACAATTGAACAGATGACTCTTGCTGTGAAGTGGGTCATTAACATAATAAAATATGACTGGAATTCACTTTGGCCACTAATCAAGCTCACTTGAAGTGAATAATTACTAATAAGGAAGAGACTCTCAGGTGTTTCCTTTGTAAGCAAGATCCCAGTTACAGCTCATACTGTCATGGTGGGCATCACTACCTCACTGGTGAAAGCAAATTAATAAATACTACTAAAGATTCAGTCTATCAGGTATCATTTTCAAGAGGACATCATGAAAGAGTAGACTCTTTGTTAGAAGCTCCTGTATATATACATTCAGTTTCTTTGTTGATTCAGAAGTACCTTCCCAAGAAATAAAATAATATGACTTGAAGCCGTTTGCTTTCTGGGTCCTCCCTGCATGGAGTTTGCGTGTTCTCCCCGTGTCTGCGTGGGTTCCCTCTGGGTACTCTGGTTTCCTCCCACAGTCCAAAGACATACAGGTTAGGTGCATTGACAATTCTAAATTGTTCCTAGTGTGTGCTTGGTGTGTGCGTGCCTCGTGGTTGGCTGGTGCCCTGTCCGGGGTTTGTTTCCTGCCTTGCGCCCTGTGTTGGCTGGGATTGGCTCCAGCAGACCCCTGTGACCCTGTAGTTAGAATATAGCGGGTTGGATAATGGATGGATGGATGGATGGAGTTGACGCTTGAAGTGTTCTCCTTAAACATTTAACCTAGCTGGATGACCAAGAAGGCAGTTGGCATTACTGAAAAAAAAAACAGAGAAAGAAACAAAAATCTGTCTATGATATAAAATTAAGCAGGTTCTTTTTTTTAATGAAATTGATTGGTCGGTAGACACAGTCCTATTGTGTTGTTCTCCATCTATATATATATATATATATATATTGGGATGGACACCAACAGAATGTAAGGACTAGAGGATTGAGCATTGGTGAGGAAATAACTCCGCTAAAATGTTAGAGAGCAGCCATCTTGGGTGACTGTGGTACCACAGATGCCTGCAGGCCATGCCAGGAGCAGGAGTTTGTTGCAGCCTTGTTGGGTTCCGCGGGGGCCGCCAGGGGGAGCTGCAGAGCCCTTCTAGTGGACTTCCTGCACACCTGGGAGTGATTCTAGGTAAAACTGATGAGCCACCTGGAATCTATCCTGAATAAAAGGAGCCACCGCACTCCATTTTTTTTTCGGAGCCAGAGTCGGGAGGAGGTGGACGAAGCTTGCCTGGGAAGGAGTGGAGGTGGAAGGACAATGAAAAGAACTATAAGGAGGAAAGGCTTCTGAACTGGACTTTTTGTACTTTGGTACTTTTGTGCTTTCCTTTGTGTGCTGTGCTCTGTAGTGGGAAGCAAAGAAAAAGCCCTGCCCAACTTAAATAAACCGTGTGCTGTGTGGCAAACTTGTGTCCTGCCTCTCTGTGTCTGGTTAGGGTGGCCGTATGCACCCTTGGGCTTCACTATATATACAGGTATATATATATATATATATATATATATATATATATATATATATATATATATATATATATATATATATATATGTTTTTAGATGAGTTTCTCCAACTTCTGAAAAACTGGGTGTTTGGATACTCTAAATTCTCTCTATGAGTGTGGTCTGTCAAAGCTTTGCAGCCCGCCCAGGTTTTATGCTTGGGTGGTCGCCTTGATGCCAGGATAGGCCCTAACACCACCAACAGTGTTTTGGACTAAGTGGGTTTAGGTCACAGGTGAAAAACACTGAATTATACTGGGTGCTGAGGGGCAAAAATAAATAATCTAATGTGGAGGTGTTTTTGGTTAGAAATGCTTATAAATAATATTACTGTTGGACTCAAACACAAGTTATTATATATGACACAGAAGTTCATTCAGGGGCTTTTATTTTCACAGGATAGTTATATAGGTAGGAGTCTATAGTTTGACTCATTTTGAAAATAAAATGCCCTCTGATGTTCAAAGATCCATTAATCCTCACTCCAATTCATACAATTGAAACCAAACAGTTCTATAATAATATACATTCCAGTATTTTCTGTACGGGCAGCATGGTGTTCAGTGTTAAAGGAATTTAGAGGTCACAGGTGAAACATACACAAACGAAAGAACAGCACCTCAGTTATCTTGGGGCCTAATTTCTGCATAACAGAATATTGTCCTTTGTAACACAATTATTCTAATGCATCTAAATTATTATGTGTATAAATAATATACTTTAATATTGACCCCAGCTCTCCTCACCTGTGGAGAAGTTTTTACAAACCTTGCATCAGTTGGTTTTATTGGTTCTGTGAGGAAAGTAGAATTTGAGCAAAAAAAAAAAAAAAAGGTTTTCACAATAATGGCAGGCATTTTGACTTATTTTTTTGCAGTTGCACCCATTATTATTTCTCTTACATTGGGAAAAATGTTATTGACATGGATAGATATATACGAAGTGTGACAATTTAATCTCCAGAATGAACCTGCAGAATAAATATGTATGTATCTGTGCACTGTCACCTTCAAAGTATTTTTTTTTTATAGCCAGGAATTTACTTAGAGAAGGTTGCCACTGCTTGAAACATACCTGGAACACCCTTAAGTTACTTTGTCATATTATGCTGGATGTCCGACATGTCTGAAAATCTTCATCCCTTCATGGCGCAAGGGGTTAAGTCAGGGGAATGTGGTTGATTTCGTAGTCAGGAAGTCACAAACACAGCGCATCGTACCTTGCGGCATTGTCATGTTGGATGATCCACTTCTGGCAGTGTTGTTCACATCTTCATACCTCTCCTTGAACCTCTTATGACACTCAAAGACAGTTGACATCTTCATAGCATCCTCATAACACTTCATGTTTAACAACTCCGTTTCAGTAGCACGTTCTAGCATATTATATGGCTGTTCCTGGAATTCATTTGTCACACCTCGTTATAATAGCAGGCTATTTATCTATGTAAGTACTTAACTGATTAAAACTAATTTAGAATAACATTTTAAGATGCATAATCCCATAGATATAGTTAATAAATTGAATAATAATTACACAGGACAATACTGCTGTAAATGGCTTTTGTGTCTTATAATTACCCAAACATACAGTATATTGTAGAACACATTCATACACTACTAACCTACATTGGACACATTTAAAATCAACTGCATAACAATCAAGTTTTAGAAATATGGAAGAAATGCAGAGTGCCTGAAGAATACCCAGAAAAAGCACAGTGAGAATATGCAGATGCTACTAGACGGTGACTAAGCTGACACTCAAACTTTAGTTCCTGGTAATGTGTTTCAGTGCTTGCAACTGCATGAATGTTTTGCCCTTTGGAAATTACATTATTACAATTTGTTTAAAATGCCTTGTTTCATTTAATTTTTCACTGTAAAATATTATGAGAAAGGAAAAAAGTGACCTTGTGATTTATGCCGCCAACTCACAAAGTAAAAATAACCTCAAGAACCTCGGGTTCATTTCATGAAACATTGAATTGTTTATTTTAATAAAATCACATTTTTAGCAAAAATTACCCACAATTCTATTATAACAAAAATATATGACAACATATTTCATATGGCTTCACATCCACACATGCTCACACGCGCCCACTCACGCATATACAGAGAATATCACCATACTGTAAACATCAAACAATAATTTTTCAGTACATTTACGCATTCAGACTTTTGTAGATTTGAAAATGTTTGTAAGTCCATTACATTGAACTTAAGTGTACTGTGCTGTTTGCTTTGGGACAGCATTTGTAAGACACACTGGAAAAAATGTGCTTGCTTCACGTTCATAAATGTTAAGGTATACCTTAACCTCTGTAATTGTACAGTAGATGCTGTAGGTGTTAACCCAGCAGAACAAATGATTCTGTACATAAATTTTCATTTTATGATCCACTGTCTTTTTAAAACAATTACATTTAGCTTTAAAGTATCATTTTGGTCAGTGAAAGATATTACATGCTTAAAAAAATTGGATTCAATACTTTTTGTTATCTGGATGATTATTGTTTAAATCCCTTCATACATTTGTTAATGTTTATAATACATTCTAAGTTGAATCATAAACTTTTTTTATTAGTCAGTATTTGATTATACCCTTTTTATCATGTTTTATTCAGAAAACAAGCGTGTTTTACTTTGTTAACCAAACTGGATCATTCTTTTGTACTGGTGCCCCCAGAATTATTTTTTGCTTTGCACTTGATCATAGTGGGATAGGCTGGCCCCAATCTTCCCAGAATAATACACTGGAATAAATTGTTTCAAAAAATGAATGATTGGGTAATTTGCTTTTGTGTTGGAGAGATGGAATGGTCTAGTATTAATGTTCCTTAAATCAACACTGCCACACTAGCAGCACAACCTAGTTCTCATTTGTGATTATTTTCACAAAATGCACAGTAGACACTCTTTAGCTAATATGAATAAAGTCAAACAAATAAAATATTAAAACACTGTGCTGATTTTACAGTTCCAGTTTGTGGTTTACTACCTCCAATTCACCCAGCTACATACAGGATATGAGAGTGTTTCTCAGCCTCGATCCTGGGGGCACAATGTGCCTGCAGATTTTGTTCCAACCAGATTCCTAATCAGTGACAACACCTGATCACACTAATCTCATTTAATTAGCCAGTATTATTTTTATTTTATTCTACATTCAGAAAAGCACAGCAGCATGATTTTTACATTTATAAGACATTTAGAAATATTTCTGCTTTTGCTATAGATTTAAATGCTCTTTTGTTGATTTCAGTATATTTCTGCCCTTTCTCTGTGTTCTCTGTGCAGTTTTTCCCCTTCGTTGTATCTTATTAATGACAATTAAAACTGAGCAGAGTAGACACGCTGGCAAACAACACAGAATAATTTAAGGGTGCAACTACTTTAGCATCAGACCCACTAATTAATAAATAATGAATTAATTAAACAATTAGAACACCTAGAAAAGTAGAATGAAAATCAAGATGAAAATATCTCTAAAAAGAAAAAAATACATTTTCCCCATATAACTGCTTGGTACATTTTAATATATATATATATATATATATATATATATATATATATATATATATATATATATATATATATATATATATATATTTTAACCATACTTAGTTTTCTAATTTCTATATTGTTCCCAAAACAGAAAACTTGGGAAATAATACAACACTTAATTAGCCCAGGAGTACAATTAAAAACAGAAGCTGTTTGGAACAAAAACTTGCAGCCACAGTGTGCCCCCAGGACCGAGGTTGGGAAACACTGGTATATGAGATAGTCAAAAAATTATAAATAGTTTTTATTATGATGCCTCACACATCACAAATTTCAAAATCACACTTTTCATTTGCAATCATTAACATGATCATTTTTGATCGGGGAGTCCCACCAATATTCTCCCATACATCACCACTCTGTCATTCTTTTTCATGGTTTTTGTTGCTAATTTTGCAACGAGGAGCCTCCCTATCTCTCTTCTTGTTTGTTTGACACTACAGTAGAGTACTCCTCTTTATACTAAATGTATAGAATTTTCAAAAAAACTAAATAAGTAATGATTCCTGTGTTCAGTGAAACCTGGGATTTTGCTTCTAAAGCTGTTGAAAGTTATATTGTTAGTTTATTCAAAAAGTGGACATATTCATTTGGACTTGGTAATCAAAATCTGAAATGTGTATTCTTGAGTTCACCATCCATCAAGTTAAACTTGCAGTTTTTAAATTTAATTGATTTGTTACAGGGTTGTAAAGAAGCAGAGGCTTTCCATCAGTGGAACGGACAACAGTCTATAATTAGTCCTCCTTGATGTCCCTGTAGTTAAGTTAGGAGCAAAAGAAATACACAAGTACAATGTGTTTTGGTTAATACGGTGCTGTCATATTTTTCTTAATCTAGAATGACTGACATATTATAATAATTTATTTTTTAATAAATACAGGATTCAAAGTTTTATTCAAAGCTATATCTTGTTGTCAATAAAAATGGCAGACTGAATTTTTGTATCTGTCATTTGGAGGACATTCAAGGTGGTTTCAGCAAGTTAACATGGATAAAATATGAAGATATTTTGTTGTTTTTTTTCCTCAGTGTGATATGGAGAGATATCCTGCAGTAATCCCTAGCTGTCAGCGGCCAATAGAATTCTTTCAGATTTCAATCAATTGGTTGTAAGAATGAAATGGCCTTAAACAATATATTTAAAATGCATTTACTCATAAAAAGACCATTGTGATTTTGTTAACTGTTAAATGTTTTCTAAAAAGCAATACCTCTGCACATACAGTAAAGTTTAAAATAATGACAGATGTTAGGGCATTTCACATCTGTCTCTAGCAGATTTTACAGCAGTCTCATTGAGAATGTTTTAAGATTATTTTATTAGCTAATCTAGCTAAATCTTTTAACAATAGGATATTAAATTCAATCGATATATAAATGATTTTTCCAAAGTGCAAAATGTTCTTTAACAAATACAGTACTAGTTTGGAAAGAGCTTGACTTCCATATTTTTCATTCTTGATTCCAAAAATAACACATAATAATATTCTTTACTTAAGACATGGTGTGGTATGTATCTCTTGCTCCAATATTTTACCAAAACAGTAGTGTATATTATATTTTATTAGTTGGTCCAAATACAGTTTATATACATACATATATATATATATATGTGTGTGTGTGTGTGCGTATATATATCTATGTATATAAGAAGCTGTGATTTGGCTGTTTAAAACTTGAAAACTATTTTAATGATTACAAATATTCCAGAAATATCAGCTTAGGCAAGGAGAACAATGACCATATATATAAATTACTTTTAAAAAAATGACCACCACATTCATTCGTTTTCAAAAGGGCAAGGAAAGGCTATTTTTTAACATGTTTGAAAAAACATATTTTCAGATATTCAGTTGCCGTTAGATTCTAGACAATGATTGTAAAAATACAGAGACTATATCAAACATAACAGACAAATCTGATATTGGTACTGTATAAATTACATAGGCTGAAAGACACTAGCAGATAAATATAATCGGCAAGACAAACATTTCTGTTAGCCAGTTTCTGAACAACCAAGTTAGAGTTTCTGCAAGTACTCTCTCTTTCTCTGTGTGTGTATGTATATATATATATGTATACACACACACACACACACAGAGGTCTTTAACAGGTGACAATCTAATATATACATTAAATAATTTTCAAAGCTGCCAAAAATTTCACTCAAAAGTTTTTAGTCATCATAGAATGCTACGTTTTCATTTTATTTTCACTGTACAAGCTTTTTCACAAACAACGTAGTAAAATGAAGGTGGAACTTAAAAAAAAAAACATTGATTGCAAGATGTCTATTTCTCTTTTCAATACCTGCAATTCTACCTTTTTATTTGTTTCAGCTCTTGCTCTTTTTGATTGTTGATTTTCAGCAGTTACACAGTAAAACCTCTTTATCATTTTAAACAGTTACTATTCTATTGTGATGCACTGGAAACTGGTTTCTAACAGTCAATGCTTGAATAAAGTGATTCATTAACTGAATAACAGAAAGGAAATGCAGGCTGAAACCAGGACACAAAGTCTTTGAGTTGTCTTGTTACCCTGTCAAGTTCTAACTGAATGTAGTTCATACACATTTGAAATTTAATTGAGGAATCAGTAATGCTTATGATAATGGGGTAAAAACATATAGGGCAATAAAAAGGCATTTATTTACTATTCTATTTAAAAGAGCACTGTACTGGTTGATTATTTTTCTGCATATCTGCATATTGTGAAGTGTGGGTGTGAATGTAAAGAGAGAGAGAGACAGACAGAGTACATAATACGCATTAGAGATCATGGCACAGAAAAAAAACAAAACAGTGTTCTGTTCTTTTCTGTCTATTAAATACTCTGTATCGCCTTGTTATATGAGTTACTTCTATTCCTTTTACTGTGCTTGGCTCTTGTTTATTAACAAAACAATGCCACTTTCTGAAATTATCCCTAAATTAAAAACCTGATTCCTAGCAGTACCCTTAGTTTCATGTACATACAGAAATGAGCAGCATCACTTGGTAGTGCAGTGGAAATTATATTTTTTGTGCTTTCACATCCAATTTTAGTTCTTGTCAGGTGAGGTGAATGCAAATTTTATCAACTAAGGCGAGTTTATTGTTTTAGTTAAAATGTGCAATACTTTCTTACATTTTAAGAAAACACGTTTTAAGAATATGTTCTTTTGTTTAGTTTTATTGTACCAACCTGACTAGTGAAATCTTCCTTATTTGTGTATAATGTGTTTAGTTTAAATCTTTCCTTCTCTACAAATTCATACAGTGGACACCAACCGTTAAAGGACAGAGGTATAGCTTTTACACTGACCTCAAAATACCTGTGCTTTTCATGTCACACTTTAATATTGGCCTAGTAGATCCTAATATTGGAATGGTTGTCCCGGCTTGACTATAGCAATGTAACACATTTCCTTTTATGTTTGTATTTTAAGGATTCCATACTTCTTAAGTCACAGCTAAATTCTGTGCTTTACCATAAAAAATTTTAATTTAATTTTTAGATACTAGATGGATTATGGGTTATCCTCCAGGGGCTCCAGTTTCCTCTCATAGTCTAAACCTCATCCAGTGAGGTCAATGGGCAATATACATTGCTGGATTTTACCCTGTGGTATCTACTGTTGCTGGAAAACACTACTTCTTTCAGTAATCTTATAGATCAGCAATAAAACTAGATAATAATAATAATTAAATACATTTATATAGTGTTTTTTTTTGCTACTTAAAACACTTTACATAGACAGAGGGGAACCACTTCAAACATCACCACCTGGACGATCTGACAGCAGCCATTTTTGAGCCAATAAGCTCATCACGTATTAGGTGATGAAGGAGTGAAAGAGAGACAGAATGGATGAGGCCAAGGTGGACAATTTAATCAGGACATTAGGATAAACTCTACTCTTTTCGAAAGATGCCCAGAGATCTTTTAATAGCCACAGAGAATCAGGACCTCAGTGTTACTTCTTATCTCATATGAAGTGAATGGATGCTTGACTTGAATTATTTCATAATTCTAATCAGGTAATATAATACTATCTAATTTTCCATCAATTGTCCTTGATAATTATACTATTTAAATATTAATATTTAAAATAGCTGTAATTAACAGGTAAACTATAACAAAACCCACTAAATAGACATAGCATGAGGAGATCTGAGAAATGTTTTCACCAGTCTATCTAAAGCAAGTATAACTCAGCTCAATGAAAAGCAATCTTTAGGGTCTGCAACTTTTTAATTATAACAGGTAAAATCTATACAAGCAGACCACATGATTTTAACTAGAAGATAGTCATTAAAGATTAATTATTCTTTACTGCTTCTTCACATTTTTCAAAGCTAAAATTTGAAATGTGCTGTGCATAAGCTGAAGCTAACAATTTTCAACAACCTGTTACTGCTTAGCCATCTACCTTTCCCCTGGCATCATTAGTCAGACACTTCAAAGACATCCAAGAACATATATTATACATATAAATATTGTGGCTTGGTAACTTAGTCAAACAATAATATAATTTCCATTACGGTCTCCTGCTTTAGAAAACCAATAAATTACTACATCGGGAAAGTATAACAAAGCATGACAGTTTAGTGTGGTAACACACATACTTTATTAAAATTTAATGCACAGTGAATTACTTTTTCACTTGTGTTCATAAAATTGTATAATGTCACTGCAGATCTCCAATACATTTTTCTGATCAGTTCTTAATAGAACCAAGGGATGAGATTCAAGGTCAGATTTACCTTTAGGTAGCCAAGGCACAAGTCAGCAGGTGACTTAAGCAGAAAGGCACATTTCAGTGTATGAGCCTGTTGTCTATAAATTTCATTGTTCTCATTAAAAGAGAGATGCAGTTAAAAACTCCTTGCACTGTCCATTCAAATGTTGTATATAATGCACATGTGCATCAATTTACCCATTATCATGTTGGTATTATTGACTCTTTATCTTCTGTACATAAGAAAACAAACTTCAAAAACTGTGCTGACCAACAGTAAAGCCCATAAGGACATGTGGAAACTGGATGTGTCGTGTCTCAATGTAAATTCTTAGTCTTATCCACTCATTTCTTTATTTGAATGGAGAACCTATCTTATTTTCTTTGTAAAGTTCTGAATAGTATCTGGAAGCTTTCCTTTTCAAATGAAAGAAAAGCTAGTTTTTTTAATAACACATGCATCTTTCTCTGCGGTTCAGAGGGTAATTATCACTAGTAAGAAATAACATACTTTTCTTTCTTCATTAACCTAACTTCAAATCTTATTTATTTTTTTAAAAAGCTTTGCAAAAATGAAAAATGAAATTACAGTTAAAATATGAGCTATTTAAGTTTTCGCAGCTAGAAAATGTTTCTCATTGTATTGTATCATTGATGTTATGTTTTGTTTTTACATTTGTTCTGATGACTGGTCCATTATTGGCAGTGTTTTTTTTATTATAATTGCATTTAATTTCCAGAACAGTTTGTAATTTTGCTTAATGTACTATGTAATAATCATAGATTTTATTTATATATAGTAAATCACTTGAACAACAAAGTCATCATAAAGTGCTTTGTAATAATATACACAACATAAATACAATTTCATACAATAGTAAAACATATTTAAAAACAGTTTAAGGCTCTAAGGGTGAATATTAATCATTGGGCTTTGCCAAATGCAATGTGACAGCAATGTATTTTTCAGTTTATTTTAAAAGAAGCTAATGTTGCAGTATCCCTGACTTGATACCAAAAGAGCAGAAGAAACAGATGCCCACAGCACATAGCTTTATCCAGCAGTCAGGAGATTAGATGATCTAGATCTGTGAGAACCTATGTGGTCTGTTTAGACTAAGAGCAGGTCCTAAAGACAAACAGAAAAGGTGCAATTAATATATATACAGTATCTGTAAACCAGAAAAAGGACCTTCAAATGCATCCTTTATTTTACCGGAAACCAATGTAAGAATGGGTAAAAAAGAATAATATTTCTGAATTTCCATGTTTGTGCAAGAAAATGTGGAACACTTTTTTGCATAATGTGTACCCCCGAATGGTTTTAATTTTGAGACAAGCAAACAGAGAGTTACAATAAAGAATACAGTGTGTTACAAACACATGTACCAGGTTCACTTTGACAAGAATGAATAGAATGCACAGAGATGGTCCTATTTGCTGAGGTAGTAAAATTATGTTTGCAGATAGAAGCAATATGGGTCTGAAATGAAAGTATGGGGTCAATTTAGAGCCCAAGGTTTCTAACTCCAAGGTTACATATAAAAATGAGCCTTCAGGAAGTAATCCACAAACTTTTTCATATGTTGTTATGTTGCAATTTTATGTTAAATTCTGTTTGGGTCTTTTTTCCTTCATCAAAAACACAGAATACCCCAGAATCATAAACAAAAGAAGATTTTTTCAAATTTTTACAAATTTATTAAAGATAAAAAAACTGAAATATCACATTGACACAAGCATTCAGACCCTTTGATATGACATTTGAAATATGGCTGAGGTGCATTCTATTCTATTGATTTACGTTAAGATGTTTCTACACCTTGTTTGGAGTACACCAGTGGGACAGTCAATTGATTGAGCCTGATTCGGACAGGAGCATGCCTGTCTATAGAAGGTCCCACAGCTCACAGAAAAAAAAGTCATGTGGCAAAATGATTGGCTGCAGAGCTTAGAGACAGGATTGTTTTTATGTAAGATCTGGAACAGGCTATGAAAAATTGAAGGGAGCATTGAAGGCTCCCAAGAGCACAGTGGCCTCCATAACTCTTAAACAGAATAACTTTGGAACAGTCATGACTCTTCCTAAAGCTAGACACACAGCAAATTGAGTAATTTGAGAAGATGGGGCTTGGTGAGAGAGGTGATAAAGAACCTGATGGTCACTGTGTGGAGATGAGGGAAACTTCCAGAAGGACAATGTCCACTGCAACACTCCATTAATCTGGACTTTATGGGAGAGTGGCCAGGAAACCCATAAAAGCTCTTTGGTTACCTTGCAAAAAGACACCTCAAGAACTCTCAGACTATAAAAAACAAAATGGTCTTGTGTGATTATTCAAGCTTGAACTGTTTGCACTCAATTCTAAGCGTCACTTCTGGAGGAAACGCTCATCACCTGTGCAATACCATTCTAATAGTGAAGTATGGTGGTGGCAGCATCATGCTGTTTGGTTGTTTTTCAGTTGCAGGGACTTGGAGACTAAGAAAAGGTGAACAAAGCAAAGTATAGAGATATGTGTCAAAGGTTCACCTTCTAATAGGACAATGACCTTATGCAAAAACAAAGACAACATTGGAGTGGCTTAGGGTAAACTTTATGAATGTTCCTAAGTAAAATAGCCAAAGCCCAGGCATGAAGCTAAATTGAACATCTCTGGAGACACCTGAAAATAGTTGTCTGTCAATAGTCTCCATCCAACCTGACAGAGCTTGGGAGGATCAGCAGAGAACAATGGCAAAAAATCCTGAACTCCAGGTGTACATAGCTTGTTGCATCATACCCACAAAAACTCCAGACTGTAATTGCTGCCATTGGTGCTTCAACTCAGTACTGAGTTAAGGGTCTGAATACTTGCATCAGTGTGATGTAAGTTTTGTATTGTTCAGAAATATTTAAAATACTGTTTCTGTTTTGACATTCTGAGGTATTGAGTGCTGTTTGATGAGGGAAAAACAATTAACTTAAACGATTTTAGCATAATTTACAATTTTAAATAATTTGACCCTAATTTTACCAAACGTAAAAATTGAAGGGGTTGAATACTTTCTTAAGGCACTGTGTGTGTATAATTAAATAAAAAAGTCCTGTTGTGTTACTATTTTGCAATCTTTTATGAGGAAGGAGGTCTTGTCTATGACTGTTAAGTTGTTCGCTTAATATACAACTATTTATGTTACTGAATTCCAATATGTGTATTATGCCAATATTTTTAAATCAATAAAAAATAAACTGCAAACAGTGTTATTTTATTAAGAAAATTAACAGCATGTATTTTAGATGAGAGTAGCAACTCTCAAACTACAATTTATGTTGTATCATTAGGTCTATGCCCAGGTACAAATAATGTTTAATTAGCCAGTTAGCCTCTAGTTACTTTTTAATTTCTGCCTCATTGTTAATTGGCCACTGGCTATGTACAGGCCTCACAAAATCAGAATCATAAGACGGGACTGAACTCCAATAGAATAAAGAGATCATAGCACTAAAGGTGTGAAAACAGTAAAGTCATATCAGACTTTTGCGGAGAACTAACCCCGCACTATTTTTAGTTACTGAGATTTCAGACAAAGAGCTACAGTCCATCAATCTAATTATATGAAAATTTCAGGGACTGACATGACAGGAAAAAGATTAGATGAAAAAGACCCACTGTAGAACCTGAGACCTATATGTTGATTTAGACAATAAACTTAAATGGAATTCTTCTGACCATCAGTTATGTTCACTTACTACTTTTAAGCATTGAAGGTAGCTGGAGCCAATGCTTACTGCAATAAGCATATGGCAGGAGCAGGCCTCATATAATACTTCACAGGGCACACATTCACTGGGTCAATTTAAATTAACCAATAAACATTACCGAGGACTGTGGGAAGCAAGCAGAAGTATGACATAAAATCCAGATATACAAGCACTTTTGAAGAAATGCTGAGCTAAAACATCAAGAAACAATGTTTATTTCATTTATCACTATTCAAGATGGGTACCATTCTAATAGTTCACAAAACTTATAGTCCAATTGTTTACAGATACCTGGTACATATTTTGTCTTGCACAATGTTGTAGAAACACCCTTCTAATCATCAATCTGACAGGTCTGGTCTACATGCAACTTGGGTGGGGCTTTGCTGTGTTAAAAGAAATTTGTAATGAATGCTTAAATACTTGCATTGGTTGTTTTCTCTTATGTGAAACACAATGGACTATGCCGTGTTAATTGTGTATAATTACAATGATCCTTAGGTGACACTTGCATTGTGGCATCAGGTCTCGTAGATTGTTTGTACTACAAGTTGGCACTCTGTGTGTTCATTCCTGCTAAAGACAGGCTCTGTAGTCCATGGATTAGTTCCTTATTCTTGTACAACCTACCATGGAGTACCACTCAACACAACCGCTAATATGGCCGGTGCTATGGATTAGTCCTGTTTTTAATTGTCACATTTATTGCTGTAGCAAGCCTGGGGAGGGGAGAAATTGTTCAGTTGATACAGAAGGGTATAATGAGTTGCTTTAGATGTGTGGCTAACTGAGTTTTGAACTAATGTCTTAGTGAAGGTTAGAGTATCAAAACATTTGTCCCTGCATGGTCAGATGCTGTAAGTCTAGTCAAAACTGTGATTCTTTTCTAACATGAGCCCAACCTGTCTTTGTTCTCATATAAATATCCAGAAACTTTAGGATCCCTTCTCCTATAGACATCTTGCAACCAAATCCATTGTTCTTTTTAGTATCTGCCATATTCAAACTAAAGAAATCACATTTTAGTAAAATGAAATACAGCATTAATTTTTTTTTTACTAAACATAAATCTCGTGTTTATAATAAATATAAACATATTTTCAAATAATGTGCTTTAAAAAAAAAAAAAACTACCAATTTTATCCATGGATAATTTAAGAAAAGAGCACTCCCCACCCCACCCTTTAATTTATATCAAGAGAGAATTTGTAATACTGTAGATCTCTCTTCCACTTATATTGGAGTAATTGATGTTGCTATGGTATGTGCTTTTGTTCGCACTATTTCTTAATTATTTTCTGTCTGTTTGTGGCTAGCTTTCATTTTGTATATTTGAAAGGTACATGTATTATAGAGTAGTTAAAATAGTTGATTTGCCAAAATGAGAAAAGATTGTATTATAATGCTAATTTGTCTACAGAAAATAAACCCTGTCTAGCCTGGCACATGGGGTAGAATTAAAACATTCTTAACTGGCCAGCAGCACTATAGTTTATATCAGGACCTTCTGATACAGAGGGCCTGGTTTGACAATAAATACACAATAATAAATAAGTACAAGAACAAAAATAAGTACATCAATAAACCTGGTGCACAGCAATCATATAAAAATAGCTATATTAGTCTGAGATTAATTAAATTTGTTTTACTTCTGCTTAAGTGTGGTGAAATAGGGCAATTATGTTTATTTTAACAGTTATACTCTGTTTTAGAATTTAAACAAATCAGAATTGCTGGTAGATTTAATATAATGAACTTTCTTCTCCAGTGTTTTTAATATATGATTTTTTTTTGGATGAAATGAAAAAAAAGACCATTAACAAGTTTAAAAACTAGCTAGTCTAATTATTATTTAGAAAACACTTATTATATACCATATAATACACCCTTTTTTAAATTGCACTGCTTGAAAATTGAAATAACCATGAAAGCTCTAAATAAAAATACAATGTTCATCTGATTTAGTGAATGAATAGTCACAGGAGAGGTTTTGTTCTATTTTAAAATAAATAAATCTGATGAATCTTTTCAGTGATTTTAATCATAAACAACCCCCACCCTAAGCAGATCAGTCGAAAGCTATTATGGATCGAATCTTATTTCAGGCATGTCATTTAAGAAAGGCACTCAAAACAGAGTTTTGGTCATTTTCAAAGTTATAGACAAGCCAAGACAAACCCTGTCAATTAAAACTGACTTGATTAAAACAATGTTGCAGGCTTAGTTCAGTAATAGCAGTGTTACTATGGAGATCTCATGTATTTGTTAAAAGATGTACTGCATCACTGAACTCGACCAGCAATTTGTTTTGCAAGCGTAACTGTGTGGGGATACAACTCTCCCTGTCTGGTTCAGAATGATTAAGAAACGGCAGGGAAAATGGTCAATAAAAGTCAATCAGCCAACTAACCACTGAATTAGCAGAGACTGGGGGAGCTGTAAAATGTTTTAGCTTAAGTGCACAGTTGGAATACTGTTAAAAATTGCTTACTGCTGCATACCAGAAATGACATATTCCATCAGTGCTCAAGCCATTGTAGTGCCACCCACGTTACCTGTGTCATAATGTTTTTTAATTCTCTTTTTTTATTAGCTCTTTCACTAAGCATATACTTCAGGTATGTCTTTCCTATGTTCAAAAGATCAACTATTTTCACATTAAACCCCTCATTAAAACAGTTTCCTTTGAAATTCCCAGGACCCCTGCTCCTTTTAATGAGTACTATAATAAGTCAAGGCGATTTGTGTTTGAGGTGAAATAAAGCTGAGAACCTACTGTACCTGTCGGTCTTTTTAGCCTTTCTTGCACCAATCAGATAATATGTGATTCTGGTCTCTACTGCACTTACCTATACATATACATAATATTTTTTGGTATGTCTGAGCTACAAAATTCATATGGTTGAGCATTCACTCTGCAGCCTGTACAATGGTGTTTCTTCCGTTTTCCCCTCTGAGTCCTGACGTATTTAAAGAGCTCCTTTTCAGAATCTTGTTAATAATATCACTGCATGTCTTCTTGTACTGATGTCGAAGTAGGGAGTACACAAATGGATCTGAAGCTGCTTTGCTGTAAGCCAAGCATTTGGAAAATACTCCCCAATGAAAGTTGATTGAAATTGGTAAAGACAACTCCAGCAGTCTGTTAAGAAAATAAATGAGATGTTAGTGATTTATAGACAGATGAAATCTTCAGAAAATGTCAAAAGGCCTCTCTGAATAAACTTATAAAAATTCCATAGCTTTACTGTGATCTGAGTTTTCCACTTATTCAGACTCATTAAACTGACAGTTGCCAAGTGTGATCTCAGAATGTGAGTCTACATCAATAATCCTGGATCCCCCATCATGATTTTAACTATCGATCTTGTCTGCTGCTCTGGACAGCTGATCAAAAGACAAAGACAAGCTGTTTCAGCTGAAGTGCTTTGCTTTGGACTTCAGAACACAATGACAAAGGTATTTAAACATGTTTACCTTTTTGTTGGTTTTATTGTGCAATATTTTCAAAAAGAAAAAAGTAATGAAGGGACTATTTTTCCCATTGCTTACTAAAGCAACTTGGCATCATTATTCTTATAAAGCATGTAGAATAGAGACAACTGACAGTCTTCATCAGTTATCTCTATCTGCTTCCCTGTTATACTTGCCTAATTAGACCCAGCACAGTGATCACAGTCACAGACAGCTGGACTGAACAAGCTTTGATGTGGTTTCTAAAAATTAATATTTTTTTTTCCTTATTACTTTATACATTTTTTATAACACAAACATCCAGCTTAATGACTCAAGACATAATATAACATTCTCAAACCTCTTTAATCTGTGCAGAAGTTAGAATAAAAGCAGGAAGACAGGAATACCCAGAAGAAAACCCACATGGGCACAAAGAGAACATTCACATTGAAGTACCCAGCAGAAATCCCACACAGACAAGGGGAGAATGTGCAGAGTCCACTCTAACAATGCACAGGTACAAGAACACACTTCACCCTTATGCCAGCCACTAAATGAGCCATTAATGTTAAATTATATCATTACAGTATATACTATATATCAGTTTATTTAAAGAACTGAATGCCATCTACTGTACCTAAATCATACTTTTTATCTACTATTCAATTGATATTTAATTATGTTGATTTACAAACTAAATTGCATTATATGAAAATCAAGCAATGCCAAAATTGTTTTATTGATTATGTTTTAAAACAGTTTTATTGTGCATGGATTACACTTTTATGCAATAAAGTATAGTGCAAAGCCCAGTGCTGCCACAGAAATTTGGAGATATCGGACTGATTCCTGTCTGGTCACTATCTGTATGAAGTTTGCATAATGTTGTCCCTGTGTCCACAATAGGATTCTTTGTTTTCTTCCTACATCCCAAGAATGTTCATGACATTGTGTTTTAGTGTACCTACATTTGATTGACAACATGTCCAGATTTTGGGCCTTGTCTCAAGCCTTTTTTAAAAAGCTGGTGAGGAATTAAATGTATGCATGGATGGATGGATGGATGTCATGTATTTATTATAGATTGTCCTGTTATTGTCTAATAAATGGAATGCAGTTCTGCTTCATGTTTCAGTAATCTACATAAAAGTGTGGTGTAGTCATCCAAAGGGGGTGTGTGTGTGCTGAGTAGACAGCTCAGCTGATGTCACTAGGAAGTGATCCACTCATAGAGTTTAGAAGCAGCATCTGCTCGCTCAACCCTGGGAGTCCTCATTAGCAAAACCCATAAAGAAACTGCTTCTGATAGCCGTTGTAATCAAGATATTGCGGTTTTGTGGTTGGCCACTGGCAGTTACCACAGTGCAAATCTGAGATGTGAGAAGTCCATGGCAATACAAACCCCCATCAGATTTTTTCAACAGTTGTTTGATTAGTAGTTTGTAATGGGCAATTGATATAATTTGGTTCTTGTCGTCCTCATATTATTTTAATTAGTTTTAGAAGACATTTTAGTTTGAAATACTCAACTCTAATCTTAAGGGAAATTCTAAGCCAGCAGTTCTAAGCACTAAGGTTATACAGTATATCATGCCGACTTCTCATTTGAGATGTGGGAAAATGTTTTGAATATGGGCTCAGTTTAAAATTCACCTAGATTCCTGTTACAGTTGTCCCTTTGCTCAAATATCTTTAGTTTAAAATTGCAATAAACAACAGTGTTAGTTTAAAAGGTTAAAATTACACATGAACACTGTAATAAATATCACCAAGATGCCGCAAACTCCCACCTCACCTCCATTATAGAGAATCCTCATTTGGAATCATCGTGTTTTGTCAGAAGATCAAAGTTACATGTGTAAGTGAAAGATGAGTTCACATATGAGCTGAAGATCTATTAGAAGGTCATGTTTGCATTAAGCAGCCAGCAGTGCATACAAATAGTATTCACGTTAGAATATGTTTAGGCAACCTGCCATTTGGCAAAATACCATAAAAGTATTAAAAGTGCTATATGAGATATATATTCCTGCCAGTCCCTCACAAGGTCCTATCATACACACATACACATACACATACACTTGCACATTTTAGAATTACTAATTAACCTAAAACTCACATCTTGTGAATGCAACAGGAAGGCAAGAGAAACAAGAAAACATGCAAAATCCACACAGAAAGCAATCTGGGAAATTCAAAGGCCCAAAAGGAACATCTTGTTTAAAAAAATAAAAAAGTAACAGCTTTCTCATTGCTGACCACATTTACTTGTTGATTTCAACAATAAGAAAAAGACAGTCCTATCATACAAATTGTTACAATAAATAAACACAATTTTAAATAGAATGAATAAAAGGCAAAGTCACAAAGACAAATATTAATTAAACAATGAAGCATCTCAAACTTCTATATTTTATGTTTTTTACAAACATTACCCTTAAAAAAAGGTGCTTTACAAAATAGAAATAGATTTCATCATACAATCTGGTTTACAGGAAGTACATATGAGGTCACCATGCTAAAAACTGGTAAATTATGTTGAAAGAAAGAAAGTTAATTTTCCCATTTCATTTGTAAATTAATCATTTTCTGATTATGGTTATAATAATGACAAAATAAATAGTGTAGTAATAACCTTATAAATAGTATCGTGAAAAATGCAAGAGTGCACTTGCTGTGTGTTTGTGTTTTTAAGAGTCTGTGGCAGACATGCAGGTAAAAATCTCATTGTACTGTATACACATGGCCTATGACAACGTGTAACCTTTGAAGGGATGTGCCTTATTACCATGTTTACTATGAAAGTAAATAAATTAGACATCCATCCATTATCCAACCCGCTATATCCTAACTACAGGGTCACGGGAGTCTGCTGGAGCCAATCCCAGCCAACACAGGGCACAAGGCAGGAAATAAACCTCGGGCAGGGCGCCAGCCCAGCGCAGGTCACACACACACACACACCAAGCACACACAATTTAGGATCGCCAATGCACCTAACCTGCATGTATTTGGACTGTGGGAGGAAACTGGAGCACCCGGAGGAAACCCAGGCAGACATGGGAAGAACATGCATACTCCACATAGGGAGGACCTGGGAAGCGAACCGCAGGTCTCCTTTCTGCAAGGCAACAGCGCTAACACTGCACCACCGTGCCGCCCTTAAATTAGACATACCTCCTTAAAGTTCACATTTATTTAGCTAATTCTTAAAACTTGTATAAAAAGCACATTCTTTGTTGAAATAGGATTAACAGTTTTCATAAATGATTAAAACAATAAAAAATATGCCATTGTTCTAAAATTCACTGTATACTACTTAAAGATCGTTCTAAATTTAAGTAAATGACACTTTATATTTCTGAGAAGTAAAATTCACTGTTTTACACATTATATAATGCTAGCTTTACAAACAACAGATTATAAAAATTGACATTACAAGTTATTTAAGCAAAATGTAATAATACACAGTGGATAAAGGCAACTGGGTGTCTAAAATGTTTTGCCGCTTATGTGCTTGCATAAGCAGAGGCTGTGTAGCAAAATATAAAGATTGACAGATGGATGTTTTGTGTCAGAGATAGGAGGAAAGTGAGAGATGTCTGGTACAAATTGGTGGGAGGATGAAGGTTTGTCCGATGACAAATGAAATATGGTGTTTTGTTGGATGGAGGAAGGAGTTTATTGGAGAGAAAATGTTCTAATATCTAAACTATGCACGGACTCCACAATGCCATCAGTATAGAACAGCATGCAGGCCTTGAGTGGACATTAAAACAGAAATCACTAAGAACAACTGTGCCACATATCAAAAGAAGAAGCTTTAGGAAAAAAAAAACTTTAAAACCACTGCTTGATGCATTATTTAGGCATAAAACATGCAGTTTTAATAATGAAAAACTAAAGAAAAGTAATTCAATCAAACAGACTAAACTTTTTTTCTTTTAGCTATTTTTCTTTATGCCAGATGCACCCTGATATAGCCTTCTCTAATGCCTAATTTTGCACAGTTATAAGTACTTAATATTAAAATGTCATGAATTAAGGCATACAGTATTACAAATTGTTCAAATAGATAATCAAAACTGTTAAACAAACAAGAGTCCATTGGAATAAATTATATTTTATTTAAACTGTTGACACAATTGATTTACAGGTAAAATTCTGTTACAACGAACTGCCAAGGACCTAAAAAATATTTTGTTGTAATGAAAATGTTGTTGTAATGAGATTCTGTATTTGTCACTAGTGCTTTCTTTAACTGTTAGCAATCATTTCAATAGCTTCTTTCACATTAATTTTAATCTCCTCCTGTTTACATATGCTGATGAGAAATTTTCCCAGCATTTCCTTGTGATAATACACTTTCAGGGTGTAAATGATGCCCAAATCCAATTGCTGAAGTACTGCTGTGCAATTGGGTGGGACGAATTCAATGCGAACATTATCTAAATGTGGAAGTATGTTGTGGGCAGCACAGTCAGAAGCCGATTCATCTTTTTCTTCTTCATATTGTGAGGTTTCTGAACTCTTTTGGGATCCCATCCCACCCAATGGGAATGACATGCTGTAGTGCATCCCAAAGCGAGATTGCCGGGTCTGTGGAAGATTGTATGTCCGTTGCTGGGACAGGGCAACAGCAGGCTCACATTGCTGCAGTGAAGCGCCACAGAAGCAAATCCTAAAATATCGCGGTCGCGCAATAAATCCCTATCTTGCACCCCAAAACATGAGGTTTTAGCAAAACTAGCTTTATTCAGCTTGAAGCAGGAACAGCATGGCTATTTATTGTAGTGGGATCTGCCACTCTCCTATACACAAACACAGCAGTCAGGCAGGGTTGTGGCCAGGTTAGTGGCCAAGTAATATTGTTCCCTCCATTTATAATGTTCCTAGCATTATCCATCGAGATCTTTTCTGTTTGCTTCAGTGACAAGACGCAGTGGAGCTGTGAGCCTGCTGTTGCCCCAGCAATGGATAAACAGTCTTCCACAGACACGGTGATCGCACTTTGGGACACTCTTCGGGACGCTCTTCGGTGTGTTGTCCAGCTGGGGGAAGTCCCAAGAGAGTTTAGAAACCTCACATTTTCTTGAATGAGTGGCGCACTAATAGGAATGTTTCTTGAACGAGCATCACTGAACCACATAAAAACTGCTTTTTCAACGTCTTCAAACACAGTAGTTCGCATACGTTTGCAACCTGAGATATTTCTTCTTTTTTTGCTCAGTCTTTAAAAATTTTGAATTCACTGGCAACGTCTTTTTTCTTTTTGTCGGAATCGAGGGCCACAAAAATGTAAAGTTTTTTTTTTCTAATATGAACTGTTATTGTTTTTTTCATGTCTGCCATTTCTATAGGAGGGTGACAATGAGTTAAATTCCAATGGATATTTTTCAAATGTTGATGAGCAATAAGGAAAAGGTATCACTGAAAACCACCAAAAACAGCAAAAACACAGTACGAGGAAAGTCTGAAGAAAGAAAAAAACAATTACAACGTTTCTGTTTTGAGGATCATTGTGCACAAATGAGCTGCTCTATATATGATTAATTCAGGCATTTCAAGGTCTTTTGGGCACTTTGTTGTAATGAAAGTATCTGCTGAATGTATTTCGTAGTAACACGATTTCTATAGACTTGTGTCATATGGGGAAACTGTCGGGACCATAAAAATTCTTTGTTGTAATGAAAAGATATTCGTTGTAACAGACTTTTACCTGTATTAGGTTTTCATCCATATAATTTATAGTAGATACTTGATTTTTTTTTACATTGTTTTCCTATGTACACCACTGTCTTTTGAGCTATTCCATTCAAAACTGTATTATATGCTGTGCCTTGTCTGGTCTGTTAATGCTGGTAAAATAATCTTACTAAAATGGCATACTCTCTGTGGACAACACTGGTTGGTACTGTAGCCATTATATATTGCTGTCTGATGCTGAAATAATGCTAATTCTTTGAATTCTAAAGTCTCGTAAGTACTGTGTGTAATGAAATATTTGTTGTTCAGTACTTTAGCACCATGCATCAGCATCCTATCAAAAGACAAAAATTTCACCCTCTGTGCTTTGGCTTATAGAATAATTAATGGAAAGCCAGATGATGCAGCTCTGCACACTGTCTAAATCTTTTATCAAAGTTATTATAACAAATGATACCAGAAATAAGTTTCATATAGACAGAGGGTTCATTTTTAAAAGTTGTCATTGTTATCGACACATTCAATTTTTTCTGGTTTCTTTCTGGAATTTTTTCACAACCATTCCCACCTAACAATAATGTGATATTTTGGTAGATCAGAAAATATGAAAACAATCATACTTTAGCATGCAAGTGTTCTGTGTTGCTGTAATTTTGGCTTTTTGCTGTCAGCCTGCACTTTTTTGTAGAACATTAGTTACTGTAGTTTCCACAACTGTGATTATTCTGCTCTGTTCTATAACATGTGTATAGAACATTATGGAATCAGTGATTAGAGGCTGTATTGCCACATTCTTCAACCTGTCTCCAGTATTAAAATGTGAATTACAATACATAGCCTATTACATAAAAAGTCGCAGTAAGAACAGTAAAACTCTCCGCTTGCATCTATAAAAAATCATCACCTTTAAGTGCTTCTTTCATGACATTGATCTCCTTTAGCAGTGTCAGGTTTAATGCTCTTGCCTGTTTTAGAAGAATTTGGGTTATACATTTGTACACAATTAAAAATCAAATATGTGCTTTTATTTTTGTATTTTTTGCATTATTGATAATTGATACAACATAATTGACATAAAATAATAAATACTCCTAAACTTAATGAATGCCTACTAGAACACAGTAGCTCCTAGCAGTTTATTTGTAAAAGTTATACCTCTTTATCTCATTGGCATTATCACCATGCTGTTGCTGGTATTTACTTTCATAGCTGTGTACAAATGTCATACAGCATTTGTTTTTCTCTTATGTATAACTTCCAATATTTTTTGCTAGAGGAGAACAGTAAACAACATAAATAGGCCACTAAAGAAAAGAGAATGAGAAAATGTAAATAATCAAATCACCTAATTAATGTTACAGTTAGCAGATTGGGATTTGGTCAGTGCATTTACAAAGTACTGAGACCTCTTCACTTTTTCAATTTTTTTTTTATGTTGCAGGCTTATACTACTAATTGTTTAAATTCATATTTATGCAACAAAGCAACAGCAGAGTTTTAGAAGTGTTTACAAATTTACTAAAAATAAAAAGCTGAAACATCACGTTGATAGAAGTATTCAGACCCTTTGCTTTGACACTTAAAATCTGGCTCAGGTGCATCATATTCTATTGATCAGCACGGACATGTTTCCACATCTTCTTTGGGGTCCAGCTGTGATCAATTCAATTGGTTGGACAAGATTAGGAAAGCCACATATCTGTCTACATAAGGTCCAACAGGTGACAATGTGTATCAGTGCAAAAACCAAGCCATGAGATTGAATTTCCTGAACAGCACAGAGACAGTGTTGTGTTGAGGTGCAGATCTAGGGAAGGCTACCAAAAATATTCTGCAGCACTGAAGATTTACCAGAGCACAGTAACCTCCATAATTAAAAATGAAATAAGTTATGGACAACCTTGACTCTTGATAGAGCTGGCTGTTCAGCAATCTAAGCAATTAGTGCAGAAGGATCTTAATAAGAAAGGTGGACAAGAGTCCACTAGTCACTCTGGCTGAGCCCACAAAACTAGTGTGGAATGGGAAGAAATTTCCAGGAGGATAACCATTAAAGTAATACTTCACCAATCTGGACTTCATGGCAACATGACCATAAAGAAATATTTCCTCACATAAATACACATGAAAGCCCTCTTAGATTTTGCAAAATGGCACCTAAAGGACTCAGTGAGAAACAAGAGTCTCTGGTCTGATGAAACCAAGATAGAAACTGTTTCTCCTCAATTCCAAATGTCATGTCTGGAGGAAACCATGCACCTCTCAAACAACTCCATAATGCCACTTCAACAAACAAGTGTGGCTTATGGCAGTATCAAACTGTCGGACTAGGGACTGTAAGACAGGGTCATGGGAAAGCCAAATGGAGCAAATACAGAGATATCTTTAATGAAAACCTACTCCAAAGCTCCCTAGACCTCAGACTTTGGTAAAGTTTCAACTTCCAATGGAACAATTACACTAAACACAAAACAAAGACAAAGCAGGAGTGGTTTAGGGACAAATCTGGGAATGTCCCTGAGAGGCCTGGACTTGAAATCATTCAAACATCTCTGGGGAGACCTAAAAACAGTCATCCACTAACAGTCTTCATTCCAAATGTTTGTGAAGTTTGTCATGTCATACTTCAACCAAGTACTGAGAAGGGTCTGAATACTTGTGTCAATGTGATATTTCAGCATTTTATTTTTAATAAATTTGAAAAATAAATCTCTCATTCTAGGCCATTGAGTGCTGCTTGATAAAGAATAGAATATTTTTTTTTGCATAAGGCTGCAAATTGCAAAGAAAAATGAAAGGGTCTACAGTAAATATCTTTCTGAATGAACTATAGATGTAAAGTTCAACTACTGTATATCCTTCTATGTTAATGTTGTGATATTTTTCAGTCTGAGCTTAAAAAGAGAATTTAACACAATGTATAATTTCTCTTTAGTGCCGGCAAAGTCTAATACATGTAACATTCTGTACAATAGCATGGGTTTTCTTAATTGTACGTATTATAGTAAAAACAAATTATATTTGAAATATTTAGATAATGGTGGTTAACAAAACCACAATAAAACATTTTCTGGAATTACTAAGGCTAATGACCTCTAGCCATGTATTGTACTTGGGCACTAAGACGTACAGACTAGTTCATTATTGGTTAGAAAATGTAAAGAGAGCCACTAAGAATTCAATAATTACTGTAATTCTTGTATTATACCTTTAGACAAAAGGTAAACATGCATTCCTCAAGTAAGTTAATACAAAAATAAGAATTAAAATGCAATGTCAGGTTTCCAAAAGATTCTTTGGCATTTAAAACACAAAGGTGTTCTTTTACTGACCTATTAGTTCTTAGTTTATTTATAATCTATCATAACACTGAAATTGTAGTGATTCATTTTTAAAATTAAACTTCTAAAGACTACTACCACTTTCAAGACACCTCATTTTTCTAGGTACAAATGAATGAATGTATAAAAAAACTGTAAAACATATTTTATGTCATTGTGAAGGAAAGGTATTTTTTAACAAGATCTTATACAAAATGAGATGTTCTTAGTTTACTGAGTCTTAAAGACGTACTTACATAAACAAAATCAATCTCTGCATGCATTGCATTAGATGTCCAGCAAGTCTGTAATGTAATCGTTTTCTTTTTAAAATTTTTTATTGTCGTAACTCTGCACTCAGTTAATGCAGAACTTTAATCAACTTTGATGGAGTTTCATTTGAATTCATAATTGACCCAAAGTGTAAACCACAAGTATAAACCAGTTGCCTGATTTATTTTCATTCTCTATCTTGTGTATTGCTTTTAAATTTGCATAGTTGCATACAGTTAGTGGTGATGTTCCCACTTGAAATTTTGAGCCTGTTAATCCAACATCTTACCCAAAAGACTACATGTATTGAATATGAAGTACAACTATGATATGTTTTATTTATAAGACATTAGAATGATACTAGATATTGAAATGTTATACTGTACTTCTCTATAATATAACATGAGTTCAATGACTCTGATATTGAGTATTCCCAGATGAGCACACATACATTGTGAATGGGAATCAGGAAAGTTGCAAATGGCAGCAAACAACATCTTCAGGTATGGTGAGCTTAGCAATTAAATCAAGTTACTAAGTATCTGCTTACGGAAGGCAGTTGGTCCATACCTTCTTATGGAAGGCAGTTCAAGAACAAACATAATCAAGAAATAGTTACATACTTGTCGGAATCAGCAACAATTGCCAGTGCCAAGAGTGAAACAAAACTCAAAAAATCAAACCAGAAGGATTTGGACACCATACATTCTTGATAACATTACCTAAATGCTGAAGTTCTGAAACAACAGAAGCCTACATAGCAATCTGAATTTGGAGAAACACACTATTGTGTCATTTAAAGAGGTAGTAAGCCTCACAATTGTTCCACAAGAGATCCTCTAGTCCAAAATGGAAAAGAGGGTAATTTGGAAGGATCATTGTCAGACATATGGAAAAGTTTACAGATGTGCACTTTGGAGTTGACAGCATTCAGTCCTTTTGCACATCTTGCAGAACTTTATACCGCCAACCAATAGACTTTTATGGTGCTTTGCCTTCCAGGTGTCTGTGATAACAGAGGTCTGTGGTGAAGCACGATTTTAAATTTATTATTATAAATAAATAACTTCAGGCTTCAGAAGGGTGTAAGTTTGTCTGGTAGCATGGTGGAGCAGCTCCGGGTTGTTAATTAGGGTGATTGGCAGACATGTGTGGCTCAGACAAATGCCTCATTAGTACTCAGCGTCTGTCATCAGCACACCCACATTCCTATCTGTAAATTAAAGGAGTCTGGGTAGGAAACAAGGAAGATGGAAGAAGAAGAAAAAATAGACAAATAAATAAAAGTTAAAAGGAAACACAGAGAAAAAGAAAACAAAAGTAAAGGACAGGAGCAAGCCAGAGCTGGTGTTGTTTTAAAGGGAAGGCAAGCAGTCGGGAATGAGGGCTGGCATTCGAGGTGGGAGTCAAGGTTGCTCCTGTTGAGGAGATGTGTGGTGTGGGGGGAACAGGAGCAGGACTCGTGGAGTCCCTGCAGATGCAAAGGGAATGCAGTGAGGGACATGTGATTGTTCACTGCGCTTATTTAGTGGGGTTCTGTACCTGCTGTCAAGACCTGTTGAGGTGAGCACCAGTGATGCAGTTTTTAGAGATGCACTGGGTTTTAACAGAAAGAATCCACCCATCTGTGGTGGGCTGGCACCCTGCCCGGGGTTTGTTTCCTGTCTTGCACCCTTTGTTGGCTGGGATTGGCTCCAGCAGACCCCTGTGACACTGTAGTTAGGATATAGCGGGTTGGATAATGGATGAATCCACCCATGATTTTAATCTTTTCTTTTTTTTCTAGATGTACCACTGAAAGCACTGAACACCTTTTTTACCATTACCTTGCTCAGTGTGATTTGTTCTCATTGTACAGCTCATTCGGTTACATTATCGACAGTGTCAGGTTTGTGAGGCTCCCAAATCTGGAAGAGGGAGCATGGAGCAGGACCCACACCATTACAGTAATCAATATTATTCTATATAGCGCCCTCAAAAGACCACACCACAAAGCATATTACTAGGCTGACAAAGTTACAGTGCACTTTCAATTCAAAAGTACAACAGAAATGTACCACTGGCAAACAACACAAGGATCCTAAAAAGTATACCTCACAGGTTTGTGTTTGATTAAATTTATTTATTTATTGATGTTTTTGCATAATGTAATTTAAGCACTGCCATGTTAAAAAAATGTTGCAACCAGAAACTTGCAAGTAACTTTGAATGAGAATTTTAAAGCATGAAAAATCACGAATAATGTATTATCATTACATTACTAATCAAAAGATTTCCAAACACCGAATAAATGTGTTTTCAGCCCTGACACAATATTCACATAAGAGTGATTTGTGTCACTCTTGGTTGTACTGTATTATTATAAATGTATAGTATTTGGGATTTAGTGAATGTTATGGCCTTACTGAGTATATAGGTATGGGAATGTAAGCATTACAAAATACACACAACCACTCAATATATACCATAAAAACTTTTAGGCCAAACTATTGGTAAAATAATTCACTGAAACATTTATCAACTTTACGTGACAACAGATTCAGTGATCTAATATAATCTTTACAGGCATTTTAATTTTATTGCTACCAAAACAAGTATGTGGGATTATAAGTGACATTCACAAAAATCTCTTCTTAGAAAAAAAACCCAACAACTTTAGAAAGTCAATTTAGAAAAATAATCACTACAATAAAGAAAAATAGAAAGCATAAACAAACAAACAAATGACAGAATGACCTGGTAAGCTTGCTTACATCTCAAATCATATATGATGCTGACGTACCCTTTCAAAACTTATAAACCAATGAATAAATTCTGATACAGGCAAACAGTATTTAGATTAGGGTTATTTTTATGTAGGTTATGCAGTCCATAAATACTACACGAAATATTAGCTAAGCAGAAAATTGCAGGCAAAAACACGCAAAAAGGAGTGTTAAAAATGGTATGCTAATCACAGAGGCTGTGTACTAAGAAAAAAGTTTTTTTTAGTAATTTTGAAAATATGCTCCGATCTAAGTGTGTCTGAAATAACCTTTTCTGTCAGGAAGTTTCCTAATGCCATAGGTTATGATTGCGTAACACTTGCTGAAGTCAGAAACACACGTCATGTTTTTTACAAGATATATAATTGGATTGGAATACACTGAGTACAGATCTTAACAGGTTTGATCCTTCACTTTTCAATTCATCTTAAGAATATTTATTTTGGATACTGCTAAGATCATACTAGCAATGGATTTTCCAAAAACACCTTCCCCGTGAACCTGTAAACTGCTTCAGAGACATATTATGGCTGTAAAATATACCATTTATTAATTGTTGCTAAGAAAATGCCCCGAGGTCCTAAACCATGTGGACATATAAGCTATTAATAACAAAACCAACCAAGTGTTTCCTTCCTGTATAATTTTATAATTATAGGGTATTGTTTACCAAATGCTATTTCCATGACAATGACAATAAAAAACGAATTTCCTGCCAGGTGTCTGGAGTGTAGAGGTGGCATTGTCACAGTGGCCACGTTTTATGGCTATTCAGAAAACTGTTAGCTGACTGAGAAATAGAAAGGTTTCCAGATTTGTTATTCTATCATCTTGTTTTCCTTTTTTGACATAAAGGTAATATGAAAACAAACTGTTCTCTTCAGTTAAGTGTCAAGAGGCAGAACCTTAGAAGAACATCTAAGAGACACCTCTTAGTAAAAGCATATGTCTCTAAAATAAAGGTATTTTAGTTTGGCGACTGGATACAACAGTTTAACCTTCCCATGGCTGAAATAGTTTTGTTACAGAGGTAACTTAATTTACATATCACAAAAGCTACTCATTTATATTAGGACCAGTGTACCAGTTTTAAGTTTAAAAAGAAATATAGTGGGACTATTTTAAAGTAAAGGGTATTTTGAGTGTTTTTGAGTAAGTCAGCAGTATTGAAAAGAGGTACAACATAGAACTCAATGCACCTTGTCTTCGAATAGAGTGTATCCTGGCAAACATAAGTTCTAATCCTTACAGCAGAAAACAAAAAATCGCATTATATATCTGTTCAATAGTCTCAGTGGGCTAAGAAACATGTACAATGCATAGTGGTTTAGTGGTGTGAAGTGCGTATTCATTGCATGTGTAAGGTCATTTTGCATAATTACAGCAGTGTTTCAATACCAAAGAACATCTGAACATTATTGTCCTTCAGTTAAATTTCTATATGGCAACATTATATACTGTGGAGCATTTCAGAAGGATAATGTTCAATGCATCACAACTAGGAAACACCAGGAATAATTCCAGGAATACAACAGTGAATTCAGATTAATTCTCGATTTGTGGAATGAGTTAAAATTAGGTAGAATTTATATCCCCTACCAAATAATTTGAAAGAAACTGTACTTGACATGAGCTGACATTCCTATACTACAATTTAATCACTATATTAATTCTAAGTCCTGACATATTCAGGCTGTTCTGAGTATAAATGGAGGATCAGGTTTTCATTTGGTAGGTGTACTGTAGGAGATTTTAGGGTAGCAATACCAAGGTTGACCAGCAGGATTACCACCAATACATAATTGCCCCAAATATTCCAAACCTAAATATTAATTAAATTAATCTATTTAAATGATTTGAAGGTGGAATCAAAAATAGAAAACATATGTCAACTTTATTTTCGTAAAGCAATTTCTCATTTGTTTTCTTAAAAGCAAAGCAAACTAGTTTTGATGGAGAGAAATACTTCGCAGCCATAACTAATGGTGAGAAATAGTACTGTACAGTATGGACTTTGATTCCAATAATTTTGGGCTCATGTTGCCGAATGTAGCTGGGAACCACATGCAGTAAGCTTCTTTACAGGGAAGCAGCTTGATCGGTAACTGGCTATAATTCCCAGAGTCAGTGAGGATGTGTCCCAGCTGTGCCTTCTTATAAAGTTAAGAGTCTGAAAGGGGAAGGTAACACTCTTAGTGATCGCTCAAAGAAGAGAGCATGTTTCACCAAATTTAACTGGCAATACACACAGCCATGTAATAAGCTCTGATGTAGAAAAGGGAAATAGGTGGATGGTTTTCCATTTAGCTAAATAAAGGTGGAACCTGTAGCTGCTAATTCCCAATGTCCTTAGTAAACCTCACAGCCATGTCATCTCTGAGAGTGCAGCTGTCATGAAAGGTAAGTGACACTCTTGTCTATGCTAAGGGATTAGTTGTCACTTAGTGGTGGCTTTTCATGGCTTCATTATGATTTTTCTAACTTTATGACTTACTGTATCAGTATCAAAAACGGTAGAATACTTAAGTACAAGGAAATAAAACTGTATTTACCCATGGTTCATTTTAGTTTAAGTTGTGTTTTGTGTTTTAAAATACAGGTATATTGCCTCACTGTCACTTTATTAAAAAGTCTGAAATGTTTTCTGCACAATATGTACTAAAGCATTACGCATTTTTGCCGATATGTATATTTATGAATGTTGGCAGGAATGGAACATATCAAAACCTGAGGGCTACCTGTATTTTGAATGAAGAACTCAAAAATGCTAATAATCAAAGAATTTAAAATAATGTTTAATGAAAAAAACAATAAAGAAATGAAATATTTAAATACTTCAAAGGAAATAAACAGAAAAACAACTCAACATTGAAACAAAAAGGAAAACATAATAAACAAAGAAATAGGCACAGCAGAATACCGTTTTTACTTGTGTACCACGCACCCTTGTGTAGGATGCGCATCCTAATTTTTACAAAGAAAATCGCGAAAATCGTTGTGCCCCATGTAGGACGCGCGTTGTGATTGTATAGGAAGCGTTTAGGGCACGTTTTCCGCAAAATGCCCTTCTGTTTTTGTTGCATGGCGAATGTTTTTCTTTCTTCCGTCGCCAATCTCAAACACCTGACTCTGGAACACCATACTTGCGACCTGCTGCCTGATGTCCTATCTTCTCTGCTTCCAAAATCACTTTTAGTTTCTCTCCCACAGTGAAGGAGTGTAAACGCTTGCTACTATCCATGCTGAATGACGACACCAAACCGATTCAAAAACAAGAGCGAGAGAGAGTGAGAGAGCGTGAGCGAGCCCAAGCAGAAGAAGTAAACATTATTTCCTCGTGTATGATGCGAACCTGATTTTCTAATGCTAATTTTTGGTAAAAAAAATGTGTGCGTGGTATGGTAAATCAAATGAAAAGGAAAATCACAAAAGCAAGAGTCAAATAACAAAAAGAGGAAAGGAACAAATGTCAATGTCTGAAAAAAATCCAAAACTTGAAGTGGTAAAGGACAAAAGTATTATTTAAAGCTAAAATATGCCAAACCAAAAGGTTAAAAAACACTAAACCTTAAATAAAATGGCACAACAATAAGATTCAAAAACACAACTATGCATGCAAATGCCATAGGAACAGCTGAGGCATGAGAGGGGATCATATACTACTCTCAGGTAGCTGTGGCTGTGCAAGTTGTAATTGCAAATAAGTCTTCACCTTTGAGTTAATGAAAATGACTTTAAGGAAAGGGACTGGGGTGAAACCACAAACACATAATGGAATGGAAACTGGACAACAGTAAGGAAGTACAGGCTAATGAAAAATACAAAGAAATTTACAAATTGGGGGTCAGGAATAGCAATTATCCTAAAAGTAATCGAAACAATGATCCTAATGTTAATGTGCAATACTCTCATAAGATATGTAGCAAGATGAATCAAAGGATGTAGCAAGAGTGTCAAAAACCAAAGAAGATAGAGAAGCTAGAGATAGAGAGCTCTTCCAACAAAACATTACTGCTTTGACTCTTAATTGCTTCATTCAATACAATTTTAGAACGGGCTTCTAGATAGTGATCACATGCTCTGCTGTCTCCCATTATATGACTTCTGCATCTGTCTTTGATTTTGGTTATAGTCTGTGCTGTCAGGAGCCATCTGCACAAGCCAATATATACTGACATTGAGTTCCAACAGATTGAAGGTTGTAGAAAAAAGAAAGAAATGTAATTAGAAAGGCCAAATGGGGAAAATATGTATGCTTAAGCTAAGGTGGTAGTGTTTAATGGCAACTGTAAAAAAAAATTTTTCATTTAATTTTCACACTCTGGATATGCACATTTTCAAACAGTTTTAATTGAAATCCAGCATCTCATAAACATCTTCAGAAGCATGATTGGTTTAATGCTATTTTACATAAAAACACCACCCTTAATGGTCACTGTGAACAAACTAGCCAGTCAGTCAGTCATTCTCCAACCCGCTATATCCTAACACAGGGTCACGGGGGTCTGCTGGAGCCAATCCCAGCCAACACAGGGCACAAGGCAGAAACAAATTAATGAAAAGGAAAACATCCTTACCTCGGCAGAAATAGTGCCAAGAATCAGTGATAAAATCTGTTATTTCTACTTTCTTTTTGTTGTCATAAACTTACCACAGAAACACAGAATCAAACATTTTGCTGTGGGCGTATTTGCTAAGTTTTAATGCTTTTTTGTTTCCATGTCTATAAAATTCTAAACTGAAAGGTGGATAAAAATTAAAAATAGTTCTAGTGATATTGTAACTGTGCAATCTGTCTTCTTGTTAAAATATGTTCTTATGCTTCTAAAACAGGTTGAATGCAAGGTTTAAACATCACTACTGTACACAGTGAATACTGTATTTGCTCAAGATTACATATGCTAAACTTGTCTCTGTTATATATATGAACACAGCAAAAATAGTATTTGGATTTGTCCTGCTTAGCATTCATATTACAATAACATAAACCATGAAAAGAGACAAAAAATGTATGCACTGAATTGTTGGGCTCCTAATCCTGTCATCTGCATTATGGCACCTTGAATGACCATATGCAGGAGTGCTAGGGTCTTCTGTAGGTTCTAAATATCAAGAAAACAGTAATTAATGAGCCAAATGACAGTATATTTCATTTTTTGTAGAATATACTGAATGTACGAAATCATATGCATTCTACCATTGGATAGCCCAAAACAGGAACTATTGTAACTGCACACCATAACTAATGAGATACCATAAATGGCATTGCATTAACATTATTATGTAATGTTATAGATAATAAATATCATTAATATTATGCTATATATTATATCTTGGTAAATAAAAAGAGAAAAAAAAGAAACAAAAAAAATAAAAACAAAAGGGAGCATTTTTAATAACTTCTCATCAATAGAATAACGCAACACAGCATATCAAAATATTTTTTGCTAAAATAAGCCATATCTGACCAGAGACATTAAGTTCATAAAGAAATATATAAATGTGCATTAAACATAATCATGAAATAAAAACTTCAATCATTAATTTTAACAATTATAGCCTTATACAGGCTCTTTTTATGTATCCTACCAAATCTTCAGTTTTACTAGGCTTGCTGTTTTTGCACAACTTATATTAACTGCATGCAAAGAAACAGACATTGCAGCTCACCCTTGCTCATGCATTTATTAGCCACTTATGAGACAAGGAACTTCTTATGCTGTTGGGGCCACCTCTTTTAATATATAAATCTCTACTCAAAAAACAAATTTCCTTTCAATAGCTTCATAACTGGATGAAGATCAAGGCAGAAGAATGGAGTTTGGTAATGTACTTTTGTATGGAATATTAATAACTTTAAATTATTCTCACTGTACCAGAGTAATTTACATGATTCAGATCAAGCATTTTAAAAATTTGTATTTAACATTCTTTATCAGTTTTTACTGTTCGCTTAAGTGTATCTACAAGAATAACCATTGAGTAATAAACATGGACTTCCACATGTACAGTACCTATAAATGGAGGTACTGTAAGTATACATAGAAGTATTTTTATCTTTCTCAGACATCTGATAAAGTAAAGGCACTGGTGAGCCTTTTTGACAACAGTTGAGATATGCTACATCCAGTGTAGGTCAGCAGTAATGGGGGGCTCTAAGAAATTTAAAGTTACTGATCCTTTCTACAGCATCTTCTCTTATACATATGGGGATATTGCCTACATCACACATCCTCAACTCTGACATGCTAAGTGGTTTTGTTAACTTTAAGGCAGATATTTATTGTCTTGTTACCAGTGTGGCTCAGCTTTGTTGATGATCAATTCTATGACAGTGGCATTATCATCAAATTTAATTATGGAGTTTGAGCTGTGTTTGGCCAAACAGCCATAGTTTAAAAAGGAGAACAGCACAGGACTCAGAACTCTAGCTGTCCATGTTGAGAATAATTGTGGAGGATGTGATGTTGCCAGTCTTCATATACTGAAGTTTAATATTTTTATTAAAGATGGGACTAAATTTCAAGGCTAGGAACTTAGTTATCATTTTTGATGGAATGCCAGCATTAAAGGCAAGCAACAGTATATATGTACAGTTTTTTGAAACAGCAGTTTTAATTATACAGCTGTACCATGCCTGTATAAAGTGTAAGAAATATGGCACCCTCTGGTCCTCTGGTTTTGTGGTCATAAACAAATAGGAGATGGTCCAAACCATCTGGTATATTACATTTAAGGTGACCAAGCACCAGTTTTTCAATATATTTCATCACAATGAATGTGAATACCACTTTCTGTCCATGTTACAAGAAAGTGCTACTGGTGTGGAAAAATCCTGCATTGTTCCTATTCCAAAAAAGGCATGAGCCTCTTCACCTAATGACTACAAACAGGTGGCATTTATATCTTACATCATGAAGACCTTTGAGAGGCTGGTCATAGACTATATGAGTCCTCTTGTGGTGGACTATCTGGATCCACTGCAGTCTGCCTATCAGACAAAGATTGGAGTGGATAATGCAATTATCTATCTGCTCCACAATGCTTATTGTCACCTTATTGTCCAAAGGTCATGTGAAAAGACAATTTACCCTCTGAGATTAATACAGTGTACCAAATATTTATTTGCTTACTTACTTATCTACCTGTTTATGCATTTATTTATTTAAAGAGCTTCTCTAATAAAGACAAATTTACCAATAAAGTTCTGCCTATATCTATATACTGTCGGAGACGGCCGGGACGCCTAGGAAGACCGGAAGATGGCTTACGCTCACATCAGCCCACGTGGGGGCGACCACCCTGGTGACTTTGGGGGCCACAGGTACAGAGCTTTGAATCTCTACCCTGTAGGGGCCTGTGGTCACCGCCAGGGGGCACCCCTGTGCCTAGAGAGCCCTGGACCTCAGCCCTTCCGCCACACCCGGAAGTGCTGGGGGGAAGAGGATCAGGGACACCCGGAGTGCTTCCGGGTACACAGCTGGTGCTTCTGCTACACAGGGGCGTGTCGGCAGAAGGTCACTGGAAGACACCTGCAGCACATCCGGGTGCATATAAAAGGGGCTGCCTCCCTTCAAACAATGGCTGGAGTTGGGAGTGTAGAAGGACAGAACTTGGTGGAGGAGGCAAGGAGGCGGCCTGAAGAAGTGAGGCACTGTGTTGTGGCCAGAACTTTGGTAACTTTGGGAGTTTTTGTGAGCACTTCTGTAAATATGGCACTTATGAACAAAAACGTGTGTTGGGTGACATTAATGTGTCTGCCTATCTGTGTCCGGGCCGGCTTCCACAATATTAATATATTTACATTTAGATTTATATCTATATCTATCTATTCATATCTACTTCTTAACTACATAGTTTTTTTCATAGTTTGTTATATATAAATGGGCCAGAGGGTACAGAATAAGAGGAAAAGGAATGAAAGAAAATGCAGGGGGTGAGCAGAGAAAGATACAAGTAGGCAGGCAGTAAGGCTGGATACTCTACTTAATAGGTCTGACATGAAATACGTGTAGAAAGGCCCTGACATTAGCATGTTTTGTTTAGTTTGAGTGCATTTTTGTCACTTGTGTCTACAGTACCCTGACTCTCCTACTGATTTTATTATGTATAATAAACTTATTTCCTTTCACTTACTTTGTCATCATTTGGGCTCAGCAATGGTTCAAGAGTCAGCCCAAAATATCATAGCTTTTGATAACTGTTATCACTCACTGAACCTGTGATAAGAGGCTTAGTAGCTTACAACTGACTCATTTCCATGGCGTGAGAGGTAACATACTGATTGGTAACTGTTTTTACTCACACTTTATTTTAGTTCAGTATCATATTCTGCCCAGGTCTAAAGTATATGAAAACCACTTTATGTTGCACCATGAGACTCAATTAGCACATGCTACCAGGAAATGGCTTGCCAAGGTCAATCCCATTGTTCATTTTTATTACTGATCAATAATCACATAAATACACTATGATGCACATAAAGTCTTCACATTAGAAAGGATTATGCTGCTTGCTGAAAGATTTAATGGTAGTGTATTTAGCAGGAGATAATGAAACTGTATGATTCTGAACTTAATGCTTGTTTTAAGCAACTGAATCATATTTTGTCAATTAAATATTTTTTGTAAATTGTCCACCACATTTACATTTGTTTAAATAAACTTGTATCTTGTCCCTTCAGACTAGAATACGTACAGTGTTTTTATGTCTTCTTTTATAAAATTAATTTTTACATTTTGATAGTTCTCTTAAGGTAAACTCCCAGTTACACTACTGGTTAGATAGCCCAGAGACACTAAAGAAACATCACTTTTTTTGAGATACCGAAAATAAATGTAGGTGAGACATTACATGTTTTGGATGAACACCCACTGTAAAATGCTAATACCGAGAAACACCTTAGACCTATGGTGTAAGTTGAACAGAGAATCATAGTTTTTATCTGTTTAAAGGTCAGAGAGTATGTTACTTCTTATCTATCATTTTAACCCAAATAAATGTAAGTGCCAACATAACAATAGGTTCCTTAGCCATAATACTTGGCAAGCAATAATATTAAATCAAGGTTAAAGCTATTGTATGAAACAACATACTGTACTACCTTTACTTTAGATTACAAAATGTCCTAAAAAGTTCAGAAGCAGTGTCTCTTTAACAAAACAGTAAACTCTGTTAGTTTGCAATGGATCATAACTTATCAGAACCATGGAGATTTTTAAATCCACACTCAAGAGCAGGGGTGATAACACTTTTTCGGCTTGCGAGCTACTTTTAAAATGACCAGGTCAAAATGATCTACCTACATTATAAATGCTTTATATATAGTTTTTATGAACAGTTCAAAAGTGCCTTTCCACATTTTCCTTCTTTGGAATAGCAATGATAGATTGACAGATCAGACAAATACACTTCGATTGTGACATTGTGAGAAAAAAAAATCCTCTTCCAATTCCACATCCAGCCCACAACCAACACATTTCTTTTAAAACCCTTCTTTAGTCGATATAAATTGGAAGGCTAACTAGATCACTTAGATAGCCAGAGTTTTGCAGTAGCTCGCACGTTTGATCGTGCGTGCAGGATGACCAGTGTGTTAGAATAAAAGAGATCTCAGACTGGCCGTCCTGCATGTCAATCAAGTGGTAAATGCCATAAGGAGGATATATGATAGACTAACATTTAAAAAAAAATTTCTGAATGCAATGTGATCTACCTGCACTACTTTTCTGATCTACCGGTCAATCGCGATCGATGTATTGGGCACCCCTGCTCAAGAGCATATTCCTTCTTCTCATTCGTCCATCACAGTTACTCAAGAATTGATTGTTTCTTTATAGATAATAATTTATTGCCCACTATCAAATCTTGCAAGTACAAGGCTAATGTTACCTCCAACCATGCCCCTCTCATTATGGAGCTTAAATCACTATGCTCCACACACTCATTTTGTAGCTGGAGTTTTAATGCCCTGAGATTAGTTGATAAGAAATGTAAAGAATTCATGTCCAAGCAAATTGATTATTTTTTAGAGCAAAATGCATCCTCAGAGATCTCTGTAGGAATACTCTTGGAAACTATGAATGTGCCAGGTGTCCAAATGAGGCACTTTACAGTGCAGGACAGGTTCTGTAATCGAAATGTAACCTCTTGACAAAAAAGGAAATGGAACAGCTCATCTCTAAATTGTGACATTATTACTGTGAACACAGAGAGAAGGCTAATACGATCTTAGCTCAATAATTTCACAAGGAGGAAGTTTGTAATGCAATAACAGAAATTTCCAACACAGATGGATATAAAATCATTGACTATAAAAATGCAGTATAACCCAAACATTTAGACAGCCCTATAGGTCCTTATATTCTACTCAGTTTAAAGAAGATATGACGCACTCTGATTAGTTTTGTTGATGCATAACAAATAATACCACTGCTAGGTACTCTTAGTTCAGAGGAACTGGACAAACCTGTGACACTCTCAGAATTACTGAATGCTATCAACTCACTCCAAAGTGGGAAAGCAGCCAAACCTGATTGCTTCCCAGTGGAATTTATATTAAAAAAAAAAAAAACTAAAATAAGTTAGCTCCACTATTAACAACATTTATAGAAGCTAGAGTCAACAAAGGCTACCTCAAACTTTTCGCCAAGCATTAATTACTGTCTTTCCAAAGAAAAATAAGGACTTGTTACAATGTGCATGAAACAAACACATTTCTATTTCTGAAAAATTATGTTAAGATACTCTCTAAAATTCTAGCTAGAAGGACTAAGAAAGTCCTTCCTTCTGTAATATCACAAGACCAAACCAAATATTTTAAAGGCAAACATTTAGCTCCCATAAAATTTAACAAACCAAAAATCTTATTATCTCTGGACACAGAAAAAGTATTTCACATAGCTGGATATGACTACCTATTCACCACAATGAAAAAATTTGGGTTTGGCCCAAACATATGTGCATGGATAAAACAACTCTATACCAGTCCAGAAGCCTCTGTTTGCATAAACAACATTATTTCAAACTAAATTGAGCTAGAATGTGGTACTCGACAAAGATGCCCTCTATCACTATTGCTTTTTGTAATCTCCATTGAGCCAGTCACTATTTACTTTCCAAGTCAGAAATAAAGGAGACTACCAGAGAAGGACTTGAATAGAAAATATCACTATATGCAGATGCCATGGTACTGTATATATCAGATCCACAGACCTCCGTACCAGTGGTCCTTAATGCACTAGCAGAGTTTCAAAAGATAATGGGACTCAAAATTAATTTGAATAAAAGTTTCCTTTTTCCAGTAAACTCTCTTGCACACAATATTAGATTGGACACCTTCCCATTTATTTTAGCACTAGCAAAATACCCACGCTTCGCAGCGGCGAAGTTCTGCCTTAAAATTTTTATTAAGAAGAAAATTAAACCTTTTTAAACTGAGGGAAAATATACCAATAATTATTTGTTAAGGATCTCTTTGTATACCACATTGTGAGTTCGGCCCTCCGGTTGTAATATGACCAAGCTGTGCGCTGAGTTTACTCTTGAGCATGCAACGTACAGTTGGCCATGTGAACAGTAATCTTGTCTCAAATCTCACAGCTTGGATTGATGCTGTCATAATCGGTTTGAGTTTCATGGTTTGTTTCAATTACGACAGTATTTGTAGGACTTGTGTTAAAGAGACATTTGGCATCTGTCAAGCGTTGTAAGTATACAACCGGTTTCATCGATAACTTCACATCCAGCTTTTGAGAGTTTAAACATTCATAAACATCAAAGTGTCCACTACTGAAATCGTCACCTGTCAATCTAAGATGTTTAAGAGGCATTGGCGGTTGTCGAAAGGTGTAAAATATTTGGCCATTTCGGTACACTTGAAAGCGACAACCGAACAATTCAGCGGCTGCCATCAACTCACATGCAGATGCATAGGTGAAGGGCTTTAGCATTTCACTCTTATAGTGCTCCTGTGTAGTATAATTATCTCCTGTACCGTCATCAGTCCACACCTTGAACCTGTCCCAGTCATTCAATACATAAGACACAATGTTCCTCCGGATATCAAGAGTGAGCCTGATATGGCCGTGCAATATGTAACAAAGACAATGGAAAAGGTAGATGCCATCTCCGGGCATGGAAACCACTCGGTAAGTGACAGTTCTTTGATGGATGGTGATCACCTCGATAGACATGTTAATGGGGGTACGGTTGGAATGATAAAGGAAATGGGTACCTGAACAATGTAAAGTAAGTCTAAAATACCTACACAATAACTATAATCGTAATAAATGAACAATAAAACAGCAGAGAAGCCGTGGATTAAATAAAAAGGCTGTAGTTATCAGCAGGGAGACGTGAATCCCGTGGCAAAGCAAGGAAGGGAATGTAGAGACTGGAGCGACAGACGGCCTTATATAGGCAGGCAGCCAACAACGTGGGAGGAGCTGGGATGGGGGACCCAATGCCGCCTCACACGATGACCGAGTTGCAGGCTTTGGACGTATATATACTCAGCAAAAAAAGAACGTCCTCTGACTTTCAACTGTTTTTACTTTCAGTAAACTTAATGTGTAAATATTTGTATGAACACTAAAAGAGTCAACACCATAAGACATAAACTAAAAATGTTTCACAATGTGTCCCTGAATGAAGGGAGGCTCAAAATCAAAAGTACCATTCAGTATCTGGTGTGGCCACCAGCTGCTTGAAGTACTGCAGTGCATCTCCTCCTCATGGACTGGACCAGATTTGTCAGTTCTTGCTGTGAGATGTTACCCCACTCTTCCACCAAGGCACCTGCAAGTTCCTGGACATTTCTGGGGTCAATGGCCCTAGCCCTCACCCTGCGATCCAACAGGTCCCAGACGTGCTCAATGGGATTGAGATCCGGGCTCTTCCACTGCGAGGATGATCAGTTGTCCTTCCTGTCTCCCTGTAGCGCTGTCCAAGGCGTCTCACAGTAGGGACATGGCAATTTATTACTCTAACCACATCAGCAGTCCTCGTGCCTTCCTGCAGCATGCCTAATGCACGTTCACGCAGATGAGCAGGGACCCTGGGCATCTTTCTTTGGGTGTTTTTCACAGTTGGTAGACAAGTCTCTTTAGTGTCCTGCGTTTTTAGAACTGTGACCTTAAATGCTTACTTTCTGTAAGCTGTTAAGGTCTTAACGACCATTCCACAGGTGCATGTTAATTAATTGATTATGGTTAATTGAACATGCATGGAAAACATTGTTTAAACCCTTTACAATGAACATCTGTAAAGTTATTTGGATTTTTAAAACATTATTGTTGAAATACACAGTCCTGGAAAAAGGAACGTTTCTTTTTTTGCTGAGTATATGTACGTAAGTAGGATTCAGTTAGCGTTAGGAATATACGTACCAAATTTCTTGAAGATGGGCCCATAAGTAACAAAGACCGTTGAAAAGTTCAATATGGCGGCCGATAGTGGCATCATACCACCGAAATAAGTACCAAATTCCAGCCTTCTACCTACACGGGAAGTTGGAAAATTAGTGACGTTGGAAAGTTCAATATGGCGGCCAACAGTGGCATCATACCATCGAAATAAGTACGTACATTGATTTCGGTTAGCGCAGGGAAGCCGCCTACCAAATTTCATGAAGATTGGGCCATAAATAAGAATGTTCAACATGGCGGACGTTGTTGACCATTATCGACAGTTATGACCGTTACGTGTAGAATTTTGAAATGAAACATTTGTAAGTAAGCTGTAAGGAATAAGCCTGCCAAATTTCAGCCTTCTACCTACACGGGAAGTTGGAGAATTAGTGATGAGTGAGTGAGTCAGTGAGTGAGTGAGTGAGGGCTTTGCCTTTTATTAGTATAGATATAAATTTTGATTTAATTGTGATTTTTACCCCTAGATATTTAAAGAAGTTTTTCAACAAAATTTTCCTATTAGCATGAAAAAAATAAACAAGATGTGAACAGATGGTCTACCCTACATCTTACATTAGCAGGGAGAATCAACACTGTCAAGATTAACATCCTTCCTAAGCTTCTTTTTCTATTTATGAGCATATCCATATACATTAACAAAGCGTTTAAGAAAATAGAGTCAATTATAACCTCATGTTTTTGGAATTTGAAACATCCACACATCCAAAGGGTGATTGTACAACAACCTAAAGCAGCAGGGGACATGGCTCTACCTAACTTTCATTTTATTACTTTATAAGCTATACAGTCATGGAATTTGACACAAATTGATGAATATATACGAGCCTGGTCTGCAATAGAAATATAATCTTGCAGTAATTCTTTATATGCCCTGCTCTGTGGCCCAGCAAATACAAATCATCATCGATATACTAATGATCCAATTGTCCATCAATTATGGAGAATATGGAAACCAATGCAGAAAGCACTTTAAGACAGAGAAACTTTTATCTGTTACACCTCTAACCTATACAAAGGTTCAGGATTAAAACACTTAGAGATTTGTATATAGATAATGTCTTTGCATCCTGCGAACAATTACGCTTCAAATTTAACTTCCCATCAACACAATTTTTCCATTACTTTCAAATCAGAACACTTTGCTAAAAGGAACCTGCCCAGTTTTCTTCACCTCCCACCCAATTCGATTTTAGAAGAAATATTGATCAGACAAAATCTTAATAATATAAGAAAATATTTTAAAGTTCCTTCCCTTTAAAGATCCCAGGGTACAGTGAGGAAAGGATCTTTCACTTAGCATCTCAGAAAAAGAGTGGGAGGCAGCCATGCATAGAATACACTCTATTTCCATACGCACAAAGCATTCAATCATTCAACTTAAAATCTTTTGTCGAGCAAATTTATCTTGGTTAAAATTGAGCAAAATTTATCCAGGCCAACCTTTGAACATTGCAATCTAGCTTCAGCCTCACTGGGCCACATGTTTTGGGTGTGCACCAAATTAAAATCATTCTGGACAAAAATCTTTAAATGCCTATCCAACAGTCTTGGTGTCACAATCACTCCTAACAAATTAACAGCTATGTTTGTTGTACTCCTGGGTGGGATTAAAGTGGAGAAGGACAAGTTGATTGTGATTGCCTTTACCACACTACTAGCACATAGACTTATCTTGTTCAACTGGAAGACTCCCAGCCCACCTGTTATAAGTCATTGGGTAGCTGATATTCTATACTATTTGAAAGTGGAAAAAAATAAATTCTCACTTGGAGGATCTGTTCAAAACTTTTTAAAAATATGGCAGGATCTGATTAATAAAATTTTAGAATAAGTTTTTATAACGGGGCAATAAAAATCTCTTCTTTGTTGGTTTTTAAAGATTTGGTCTTGATGTTGATGCTTCCCTCTTTCTCTCTCAAGTGGGGGTTGAATTCAGATTTGCTAAGTTTGACTCGATTGTGTATAATGTTAGTTTCTTTGTTATAAAAGTAAGTCTTGAATTTATAGTTTGTTATTTTCTTCAAATAAAATTTATAACAAAATAAATAAATAAATAAATGTCACAACAAGATTGCAATATAATTTTTTATATGACCAAGTGACTTTTCACATTTATGACCATTTAACAAACAGAAACTTGTTCTGTGAGCTCATACCTTTGACATAGGTATCAGAAGAGGTCTCCAACTTTATATAATACTCTGATCTTTATTTATTCTGGACTGCTAATGATTATGGGACTGGCACACAACTCATTAAATTCTAATATCTGTGTTATTAGCACTGGCTAAAAACTATGCTATACCTTTCCAATACTTAACTCCTGTCCATCCATTTACAGTATGTTTCGTATGACTTTTTTACTTGATAACCAATCAGCTATGTACATTCTGCTTCCCTAAACCTTGCAAGTCTTGCAATCAACCATGCATACCTGATTATGCTGTGCCAATGCAGAACTAAAAAGCTTGGAGTCAGGTATGAGAAGATCTTTACTCTTCTTTTGAGTTTGATTCAGTTTATCTTGATGATTATATTTAATAATAATGACTTTTAATCATTAGCTTGATGTTTCATATAGATGAAGTACATGCCATATGTACTTTTCATTTGCCAGCCCACACATTCATCTGAAGATGAATCCTTCAACTGTTTTCCATATGTTGTACAATGCTAGCAAATATTACCAGAATCTTAAACTGTAGATCTACTGCAAGGAGAAGAAGTTTCTATTGAGGTCTATATTTTAAATCAAATTTAAAAATGCTATAATTTTAGCAGTGACAATTAAAAATATGCCTTATAAGCCACGACATGCATAATTATACAAATATAAATAAATGTCTGTCAATACAAACAAGGGGAAAATCACAGTAGTATATATATGAAATAACAAAAACAGATAAGATACTTTCTTGGATTACCCATCTGATATGCAAATAGCTGCCCCATTGTCCTTTTCTAGTAAAGAATAATCCGGGTTGTGCAAGGAAAACAAGACTTCAGATTGTTAACACATACACTCCTTTACTAGGTCATTTTTTTGTTAATGAGACTGCATTTGTCTAACTTATAGTATAATGTGCATACCTGTATAGGACAATAGTAAATATGTACAGAAGAATATTTAAATCTGTGATTCTCACTCAAAGCTTCGCCTGAGACTGAACTAGATTAGGTCCCAAATGAAAATGAATATTTTAACAGATACAATTTAATTTCACAAATAACAATTACGCTATGCACTGAAGGTGGTAATAATGAGTGTTGTGATGTTTGTCTGAAAACATATCCTGGACTAATTTTGTTAATTTATTCTGCATATTGAATTTTGTTGCACAGTACTATTGTTATGTTTGTGATATAACTGCTGTGCCTTCTTGTTGTTGTTTTATCTGACATGTATCACCATTTTGAGTAATAATTTAATTGACGCAGCCATTATTAAATATATTTATCATGTTTGTTGCTGGTCTTGTGGTGGGGCTACTTCTATCAAAGCACCTCTAGCGTCACTACCCTGGTTCAATTCAAGACACTTTATGTATCTATTTATGTATTACTGTGCTTTTATCTACATTTAAGTTTTGTATTCTGTTGATGGACTTGTTCCATTCTCTGAACAACAGAATCCTACTAAAGTAAAAACTGATTATGACAACATTTAGGAAAACATTTGCACAACTGGTTCTATTCATCATGGTAAGTTACAGAAGAAAATACATTCCATTAATTACATACGTTGCATTAATATGAAATATAAACTTATTTCTGGGAGCAAGAACTTGAATATCATGATAATGGCAATTTTATACTTACAGTAAATTTTGAAAATATTCTATTTTCTTTAAATAGTTAAACAACATATTTAAACTTAAGGATAGTGTATAATGTATGTTCATATTTCATTAATAAGAGAAGCCCAGAACAGTTTAGCAATATATGAAATAATAATTTGGCACATGCCATTTTAAATTAGTTTCCAACACTGAGCAGTAGCTCTAATGTCATGCCTTAGTAGCCTGGGTACTTTTCTATTATCATGATGCAAATCGTATTATTGTTTTTAAGATTAAGCACCCAAAGGGGGCAATAACATTAGGGACCTATAGGTAACTATGTTCCCTAGCCTTAACTTTAAGGTTAGTATTTGTGGTTGGGGTAGGCCAGTCTAATAATTTAAAATCCAAAAATTAACTAACCGGGCCGGTGGCACCACTGATATGCATCACTATAAAACTACCGTGGCCTGTTTGAAGAATAGCATTTTCAGGGTTTGGCGAGCACTCCTTTAAGCAAAAAAGCTAATATAGTAGTACAGCATTGGAGCATAAGACTATAAACTGAGGACTGAGAACACATAACTGAGATTACATTAGTGTGATGGATCTAAGTTTTTTCTTATTCCTACTTTACAATCTATATCTATTCTTATGCATGATGAGAAAAAGAACATCATATTGGTTGTATTGTTCCTTAGGAGGGATGCACAGAAACAAGCTGACTACAGAAAGAAAATGTCTTTACAGAAAATGTAAGAGAGTTCATGTTGTGGTTCAATTATGAGAAAAACATAGTGTTCACAATAGGAGAATTATTCATTAATCTTAGTATGCTAATTCACTGGCTTGAAAGAGGAATCAGGAATTATGTATGTGCCCCAAGTTCAAAACCTAATCAACTCTCTGAATAAGCATGGCTGCATTGTTTCTTTGACAATCAGTGGCTTAGTGATCCTTGTCATCATCTCCCCATGGGCAGCAAAGGATGAAGCCTGTTTAATTATTAATAGTAACACCACTATCATTAGAAGACTAGGAGAAGACCCAACTGACCTAGTCATATTTATGAAAGGAAACATTTAGTGCTTACTATCTCTGTCAAATGAAGGAATTCTGAACTGCATTTTAATGTCTGCAACAATTAATTTCATTTATATGCCAGAAAGCAAATGAAGGTTATAGATTCAACCAGTCACTAGCACTAAGGCATACTTTGGACATATTTCAATTGTCTTGTAAGCACTAAGTGAATAGACATTTTCAAATTATGTTAAGCTGGAAAGTTTGCATTCATGTTTACATGCTTTCCCTTTTGGTATAGCATAACAATAATAATTTACTTGCCATAAACAAAATCTAACTAGTCAGGTTCTATGTTATCTATTGAATATCATCCATTATCAGACATACACAGTAAAATGACATTTAACTTGGCACCCCTCGGGGCATTACAAATTTTTCTTTCTCTTCATACATATTTAAATATTTTGAAGCACTACTAAAATATAGAAGATACCTTCGTGCCTGCATATGTGCACCCGTCCGCTACGTGACTCACCTTGTTATCACGTAAGGTGCAAAGCAAATCACAAAAGTGCCGATAAAGGTGCTGATTTTCTTTGTGGCTCTCTGTCTTCTTCTCTTCTGCTCTTCGAGGCATCGCTGCCTAACACTGGAAATGTAAATGAAAGCATTAAACGTACTACCCTGCACCTGTGGGACAATTTTAACTGGCATGCTTCTAGTCTGAGTAAGTAATGCAACACACTCTATGGTTGGTTCGGCATTTAACAGTCATTATGGAAGTAGGGCTGGAATAGTTGGAATCTTTTGCACAGGCTTTAAGCGTTGCAGAAGCACTGGAATAAAGCGCTTGGTTTGTCTGGTTGTATATTTGGACACAATTAAATGTTATTATTTAGTGTGCTGGAGGTTTCTCTCGAGAGACGGCGAAATTACTTTCTCTAAATATAGCTGTCAGATTGGTGCTCAAAGAATGGTTAATCCAGTCACCGTGTCAAATCTTCTCAGAAAATGAATGATGTAAATTCATTAAGCGGGGTACCAGAAAACATTGCGGCTTATCTTCAACGGTCCCTTGGGCTAATTTCCTCTGTCAAGTTTTTTATTGTCGTTGAGTTATTTTTGCTGACCTTTTTATGCGAAACGACCTTAGAATATTAGCTGCTGAGGAAATTATTAAAGTGCGGTTTGCTTCAGTTTTCTGGACACCTTCTTTCTCCTTTTACTGTTTTGTTTTGTTGTTTACAAATACTGTGACATATGAATATTAAACTTGTCAGGAATGTACAATTTTACCTGAAACGAAAAAGTAATAAGCACACATTTTACTTCCATATATTCTTACGTTCAAATTCAAGTACATGTCTTGTGTACGTATGAGTTTCCTCCAAAATTACAAAAATAAACGATCTTTTTTCACACTTTAGAGCACGCTCCCATCGCAGGGACGCGGAAAGTCGCAGCGTATCCCGCTTGTTCAGAACAAAAAGCAGGGACCAACTCTGCATTTGATGACAGTCCATCGCAGCTCACGAGAACACATATTCTGAATAATAATAGTAGACCAATATGGACTCTCCATCACCCACATACCATACGATTTCACGAAATGGGTGTACACGGGTATGCCAATTGACAGTGACCGCCCAGAAACTAATCTATTTAGTGCCACAGGACGTTCGCAGCTGAGCACTGCGCCACTTAGTCGCTTTCTTTTAACTTTAGATATCCATCCATTTTGTGTATTCGCTTAACCCTGGGTCGAAGGGCACCACAACTGTGCCCGTGGAAGAAAGTAGACCTGAACGGGACGCCTTCGCAGTGCACACTGACAGAAACACCTCGATTCAGTCTTACTGGGCAAATTTCGATCGTTCGATTTATCCAACATGCACGTCTTTTTGATATGCTGGAGGGAAAATAAGTGTTACGTTTAAATTCGATAAATCATAACACCTACATAATAATATATACTGCCGTTTATAACTGTGTTAAAGGGCGTAGCAGTACAATTTATATCACTGCATCTTTAGACAAATCAGATTTATTAATGCATCATTACTGCGTATGTATAAAACAACAGTACCACTAGTGAGAATATATAATGAGCATACAATGATGAAACACCTCGAGATGCTTCTTCTTAAACCAAACCACCGCCCCCTCTTCACCCGCCTCTTCACAGGAAACCCGTTTCAAGTCAAAACCTTTGCAGACAGTTTCCCAGAAATTCTCTTCTTCTTCTTGCCGCCGTATCTTGCATTTTTGCGCTTCTTCATATTCTTGTGCATAGTTGAAACTTCAGCTAAATGTTTAGCGCATGTTCACATGTCACTTTTAATGGTCAAGGCTCACTAAATAGTACACTAACTCTGGCTATGAACCTAATGGTTAAAAGGCAGATACTTGCTGTACGGTGTATTGCCATAAAAACTATCTAAACTCTCTTTTTTATTACACTGTAAAAATTCCCAGGACGCGTTATTGTCTACTGAATCTGTTTTCGTAGAACACGAGAAACTGTATATAGTGAGACATAAAGCAAGAGGGAAATTTTAATGTATCAATTTTAACAATGCAAATCGTTGATGATAGAATATATCTACTTACTGTTCATTTTCACGTAACTACAGTATTTCAAATCATTACCGTCTAAAAGGTGCTTAATGCATTCTGATTACTGCTTATATGATAAAACCTCTCGGGGACTCAAAAATAGAAAACCAAACTGAGTTACACACGCACCATCACTCGCCTTAGGGCAATCTGGAATGACAAATCGAAATGCCGGGGAAGCTGGATTCTCCAGAGAAAATCCACGTGAATTGGAGGAAGAGATGCCTGCTTCACACAAAGTCTATTCTGTCCAAGAGCTGTGGAGAAGCGCGATAGTTGTGTAACAACAATTGTACGTTTGCTCCGTTGTGTCGCACGCACAGTAGGAAATATAACAAATAAAAATCGAATCCTTAAATTTACCGAGAATTGTTATCAGCAATCGGGTGCTTTAATATACAGTTTGCTGTTTACAGTGTATAAGTAAAACTTAACACAATCACTAAATATCCACTGTATCTACAGGTCAGGGAGCGCAGAACTTTGTAAAACGTGTTTTAGAACGTGCTGAAGTTTACATGTTTTGTATGTTCCTGTTTGGGACAATAAAGTGGCAATGGGGAATTAAGGTCAGCACCGCATACCTGTGAAAAGTATAGGGCCTGTTTGTTGCACGTAACGTAAAGCAACTTCCATGTGCGTGGGTTCACATTAGGAAACTATGTAGTCCATGACACTCCTAAACATTACAAAGGAGAAGCGTTCGTTTAGTCTTCTGAGAGTCTGAATTTTATGTAGACCTGGAGAAAATATGATCAGTACTGCCTGTTTATCTTAAATAATAACAATAATAATAATAATAATAATACAACTTTTGTATATAGTACAGTATATGATTTACTACCGGGATAGTACACTTATACCCTGCAGTTTTCCAGTAAAAAGACAAGCAAAGTTTAATTAATCTTTCTTATCCGAAAAAGAAATACAAAGTGCACAGTGTATACTGTGTAAATATATATACACACACACACACACACACACACACACACACACACATATGAATAAATAACAAATGAACGAATATGTGAAAAAACAACAAGTGAATGAATAAACAGAAATCTTACCTTGGGTGAATGTCCACTAGTAGTACCAGTGTCTGCATTGTGATAACGTCTATCCTCTTACAGTGAAACCGTGCCACCTTTAGCACTTTTAAGTAAGTAAAACATAAAACTATCAAAGATAGAAGAAACGTGAAGACATGGAAAACCACAGTAAAAATCATAAACTGGGTCCGGTTGTGACTCGCCCTCCCGTTGCAAAGAGTACACGATGCATACAACTGATGGTATCCTACCCACGAGAGACACACTGCCACTGTGGAGAAGGACAGCGAGTGGACCCACGTGTAGCCCAGCATTATGACAGCGTCCTTGTGGCGCATTTTGGAATGATAATTTAACGGGAAAACCACAGCGATCCACCTATCAATGCTCAAGGCTGCCATGCTCAGCATGGAGTTAGTAGTGAGGAATGTCTCCAAAAACCCGAGGGTCTGGCAGAATCCTTTACCTCCAGGGTGCTGCTTGTTTATAATCCCTACCAAAGTCAACGGCATGTTCAGAACAGTCATCAACAAGTTGCAGAAGGTCAGGTTGAGGATAAACAAACCCGGGACTTGCTTCCGGATCTCCGCGTTGTACAAAAAACAAATCAGCACCACCACATTGGACAGCAACGCAACTAGAATAATCGCAACTATTAGGAAACAGACAATTACCTCCACTGTGTCCATGGTGTGCCCACTCACAAATCCGTATTTGCGGTATTTGCACACAACCACCGGCAATGCCAGAATAACATGGTGTTAAGTATATTTAAATTCCCAAATCGTTCCGCGGTAGCCCTTGGTTTTTCCTGAAGAGAGCTGCAGATTCGCTTCTTTCCACGTCACTGCCTTCAGCTTTGTGTACAAAGCACTAGTGATGTCCATCAGGCTGTGAGAGTCTAAAATAAGCATCAGGACTGAACCACTATCTTCAAAGACCCGTTATATTCAGTCGAAAGCATCATCAATATGCTATAAAGCTTTGCATTAACACTTCTCAACTTTAAGAGCTTAATGAGCAGAGTATGTCTCCTAAAAAAGAAAAAAGCACCTTTAACATCCCGTCTTGTATCTGCTTTTCAGAGCTCTTTGTTCTACTCTTCTTCGATGAAGCACATTAAAATACTGCCGTTTCTAAGAAAATAGATTAAAATAACACCCTACGATCTATTTGCTGCAGGCGGCATTTTTTTCTAAAAGCCATCCTTACTTCGCAAAACCAATGCTGTAAAGCACATGAATAATTATTTCTGTATTATTGTTTTCTATTGCTGTTTAATATTAAACTTGCTATACAGTTGTGTCTGTAATATCTTGACAGTTTGAAATGATTTGAGAATGTCTAGTTTAAATATATTTAATATGCAGAACCTTTTAAGTGAACATAAATATATATTACTTCCAGCGTCATCTATAATTGATGCACAGTGAAAAATATACTTAACAGGCAATATTAAAAACACTTGGTTTGAACTGATCTATTAGATAAACAGTTGTATGTATCTCTCATATATATATATATATATATATATATATATATATATATATATATATATATATATATATATATATATATATATATATATATATATATATATATATACAGTATATACACACATACACGCACACAGAGAAAGTGTGTGTTTGTATAACAGACAATTGGCAAAACATTTTAAAGCTCCCTTGTCTTTCCACTATATAGCAATTTAAAGAAGATTATGACTGATTTGTGCACAAAATAAGTCAAACATTTGTGCATTCACTATTACACACCAATGAGTATTCAGGTCACAGTCAGTGAACCATAGACTATTTTATGCAGTAAATGTGAAGAGTGCAAATATTAAACAATGTTAAACAGATACGAGTCTGTGGTAGAGCTTAATGCATCTTTAAAGAAATACACAAAGATTAATTATATTGTTCTATAGACCAGAAATTCAAATATTGACTATAGAATAGCACTTAATAAGACATATAATTTGTGTGAATGATATTATAGGCTTGCCTTTTATTGAGTTTGTGTAACAATTACTGTTCATTCTATTCAGATATCTACATGTAAATAATCTAATAAAGCTTATTTCTGGCAATTAAAATACAATACAGTAATTTTGTAAAATAGTTGTTAGTAGAGTGGCTTTACTATTTAGTAGATAAAACATTCTTTTTCTTTAGTCTGTTTAGAATTTGTTAATGTAGAAACTGTTTTTTTTATATATATATTATAAAATATATTCCCATTATGGCAGGAAGTTTTAATGTTCTCAAGCTCAACTAACCCAATTCAGGGGCATGAGGGACTGTAAGGTATCCTAGCAGCAAAGGACACAAGGCAGGAAACAGCTCTGTTTGCTTTAACCCTATGTATGGAACACAACCTTTCTAAAGTCAAAATTAAGTCCCGTCATGTTATTGTTATAGTATTTACTGAATCATGCAAATAATTTCACATACAATAAAAATAAAAAATAATTCTTCACATGCAACCTGATTAGTTAGGTTACCTTATAACATGTGATTACGACATAATAACAATTGTTTAAAATAACATACATATTCTATATTGTAATGTGTTGTTATTATTTTTTTCTGTTTCTGCTACATTATTTTAATAAAAATAAATTACAAAAATATTTTATTGAGACTGCAGTGGGCTGGTGCCCTGCCCAGGGTTTGTTTCCTGCCTTGCACCCTGTGTTGGCTGGGATTGGCTCCAGCAGACCCCCGTCACCCTGTAGTTAGGATATAATGGGTTGGATAATGGATGGATGGATAGATGGATAATGGTGTGAGGCCTGATAAAATGTAAAAAAAAAAAAAAAAAACAGATAATGCATTTACTCCTCTACCAATTAGTTTCCTTTAGGATTTTGTGGTGGTAGCACCTTGAGAACAATACAGTAGGTATGAGGCAGGGAGTGAACCTTAATGGGAAGCCAGTTCATATTATGCGCAAATCCACTCAAAGTCACAGTGAAACAATCACTAAATCATTCTTACATTTTACCCGGTAGGAGTTAACTGCAGTACTGTTGTGCCAAAGATGAGAAAAAGGATCAGGAGAAGAGATGTAGTTGGATGGCAAGCAAATATTGCAAGTCAGTTAAACATTTCAAGCAACAAAACTGTAAGATATGAAACAAATATGAGTGTAAAAGCAGTGAAAAAGTCATTACAAAGTAAAAACAAAATTGGATTTTGAACTGTAAAGAAGAAAGATGATATTCACAGTCTTGCATAGAGACGTGGCCTAATTAATGACCTTTTATTTTATAGCTTCTATGACTTCATGAGCCGCACATATCTGGGTAATTACTCAGGAAAACTGTAAAAAAAAAAAAAAAAAGGTGGTGCCTGTAAGTAAAGAAAATGGCAAAAAATTATAAATATAAAAATACAATACCAAATACCACAAATCAACATTATAGGTACATCCCTCATATTTAAAAACCCAAAAGGGTGTTAAAAAGCAGGAGATAACTGCAGATGAAAATTAAATATGAAACGCTTATTAAAATAAGTACCCAGGAAAAGCAATACCAACATTGGGAGGCTGCTTATAACACCTACAGACTGTGATAATGCCAATGTGCAGAAACTACGCCACAAAGCCACCAGGATATATGGAATCACAAGCATTTTAACATTAGTCACTTTTTGTTATGGCATGTTAACATTTTTATGATATATATATATGAATCAAACGCTTGGAACAGACTTTATATTAGTTTAGTCAACCTCAATTAATCCATTTAGCAATGGACACCTTATTCACTAAAGTTTCACAAGGTGCCAATGCTTACTCTTGTAATGTTGGTCACAAAGAAGAAACCATCCCTGATTTAGATATCAATCCATTCCAGAGTTTAGTCATGCCCAAACCCACAGTCACTGACACTGAGTCACAGATTCCCTAACCTGAATATCTTTGGAAAGCCTACAACAATATTGGGAAAAAGTACAGATAATGACTTGCAGAAGACTATCCATGCAAAAATTAAATGCAATAGAGTGTATAAATTGAACTGAAATGGAATGCACATTCATTTTGTACATTTAATTTTGGCCTGATTTTTTAGTGTCATAATTAAAAAGAATTCAATCGATTGATTAATTTATTTTCAATTCAGTATGTATATTAACCACTTTGATAATTAGTTACAAACAATATTAAACTAAAGAATAAACATTTTCAGCCAGACCAGAATTGTACCTAACAACAATTTGTTAAGTCACGTCTTCTGTTGAAGATTACATTTGTAGCGGTGAGTGCACCAGAGCATGCCTTCTTGTCTTTTCTGTTGTTGTATCCTTGCTCTATCTCTTGTTGCTGACTCAATTTCCTTTTGTTTAGGCACGACTAACATATGGTCATGGAAAGCAATGCGGTCCAAATTGACACAGAGTGAAATTTAATGTGTTTTTCACTTTTAGTTAAGGCTTGGTCAAGGTTTTGTATTGCATTTCAATTTAGCATGAATATTGTTTGTCATATTAAAAAGCATTTAATCATTTGATTATTTGCTTTTTAATTATAACACAAAAAAGTGCCAAAATGAATGTATTTTACACACTGGATTGCATTTAGTTTTGGTACAGTCTTCCCTTGAACAAGGCCCTTAACCTGCAATTGTTTCGTCCTGGGTATGACATTAATCAGCATCCAGCCCTGCATGTGGGCCCTCCAACCTGCAGGGAAAAACCTGGGGGTTGGTGGCAGAATTGGCCCTCCAGCAACCATAAAAAACCTCACACTGTCCCATTCCACCTGAACTAGTGTGGTTCTGAGGTGTCATCCGTTGCATGGCTGCACTCGGGGTCCTAATCTGGGATCTTGAGGTAGTTTGTCATGTGGTGGATGCGTCAATGTGCTATATCAGCGCATGCTCCTATGCTAACCTTTCTTACTATACATTTACTTTTAGTTTATTTTGACTATACTTTGTAATTAAAAGCATACAGTCAATATAAACTTAAACTGTGAATATTTATTTAATACATGAAAGTAACAAATTTGTCTATCAGTAATGATGACATTTGTGAGCATGAATTCCTTCACTTTGAACAGTTATGAATTGAGAATGACATTGTTTTTCAATTATTCAACAACAATAACAACAACAACATTTATTTATATAGCACATTTTCATACAAAAAATGTAGCTCAAAGTGCTTTACAAAATGAATAGAAAAATAGAAGACACAGTAAGAAAACAAAATAAGTCAACATTAATTAACATAGAATAAGTAAGGTCCGATGACCAGGGTGGACAGAAAAAACAAAACAAAAAAAAAACCCCAGACGCCTGGAAAAAAAAAAAAAATCTGCAGGGATTCCAGACCATGAGACCGCCCAGTCCCCTCTGGGCATTCTACCTAACATAAGTCAAACAGTCCTCTTTGTATTTAGGGTTCTCACGGAAGGACCTGATGATGATGGTCACGTAGACTTGTGGCTTTCAGTCCATCAATGTTGGTGCATCATGATGCTTTGAGTAGGTGGTGGTGGCACAGGCCGCCACCGCAAAGAAACCGGAAAAAGAAACAGAAGAGAGAGTTGGGGTCAGTACAGATTTTAGAGCCACTATAAATAGTTATTATGATGAATTGAACATGCAGAGTATCCGGATTAAGTTAAAGTGAAGTTATGAAAAGGCCATGTTAAAGTAACACTTGATCCACTAGACCAGACTGTTCAGTCTGCTATAATATAGTATCTGATGTATTGTGTTAATATATACAGTGATATGTATGTCTGTTGTTTCTGTTTTCATCTGTTCGGTTGGAAAGTTATTCAGAGTAGCGAATACTGTTAGTTTATACTGTGTACATTGACAAACATAAACTTTTGTGTTGCTCCATCTACTGTATGTTGAAGTTTTTAGCTTTCTAATTTAGGAGTGCATGTAGTATTTATAAACCATGCTCAATACGTTTTTACTTTAGCTTCTTTTTTGGTAATTTCTGCTGTGTCAAAACATCCGACTCCTTCATTCAAATCTTAGTCTTCAAATGTTCTGTGTGGAATTATGTTCTCACTGTTTGTGTATGAGTAGGGTGTTCAGTTAATTGAGCAGTAAGTATAGTACTTTTGGGTGTTCACATTAATGTGTTTTTTGATCGCTCTTGCCTTTCTTTCAGTGCTTCTAGATTCTAGGCTACAGTCCTAAACTGTATTAAGGAGACTGTATCTGCAAAGCTTGTTAGATCTGTTTGGTCTAAAGTACACCTTCCTGCTTATGTTTTGGTTAAATGACTGTAAATATCTTAAAGGTGTTAGTCTGCAATTCCAAAATGATTTTTCTTCTGGTATTGTTTGCCTTAAAATGAGGCCCCTTAAAAGTAATGAACTGGTATTGTCTGAGTTAGTCACAATCCTATTATAGCATAAACATAACTGAAACAAGGCAGAAACCTAAAGACTTTCTGCTTCTTAATAAATAAACTCTATATGGCTATGTTTACTATACAGAATAAATGTTAATTTTCATTTGTCCTTTGAACATATGGCTGTGAAACTGGAAACAACATTTGCTCCCATGCTGATATAGCTGAATGAACATGTCATTTAAGCTCTCCCAATTTTCCTGCTGATTTCAATAATTAATTTATGTTTACTAACCTTCAAACAGAATGTATATTTCTGCTTGACTGTTTTGACTTAGTACAGCACCTTCATGTTCCAACTCAATCTCATGATCATATTTTTAGACTTGATGTGCACATCGCAAAGTACTGAACTGGACCCTTCAGACCCTTTTTTACATTCTTCATCCATCTTTTTGTTTTAATTCCCATTTCCTACAGAAACCATAAAATACCTATCCCCTCAAAAAACTTTCTGCCTTCATTTCTTATCTCTCTCTGTCACCCCTCCCCATACCACCTCCGCCACATGAGATATTACTCTACATCTACAATAGAAAGTCTTGCTAAACACTATAATGAGACCTCTGTTCAGCTTTAAATAAAATGGATTCCTTAAAGCTTACAGAATTCCGCTTAAAGCACTTGGCCTCATGGTATAAACCTGCCCCATGACCTATGCAAGCAGCTACTCCAGTAGTCTACAGTGAAATGCTGGCTTCACAATGCATGGTCAGGCTTTCTTAGGTCATTAAAGTCTTACAGCAATCCACTCAGGGATGCATATTAGGACAGAGAGTTTGAGAGTCAACATGATAATGTGACAGTTTTGTCAGCTATTTCAAAGTTCATCTTGCTTTGTTACACATTATTCCCAAGAATGATGTAATAATTTCATTTTATTTTATGTTATACAAATGTTAAATAATTCCAATAACCAAAGTTCTTCATCTTCTTATATTACTCGCTGTGCTCAAACTCCTTTTAGTTTCTTGCATGAATTTTCTAAAATGTCATCATCCATCAATGTCCTGGTCTGTAAAATAAGGCGCACTGCTTCTGTGCTGGATCCCATCCCCATTATATGGTCCAATCTCAAAAATAACAAATACATCATTAGATGCCAGTTTGTAATGTAAAACAACATTTCCAAACCCACTTAATCCAATTCAGAGTCATAGGGGAAAGGGGCTTATCCCACCAGCACTGGGCACATAAGAGTAAACTACCAAGGCCAGGTTGCACTCAGATTACAAGGTCTCATACTGCCTCTCACACAAAATACAGCTAACACACACATCTTTAGGAATAAAGATGAAACACCACACACAGAAACGATGAGGACATGCTAACTGCATATGGACAACCACCGATTGTGAGTCAAACTGAGGATATCTTGTCTGGCAAATTGGCCAATAACCACTGCACCACCTGGCCACATGATAACAGCTCAGTGCCAGCTTATTGGAAAATTATTTCTACATCAGAAAAGCCCTACATTTGTAATAAAAACTCTTGCCTACCTTTTCTTTTCAAAATTCCTAAATATTCTGTGCCATTCTAATTTAATATTTTTTTCAGATAACATATTAGAAACATTTCAGTCCAAAGTGAAGGCACAGCACAGTCGTGAAAATGCTCAATTCAGAAATTCAGAGTAATTAATATTTTACTCGTGGCAGTGTTCTTTGGGCTAGTCAGTATCTTAATTTCAAAATACCTTACTGTTTTTTTGTATCTAAATGCTTTATCTTGACTATGTAATTTGTAGTTTGTGGACCGCTATGATAGCATTACATGTGACATACTACACACCTTAAGTACAGAGCAGACTGCAGTGTCTTAGTAAACAGCACACATAAAAGGCAGCTCCCCTATTGTTAAATACATCTCTCTATTATAATAAAAAAAATCCTGGGATGAGACGAGACTTTTTAGCCAGGGATGAGATGTGACTTTTTCAGAGAGATGCTTTCATGTCCCGTGAGACTAGACTTTGTGTCAAGAGATTTAACCACGCCTGAGGCCGGAAATAAAAGACAAAGAGTAAATGACAAAGTAGAAAGTCGTAAAGAATTTTAAAATGTTAGCATGATACACATGCAGAGCAGGTAGGAGATAAAGAAAGTATTAAAATTCAAAAGTCTCAAAAAATGATAGTAAAGATCGCATTAGCGCAAAGAAACAGAAATTATTACTCATTGAAATAACGGAATAGTGAAAAGAGATCAAATATATTGTTTGGATTTAAACTTTAAGTCGGAGAGTTGCAGATCGTCTAATTTGTGTTGCCATCAGGGAAAAGTTGTGTTTCTTCCCAATAAAGAGACCAATCCTTGAGAATGAAAAGACTTGTTGTTTGGTGAAAGTGAAATCCACATACGCGAGCGGCAGAGACACGAAGTGGCTGGCATGTAGCGCATGTAGGGGGGGTTGGCGAGCGAAGTGAGCATGGAGCAAAGCTTTCTAGTTATAGAAAAAACAAATAAAAATAACGTAAAATACCTTAGCTTCTTCCTTAATCCAGACAGATTTAGGAAGTGGACCTCCACCATATTCGTATAGCTTCAAATATGTTATGGGTCTCGTTCCATGTTTTTTTATTTTGGTGAGAAATTTTTTTTAAGTCATTTTGTTTAAGTTGTATTTTTGTTAATTGCTTTTTAAATGCCTGTATGTATTGTTTCTTTTGTTAATGTATTGTCCTCAATTATATGTTTTTTATAATTGAAATCATTTCTTAACTGCTTAGCTTTGGATGAGACCCCAGATTAGGTAATTACCCTCAGGTAACTATTAGGCTCTTTCAACAGTACTTGAGTTCTATTAAAGCATCTGCCATCTTTACAAATTGCAGTGGCATTGACCATTCTCGTTGTATTGCTCTGTGTTACTTTTGATTATCGTCTAGGTCTGTGATTTCTGTTACTTTTGTTTTTAAATATGTGGCCTTTGGATTTTGGCTTTTAGTATTAGTATTTTGGTTTTAAGGTTTATATTTAATTTCTTTATATTTTAAATTTTCTTTTTTTTTAATTTAACGTAATACACTGTTCTCCTCCTTTACAATCATAATGCAGTCCATAAAAACCATTGTGAGTCAAACTCACATAATTTGAAAACATAATTACCATTAATTTCAATGAGAATAAAAAATTAAGTATCCAAAGTTACAAAATTGACACCCATTTTTCCTAACACAACACAGGATGTAAAAGCTATTTATTTAAAGGTAAATTTTAATACTCAATAACAGCCTACACTTTTTGAAAAAAACAACAAAAAAAAATTGAGAGTGGTCTCCCCTAGACTTTCTTGTATACTCAGATATGGGATTGGATATTTGAGGAGTAAACTGCAAGACAATGATTATACTTTTATATTAAGTACATTAAAGAACCATTAACAATAAATCAAATCAAATTAATAATATATTGAACAATTATTATAAAAGTAAAGTTGAATAAATCAGACTCCGCAGCTGCATGAATCAAAAAGTACCACTTCCAGTTAGCGGAAATAGCTCAAAAGCTGAAAGAACTGTACGTTTTGTACCTAATACTTGTATGTAAAATTTGGTTGACCTAACTGAAAGTGTACTCCAGTTATCGTGTTTACATACACACACACACACACAGATTGACACACATAGACATAATTCCAAAAAATGTTTTCAGACTCAGGGAAGTCTAAAACGTCAAGATTCATCAAAATCTCGAAACTGAATTTTTGGACAATTAGAATACTTTCTCCCCGAGAAAGTAAATCAGACTCATGGAGGTCTAAAATGTTGAAATTCATCAAAATCTCGAAGGTTTGCATTTTTGGACGATTACAATACTTTCCCTATACTTTGTATACGAGAAAGTAAAAAAGGGAAAGAGTTATTAGTGAACAAATACTGGATTTTCAAGCAATTTCTTTTTGGGTGTTAGATTTCGGTTGGGAGTTTTTTCTTGTTTAGTAAATAAGTGTGTTATGTCATTTTATTTAGTTGCTGATCCTAACTACATTATATTGTATTGAGGATTACTTGTGTTCTGTTCTGTGTTTTGTATTTATACCCTTTTTTTAACACCCTTTGAAAGCCCTACCTATCTGGAAAGGGGTCTCTCTTTGAACTGTCTTTCCCAAGGTTTCTTCCATTTATTCCCTACTGGAATGTTTTTCCTTGTCTTCTTAGAGAGTCAAGGCTGGGGGGCTGTCAAAAGGCAGGGCCTGTTTAAAGCCCATTGTGGCACTTCTTGTGTGATTTTGGGATATATAAAAATAAACTGTATTGTATTGTACATTACGATATCTTTTAATATTAGACCTGTTTGTTCCTGGCATTGTCACTCACTACACTATATAAAAAAACATTTTAATCCAAATAGTAATGATAACAGTTGAACCAACAGTAAGAAGATGTAGATTTATACAACAACAAGCTAATTCCAAACATTCATGTTAATACATACTTAAACTAAGAAGGGTCAAATCACAAGTGTTATACCTGTATATACCGTAGAAAGGAGAAAACATCCAGAGTACAAATGGATAAAGAGGACTGAGAAGATCAGTAAAATGAAAAAAGTAAGCACAAAAGTCTGTCCACAAATACAAATACAAAAATAACAAAACAGTTCTTTTATAATTCAATAAATCCATGAATTTCTTAGAATCTTAAAGTGAATGCTCAATCTGTTTAACTGGGGTCTTCTATAGGAAAGATAAAAAAGTGAATAGAGGCTTGGTCTCTACCAGTTCATTAACTCTCATTGGCAAATGCAATGAAGTTAAAAAGAAAATCACCCTTATAATTCACCATCTGCATCTGGAAAAAAGGAGAGGGTATGTACCTTGACAACAGACATGAGGCTAAATCAGTATTGTGGACTCCATAATAGCTCACCCAAAACTCACCATACGTTTTTGTGTGAAATAAAATGTATTACAGATATAGAGCAAATGTCATATAAGGAAGAATGTGAAAAAAAAAATCAGTACCAAAAGATAGGATAGGGTCTAGACAAAATCAAGGCCAACCTGCTATACTGAAACAACAGAAATTATGTAAGTAATGAAAGGGGGATATATATTTTAAATAAACAACTGAGATCATTAGTCTCACTGAGGATAACTACATGTTTTGTGAAAACGGATCCAAAATGATTCTCTTCAAAAAAGTTGTCTATTATAATAGTCACCTATGCGGAGGTGATTCACTATTTCTAAAACTGTAAATTTAAAATCAGCAGAACAATGATTGATTTACATGAAGTGGCAAGCTGCTAGTTTTTTGTTTGAATTATGTCTTATGCTAATTTTGTGTTCTGCAATGTGAAAACAAATATTGAGAAATGCTTTTCCAATGTAAAATACTGGGCACAGACAGTATCTCAGTAAATAAACAACCCCTTTAGTATTACATTTATATCTTTCTGAATGCAGAATATTGCCAAAGGAGTGAATTGCTTTTTAATACATTGTGACAACTAGAGCAGTACAAAAACATATAGTGTCCAGGATTTAAAGATTAATTAGGATTAGATGTAGAGGATTGGACTGTGGTATGTTGATAAATGGAAAATAAATCTTTGCCATTAAGACCTCACTAATAAGTGAATGACTGTGGAGTGTTAAAGCTGGAATAAGTCTGAGAAAAAGCCAATGTTTTAATATGCAGCACCGAAAACAACTGACTAAATAAAATGAGTAAATGAGCAAACAATTCTACTGTTAAGTTCTTTTTGTGAGGAACCAATAATAAGTCTCTATTGATATGCAAAATGCATTTAAATGCATTATTAATGCACTTAGAAGAGTAACTCCTATCATAAATTCCGGACTTCATTTCCATTGCAAGAGACAAAAACATCTTGTGTGTATAGCAGATGCAGTGCATCTGGGGTGGAACTCTGATACAGGGGCATTTTTAAAAAGTTGTCTGGGAATGAACATTGGAAGCATATGGTAGTATTTTTCTGTCACTGGGTTTGTGAAATATAGTAAATTGGAAATTGTCATTTTTTATAAAAGTGGAAAAATCTAAAAAGATAAATTGTTGTCACATTTGCACATCAGAGGTCATTTTCCGGCCCCGTCAAAGGTAAGCACTACCACCCTGGAACACAAGGGGGCACGATCGCTGACTGTCTTGTCTCTTTTTTCACCTATAGCTGTGGGAAGACATCCAAATTTGGGAAACTGACTCCACCCCTTTCAGGCCACAGACTATAAGAACAGGGCACTCCTGCAAGAAAGCATCTCATTCGGGCAGAAGCAATCTGCACCATCCTAAGCCTTACTGCTGTTTTGGCCCCATCAAGCCAATAGGTGAAACCATCGTGTACTGATTATTTTGATTCAAGTTAGCATTCCAGTAAATAGGGTGACCCAGCTGGCACCCCAACATTTCATTTGGACTTGTGCATTCCTCTCGGTTGATAACACTGTTTATGATTCTGAGCAAACAATGAATTAGTGCAACAGTTATTTAAATATTGATAAATGGTGACTAACAACAAGAAATCACTTTGCCAATTCATAAAAATATTATCTATGTACCTACACCATTTGGTGATGTGCATACAGTAAAAAAATTATTTTATATTTTGAAATTTGAACATATACAAAGTTATAATACTTTTGGTAAAGATTGCCAACATTTCCTCTCCTTTATGTTGAAAAAAAGAGAGATTGTTAAAGGCAGAAAATTATTAGTTAAGAGCAAAAACTATCAAATCATATAGTAATTCAGAAAAAAATCTCATATGCAGAATAATGTAATAAAGTGGAAAGAACCACTTAAGCAATCATGAACCCAGGGTTTTGTATATATCTTTACATATAGCTTTTTGTATTTTATTGTAAGAGATCAAAAATGACAATATGCGGGATTTTGTTAAGGAGAAATTTTTTTTTTGTTATTAAATCCTTCCTTCTGATTAAGTTAAGATAATTAAATCAAAACACAATTTGATATATTACAAAAATAAAAACAACTGTGAAACATGTACATAGAAATACACATATACAATGTTTCTCCATTTTTATATACTAAAAGACTATGGTATATCTTAAAACATCAAAAAATCAATTTTTGCATCCCAATTGTCTTAGACCAACTAGTTGCTCAGCCCCTCTACAAGCACGCACAAAATGACAATGAATCCATCTAAACCCTATGAAGCTCCGGTAATGGGTCCATCATTAGTGATAATAAATTTACTCTAAAGTCCAGCTCCAAAAATCATGAAAGCTTTTCTTAATGAAGATGACAGTATCATTAAAAGAAATCTGAGAAAAGAAAAAGAACATGAAAGACTAAATAAGAGTGAATGAAAACAATTGTTAAATATATTAAAAAGCTTTAAGAACAGCTACACAAGCTACTGTAAACAGAACATATTATGGTAAAGCAATTTTTTCCATCTTTATATTTTTGAGCTTGTGTGACCTTTCTTGGTTAAGAAGCACCAAGCCCTTAATACCCTTACTCATTCTGGGCCAATTTAGAATCACTAATTAACCAGAGACATTTCTCCTTTGACATGTGAGAGAAAACAAGCAATATATAAAATGACATGGTAAAAATGAGAAGTCCACTGTGCCACCTCATCTGAAGGCAAATAATCACAATTTAATGCCTAATGCGTTGATTTTACACAGATTTGAAGTGCATAATTAAAATCACTTCAGGATCCTCTCCTCATAACAAACCCAAGATTTATGGATACAATTAAAGCCAAACCACAAAGCATCTAATATATGGATGGCGCCTGAATATCAAAGTAAAGTTTTATTAAGAAAAAAAAAAAAGATAAAATGGTACATTTAATATAATTTGATAAATCAGGAACAGCTTTATGTCAGAATCGGCAGATACCTAGTAAACAACAGTTTTAACATTTACAGTATGTTGTTAAAGAGCTGGTTTGTAATATGGCAAATAATTAATGCGGGTGCCCATCGTGGAATATCTGCAGTTTTAGATCAAATTATGTTTGGTCTATGCATGTTCAAATGGCAGGACAAAATAAAATTAGGATGCTACTTTACAGGCATCTTATCTGTTACAGAAAATGTATATGTGAAATAACATTTACAATTTAAAATCATGAACATGTGACCTGGGTGCTTTCCCAAGTAGTTCTTTATGCAATTTATTTTCATGTTTTGAAATAACAAAAATATACCTTCCAGTCAGACAGAAGTTCACTTTTTAATCTAGGCTGATCCCAAAAACCATCCCAGTTATTGACAAAGATTCTTCATACCAGCAGTATAAGCACATTACATGAAGGTTGAAGTCAATCATAAAATAAATTCAATTATTTGTTAAGGTGTAGCGCAAAACTTACCTCAAATGATCTTTCTTTAAGATGTTTATTCTTCTTCACAAAAGGTCTGCAACTGAAACTGATAAACGTTGTGTATATCATAGCACTTTCTAAGTGTGTTTAATCCTGAACAGGGTTGTAGGGCACTGAAGCGTATCCCAGAAAGTATAGGGGGCAAGGCAGGAACTGTCCTTTGGACAGAGAGACCATCCATCACTGGGTGAACACACTCACACTCTCACACATGCACACACACTTTAGGGCCAATTTGGCATCTTTGAATTGTGGGAGGAAACCAGAACACCCAGAGTGAACTGATGCAGACACAGGGAGAACATGCAAGCTCCACTCAGGGAGGACCCGGGACGAAACCCTGGTCTCCTTACTATTAGGTAGCAGTGCTACCACTGCACCACAAACTTTAAGCATAAATCTAACGAATTACTCAAACTCTTTAAACACAATGAATACAATATAGGTCAGTGGGAGTCTTAAACCTAAGCAAGCACAATATCTTAACTTAATATTAAGCAAAGAGGGCCAAAGATAATTAGAATTGTAAACGTTAAAGAAGGGAATTGGTCCTAACATAACTGGAAGTCGGTATACAAACGTAATAACACGAATCACATCGTTATCCTTTATATTTCAAGAAGTTATCCTTGCAAGAACAATTTGCACCATTTTGGGCTGGAAATTGATCAGGTTGCATAAACTATAAATAAAGCACTAAAGTCTACTGAAAGGAATGCATGAATTGACTTTTTCTGTACCTTGCAGAGTTTATGAAACAATTTAGTTTTTTTTACATTTATTAACATAAAACCTAAGCTACATGCTGCATTAACAAAATTAATATTCAGAGCCTTTGTAATACAATTTCATGGTACCTTGTTACAGTCTGCAATATTTTCACCAACTTCTATTTTTCAGGATTTAAAGACAAGTACAGTAGTTATCATTCACACAGTCTTTTATGTTAATGATGCAATTAATTAAAGATATGAGGAAATGCGACAAGGTACTGTATGACTTATAAATACAGCTAAGTTTCATCCTCATAAAGCCATATTTTATACAGGTAGTTTATAAAGAGTAACAGCTAGCTGTCCCAGTACTGAAACCTGAAGGACACCATGTCAGACTTCAAAATATAATGATGACTTATCATTGCATCTTAGTGTACTGGAAACTGTGTGATAAGTATGAAATAAACCACAGTGCCTGACAACCTAAGCTGTTCCTCAGCCTTGTGTAATAAAATGGTGTCAAAAGCTATGCCTAACTCTGATAGATCATAATTGTATGATTATAAATATCAGAACATATTAGGATGACAATAATAACACTTTAAAAGTTGATTTAATTCTGCCATGAGCAGAGTGAAAGCCAGACACAAACCTTTTAACAAGCTTTGGAGTTAAAGGTAAGTCAGAAAGAGCAAGATTACCATTTTTATGAACTTGGTACTGAATGTTTAGAATGACTATGGTAATTAATATGTATTTTCAAGTCTAAATGTGATTTATTCAATTACGGTCTGCCAATTAGAAATGTGAAAGCACTGGACAGTTTGCCTGTCAGTGAAAATCATTTGGTAAATTGTGTGTGGTTAGATCTAAAGGACAGACAGTAGGGTGACAGTAGCTAATATGTGTAATTTTAAGAATTGATGGTAGAATTTACTGTAATGTTATTAAAATAAAATTAGTAAGATGATACATGCAAACCTAAGCCAGCAGCATTGCGCTTGCCACATTAATCAGCACCACACTGTGCCACAGTCTAAATCACAGGGCAAACATGTATACAATTCATTTAGCATAGAAATGTAGAGTGTTTAGTCAATCTAACATACACACATTGGTTTGGCTTGGTGTGTTTGCAGTACCTAAAGATAAACCTGTTCAAATCATAAATTACAGTGAGTGAGCTTGGACTGGAACATGAGACAGCTGCACTAACCACTCTATCATCATATTTATTTAAACTTTAAATTGTTTAACTTATTACCTTTAACAACAATGGAGAACAAAGGCTAGAACAAGGTGAACCTATCTATACATATCTACAAACATATCTATAACAGAAGCTATGCATATAATTTGCAACACTATCGAAAAAAAATGATTAAAGCAGATTGTTTACTTGAATATACCAACAAATAATTGACATTTCAGCCTTGCTTTTCAGTGACAAATTAGATGTTTAAGTAAATTCTTTTGCAAATGACTCATTGCTATCAACTGCTATTTTACAGAACCCATGTGCAGGATATTTTCTTCAGATATTTCCACTTGAAGCTTTGTTGTTCTGTTATTATAATTAAAATGATGTAAGCTGTACAATCACAATCATTATTTTGAAACATAAAGAATTTAAACAAACAGAAGTAGTCAATTAAGTGCATCAAGCTTTCTTGGTTAACTAACGAGTAAGTTATTACATATATTTTATCCAATGTTCAATATTCAAAATTTTTGCTTCACTTACACGACTTGGTAGTTTCTTCCAGATTCCCAAAACCATTAGTATGAAGAAGTGTTTCCTGATTTGCCTCCTAAGTGCACTTCTTAATTTCTGCTGGTATCCTTCAGTACATAATTCACTATTAAACTGAAAGGATACTACTAGATAAGTGTTATCATTACCTTTGAAAATAATGAAACATGGACTAGGTCTCCATGCATTGTCCTCTGCTCAAGACTAAAGAGGTCTGATTTTTTGAACCTCCATGAGAAAGCCATGTCTTTTAGTCCTAGTATTGCTCATTCCTCTCTTCTTTAGAGCTGTTCTTTTGTTTGTATTGTGGTATCCAGAATTGAACACAGTACTGCAAATGCAGATTCATTTATATTATCTGCAAAATGTGTCTGCTAACTAATTCAGATCTATGTCATTAATATAAAACAGAAAGAGCAACTGTCTGAACAGAGGTCCTCGAGAGACGATCTCACACTGTTTGGAGCATCCTCCTCTTATGTGTAGTCTTTATTTTCAGTCTGTGTATCAATTTGATGTTTTGTGCTGTAAGTTACCTGTGATGACTTATAGTTTCAAAATTGGGCATTGGTAAGGAATCATAATCTTTTTGAAGTTATGATAAATATTGCATAGGCTTGGCTATTGTCCACTACTCCTAGTGCCTAGTCAAAAAAGTCTGATTGGTTGGGCAGGATGATATTTAAATACAAATAACCCCTTATTTATTTCTGATTATAGTTTTAATAATTTGACATGGGCTATAAGTAAACCTTATTGGCCCATTATTAGGGTCAATGTGGCCTCCTATCTTAAATTAAGCTGCACAAGATAACAGAAGTTAAATGAAATTGAAATCAGGAGACAGATCATAGTTGAGGTAAAACTAGACAAAGTCATAAGCAAGACACACACACAAAAAACAAAAAATCACTTAGACTAGCTGGCCAGCTTATCATGCATCAGATAATAATTTATCACTTTCGAATGGTTTAAAGCAACTCTTGTATGCTTACCTGGTTCTAACTTCTGGTTGTTTAGAATTTTACATTCCTTCCCTGTGTCTTGTGCTTCCCACACTACACTTTTGTACAGTTCTTGCTTTTATCTGATCTACCTTTCCCTACTGTTGTTTTAGCTTACTATTCCATTAATTTTGGCTTATCAGAATATGTATATTTTCTGTCCTGATACCTGACCCTGTAATGCTGAAGCCACTTCATAGCCATCAATCTTTGGCCTTCTTGAATACTTGAAGACACATCCTAAAACAAATCAGTAGTAAATGTTGTGATGTAAGATTTTGCGTATAACTTGATAAATATTTTGTATATCTTTATTTGTATTTTAGGCAAAGCAATGTAATTTAGTGTGTGGCTTGTGCCTCCTCCAGACCGCGAGGGGGCGTCCGTCCTGGTTATGTTGGGGGCCTCGGGTACAGGGCTTGGAAGCCCAGCCCTGTAGGGACCCGTGGCCACCGCCAGGCGGCGCACTGGTGCCGGAATATCCCGTGTGGTCCCCAGCCGGGACTGGAGCCCAGCCGGGACGCCCAGGAGGACCAGAGGAGGGCTTGTGCCTCCTCCAGACCACGAGGGGGCGATCGCCCTGGTTGTATTGGGGGCCACAGGTAGAGGGCTTGGAAGCCCAACCCTGTTCTGGCCCGTGGCCACCGCCAGGCGGCGCCCAGGTGCCTAAGGAACCCTGGAGCCCAGCACTTCCTGGTGGGGAAGAGAACAGGAGACACCCGGACGGCTTCCGGGTGCACAACTGACACTTCCGCCACACAGGGGTGTGTCCAAAGGAGACTGCCGGGAAGCAGCTTCAGCCCATCCGGGTTCCCATTTAAGGGGCCGCCTCCCTCCAGTCATTAGTGGATGTCAGGTGGAAGAGGACAGAGCTGGAGAGAGGACGGGAGGCAGCCAAGAGAAAGGCATAGTAACCGAGAGGCCTGGACTTTGGGGAATCGGTGCAAGAGGCACTGGGGTTCGTGCACTGTAAATATTGTAAAAATAAATGTGTGTTGGGTGAACTTACGATGTCCGTCTGTATGTGTCCAGGTTCAAGTTCACAAGTGCTACATTAGTGAGAAGCATTCATGTTTACCCTCTTTACAACTGAGTCTCTTTGAATTTTACGACAGAGCTGGGGGAAGTGCTTGACACAAATGTTTCTCTGCTAGAGTCTTTCAACCCCTGCAAGAAAGCTAGGTTGTCTAACTGCTAAGCTGTACCTTATCATATGGTTTGGGGACAGGTGTTAAGATGTTCTATTTCCCCATTGGTCTGAGGTATGGCTGTTTGGAATTGGCTTGTCTCAGAGGCCTATAAGTACTATGTCGCTCTATTGGTTCTAGGGGTTGGACAGAACATCTATAAATTTACTTGCTTAACCTCACAGTGTCACACTGGACAAGCCAAAGAACAAAGGATGGGGGATGGTGCAGCAGGAAGGTTTACAAACTTAGGCAGCAAGTCAGGAATGCACAGCGGTGTGAAGGTCCTAACAGCTGTGCTGGGTCCAGCAGTAATTAAAAAGCAAACACACTTAGGTTCAGTAATTTGAAACCTGAGTGACCAGTTGTTTAAAAAGACTATAAATCTCCCTGTAATAAAATGGAGAAAAGTAAGCTGATCTCGAGTAAAGAGCACAGGTCAATTTTAGGAGAGATGCTGGATCTAGCACTTGGATTTTGGAGCAGTTTCAGCCCACACTTTCAGGTAGCATTTACCATAAAAAAAAGGACACACAGACAATGAAAAAAATAGAAGGGTAGTGCAGGAGGACAGAAAAGGGAAAATAGTTATTTCTGTTTCAATTTTCTGGCCTTTTACAATAGTGCTATTTCTATTGTGAGGTTTTATGGACTTTGGGTTGGTGCAGGTAATAAACAGTGAAGGCAATTAGCAGAGTAAAATCCATGCAGGAGATCGGGTTACCATTAGCATATTGGAGCGGAGTGGCTGTAGTGGCCACTGTTCCAATGAATGCCTGGAAGCAAAGTTTGAGTGTTGGTACCAGGTTAACAACCAAGAAGAGATGGACAGAAACTGCTTTGTCACCTTCCATTTTGCAGACCTGCCTACATAGCAGAATGAAAAAAAGAAAGAGGAAAGACAACAAACAAAGAGAAAGACATGAAGAAGACCTGAAAAGACAGCAAGAAAAAGACACTGACTGGGGTTTAAGTAAGTAACAAGTGCACAAGTCATGCAATAATAAGGCTAGTCGGAATAGCTATAGTTTAAAAAAAAGGTTTGTTCATTACTGCAGCAAATTTATATTCCAAGGGGTGGAAAATGAACAAACCAGTTAGGAATGCCAAAATAATGAGATTAATTTTGGGTTAATAAAGTATACATTATGGGTATTAATTAAGTGGGATAATTTATACTATTATTAAGGAAAAAGTATACTAAGAAAATTGGTGAACTTTTCAGGAAAGCAGGTGCAGCTGGTACATTTGCAAGTCATATGGGCTCCGATGTTCAGGTATAGTCTAATTACGAAAATACGGAAGTCCTGCTAAGATTGTCGGCTGTGGTGCAGGTACAGTGACCAGTGGGCCAATTCTGAACCAAGGTGTTTAGCACAGCAAGTACGCACATGGTGAGCAAACAACTCTAGGGGTGGCCTACAGGGATAATGATGAGGATTGCATAGCTGTCATGTCTCATGGTGGTGATACCAGCCTATACTGGTAAAGGCTGATGGCAGTCAAAGGTTATACCATGGGTTGAAAAGCACAAGAGATAACTAAGTCAACCCCAAATGTGCAAAGAGGGGCTACAAAAGTTGGTCTGTGAACAGTTTATGCAGTGGTACATGTGCTCTAACTTGGGCAGAAGTGGTTGTACTGGCACCTGTGGCATGTTACCTTTCAAATTTTGATGTTAATTGTACAGCTGCATATGCTCAAAAACCCCTTAACATGCACACGTACCGGTCCCGGTACATAACGACGATTGGACGACATCACAATCATGTCACAGCCATGTGTGCATGCCCCTCTGTCATGCACCTCGACATACTACACATCAAATGAAAATTCAGAGTCTCGTCTTTCCGATGATATAAACCATTTTGACACACAACAACCACAGCACTGACACTAAATCCTTTTTTACAGAGAAGTAAATACTTTTAAGAGCTGACTTTTCCTACCTTTGACTACCTTTGAAGGCTCTCTGCAAGTCAAACATCAATATTTCCAAGCAATATTGATCTCATTCTGTCCGTGAGGCTCCAGGAAATATAATCCAGTAAAACGATTAGGTCCAAAACACACGATAGATCCTCAAAGGGACAAAAACTCCAGAAAACGTTTTTTAACTCAAGACTAGCTCCGACATTTTTTTTCATTTCTATTGGTCATATCAGATGTAATTTGTTTCTGTCGGCAATAACCATGCTAAAGCATGTTACACGGAAGTGTTAGCTTCTGATTGACACCTAAGTTGGCCAATTACGATGGGTCTGGGGGGTGACTGGCACCTCGTATAGCCAACGAGTGTCACAGACAGCTGAACGATGACGCACAACTCCAAACCCTGGTAGAATCTACCAGTTTGATTGGACGCTGTGAGTGACACTCCAAACTTACAGCCAATGAGCAGCTGAGCACGCCGATATGTAACTTGCCATACCAACTTGTAAACAAAACCGATCGAGCTGCGAAGCTGGCATTTGTGCCAGTCTGCAGACTTGGTGCGTGGTTGTTTATTGTGATTTCACCTAGTTTTTTCGCATTTTAAATATGGATAAAAGTACAGATACACATAAATACAATCTCGATTAAGTAATAGAGGCATGTACGCGGCGTGACAGTGATCGATCGTACCAGGAGACGTCTAATGGCAGAGAGCGACATGTGACACGCCCTTGTGCTTTCTGCCTGCTAGGATTGCTACAATCAGTGGCATGGGAAAAACGCTGAGCTGTATTGTAACAGTTTGTAAAAAAATGTATATAGTTTGTGTGCATTTTATTAAAAAAAAAGTAAAAAATAAAATATATATATATATTTTTAGCCCATAAGACTTGTTTTGACTATTTTTATATTGAAATGTGTATTTTTATTGTTTTTATTATGGAATATGAATTTCCATAACTAATAGAGTGACACTGTATGTAGATATAGATTCCTTTAGGTGTAAGCTTTCAGTAGAGCCCTCATTGATATATGTGGGTTGAAGCATTCAAAAGTTATTACACTTTTTCCATACGTTCCAAAATGTGGATAATGGATAAACCATAGGTCCCTCTAAAAAGCACCTGGACATGCCCACATAAAACTGGTGTAAAATGTCATTTTTACAGGTATTCTTTTCAAATTTGAAATGTGAGTAGTCAACAAGTTATTCTGTTGGTACATAGTGTGTTTCTGTCCCCACCTACCTACTACAGCTATAGAGGCCTTTATTTTCACAAAAAAACTTAGGCGAGAACAAAAAAATTCATTTTTTCTGTGAGTTCTAATGTGCATAACTTTTGATCAGTCACACCTACAGTGATTCTGACTACTAAGGGTGAAACTAGAGAATGTTACCTTTACAAAGAGACCAAACGTGTTTATACTCCAGATAGTTCAATAACAGCAATGATTCTAATTTGGAGAGGTCAAATTACAAGCGATTTAGCAAAAATGACCCTGCTTGATAGGGGGTTTTAAACAGATAGTAAAGAACAAAGATCAGTTTTAGGAATTCAAACAATAGACTTAAATTGCAGTATGGTTAGTTTAGTGGAAGGTGTGGACTTGTCTCATTTTGAACCACCAGATCTGATGACATATTAAGATTGCAGAAAGCTAAACGAACAGTTGACGCAAGCAGGAGCAGATACAAGTCATCAGGAGCGCATCCAAGTTCTTCAGATTGTCTTTGAAATAAAGAACATATGTAATGGAAAAATGGTCACGGATAACTTTTTAATACTGGGAGAGCAAATACTGCAAATCAAAGCACAAGTTATGCAACAGACTCTTTAAACAATTAAGAGTGTTTATAAAGACATTGTGCAAAACATTTATCAGGGTGGAGTGTTGTGATGTAATATTTTGCATATAGCTTGATACATATTTTGTATATCTTTATTTGTATTTTAGGCAAAGCAATGTAATTTAGTGTTGCCTTAGTGAGAAGCATGCATGTTTACCCTTTACTACTGAGTCTCTTTGAATTTTACGACAGAGTTGGCGGAAGTGCTTGACACAAATGTTTCTCTGCTAGAGTCTTTCAACCCCTGCAAGACAGCCAGGTTGTCTAACTGCTAAGCTGTACCTTAACATATGGTTTGGGGGCAGGTGTTAAGATGTTCTATTTCCCCATTGGTCTGAGGTATGGCTGTTTGGAATTGGCTTGTCTTAGAGGCCTTTAAGTACTATGACGCCCCATTAGCTCTAGGGGTTGGACAGAACATCTATAAATTTACTTGCTTAACCTCACACTGTCTCTCTCTTACTAACCTCTGATGATGAAGAAGTATCTCTCTTACTAACCTTTGATGATGAAGAAGCATCTCTCTTACTAACAACTGATAAGGAAGACAACACAGCTCGGCAGCCATATTGAACAGACAAGTGGCTGAAAGCTGACCACAAATGAACTAGAGACATTTTTAAGTAACAAACAAGTCTGTGTGCCGCCTGAAACTACACATCACCATTTAATCAGGTTGTATGGTTACCAATATTCAAATGTACTTTACATATTGTTATTATTTATAGACATTACCAATAATACATTGTTTAAATTGTGATTTAACTCCTGCTTGTCTTTTACTTTACCTAATTGCCTGAGGTTCTACATATAGAAGGTAAGGTAGGGAGACGTTATATACAATAATACGTTATAAACAGTGGAAAGTCTATGGGATTTGAGGCATTCTGACAGAGTTTTTATCTTAATAATACAAAGGGGAAAGTAGAGTAATATATTACTCTACCAAGATAAAACAGTATATCAAAGAGAACCTTGACAAAATAATAGTTTCTGAAAATAACAATGGTGAACCGTAAAATAAAATCTAAATATAGTAACTCTATTCCTTATGTTCCATCAAGACTGCAGTAGAAATTTTAAGACCAATTATATAGTATTCAGAAAGAATATCAAGTTATGTTTTTTTCCATAAATAATAAAAGACATACAGTATTGCCCAGGAAAGATCTAGTGGTCACTGAAAAGATGAACTGCATTTTCCAGACACATAATGATTTTGTTTAAGGTGTTAATAGGTTGTACTTATTTTGATACCATGACTGAAGCCACCATTTTTCCCATCATGAACTCTGCACAGCATGACATTACTATCAGGACAATGTCAGATATCTTCATTACTGGCTGTGGAAAATTTAAACCAGACATCCCTTTCAAAAACCTATTTTTTTCATAAGCATTAAGTTTTGGTTTTTCTCCCAAGTAATTTGGTTTAGGTTTTTATCTTGAGTAAGCTGTATACATGCTTTGTTCAAGGTAAGCAGCATTTTCTGGGAAAAAAAATTATATTAGCCTACTCACAGTCTTAGAAGTGGTCTAGGTTTCCTACCTGAGTCTCACATGATTTTGCCCTTTTGTGCCATTCTCATTATATACCAGCTAGTGCTACTTAGCCTTACCGTCACCCATTCCTAAGCAGCATTTAGCATGTCACTTGCCCCCATCAGATAATATTTCCTAATTAGAGAAGTGTTTTTGGGTGTCTCCATTTTTTTGAGTAATCTCGTCTTTCTTGTGCTTCTTATGCATATTATGATTTTAACCTTTGCTTTCTTCATTGCCTGCCTTCCCAAAACTGGTCCACCTTTGAAGTTATATTACAGTTAGTTATCCTTTTCTGACCTTCTTGTATACTTTTAGACCAGCTCTGTATATGAGGCCCATACTTTGTGTATGTATATCAATTATTTGGAATAGTACTGTAGAGGTTCTTCATGCACTGCTTAAAAAATTGATTAAAAAAGCAGATGGCATGAATTACAATTTATTTAAATTCACAATTTTGTTCTTGAACATAGTTTAATAAGAATCATTGTCTTAAAAATGTGGTTTTAAAAGGAATATGAGGAACTGCATAACAATTAGCACTATAGCTAATAATAAATGTAAAAATAATTCTACTCAAATGCAGGAATTATGATATCTTTGTGAAAGCATAGACATATGGTATTGCAGTGCTGCACTAGTACAGGATACTCAGCTAGAGGGAGATGTGTCCAGTTCCTTTCTCAAGGATGATCTGATGGTATTTGAGTTTCCTAGATGAGTGTTGTGATTCTGTGTCCTGTTTATTGCTGATTTCAGGGAAATGTCAAATGCCACTAGGATAGACTCAATCTATCTTAGATTCCATCACAAAGAAATTAAGCTATAAAGATTAATTTTCAGTTTATTTTCATATAGCCCTCTTCATTAATTACTGGGAGAGAGCATGTACATACATAAACACATATATATTTTTAAGTGAACTATAACAGATACATATCTTTGGTTGAAATATTATAAATATTATAATAACAGAAGGTCAAGGAAAAAAATAAAGTATAACATGACTGTCTTTAATTGTGATAAAGTATGATGCTCTGTTGTTATATCATTCTGTGCACAACAGTATTAGTTTGGTCATTATGACAGAATCACAAAATGTCAGAACGGAGTACTGTGAAGAAAAGAAATGATGGGAATGGGGTCAGTAAGAGCTGGTAATGATTGCCATATTTTTACTCAAAACACATAACTGACATGTTTTTGAAGCATGCCTAATCATCATCTCAGAATTGTACACAAAATTAAAAGAGCAACACTTGAGTCTAAGAGAAAAAGTGGCATCTCACACAAAAACAGGAAGACAGTTCTACAGTTTATGGACCTTGCAGCTGAAGGCTGTACGACCTATAGCAGTGTTATTGCTGATCTAAGGACCTGTAATTACTAGTAATAATTTAGCATGTGCCTATTAATAATTTAGCACAATATCTTAACTTAATATTAAGCAAAGAGGGCTAAAGATAAAATTGTAAACGTTAAAGAAAGGCATTTGGTCCTAACATAACTAGAATTCATTGTACAAACTTAATAACATGAATGTCATGGTTATCTTTTATATTTCAAGAAATTATCTTTGCAAGAACAATTTGGACTGTTTCGGGCTGGAAATTGATCAGGTTGCTAAACTGAATAAAGCACTAAAGTCTACTGAAAGAAATGCATGAATTGACTTTTTCTGTACCTTGTAGAGTTTATGAAACCATTTAGTTTTTTTACATTTATTAACATAAAGTCTAAGCTACATGCTGCATTAACAAAATTATTATTCAGAGCCTTTGTAATACAATTTCATGGTATCTTGTTACAGTCTGCAGTATTTTCACCAACTTCTGTTTTTCAGTATTTAAAGACAAATACAGTAGTTATCATTCACACAGTCTTTTATGTTAATGATGCAATTAATTAAAGATATGGAGAAATGCCATTAGGTACTTTATGACTTATAAATACAAGTATCATCCTCATAAAGCCATATTTTATACAAGTAGTTTATAAAGAGAAACAGTTAGCTGTCCCAGTACTGAAACCTGAAGGACACCATGTCAGACTTCAAAATATAATGATGACTTATCATTGCATCTTAGTGCACTGGAAACTGTGTGATAAGTATGAAAAATACCAAAGTGTTTGACAGCCTAAGCTGTTCCTCAGCCTTGTGTAATAAAATGGTGTCAAAAGCTATGCCTAAATCTGATAGATCATAATTGTATGATTATAAATAACAGAACATATTAGGATGACAATAACAACACTTTAAAAGTCAATTTAATTCTGCCATGAGTAGAGTGAAAGCCAGACACAAACCTTTTTATAGGCTTTGGTTAAAGGTAAGTCTGAAAGAGCAAGGTTACCATTTTTATGAACTTGGTACTGAATGTTTAGAATGACTTGTAATTAATATATATTTTCAAGTGTAAGTGTGATTTATTCAATTAAGGTCTGCCAATTAGAAATGTGAAAGCACTGGCAGTGGCGTAGCTCAAGTTCGTGCTGCTTGAGGCGGGGCGGGGCTTCAATTTGCCGCCCTCCAACATATCTGAATATGTTAAACTATTTACATAGAAAATTAAAATGACGTATAGAGAAAAATTAAGATACATTTCGCATAGATTTATTCATATATAAAGAAACAGCAATAATTTTTTATATACATTTATAAGCATCAACTAGACAAGAATATAGTATAGACACACTGATAAGCCATGTTCTAATTATTAGTTTAATATAATTACACTACGAAAACCAGAACCAAAGTAATAGGTGGGGATGTTTTCTGTGCAGAGCAAGAACGTATTCGGATTAATAACGAAACAAAATTATAAATTATAAATTAATTGTTTATCTTCCTAGAAATTATTATCGGTGTAACGTTTATGTTTATTTTTGTCATTGCCTTATACATTTCAACTGCTGTGTCTGATGCAAAAGGACAGTCTGAACATTATTTTTCAAGCATTTGTGGTTAAAAATCAGAGAATTAGACTTTTTTCATACATGAGTGATATTTTTCCGAACCCTGCTGCTTACACATGAATTGTACTGAGCCTCGTGGCCAATAATGCCATCTCCAAAAATGTGCCGCCTGGGGCGGACCACCCCCTCTGCCCAAGAGCTACGCCAGTGTGCACTGGACAGTTCGCCTGTCAGTGAAAATCATTTGCTAAATTTTGTGTGGTTGGATCTAAAGAACAGATAGTGTGTTGATAGTAGCTAATAATGTGTAATTTTGTGAATTGATGGTAGAATTTACTATAATGTTATTAAAATAAAATTAGTAAGATGATGCATGTAAGGAGAAACAGTTTAAATCCCACAGTACTAAATACTGAAGCAAGTATTTAATGTTGTGGTTTTATGATATCTAATTTACTAAAAGCATAAAATGAGTGCTACTAATGTTGGGCGTAATATTCCTTGACAGACACCAAACTAGATGTTGCTGTAAACATTATATAAGAATTAATTTGCCGAAGTACTACAATTACAATTTTGCTTGATAAAACTTTCACAAAGTACAAGTAACGTGGAGATGACTGCAGACTGAACCTTTCTTTATAAATGAATGAGTCTGGCAATTTCAAGTTTTGTGACTATGTTCAAATTCAGATGTATCATGGCACAGTCAGACGCAGGTAACTGGGCTAATTATGCAGCCAAACTTAAAATTGCTGCAACTAATATTTAGATTTTGCAGAGATGGAATAATATTCATAACAAATCTTGTACATCATGTGATTGCTGCATTTATGCAAAGAAGCCATGTGCAGTCAGCTGAAATGAAAATGTCAATAATGTTACATTTTTATGTCACAACTTACCTGTTAAAGCAAACTGCATGCATGCAAATTGCTGTTTTTACTGTTTTTGGTGTGAGAGGCTGCGCACACCTCATGATCATTGCCCCAAGTGTGGATGAGCAAGCATATTAGTATATTAATCAGAAGACAGGAGGGGCTAAACGGGTGATTGGCAGTGAAATGCCACACAGGTACGTTGAGTCTACATTCCATGAACCCCAGGAACACTTGCGTTACACCAGCAGTTCTCAAACTGTGGGGCGTGCTCTCTGGGGAGGCGCTGAGGCTGTGCAAGGGGGGCGTCGAATAAATGAACAAGACATCAAAATTTATTTTTTACATTTTTATTTCAAATTTAAATTTGCAAGCATATAATCACAACGAATGCATTATAACTAAAATTAAAATAAAACATTTCTAAGGCATAGATTCAATGACTAACTGATGAGCTGCGCCACAGCTCCTGCTTTTATAGTCACGTATTTTCAATCCAGAAAATTCGAGATGTATCGTTATCTGTCGTGAGCATTCGGGTAACAGTAAATCAGGTGATAATGTGGCACGACTGCACCACATTGGCAGCGTAGCCAATATTGCCAAATTGAGTTAAATAATTTACTGCATACAGTATTGCGTTATTTTCATGATACAACTAACAGTGGTATACTATTTGTCGGACAAAAATACGGTCGTCTCGCGCAGATTGACTTCATCTGTGTCCTCGTTTATGAGATTTTTAAAAAATAAAACTTATTTAATCATTTCTTTACATAAAAAAATAATTAAATAAGAATAAATAATTTATTCTTTATTTTTGGGATTAGAATTACTACAAAAAACCAAACAAGGCATTTTAACAGTTATTAAAGCACTTTAAAAAAAATAAATAGCAAATATTTCATTAAAGTTAGCCGAACACATGCAAATCTTATGGAAGTAAAAATGATAGGATACCGCGACAATGCACTAGTATCATAACTTTGTAAGTTGTATCATGGGTTATTCTCATCTATTTTGTATTATGCAGGGGGCACAGAATTATTCCAGGTAGAAAAGCGGGGGCGCGAAATACAAAAATATGAGAACCGCTGCGTTACACTTTGCAAGCCCAGGATATATACTTTATAACAAAAATGTACAGTAATATTACAACTGTCTATAATTTTGTTTCAGCTTTTCATGTGTATAAAATAAGGCTTATTTCTGTCAGATTTTGACATTTTTACAAGGTCAGCTCCATTTCAAAATCCTGATAGATCTGATTGATCTGATGAGTTTGTATGTTATTCCTCTTTCTATATGGAGCTTTTTCCTTGTACTCTGATTTTCTTCCTACATACCAAAGATATCCATATTAGACATGGCCCAGTGTGAGTAAAGCATATATAAACGTTGCAATGAAATGGCACCCCATCCATGGCTGATTCCATATAAATCATGCCATGTGGCTGAGCTAATCTTTTTGACTATCTGGATTCTCATGGGTTTCCACAATTCTTCTCTTGGAAAAGAAATGGTTTGGCTTCAACATTCAAAATTAATCTCCTCAATTAAATATGCATGGCTCAATACCAGATGACACACATAACCTGTTAATGATTGTAAAAGCAAAGCTTTGAAGGTACAGTAAAGGTGATGAATCTAAATACTGCATACTGTATGTGGCAAATATTGAGGAACAGATGAGTCATACTATATGTGTTTTATTATTCTATTATGCATAAATTTCCTATAATTGTCTTACATGTACTGCACGAGCAAGTCCAAAATTATGACTTAATCTTGCTGCCATTAGAGACAACAGTACATTTGAATATACAGTGTCATACTCGTGTGCATGGGAGGCAGTCAATGGGCTTGACTAAATGTATTTATATGCTGGGCTGGGGGTTGGCAGTTCACATTAACACCTTTTCTCCTTCCTGTACAGATCCTCAGAGGGAAAGCCTGCCTGACCTCACTTCCGGCTCCTACACTGACTTCCCTTCCAGCTCCACCGCTGACCTCACTTCCAGTTTCAACACTCAAAGCAAGCATCTTCCTGCTTACCCTCTATAAAACCACCATTTATTTTCTTGTCTTCTTCCTGTGGTGTAGTTGGCAGAACCTGCTTCTTCAGATGTTGGATCATCAAGACCTGAACACTGCCCTAATGAGTATGGTGATGGCACTCCAATGGTCAAGGTCCAGATGGGAGTACTGAATCCAACTTGCTGAATCAGAAGCACAGACTGTAGCTGTCCAACAAGAACACATGTGGGCCCCATCCCAAGTATTAGTACCAAGAGTAATGATATTGAAATATATTTTCTAATTTTTTTAAATGTACAGCCACCAGACATCATTGGGAGTGAGCGGAGTGGGCAAACATAACACAAAAATATGACAAACTAAAGGCAGAGGTCCTTACACAACACGGTGTATTGATGGACCAGCAAGCAAGGCTATGACACGAGTGGAGGTTTGACCCTGAGAGACCTACCTGGGCACAAGCCTTTGACATCTGGGAGAAAACAAAGCATTGGCTACTGCCAGACATTAACGATTCAAAGAAGGTAGTGGAACAGCTTCACTGTGATGCCCTCGTGAACACCCTCCCCAATCACTTTGTCCAGCCAGTCTGGAGACAGCAGTGCAAATATATGCAGGCACTTTTTGACACTATCGACACTTACAGTAGAGGTCCTTCAAAATCCACCTTATGTGGTGATCCTAGGGCAAGACTGGTCAAAAAAAAAGAGCAGTATTACACACACCACTCCTGGCCACGAGTTAGGCCTAATAATTGACGGTGATAGCTCATCCCAGACTGCCTCCACGTCATGTTTAAAGGCGGTGTCGAGGAGTCATGTGGCCATCCAGTGTAATGTGGTAGACACAGCAACGTTGCTACCGGATATGCCTGATGACGCTTATTGAGGTTGCTCCCAAACTTCTTTCTACATTACACTTCAAATTTAGGCCTTCTAAAAAGGTAACTGAATGTGAGAGGGAGGTACGGTCACTGCTGGTAATCCTGCAGACATTCTGGCAGCAGATCTGCGAACTAGCACACACATTTCAGTGTGGTTTCATTACTGCTTTATGGCAGTTTGCAACAAGTGGCACATCGTGAGTCACAACACAGAAGCTTCAGAGGTTAACTAGAACCAAAGCCAGAACGCAGCAGTACAGTGTGTGGTGTTAACACTGGTAACAAAGGGTTAACTTAAAGTCACATGCGATCCCAGTTGCTTCCTTTCCTCCTTCACACTGCTTGATCACTTCCATTTCATGTCAAGATCAGTTGTCTTTTTCCTGTAATTGTAAGACAAATGTAACTGAACATTGTTGAAACCGCTGCAGGTAATAAACTGAGATTGTGATGAATGAATCATGGCATACGGAGCAGGCATGGCAAAAACTGTTGTTTGCCCATGAAACACAGTAGCAGTCGTAAGTAGAATGGTCATAAGAAACATAGGCTGTAAGTCATCGACTATCTGCATAAGTAATCTTGTATGCAGTGCAAGGACCCCATTTATTTCTTGCCAGGCTTTTTCCCTTGTTTAACTTGAATTCCCTGTTTATGATATTTTAAGGTATTGCCTTCAAACTCCTGTTAATTACAGTGATTGGTAGGATCATACAACCCTGTCTGTCAGACATGTCAGTAAGATGTTTTTGTTTGCTTTAAATCTATCAAAATTCTTCCTTATCCTTACAGTAAACCTCAATTACCATACTACTTTACAGTTTTCACTGTAGCATATTACCATATGAGGTTGATATGCATTCCCTTCCATTCTTCTATTTGCTAAGCCTGCTAAATCCAATCAAATTGATAATCTCTTTATGGTTTTCATTTCTTTAGGAAAATGTGTATATGAACATTTTTCAATAATGAGGGGTGTAATTGCTACATAATTAGAATCAGATGTTTAATGGACTGAACCTGTGGAAGGAGAAATTGTTTTACTCTGGATGGTTTACTGTGACATGTAACTTCATGTGAAGCAAACTGTTAGGTTCAGACTCAACTTGAAAAATAGTCAGGTATTTATTACAAGTTGAAGTCTTCTGAACATTTTTTAAAAAGATAATTACATTTTATTCACAATTTTAAAAATGGCACTTGTCATTTATTTATCATAAATAATTATTAATCTGTACTGCATGTTACTTTTCAGAAGTATTTCTATAAAAATGTTGGCTGATTTTCAAAGTGCAAATTGTACTTTCTAACTAAGGTGCCATATAAAATAATGATTAAACTGTAATTAAACCCAAGACTCTGGAGCTTAAAGCATGATCTTCCGCCCACTGTTATTTCCAACTTGATGGTAATTTTTTTCTTAATTGGTCTTTCCTTTACTCTAATATAAGTATGCATTGGTTTCATAATGGTCTAAATGCATTTGTATTACCTTTTTGACCATATTAGAAGAGAGAAGTATTACTGAATGTGATTATACATTAATGTTTAATGTTTTCTGTTTTCTGAAATGACACTAATACATCTTTATTGTGTGGTTGGAAACTGGAAAGAATAAATATAAATAGTAAAGTAGCACTGTTAGCAGACTTCCCTCCATACATTGTATTTAACATTTGCATTTTGGTCACTACCAAAATAGCAGTTTGTATGTGTATTGTCCTGGCAGCTACAAATAGGTCAACAGTTTGCTTTAGGTGTTTAAATCTAAAAAAAATCTCTAAATCTGTTTGCATTTACTTCAGTCTCTGTTTTATGAGGTCCTGGTCCAGCTTTGCTTAAGCAGCCCTTTGACCATGAGATGTGCTGTTCTCCAGGCCATCCTCAGCAGTAAACAGAGTTTCCACCTAGTGTAAACTGTCATGCTTAACATCTGCTTACTATGCTTACCTATGATTAGTGTGATTCAGAAGTATTTGGCTTGATATAAATACAATAATTCTCCCTGATGGAATAAATGCATAAACAAGGCTTCAAGTATAAATGGAATTGGCCCCTGGGTGCTGAAAACACGTGACAAACAGCTCAGGGGGATTCTTCAGCACCTGTTCTCCCTTTCCCTGAATTTGTGTTTCCAGCACCAGGGAAAGGGCATTCCAGTGATCCCAAGGACTTCAGACCAACTACTCTTACTTTATACATCATGAAGACCTTTGATAGGTTCAAACTGCAACTCAACATAAGCAAGACAAAAGAACTGGTGGTGGACACAAAAATGCCACAAAAAATCACTGAGACCAGTCTTCATTCAGAAGGAGGACATGGAAGTTGTGCAGAGCTACAGTGTACCTGGGGGGATGGGGAGGTTTCACATAAACAGCAAACTGAACTGGTCTGACAGCAGAGTGGCACAGTATAAGAAGGGCCAGAAAAGACTGCATTTGCTAAAGAGTTTCAGGTCTTTTGATATCTGCAACAAGTTCTCTGGAAATGTTCTAGCAGTCCATAACAGCCAGTGTGGTGTTCTACGCTGTAGTCCCCTGGAGACACAACCTGAGCTCAAGAGAAGCACAATGCCAGAATAAAATTATCAGGGAAGCCTGCACCATCACAGGACCAACACTGGAATCACTGGAAGCTGTTGTAGAAAAAAGGATGGTGGCAAATTTGGATGCCATCATGGAAAATCACCTCCATTCCCTCCAGGAGGTACTCTATTGGAACACTTTCACCCACAGGCTCAGGAAAAGCGTTTTTTTCCTCTGACTGATATCTGGCAATTCACTGCTTTCAACCAATGTACTTGTTAAGTTTATTTTTATTTATTTATTCATTTATCGATTGATTGATTAGCTGTATTATCTGTTTTGTGAGTCTGTATCCTTGTTTCATATGTTGCTGCTGCTGTTTGTATCTAATTTCCACATGGCATTGATAAAGTTAATTTAATCTAATCTAATATAAATGTGATTTCATTTGCTTACAGTAAGTAAGATTGTGTCCTCGGTCTCTTAAACTCACACAATCTAGCTAAGGAGTTAATGTTTCTACAAATGTGCAGTAATGTAAGTTTTTTTTTTCCATCACACTATACAGATAAAAAAAGTGTACATTTGTAAAGAAAAAAGAAAAGTCTTCAATCTTAAAATTAAATGCTGGGGAATAGAAAAACCTTTCAAAGATTTAAATTGAAATATAATAAATTGTAGTGAAGCTGTACTCAAAAAAGACTATTTTTAATGGAAAAATTAAAATATTTGTAAATATACATACATATTTTTAATAGCAGAAACTTTCCTTTCTTTTCTTTTACATGTTTCACCCATGTAGAACATTTTTTACAAGATTTCATTTGTTAATGTTTATTAGACACATCTCTAAACAGACAAGAAAATTATGACTACAGCCTATAAATTTAAGCAGCTTCCCTTAAGTGCATACACTCTGTTATGCATGAAAATCCCTTTTCTCTCCTAAAGTGCGGCTTTTCAATTATTGATGTACAGGTTGCCATTGCCTATTAGTTTGCTTCATCAAGTTGAAAGAGCCCAAGCTCTTGAGACACACATATACAGCTTCTGGCTGTATTTCCCTGTGTTTAAAAAATCTGTAGCATGACACGCCACACTGTAAAACCAGGGAACTGGAGCATCAGCCGAACATGTGAGGCTCTGACATGGGGATATGCATATGTGGGAGGTGTTGTGGGCGGAGGGCTCTGTTGTTGCTAGCAACGTAGAAGCTTAGCATTTTATTAGAAGAGAAACAAATTGATCTTGCACTTTAGTAGATACAAAAATCCTTTGTTTTTTTTTAGCTGTCTCAGCTTTCTATTAACTGATTCTAAGAAGTGCTGAAAGGCTTAATGATTCACATACTCATGTATACTTTTGAAAAGTATATTAACATCTATCCACCTACCCATTTTTGAACCTGAAAAATGTAGATGAGGTGCACACAGCTTATCAGCAAAGGGCACAAGGCCAGATCGAACAATAGACAAGATTCCAGTCCTTTACATAGCAGTAGTTGCATGCAATGAAAATGTGTCATAATAGCAAAGTGGCAAGCACTTTTATCTCACAGCTTGCTGGCCATGTCATTGCCTTCAGTTTCTTCCTACATCACAGTGACATGCATCTTAAGTTAGTTCATCATCATTGGAGTTATAACCTGATAACTGGTTCTAGCCTCCTCAATTAATGATCACTCTTGCCACCAGTTCTGCATACCAAGCAGACTCCTGGCATCTTCCATCAAGTTTCTGCCACCATATCTTCTTGCATCCGTATACTATAGTTGTTCCAAGAGAAGCATCTTATGCAAAACTAAAATAAATAGCATGGCACCTTTTTTTAGGATGCCTTGACAGGTCTAACAGATCTCCTAGATTACACCTATTTCCAGATTATAATGGTCCAGTTCATCTAGAAGCACACAAACTTCTCAAGGTGTATAAAGGAATAACGAATTCCACTGCTAAAATCCTTTCAGCAGTTGCAAGTGTGAGACCTTTTTGTTGATCTGGCTGTTTCATACTGAATTTTTTTTTTTTTTATAAAGTCTGTTTGCTGGAGTTAAGATCTGTAACATTAGGGATCAGCAGCCTTTGATTTCAGGGTGCTCACCTTAGATAAACAGATTATTTTGCCCTTCTGCAGTATGTCTCCTACTTGGATCAGTGGTTACTTCTGTTGATATGTTAAAAAACATACTTTTTGCATTGCCAGCCCTATTGTGTGATCTGCCGCCAATACACAACATCCCAGTAGGCCTAGTCTCAGATTGTATCCAAGTGCCAGAACTTCGTTGTGTCATGTTCATTGACCTTCCCTGCCAAAGGGATTAGTTTCTGCAACCTTGTTGTTGGTTGCTTGACTTGATATGGACAACCACAGGTTGGCATGCTAATGTTGCAGCTGCAGAATTCAGAGATTCATATCATAGCATGGGTTTGCATCACTGTCTGTTTAGACATTCCTCTTGTCCTCCTGTTTCAACCAGTATCTCAAAGATGCAAGTTCAAGCAAACATGCAATTTTACATTTCTCCATCTTAGATTTCAGCGTTACTCTTAGTGTTGGCAGGATAGAGACCAATTTTCCGTGACACTAAAATGCACAAGTGCGTTAAAAAAGGATAGGATGGAAAATGGATTCATATTTAAACAAACAATAACATACCCTGTACAAAGACACCTTAAATGTCTTAGGCACCAATCAGAACAAAATATTGGAAGCACCAAGTCTGTTTGTTATTTTCAAAAGTGTAAATCAGCTGCAGTTATTGTAACTACTGGTTGCCACCTCCACACCACAATTTCCATGGCCATTGTAAATAATATTTTTTTCTTCCTCTCTTCTCTGTCATTTCTCCCTCTCCAATGAAGCCTGTCTCTTTTCTCTCCCAGGTCATCAGACTGCTGTTGATAGATGGGAAATCCTTTCATGCTGGAAAGGATGGAGTCATGTCAAGAGTTTTCTGTTATTTATTCTCCTCAGACAGGACAATGCTGCTAGATGAGAGCATACAAACACATGCACCATTCTGTGTAGTGCTACAGTGCTTCCTATTTTCCAATAAATTCAGTATAATGAGCATATTGCTAACTAAACATTCATAAAAGGAGTAAAGACGTGATAATATGATGTTTATCGCTGAAAACATTTCTACTAAATGATTGTTTGAATAATTTCATAATTTTATCAAATCAATCAAGAAGTAGGTTCAGCCAGTGCCACTGCCGCATTACATATTGCTGTCATCAGTGACGCAACATAACTTGACCCTATATAGAAATATGAAAAGATGAATAACTAATGGAAGATGAGTGAAGAGCTGACACAACCAAAAGGTTAAAGATATCCATCCATCCATTCACCCATTCATTTTTTTTAATTTGGCTTATCCAGTTAAGAGTCAAGAAAGCAACATGTACCAGTCCCTTACAGGATACGTTCCTGCACACATGCCTGCCTGCTAATAGTGGGCCAATTGGAAGGTGCCAGATACCATATCACACACATCCTTAAGATTTATTCTAATTCTGTACAGTAGGAAGCACAACATGAATTCTTATATAAAATTGTTTGCTTAAAGCTTTTTTTGTCATTGTGCAAAGCTGCTTACAACTTTCTTTTGGGTAATTTGCTCCATTATTGGACATTTCCCCCTGTGATTTCCTCTAATTTATGGTGCCTACTAGCTTGGATTAAAAATCCATACACCTTGTTCATAAAATGTATACTGCTCTAGAGCTGACTTGTGAGTTTCCTCTTTTTAATCATTCAAACTTTTACTATAGATTTGTTCTTGTGAATTACATAGTGCTACAGTATAGATACATTAGGAATATACATTTTTGTTTAAACTTAGATGTTGTTTTAATTACTTCCATTGTATGCACATAAATATGGCTGGGTGATGCACAGTAAGAATGTGCTGAACTGCCCCAGGAGTACTTGGTGTTGTAAGTATCTGAATATTGCACAGTACAATCAGTGCATTTCTAGTTACTTTTGACACAGGGTGCTTGCCATTATTTCACAAAAATAAAGTAAACATAGCCAGAGCAGCTCAATATAAGAATAGGATTATTATTGTTTACAGCCAAAGGTTGAACGGACAAGGTCAACACTCAGTTTAGCTTCTGTTAGAGAACAAAGATTCAAACAGACTTACTGTTGCTGTAAAAACATGAAACTCTTAAGAGAAATGTGCCCTTGTGTATTTTTATTAAAGGTCATACATTTAATGCATGTGTTCGATTTCTGGTATATTTTGTTGTTTCTCCATTTTGTCTTCCCTTTATCATCATTACTTAACCCTTGCCTTCTGAGATATACTCTCAAGTTTAACTCATGATCAAATCTTCATACATTGGCTACCTTTTGCAATGATTTTTGTCATTCATGAAATACTGTGTTCAGATGCATTGTTCATATCCTCAGAGAAATTATGAGCAATTTTTGTCAACTGCCATGCATCTTTTACTAAGCATGTGTTATATATTCACAGTACCGATATACATCTTTCCACAGATGTGACAAACAGTTCACTCCTAGAAGGACTACATACAGTATATCTGTACTGTAAATAAACAAGAAATGGTGGAGGTAATTTAGTACCATCTGGTGGGAAATCAGACATACCTCTCTCATCATAAGGCCCGAATGACTGAAACCCTAATGAAGGTTTTAGGTTCATCCAAAATCTCCTTCCTCCTTCTTGTCTTAGAGTCTGACGAACCAAGAAATTAAAAAGATTCCTTTACTAATTGAAAAGAAGACAAAGAAAGACAGACAGAGAGTACAAAACTCGTTTCTTGCCAAACTTAAACCTATATCTTGTACCCTCTGCATTTTTGACTGCACAGAAATGTACAGCTTTAACACCATGGTGAACTTTGATGACGGCATGTTGGCAGTGCGTTGCATCTTGGGGGAGGATGGCAGCCAAGAGTGGCATTTGGGAGTGGCAAGTGGGGTGACGCTTTTGAGGTCCCATTCGAGCGGATTTGTCAAGTTATATTCTCCAGTCATATTTTGAGAAAGTCCATATGTTATTTTGCAAAAATTTAGCTGAATAATGTAATGAGAAAATTTGGTGTATGTTAACATTATTTTTATTGAATTTGCGCACAAGTTTATACAGTTCACACATACCGGTAACAGCATTTGACGTAACTGGCGCCACATAGGGTTGGTCAGGCTTAGGCCCCACACACCCCTAGGGCCTCTTCTGGTGGCAGCTAGTGGTCAACCTGGTTCAATGGCATCAGGCCAATCATTTAAACCTCAAGGTCAGCAAGACTAACAAGATATCCTAAATGCCATTCCATTTTTGGGGAAAATTTCTAAACAACTAGCTGGAGATTGACTTTCGGAGACTTTCTTTTTACCAGAAAAGACATAAATATCAAGATTGACAATTTTTTATGTTGCTTTCCCTGATGAACAAGTTGTTTGAAAAAAAAGAAAAGAAGCTTTCTAAATACAGTGGCTTGTCAAAATGAGATGAGAGCTACCAGCCCCTGCAAAACATACAAAAAACTTTTCTGAAATGCATTAATGACAACTGGGAAAAACACATCCACTGTCTATATGTATAAGGCAAAAATGAGTGTCTGCCATTTCAGCACCAAGCAAACCACCATCAGCATCAGCATAGACAGAAAAAAAGAAACCAGACACAGTGACAGACTACAAATGCACCAAGTATGTACAGTAGTGGCCTAAAGTTTTGGCAATGACACAAATGTTCTGCTTTTCAAAATCTACGTTTTTTATGGTGGCAATTCACATTGTTTTTATATTATTGTGCAGAATGATCAGATGCATATTAATTCATTGCAAAGAGCTTAATTAGCATAAAAAGTTTAGTTTATCATAAAAACCGATTTTCACTTATTGCCCTGGCACAAATTGATCAGATAAAAGTGTCCAGCAAGTGCCTGGACCATCTCCTCCTGAGGCGTCAGCTACAGAATTGTGTTGCCACCAGTTCAGAGCTTGCTCAGTATTGGCAGCCGGTGGGTGTGAGTGCATCTGTTTTTTGGACAACAGCATTGTGCCAAGAAGGGCAGCATTTCTTTCCAAGAAAAACATCAAGGACAGACTGAAATTCTGCAGGAAGTACAAGGATTGGACAGCAGAAGAATGGTGCAAAGTTATTTTTTCAGATGAAAACTGTTTGGGACACCTGGAAAATTGATTGTCCAGAGAAGGAAAATATGACTGCTACCATGAGATCATAGCATTGAAAGTTTGCACCCATGTCTAAGAAACTCTCCAGAGCTTAATCCCATTGAGAAACTGTGGTCAATTCTCAAAAAGCGAGTGGACAAGTAGAAGCCCACAAATTATGATCAACTCCAAACACTAAAAAGGCAATAATGGATCACCATCACTCAGGATTTGGCCCAGAAGCTGATATCCAGCATGCCAGAGCAAACTGTAGAAGTTATGAAGAAGAAGGGTCAACACTGTAAATACTGACTCTTTACATAAATGTAATGTATTTGATAATAAAAGCCTTTGAAACTTAAACTTTAATGTATTTAAGGTCATGGAATTAAACATTGGGTTTTTGACTGACTCACTTAAACTGGTTTCTTGGCAGCACATATAGCAGAAAACAGAAACAAAGCACACTGATATAAAAAAAAACAATCACTATGGTGGTTTGCTGTGAGTAAAACAAATCACTAATAATGGAAATGAGCAAGGAAAAGGAAATGCAAGTACTCAGGTGACAAGACATTTAATTTTTCAAAAGAAACAGACACTTGTCCAAACCAGGGGGAAACACTGGCATCACAACAAAATCTAACACATGAAACTAAACTTGTGAAACGAAAAAATTAAGCAAATGTTCTAACTGCCTTTACACTATTTCTCTAACGTGCTAGAAAATCATTTGTTGTATTTTAAATCTACAAACCTGGATGAGAAATACAGAATGAAATTCTTCTTAAATATGTTGCCGAAAATGACATGCTGATTACGTGGAGTAACACAAAACACTGCTGTTAAGAATACACACAAAATGGTGACTGTAAACAGAAATAAACACTCAAAACCATGGCAAGCCATGTAATAATAAAAATAAAAAATATTTTTAAACCTAAAAAGCAAATCACAACTTTAAAGGGTTCAAAATGGAAAAATTATGCTAGTGAAAAAATAGGTCAAAAACCACAGAACTGTTTAAAAAGATTTTCATCTAGTAAATTCTGGTAAAGATTTCTAGTGAAAATTTGTATATCCACTGTGGACTATGGCCGGCCAGTCATCCCAGCCAATATCCCCAGGCCGCCAGATGGAGCCCTCCCTGCAGCATGGAGGTGCCCTGAATGCCAGCAGGGAATCATGGACATTGGAGTTTTCTTTCACAGCCCTGCTGGATACCCTGGGGGCCACCAAAGGATGCTGCAGGGAGGCCCAAGGACTGTTGTGTGCCCTATAACCCGGAAGTTTATCTTAGTCACAGCGACATAGGAAATAGGGTTCAGAAGCACTTCCGGGTCATGGACTATAAAGGACTGGGAGAGATCCCAGACGAACTAGCTGAGTCAGGAGGAAGGGTGGCAATGCATCCGGGAGAGTGGAGGATTATTGTTTGATTATTGATTGTGTTTATGAGTATTGTGGAGTGGAGGATGCTTTGTGCACATTATTGCTTTAATAAAGTCAATTATTGGACTTTTATCTGGTGTCTGATCTGAGGGTTCAAGGGGATGACAGCGCCCCCTATCTGTCATACCACTTGATGGGAACCTATGGTGCTCCCAAACACCAAACCTTAAAGATACTAGGAGAATAATTGAGTTGTTGTTTACTCCTGAGTTTAACTACAGCTATGCTCTGCAAAGCTGGCTATGGTAAATCAGAGTGTGTATTTATTTACTTATTTATTTGTGCTGTGTCCTGTTCCATAGTAGACAGTGAAAGACATTTCTTGGGGCTACTTCTGCCGCTGTGGAATTGTTTACTGAAAAAAAAAAATATATATATATATATATATATATATATATATATATATATATATACTGTATATTGTCACACACGTGCGGATGGGAGGCAGCTAAAGGGCTTGAGTAAGGGCAGTTCCGAGACATATTGGGATGTGGCAGAGTGCACTGACTCTTTTTCTCACTTGCCTGCAGACCATTCACGGGAGATTCCACCTGGTCCTCTTGACGTCACTTCCGGGGCCGAGCCAATGGAAGGAAATCTTGCCGGCTCTGGCCCCCATGATGTCACGTCCGGGCTCGCACCAATGGCAGAAGACCTTCATGAGCCTCACCCATTTGATTTCACTTCCTGTCTTCTCCTTTGAAAGCCTCCACCTTTTCCCTATTCCCTCAGTTCTGTTTTGGACTCGGTTTTGTGCACATCAGTTCTGTTTACCACATTACAACTTTGCAGCCAGGTAACCAATTATATGGGTGGCTGCCCCAAACCTTTCCATGACTCTGTGTCGAGTTTGTGACATTGGTGAAGCCGGCAGGATGGAGAAGTCCTGGAAGAGAATGTACCCAGGTGGGAGCGTACCGGGGCCGAGTTTTCAGGAAGGGAAGGTGTCCCGTGGTTTTGCATGACCTGGTACTGGCTCCGCTCCCGGTACGTATAACTAGGCCACCTAGAGAGGCCAGGGAGTGTGCGGGAGGGGCTCACAGAGTTGGGCTGCTCCGGAGGGGGGAGGCAAAAGGGGCTTATTATGCTCTCTCTGAGGAGAGTGCCCGCCTCCCTGTGAAACGAGAGCCCCAATTACCACCTAAGGGTGCCCCAGACTGACAGGTGAGTAAAATAAAGAACTGTAGATTGGACCCACAGCAGCCGACCCAGAAACAAGCCTAGTCTTTCTGGGCAATGGTAGGGCAGTGGCTATGGCCATTTGAGAACAAGCCCTGCCACATAGTAGAGCAGGCAGCTTGCTATCTGCTCCTGAAAGCTCTTCCCCATGGCTACACCCAGCCGGTATGGGGCAAGCAGTTTATGAACATGGCAAAGCTCTTAGAGCTTCTGGAGACTCAAAGGACGGCCTTACAATCTGAGGGAGCAGAACCGTTCCTTTGTCAAACTCAGTTGGAGTACGTCCCAAAACCTAGCCCCCCACCCCATACAATCCGGAGCTTGAGCTGGTGTCCCCGGAGTTGCAGTTGCACAAACCGCTTTGAGGCGAGGAGGGATGCAGGTGGAGGGGGAGAAGGGGTTGGTGTTCTCTAACTAACCCGTTGATGGTCCCACATACAGGCGTGGTGATTGTGAACGGGTACAAGACCACAGCCTTATTCGATTCCAGTAGCAACATTACCATTGTTGCCCACCGGTTTGTGCTGCCGCGACAGTGGTTAAAATTTAAGACCAGTATAGCCTGTGTCCACAGAGAAATCCACTTGTTACATCGCTTACGGAGGATCAGTACAAAAACTAACAGTGGCCGTCCTTCCGAATCCACCACACCCGGTGATACTGGGGCAGGACTGGTCAAAAATTAACCACTCCTGGTGTTAACTTGGGCGTAGTTATAGACGGGGATAAGCTGTCTCAAGCTGACTCCACGCCATGTAACCAGCCAGCAGAGAGAGGCAAGGCAGCCTCATTGAGTGACGTGGCAGCTCCCGGACCGTCACAGGCCGATACGTCATCCACTAGCACCGAGACGTAATGGGAGGAAACCACACCATTTGAGGTCGCCTCTGACCCTCTCTCCCTTCTGAGATTTCAATTTAGAGAGAAGCCGACTTCTTTTAAAAGGGAGCAATGGAATGACGACTCCCTGAAATTTGACAAAAATGTAGTGGTCCTAGTCACGGTCAGTGCACTAACCAGTCGATGCCACAGGGCCCTCACTTTGTGTTAGACAACAACCTTCTCTATTGCGTAGCAGTGCATGATGGGCAGGAGAAACGGCAACTGCTAATTCCGTGGTATTTCCGGTGGCAAGTCTGTGAGTTAGCACACGCCCACCTCCTAGGTGGCCACTTGGGCACCGAGAAAACCCTGGAGCGGATCAAGCTCCGATTCTATTGGCCGGGAATCAATGAGGAGGTTCATCGCTTTTGCACTTCTTGCCCGGAGTGTCAATTGCGACAAATTCCTAGGAGGGACCTTGCTCCTCTCATTCCTATTCCCCTGATTGATATTCCCTTCCACAGAATAGGGGTCGATTTAGTCAGACCTCTAGAGCCCTCAGCTCAAGGACACAAGTATATTTTAGTCCTTGTGGATTATGCTACCAAATGCTACCCCAAAGCTGTTCCATTACGCTCAGCTAATTCTAAAGCCATCGCACAGGAATTGCTAGGAGTCTTTGCGCGGGTTGCCATTCCGATCGATGTCCTGACGAACCAAGAAACGCCTTTTACCACGGAGACGTTCAAGGATACTGCCAAGTTACTTAAAATAAAGCATCTAAAGACCACGGTGTATCATCCTCAAACCGACGGTCTGGTAGAGAGATTTAATCAGACTCTCAAGCAAATGCTTCGTACGGTGGTCCGTGAGGATGGAATTAACTGGGATCAGCTCCTCCCACTCATCCTTTTTGCCTACCGGGAAGTCCCACAAGCCTCCACAGGGTTCTCCCCTTTTGAATTATTATATGGGCGACAAACCCGGGCATATTATATATCCTAAAAGAAGGATGGGAAGAAGAGGCTCTTCCCTCCACAAACTTACTGGAGTATATTGATTAATTACGCGATAGATTTGGTAAGATTCGGCTCCTCCTTAAAAGTCACATGGAAAAGGCCCAAGCAGCACACGTCCGATAATATGACCGTGGCATGTCTCTCCGGGAGTTCCTTGTGTCATGGTCCTAGTACCTACCTCCCACTCTAAGTTGCTTGCCCACTGGCAAGGCCCCTATGAAGTTAAGGAGAGGAAAGGACTATTCGACTTTTTGGTGAGTCAACCCAATTGTCGACCGAGGGAGCAGGTTTATCATGTAAACCTGCTGAAACCGTGGAAGGACAGGGATCCCGATCCCTTTTCCGGTTAGCCCCACTCACTCTTTGCTCACACGGCTTGCCTTAACTTCGGTGTGGATTTAAGTCCCAGACAATGACGGGAGCTGGAAACAGTTATCCTGTCTGTCCGGGAGGTAGTGAGTGAAAGCCCCGGACGGATCTCTCTGGTTGAGCACGACATTGTGACAGAGCCCGTGGTTATAGTCCGAGAACATCCGTATTGTCTTCCTGAGGCAAAAAGGGCTGAAGTGGAGCTTGAGATCAAACACATGCTGGAACTAGATGTAATCTAGGAAAGTCATAGTCCCTGGTCCACCCCCATTGTATTAGTCGCTAAGCCTGACGGGAGTTGGAGGTTTTGCAATGACTTCCGTCGGCTTAATCAAGTCTCTCAATTCGATGCTTATCCAATGCCACGAGTGGACGACCTCCTTGAGAGGCTTGGACAGGCTCAATATTTGACCACACTGGACATGACAAAGGGATACTGGCAGGTTCCTTTAATGGACTCTGAGAAGGTTAATACCGCGTTTAGCACACTTAGCAGACACTGGCAGTATTGTGTCCTTCCATTTGGGTTACTTGCAGCTCCAGCTACCTTCCTGCATCTGGTGGACAAAGTGCTCAGGCCTCATAACTCATACAGTGCTGCCTACTTGGATGACGTGGTCATCTATGCCAGCACATGGATGGAACACCTACAGCAGGTAAAAGCAGTATTGCAGACACTTGGTGAGGCCGGGCTTCGTATTAATTCGTATTAACTGGATTGAGCAAAGTCAAATATTTAGGCTACCTGGTGGGTCGGGGTACCGTGTAGCCACAGTCCTCCAAAGTAGATGCCATTTTGAAATAGCCCCATCTGCGAACCAAGTGGCAGGTGCAAGCCTTTCTTGGGTTAGTGGGGTACTACCGCTGGTTTGTGCCCCGGTTCTCAGAGAGAGCATTGGCCTTGACTGATTTGACAAAGAAGATGGCCCCAAACATTGTGGTATGGACTGAAATGACAGGTGCTGCATTTAGTGACTTGAAGCAGGCCTTTACGTCCACATCTATTTTGAAAGCTCCTAAATTTTCCTTACCTTTCATCCTCCAGACGGATGCGTTGGACACAGGCCTGGGGGCCGTACTGAGCCAAAACATCAGTGGTGCAGAACACCCCATTATGTTCCTGAGCCGGAAACCGTTGGACCGGGAGACCTGGTACGCGGCGGTGGAGAGAGAGGCTTTGGCGATTAAATAGGCGATTGCTCAGCTGAGGTACTACCTGCTGGGTCGGGAATTCACCCTTGTCACGGACCATGCCCCTTTACAGTGGATGGAGTCGAAACCGCGAGTCACCAGGTGGTTTCTTGACCTCCAGCCGTACAAGCTTTCACTCGTTCATCGTCGGGGCACACTTCACGCCAACGCTGATGCCCTTTCTCGGGTTCACGACCTCTCGGTCAGGTTCGCCCGACCTGACAAGTCTGGGCTGATGGGCCTTTGCAGCCAGGAAAGCAATTATATGGGTGGCTTCCCCAAACCTTTTCATGACTCTGTGTCGAATTTGTGACAATATATACAGTATGACTGTTTCCAAAACACATAAATATACATTTCAGCCATCGTCTGAGTTGATTTGCAAAGATATGAATTAATTAGACACAAAAAAAAAGAAATTATATCTGCTTAGGTTGTGAGTCTGCAGCTGCATAGACAAGCATTGAAAGAGGAACCTTTATCTTGGTTGAGGGTCAGCAGCTGCAGAGACAAGATGAAAGCAAATATCTGCTGCTTATATTAAAGGATGGTGTCACAATATACCAGATTTCAAGATGTGATTACAAAATGCTGAAAAGTAGTGTCCTAAAATAGAAATATATCAAAAGAGCTGATGGTGTTATCTTGTCTCAGTGTTGCATCTTATAGAAAAAATGGCTACTGTTATGTCTCTCATCTCTCATTCTACACACAGCATGTCACTGGTCACAATGAAGCTTTAAATGGTGGAAGCCTCATTCAGGCATTCAAACAATAACAAGCAAAAGAAAAAAAATGCTTTTGGAAATCACATTAAACTAAATTTTCCCAGGGACTTCTATTCAGTCCAGAAACCCAGGTTCCTGTCAAAAGAATAAAACAAAAGAAAAGTGAATTTGTTAAGAAAAAACAAAGGTCAAAAGAAAATGTAGCTTTTTTCTGGGATAATTAACATCAATTTTTTTCCTAACAAAACAAAACAGAAATCTTTCGGTTTGATTTTTAATGAAGAAGGTTGTCTTCTTCAACCTAAGCATGAGCAAAAGTGCCAAATAAAATAACTCTCAGTGGTGTCCATAAGGTCACTTAGGGGCACAAATATGTTCGTGATGAAAGTAATGTTCACACAGAAGAAAAAAGGAAAATGAAAAAATACTGTTAGAAATTGTAGAAATAGCATCTTGAAAAAGTTTGGGGGTTGTTTTTTATTCTCACAGAAAAATCTGATAGCAATAAAATGCTTACTGACCTGGTGCAAAATCTATTCTGTGTGTCCTCACATAGGACAAAAATTTAAGGTCAGAATGGCCCTGTACCTGATTTTCACATACAATTTAAGATCTTTAATTTCTCTGTATTGTGGGGGTAATGGCTGCATTTTGAAACTTTGTTTTTTTTATTTTACCAATAATTATTTGTTAAGGATCTCTTTGTATACCTCATTGTCAGTTCGGCCCTCCAGTTGTAATTTGACCAAGCTGTGCACGGAGGATACTCTTGAGCATGCAACGTACAGTTGGCCATGTGAAAAGTAATCTTGTCTCAAATCTCACAGCTTGGATTGCTGCTGTCACAATCGGTTTGAGTTTTATGTTTTGTTTCAATTACGACAGTATTTGCAGGACTTGTGTTGAAGTGACATTCGGTATCTGTCAAGCGTTGTAAGCACACAACCGGTTTCATCGATAACTTCGCATCCAGCTTTTGAAAGTTTAAACATTCATAAACATCAAAGTGTCCACTACTGAAATCGTCACCTGTGAATCTAAGATGTTTAAGAGGCATTGGCGGTTGTCAAAAGGTGTAAAATATTTGGTCATTTTGGTATACTTGAAAGTGACAACCGAACAATTCAGTGGCAGCCTTCAGCTCACATGCAGAACCATTGGTGAAGGGCTTAAGCATTTCACTCTTATAGTGCTCCTGTGTAGTATAATTATCTCCTGTACCGTCATCAGTCCACACCTTGAACCTGTCCCAGTCATTCAATTCATAAGACACAATGTTCCTCCGGATATCAAGAGTGAGCCTGATATGGCCGTGCAATATGTAACAAAGAGAATGGAAAAGGTAGGTGCCATCTCCGGGCATGGAAACCTTTCGGTAAGTGACAGTTCTTTGATCGATTGTGATCACCTCGATAGACATGTTAATGGGGGTACAGTTGGAACGATAAAGGAAATGGGTACCTGAACAATGTAAAGTAAGTCTAAAATACAACAATAACAATAACTATAATCGTAATAAACGAACAATAAAACAGCGGAGAAGTCATGGATTAAATAAAAAGGCTGTAGTTATCAGCAGGGAGACGTGAATCCTGTGGTGAAGCAAGGAAGGGAATTTAGAGACCGGAGCGATGGACGGCCTTATATAGGCAGGCAACCAACAACGTGGGAGGCGTTTGGATTGAGGACCCAACGCCGCCTCACACAGTGACCGAGCTGCAGGATATGGACGTATATATATATATGTAAGTAGGATTCAGTTAGCGTTGGGAACCCGCGTACCAAATTTCTTGAAGATAGGCTCATAAGTAACAAAGACCGTTGGAAAGTTCAATATGGCAGCCAACAGTGGCGTCATACCGCCAAAATAAGTATATACATCGGTTTCGGTTAGCGCAGGGAAGCTGCCTACCAAATGTCGTGAAGATGGGGCCATAAATAAGAAAGTTCAACATGGCGGACGTTGTCGACCGTTATGACCTTAACGTGTAGAATTTCAAAATGAAACCTGCCTAACTTTTGTAAGTAAGCTGTAAGGAATAAGCCTGTCAAATTTCAGCCTTCTATCTACACGGGAAGTTGGAGAATTAGTGATGAGTCAGTGAGTCAGTCAGTGAGGGCTTTGCCTTTTATTAGTATAGATATATATTCAATATATGGTGCTGTAATATTGCTACCCATAAAAGAAACATGATTTATGAAATGGACTCTTGAAGGTAATAGCAGACCAACTTCTTCAATTTCATTTTGTTGGAATATTTTCCTTATAAAACAGCCAGGGACAACATGATAAGGTAGAGAATGTATTTGCTGCTTTTATTGTGAAATTATCAAAGCCTTTAGCTTTGCAGCAAGCAACCACTTATTAGGGCTGTTAATGGCTAGAAAAATTAAAACAGTCTAAAAGTGAAGTAACTGAGATATAATAAAGGGGATAAAGAACTAAAAATTAATTAGGCCAAAATGACCAATAATATTTTCCATGGTTAGAAAACCTCAGGTGAAAACACAATGAATACTAAAGCACCTACAGTATATAGAGTAAAAAAAAAAGGAAAATACATGTGGTAATCTCATTCCATATTCAAGATTTATTCCCAATTAAAGAAGCCACTTGTTTAAAAGAGCAAGCCATTTTCTATGTGAGAGCTAATCTTAAAGCAGACGATGCTATCAGTATCCACATTGACCACACAAAGTTCAATAATGCTGTCAAAGTAGGAAAATTTGTTTTATCGATCACACACTAGGCATGCTACATGTAAGAAAGGAGGGAGACACATTTTTGGCTAAATTTGATATTAATTCAAGACTTTGGCTATCAAAAAGAATGATAAATTAATCCTATTTATTACCAGAGTTTTTCCAGTTTTCAGATTTTGTTACAGTTTTTATTTATTTTTTGATTTTATTTTTAATCTTTTATTTAGTTTTAGTTTTTCAGCAACTATCTTTTAATTTTTGTCACATTTTATTAGTTTTATTTTACACAGAGTCAATAAAATATCCACACAGACTCTGATTTGCAAGTCTAAAAACACAGCTTTCTTTATAGTTGTCAAATTAAATATCATTCATGTTGTACCTGTCAACTTAATACATACAGTATTACTATCTGTGACAGAATTCAATTTTCTCCTGATAATGTGACAGTTCAAGGCTTCCGGTATAATCAAAAAATGCAAGAATCAAATAGGTAGTATCACTGATGTCATTTGTTACTTTAACCTGAAATAAGTTTAAGAAAATGCTTATATAAATTAAAATATGCTTTCATTTTTATTTCTGAGATTCCGTTTGCAACCAGTAAAGTCACCGCTCAAATTTACTCTTATTCCATATTTATTTTTGACATTTGCTGATACTGACTATGTCATCCACCTATTTTCAGACATGGAAAGTGCATTTTTTTCTTACTTTGGTTATTTGTGAAGAAGTTTTTAAGTTTCTACTTGAACTATGTTAATAATAGTAACAATAGAAATATTGAGTAAAGCTTTTCTAAATATAAAGTGTATTTCTTGAAGCATATAGTTTGCACCACATACTGATAATCTATCATAACAACATCTCAATTCACTTATTAAGCAATACGCAAAATCTAAGTGGATATAATTTAACAACACATGTAGAAATAAACATATTTTGCCAATTCAGAGTACTGGATGATACACTTCTAATAAGTAGCTACACAAATATAACCCTAACCGTAATATGATTGGTTCAGGAGAAAGCCCCAACCCCCAAGAAGTAGCAAATAGGAGCAACAAAGACGCCACTATGACAGTCACTAAAGCAAACCAGGAGACAATTTTACAGAAAAAGAGGTTTAAAACAAAAAGAATCTAAACAGAATTAACAAAATAACTTACAAAAGGAAAAGAAATACAAAAGTGAAAAGACAGAGTGAAAACAAGTGAAATTAATAGTAGGGTGTAAAGTGCGATCACTGGTCTAATAAACAAGTGGTAAGGACAGGCTTATAAATAATTTACTACTTCAAAGCTAAATATACCTGACCAATAACTGCAGTTACACACATTCAGTTGACATACACATGGGGAGAACATGTAAACTTTCTAGACTAGGCTAGCAATCAAATCTGAACTCATAGTTCCATGTGACAGGAACTCATTCTGCAACACCACACCATCCACTTTAATGCATCAGTACTAATCACCTGATTAAAACTAAACATATATGTGTTACACCATCTCAGTTAATAACACCGATGGCATGCTACCCATCTGCTTAATCTGACACTGCAATGATAATGCCAACCAGCAAGATATACCTTTGCAAAATGAGTCAATTATTATTACTTTTTTTTCCAATTGGTATGAATAAACATATGTAGCAAGCCTCTGTACTAATAAAGCAAAGCAATAAATATTTATTGTTATGTGTTTTCATAAGCTGAAGGTGCAGCATGCAGGTCACAGATGCTAACTTTGAAGTCGGGGTTGATATTCAAGTTTGAGAAATCCTCCATTGCTTTAATGTTTATACGACTTAGCTGTATCTTCCACAGGAACAAGTGGAAAGTTTAAAGCACTTTTTCCTTATAGTTTGGTAAAAGATGCCACTCTCTGACAGTGGGGCATCTGTGACTGACAGTCAATTATGACAAATGAAATCCACAGAATAAGTCATTGGTAAGTGATGAGGCTTCAGTATTTGATCTCAGCTCTAGAAAGGAAAGCTGACTCATAACTGAAAATGAGCAGTGAAATCCACAGAAACAGCTCCTGATGGTGAGATTCTGACACCATACTTTCATACAGTATGTTCGTGAATCAATGTTCTTCTCTAAACCAATATTTTGGCTATTTTATTTTTGTTTTAGTTTTGTTAACAGCATAAAAAAACCTCCCTCCAGCACTCACACATCCCATCCTTTCCTCAGATGTTTAACCACAGAGAGACAATGATAAAATTAAAAAATAAATAGTCGATGGGTAAAACGGTGGAGATGGAATTAGAGAGCAGACACAGATTTGGATTTAAAAAAAAAGGTTGAAGCAAACACATGCAGGGAGAGGCATAGACCTCTGCTGTAAACGGAAAAAGTAAAAGTTGAAGGGACAGAATGATTAACTCTTAGAGATTATGAATGTTTCCACCCCAGACTTATTCAATATATCTCCCAGTACATAGATGCCAAACTACAACAACAACAACAACATTTATTTATATAGCACATTTTCATACAAAAGCTCAAAGTGTTTTACATAATAAAGAATAGAAGAATAAAAGACACAGTAGGAAAATGATATGTCAACATTTATTAACATAGAATAAGACTAAGGTCCAATGGCCAGGGTGGACAGAAAAAACAAAAAAAAAACTCCAGACGGCTGAAGAAAAAAATAAAATCTGTAGGGATTCTAGACCATGAGACCGGCCAGTCCCCTCTGGTCATTCTACCTAACATAAATGAAACAGTCCTCTTTGGATTTAGGGTTCTCACGGAAGGACTTGATGATGATGGTCACGTAGACTTCTGGCTTTTAGTCCATCAATGTTGGAGCATCATGATGCTTTGAGTAGGTGGTGGTGGCACAGGCCGCCACCACAAAAAAAAACGGAAAAAGAAGAGAGAGTAGGGGTCAGTACGGATTTTAGAGCCACCATGAATAGTTATTATGAAGAATTGAACATACAGAGTATCAGGATTAAGTTAAAGTGAAGTTTTGAAAAGGCCATGTTAAAGTAATGTGTTTTCAGCAGTGTTTTAAAGTGCTCTACTGTATCAGCCTGGCGGATTCCTATTGGCAGGCTATTCCAGATTTTAGGTGCATAACAGTAGAAGGCCGCCTCACCACTTCTTTTGTTTAGCTTTTGGAATTATAAGGAGACACTCATTTGAAGATCTAAGGTTACGATTTGGAATACAGTATAAGGTGTCAGACATTCCGATATATAAGAGGGAGCGAGATTATTTAAGGCTTTATAAACCATAAGCAGAATTTTAAAGTCAATTCTGAAAGACACAGGTAACCAGTGTAGTGACATCAAGACTGGGGAAATGTGTTCTGATTTTCTTTTCCTAGTTAGGATTCTAGCAGCTGCATTCTGCACTCGTTGCAAGTGATTTATGTCTTTTTTGGGTAGTCCTGAGAGGAGTGCATTACAGTAATCTAGTCGACTGAAAACAAACGCGTGAACTAATTTCTCAGCATCTTTCAGTTATATAAGAGGTCTAACTTTTGCTATGTTTCTTAAGTGAAAAAATGCTGTCCTAGTGGTCTGATGAATATGCGATTTAAAATTCAGGTGACTGATATCAACAGGAGAAGGAAACTGCATGTTCAGGTGAAAATGCAGAATAAAGGATCTTGGCAGCGGGCCCATCAATTTTTTAAAGGGCATAAAATACAATGTGGCGAACACTGTGAGAAAGGGACTTTTAATTTATGAGAAAGAAATGGGAATGAAGTAGCAAATAGGGAAAATATATTATGTCTTTCTAAGAAATGCAAAGTGGGCTTGCCAACTCATAGATGCCAAAGCTTTGCTTGCCTTGACTGGAGTGTTTGTAGAATAAATGAATTGGAGATGCGCAACAAAAACCAAAAAGAAGTGACTTCTAATTTCTTTGATTGGGTCATTTATTACACTTCTAGCAGCAACTGTTTTAGGATTATAGCCCTGATAAAATTTAAAATTATATTTTTTATGTAGAAATTATAAAATAAAATATCAGAATTTTAGATTTCACAAAATTTTAACATGTTTTAAGCTAACTTAAATAATTTACAGTTAGAAGTTTTTAACATAAAGTAAACTGACAATATAATACTTTTTTCATATCTTTTGCTTTTTCTGGGTCATTTCAGGGCACAATGGGAAGTAATAGTAGAAGGGAAAAAACACTTTCTGTCCTTTTCCAAGAATGATGTTCATTTATCTCTCAAAAAAAAAAAGAAAAAAATACATAACACAGAGTTCAGATTCATCCTTGTTATGTAGTGTTTGCGAGTGAAAGACAAAGGTAATGACCATGGGTCTGTTTCTGAGTTATAATTTTTCTGGTGCTTACGCTTTTGACATTATATTAAGATGTTCATTTACCCAACCAAATCATGAACAGTTTTAAATGGAAGCTTTCAGATTCATTGTGTCTTTTTGTACTATGTTTATGAAGGGTTGAGTAGAGTGAACCTGAATGTTGCCGTGAACCTTGTGGCCTATATAGATTTATATTACAGTTTACAATAATTACACTGGTCTGCACCAAAACCAACCAGTGCAAAGTGTGCTGAATCCATTTCTAAAACGGGACTTTCCGTGCCACACACTGTTTCTGTCAGATTTTTGGATTCAATGAAAAAAGTATACATTTTTGAATTAACTTAATGCTTGTTTTAAAGCATAAGCATTTTTCATACTCAGAATATTGTTTAAAGTATATTTTGATCCAAAAATAGCAATATTTTCAATTTGAATATTAGTTAAGGTAAAAACAATCAAAAATCAAGTATTTTCAAAATATTTTTTGGTCTTAAAAAGTATTTCTTCTTTCTTTTTATTCTGTCAAAACAGACAAGATTTTTTCTTTAGAGGGTATATAAGAAAGAGTATTTTTTATTGAAAGTTGTTGTTCACATGTTTGTTCACAGAAATATGCAATGTCAGGTTGATCCATCCATCCATTGTCTTGACTAGGCATGAGGTAATCAAACACTAAAAGAATAAACACACTTCTTTTATTAAACAAAAAGCATGCGTGCAATTTTCTTCAGAATACAAAAGCAGAAAAGAACTAATTGTCGAAGTTCTCTTTGCCTCTTGGGTGCAACATGCCTTTAAAAATTAACTTCTAACATTATCATTTTTTTTTTCCCGACAAAAACATTGGAGCAATCTTTGCTGAACGTGGGGAGAGGTTGCAACAGGTGGAAAGTGGAGTGCGTCTAAGTTTGCTGAAATCTGTTGGTCATTCCAGTGTGAAACACCTTCAGAAAATTATATGAGGACAAAACTACCAAGTGACTACTTTTTTTTAGGTAAAATCATATTTAAAGCAGTTACATGTACTTGATGGATGGTTTTCCAGATGTGTGATCAGCACTCTTAAATCTATGAAGTACAGATAACATTTTTTTTTTAGGAGAGAGAATTTTTTTTTTTTTTGCAGACCAGTGGTACTGTAGACACAGGTAGGAGCAGCTGTAGCTTTTTTGCTGCCCTAGGTGAAGGTAAAAGTGTTGTGCCGATATAACACAGTCTTGAAGGCAATTGCTAGCTATATATGACTTGGACAACGGAGTAGGGTAGGCTGACCAGTTTTTCATTGTTTCAAAATGGGATACAACTTATTATTACACTGCATGTGGTAGATAAAATCAAATTTCAGAAGTGGGGTTTGTCATGTTTCTAGTTTCATGCACATTGTAAAAATGTACATCAGATTGAAGAGGTTTAGGTACCCCTTAGTGTTTTCTGCTTGTTGTAAAAATAGTTTAATAAATTAAAAGAGTGTGGGGGGCATTCCTTTGTCTGAGTGTTACTATAGCTGTGTTTGTGTGTGTGTTGATAACCTGTCACAACCGTAAACCTTTTGCCACCCAAGGCTACCACCTACTTTGCCTATATGGTAGACCTGCCCATGGACACAGGGCTCATGTAAACAAAAGGCACAAACAGGAAGAAATCCTTGTGAATTATAATTCAAAATCAAAAATATTCATGACTAATTCTGATGAGCGCAGGAATAATCTCCGGCCAAGAAAAAGAAATTAATCAGCATTATAGGGACATTATGTCATTTCAGAATGAAATTGTCAGCAAATGTTCAAATTTTTATCATTTTATTTATGTATTTCTGTTACTATTCATTTCTATGAATTTTGGAATTTCCCAACGACTTCTTCTGGAGCAACATGTTTGCTCCAGCACAACCCCAAAGGCAAATTGATTCTAAAAATCAATTTATATTACATATTAATGACAAACCCCTCAGCTTACCCACCTTGTTTACAATGCTGCAAGTACTTTCATTCATTTTTTTTTTTTTTTTACATATAACTTAGGTTTCGCTGTCATTCTCCTTTTCTATTAATGATGTTTTTGCATAGTGTTTCATTGACTGAGCAGGTTTTAGAAATAGCTGAAATTCATTTTAGGACTGCTCCAATCCTCTTGGTAAACCCAGAGGGTTTTTCAAGGAGGACCATGACAGATGGCTTTGACAGACGTTATGTGAATTCTCCCCAGAAGGACTCATTTCCTGGATTCCCTTAAGGGTTTTTTTCACACTTGATCAAAGAAGCTGAAATTGTCTCTTACTCACAACATAAGGGTGAATCATGATTTTCCCATTTAACAATAAATATTGTCTGAATTGGATTTTAGAGCAATTTAAGATGGCAACAGCTGTATAGAGAATAGGTTAAGACTATTATATTGTGTAAAAAAATTGTTAAGAATACTGCATCTAATGTTATGCATGCCACCCTTAATTACGCATTTTTATAATTGTTTCAGTAATCATGCAAAGAAAGAATTTCTTTGAATCACAACTATACAGTATACTTACACCATAAGCACTAGTTCATTTAAGTCAGTAGACTTTTTAGAGTGTGGTGAGCAACCTTACTACAGAAGCAGGGCAAATAACTTAAAAAAGGTGAATAATTCATAATAAGTAGGCTACAGCATACAAAAGGACAAAAGAATAAAGAAATTTGTACTACCTTCAATGTTTTCACTGCCATGAATCTAATCTACTACTGTGACTTTACAGAAGACTGTAGACAGCATTTTGATCAACTTTCCACATAAACTGAGACCTCAGGTATGACATAAATTTACAAAGTATATACATTTAGGAGCATAATAGTTTTGCATCCCCTGTAGTTTGTACCATGTGATCATAGCGAATAGAAAGTATTCACTTGCTGTGAGAAAATAATATAAAAATTTCCAGTTGAAGTTTATTGCAACATACATGTGTGTATGAAGTTCATTCAGTCTAAGAGCAATTCAAAATTAACAAGTTCTCATGACTCTTCTTAACACATCTATAGGACTCTTTCTTGGAATAGGGATACTGAGTTCTACTTTTGCATCCAAGCCTTTGAGTGGTTTATGTTTTCTAGTACATTTCAACCAAGTAAGCTTCAGCCTGGGTTAACACCCACGAGATGAAGTGAGTGGGTCAGAAGTCACACAGGTTGCACACAAGAGTGAGACAAATCTAGATATTCCAGATCTTGAAAATGGCATTTAGCTGTTGCTGTATGGCAAGCAGCTTCATCGATAGCAAAAGAAACAGAGCTAGAATAGAACACTCAAAAGCTGTTAGCTTGATATACTTGAACACACCTCCACATTATCGTGATTTCAGATAATTACCAGTCTGACAATTAGCTTTCTTTACTGTTTCAGGAATTCATATTGATTTGGGTGTTGTTATTTCTCACATTATTTTTATTATTTACTGCAACATCATTTGTAGTCTCTATTTTGGTTACTGTCATGTGACTTCTAGAAGTCAACATGTGTGATGTCAGCAGTGTACTGGTACGAGTATAAAGATAGCAATGCGCTGTTAGTTTTCATCTGACATGTGGATATTTTCTTAAAAAAGCATGGAACTGTAGTGTTTATTATTTTATCATAAGAATTAAATTTTCTATGCTAAGATTTTCAAATAACTGTTGGGTGCATCTGTTGATCACATTAGATTTCCATGTATTTCATCCCTGTTTGTTTTCTGGCTTGCTCATCTCCAGGTCCTCTTAAATTAAAATTTTGTCACATTCTTTGCTGGGCAAAAGGCATAGTAAATACAGTACAGGTTCTGGAACCATTCATTCACTTAAAGGTGGTTTCTCAGCTACTCTGGTGATTTCCCAAATGGAGTTGATGTGAGAATACTTACTAACCTCCAACTGTGTGACATTTAGAGTTTATAACAATTTTATAGTCTCTTCAGAGCAACTTTGAGTTGTAGAGGCAAAAAATTTGAATGTTCTTTGTTTGCGCACATAGTAATTAAGTATTTTCCCTTTTTTGAGACAATCTATTACATTATTGAAAACACAGCATGTACTGACTCTGTAACTGTACAGGAGGGGCTCATGGCCCACATGGGAAATGATAGAGATAAGTAACAGGATATAGCTTAGAGGAACCACCTGCATGAGTTGTGAATATTTATTACATTTTTCTACTACAGTTTTAAAGACATAAAAGCTAAATATTTGAAGAGAAGAAATGACAAAAAGCACAAAGGTATAGAACCCAAAAAAGAGCAAAGTGCATGCCTTAAAAATTTTTAGAAACTTGAATTCATGAATATGGATATATCAATTCCGAGAAAGATGGAGACGCTAATTTGGCACCAGTCTACATATTGGCCCCACACAATGCAAGTGGTGAAGTATGTAATTCTAACAGAAACCAACAATACATCAGTATCTCGAATATAGACCAACCTTGGCTTGCTTGCACACATGTAATGTAAAAGATGAACTTGGTGTATGTTATAGAGTGAGCAATCATATTGGGACTGCAGGGACAATATTAAGAGCAAGCTGAAATCTGCCTAGTTTAAAAGGTTTAGAAGGAAGACCAACTGTGAAAACCTGTGAATGAACTTTCTCTGGAGCTCCACTCAGAGCTGTTCCACACATACTGTATTAGTACTGTGAGGGGCCTGTGAGTGGCACTGTGAGCACTTATTCCTATTTTGTTTATTTTCCTTTTTATGTTATCTAACACTAAGTTAATTTACATTGTAATCTTAGGGTAGAATGTATACAACTGAAATGGTAATCTTTTTCCAATGGAACTAGAGATACAGTGCATACATACTTTTGACAAGATACAGCGTTCTGCACCTTCTTTTATCATAAACGTTTCTGGAATAAGCTGTTCATCAGTAGAGTAGTTTGTTAATTATCTGTGTGTAACATCACAAGGTCCAGAACTCCACATGGCCATATGACATAAAGACAGCCCTTCTTGAAAATCAGAGTGACTCCATTCCATGAGACAGACGCTATACTCCGGGATCTCAAAAATGCCATCCATACATTAGCCTGACTTTACTTTTAAATTTATATGCACTAATGTACTTGTGGTCCCGCTCCAGACCGTGAGGGGGCGTCCGCCCTGGTTATGTGGGGGGCCTCGGGTAAAGGGCTTAGAAGCCCAGCCCCGTAGGGACCCGTGGTCACCGCCAGGTGGCGCCCCGGTGCCTGAGGAACCCTGGAGCCCAGCACTTCCGCCACACCAGGAAGTGCTTGGGAGAAGAAGACAGGAGACACCCAGACGGCTTCCGGATGCACAGCCGGCACTTCCGCCACACAGGGGTGTGTCCAAGAGGGAGTGCCAGGAAGCAGCTGGAGCCCATCCGGGTTCCCATATAAGGGGCCGCCTCCCTTCAGTCAAAAGTGGATGTCGGGTGGAAGAGGACAGAGCTGGAGAGAGGACGGGAGGCAGTCAAGAGAAAGGCACAGAGACCGTGAGGCCTGGACAGTTGGGGGAACGGTGCTGGAGGCACTGGGAAGTGCACGGATTTAAAACTGTAAATATTGTAAATAAAAGTGTGTTGGGTGAACTATGTTGTCCGTCTGCCTGTGTCCTGGTCCCAGTTCACAGTGGCGTAGCCAGCAGGATGGTCCGTCTGGTGCAAGATGGGGACCTGCTTTATAATCAAATAGTTCTGTGGACGGCCCGGCGCAGCAGCGGACCCCACGCACTCGCCACGGGAGCGGCTTGTGTACAACCCCGCCAGAGCGGTTAGCCCCAGGGACCGCCAATGGACTGCAGAATGGCCATCACCGGGAGCGGAGGAGAGAGAATGGCCGTTGCCAGAATGCAGCGATCTCTGAGAGTCCGCGCAGCCGAAAAGGACGGCCCGGCAGGCGTTGCAATGCAGAAGGCCACACCGAGGCAGGGGCCACGGCATGACGGGATCCGGAAGGTAAGTGCCCTGCCCTACGGTAATCGGCACTGCGGGGTCGGCTTTACCTTGTATTCCACAGGCAGGGTTGATCCGGATCCGCGTCCGTGGCAGGAGCTCGCCGGTCCACAGGCTGTCAGCAGCGCAAGGGTGGAAGCGGAGGAGGCTGCGAGATCGGAGCTGCTGCAGCTCGGTAAATCGCAGCAGCTGCGACGCTGCGAGGAAGCATGCCACCGCACCCAGAGAGGGGAAGACAAGATGTCAGCGGGCCGGATGTGCCGCCCGCTGACAGGCACGGGATTGGCCAGTGTGTCTTGTGTGCCCGCCAATGACGGTACAGAGGCGGGACCAATGAACGCCAGTTTCGTGCCAAGAAGAGACCCGATTGGGCCAGAGGGAGTGGCCCACAGGAGGCAGGCAACGAGTGGCGCTGATCAACAGGTAAGCCCACTGCTGTCTGCCTCTCTGTTTCCGCCAGCAGCTCAGCGCGAGCCGGAGGAATCTCTCCGGCCCGCCAAGTCGCCTCTATTATAGGTGCTGGGTGATCTTGTGGTCCGCTTGGAGCAGCTGAGGGGGAAGGCAGTCGCGTCGGGAGAGACGCCGTGTCAGACGGAGGATCTGCGCGACGCTGGAGCCTTCGGCAAGCAAGACACCACGGGGAAGGTAGGTTGTATCGTCCCCGTAAAGCATAAAGGGGGATCTGCCGAACACAGCCGCAACTTTATTAAGGAGGACCGGTTTCAAGTAAGCAATCCCCTCACAGCGGACGCGGCGGTGCAGACGGCTGATGGGGCGAGGAGAGCGAACACGCATGGACTGGCAGGACAGGGGCTGATGAGTGCCCTGGGTCCTAGCGCCCTGAGCTCCAAGCCCGCGGCAGTCTCCTGTCGCTCTGCAGGGACGCAGACAGGGCTGGATTTGAGCCGTCACCATGCTCAGACCCAGACCGTCAGGCCATCCAAGAGGAGAAGGAGGAACCGAGTTCTTCCGATAGGAAGGGGCGTCTCGCTGGGAGCGAGCGTCTGAAGGAAGGCCGTCCTCTGCGGAGGCAGAGGGAATCCCCTAAGCGGCTGGGCAAACCGCCTGCGAGAGCGATCCCGCTGACAGCGAGAGGACGGGCATGGAACCTGCAGCGGAGGACTCAGGCAGGCAAGTCAGGGGCTGTCGGAGGGGGGCCAAAGCACTGCCAGTACAGAGACTGATAGGACGCTCGGGGTGAGTGTCCTGGCAGTGCTTCTGGCCCTCCCTTTTCTCTTTTTACAGGTCCAAAGCCCCGACGAGCGCTGGAGCCAGCGTCGTTTGGAACCTGCCCTCCTGGAACAGGCCGCTCCGCGGGAGGGCTCCCCGCCGGGAGGCCGATGGTGACCCCAGCTGGTGGGGATGGCGGGGGCGAGAGCAGCGCAGACCAAAGGGGCACGTTGGTGTCGGAGGGGGTGCCGAACTGAGATGTCCCAGGGTGCCGTGTTGGGCCCTGGGGACATAGTAGGACCCTCTCTGGGGACGTGCTGCCCTTTCAGAGAGTGTCACTCTGACCCACGTGTCTTTGCTAGCGGTGGGGCACTGTGGTCCCAGGAGGACCAGAGGAGGGCTTGTGCCTCCTCCAGACCGCGAGGAGGCGTCCGTCCTGGTTATGTTGGGGGCCTCGGGTACAGGGCTTGGAAGCCCAGCCCTGTAGGGACCCGTGGCCACTGCCAGGCGGCGCCCCGGTGCCTGAGGAATCCTAGCGCCCAGCACTTCCGCCACACCAGGAAGAGCTGGGGAGAAGAAGACAGGAGACACCCGGACGGCTTCCGGGTGCACAGCCGGCACTTCCACCACACAGGGGTGTGTCCAAGAGGGAGTGCCAGGAAGCAGCTGGAGCCGATCCGGGTTCCCATATAAGGGGCCGCCTCCCTTCAGTCGAAAGTGGACGTCGGGTGGAAGAGGACAGAGCTGGAGAGAGGACGGTAGGCGGTCAAGAGAAAGGCACAGAGACTGTGAGACCTGGACAGTTGGGGGAACGGTGCTGGAGGCACTGGGAAGTGCACTGATTTAAAACTGTAAATATTGTAAATAAAAGTGTGTTGGGTGAACTATGTTGTCCGTCTGCCTGTGTCCGGGTCCCAGTTCACATACTTCAGCTAATAAGAATTCCGTCTCATAACGTGATTTTAAAGTGTTTCAATAAATTTCAAACATGTTAGGCTATAAAGAACAGAAGAAACATATCGAAAAGTCCGAAAGAGACTGCAGAGTGGAGCTTTCATCATTCAGAATAATGTCACTTGGTAGCATTAAACATTTCTGGCAGGACCATTTTCCAAATTCTTCATCATTATTTATCCTGTCTCCTGTATAAGCTATATATAGTGTGTACATTTGGGAATAATTTAGATTAACTTTTTTACTCAGTTTGTTAAATGAAAACCAGAATGTACTGAACAGTTCACAATCTCTTTTACAAAAATGTATTCCTGATAGAATAGCTCATTTGAGGTACATTTTTAATAATGTTATTTAAAACTAACTAAAAAAACTGAGTTTATTAATTTTTAACTACTTTATTTCTATAACCCTGATGTCTGTGTGGAGAGACACCCAACATATCATCACTCTGCTGTCTCGCACCATACCCCTTACCAAAAAAAGAATGTATTTCTCTCAGCTTTACTAAAGCTTACACTAATCTTTTTACACTGGAAGTGATATACCATATGATTTAAACCCCTGTTTTGAATGATAACTGTGTTCATAAGAATTACTTATGAAAGCTTTGAAATTACTTCAATATTTAGTGTTTTTTTATCCTGCACCTTTTGACACATTTGTAAGAGAAAACCCACACATATGATAAACTTTTCTTAATGTATAGTTATACAATATTTTTGACCCTCTAGACCAAAAAAAAACCCTAATTTTTTGGCAATTTAGAACATAAGGAATCTGACAAACAAGAGGAAACCATTTCTGGACCATCTTTTGTGTCTTCAGCAAAAATGATCAGGAGTTGAAATTGTGTATGCCAGATCAAACAATTCCAGATGATCACTTTCTAAGGTGGTCCTGGCGCTCTACTGGTAGCCCTAGCACTCTAAGAGACCCTCCCAGGTTAAAAGTGATGAATGTCAAAGATATGCATAAGCAAGTGGGGGTATCATTTTAGACTCTTTCAAGGTTGGTGATTACAAAATTATTTTATTTTTGATCCTTTACTAGGGATCTAGCCCTCTATGGTCTGCTGTCAGAGAATAACAAATTTCTATTATAATTTATATTTAGATTTATTTATTTGGCCAACGCTTTTATCCAAAACAACTTACAACGTTTGGGATACAATTGGTTACATTTCATTTTGTTATTTTTCCAGTTGGAGCACAGACAGGTGAAGTGACTTGCTGAGGGTCACACAGTGTCGGTGGTGGGATTTTTGACTTTGACAATATTTGGCTTAAATTAATTCACACTTTTTATTCTTTTATTAACAACACATTTGCTTTTCAATTTTTTGTGAGAAATATGTTTACAATAAAAAGTTCACTTTTTATGATATAGTTGTTGTTATTTGTCTATTTATGTCTCTGATGTCACCATGGTAATAATCATGTACTTGGATCTCAGTATAGTAAAAGTTGTTCTTACTTGGGTCCTCTGATTAACAGGTTTAAGAACCCCTAGTCTAAGTTATTTTCTGGTAGTTTGGTCTATCAGCCAATAGTGTCTAGGTTTATATTCACAGACACCCATGTGCTATTCACGATGAATGTAGTGATTCCCTATGTGGAATACTGAGGAGTGATAGAATGTGCGTGCATCACTCATAATCATTGCTTAAGTGACTAGGGTCTGTGTGTGTGTTTCTGTATATGTTAAGCTTAGGGAGAAAGATTTGGACAATCCATAAAGAACTTGGTGAGTTACAGTGACACCATGATAATAGTCTTGTTTTCCTTAAGGAGGATGTACATCTCTTTGATTTTGCTTCACTAGTCCTTTAAAAAATCAGCAAAGTTATCAGATTTGTCTTTGCATATTAATGCAATGCATTTTTTGGGTGAATTGTCACAATCTAGACTATTTGAATCACTCCTTTGAAGGCTGTGATGGTTATTTATTGTGTTCTTTTGGATGTTTCATGGAAAAGATAAAGCATTATTTATTATGAATTACTTACAACTTATTTTTTTGTATAACGCTCTTCACTGAGTGCAGACACATAATGCCGAGTACAATTCTCAGTTAAAGTACAAGTACAGATTATACTAATTACTAAATATAGAACTGGCAGACATAAATACAGATTTGTAAAAACACATAGAGAACAAGGTAAATTAGAGCACTACAATTAAAATACTTTTTAATACTTCTCCTCTTCAGTTTCATGTATTGTGATAGTTTTTTCGTTCCACGTAGGTTTATTAGCATAAGGATTTCCATCCACTCATTCATTTTCTTTAGCTTATCCAAGTCCGGGTCGTTGTCTAAGCAAAGATGCCCCCGCATTCCTTGTCGATGTTACCTCATTCAGCTCCCCAGATGCCAAACCATTCCTAGGTCAGCTGAGAGATATAATCTTTCCAGTGTGTCCTAGGTCTACCCCAAACTCTTCTCCTGGTTGAACATGCATGAAGCACCTCCTTAGGGAGATTTCCAGGAGGCATCCTAATCGGATTCCTGAACAACCTTATCTTAAAAGGATTTTTTATTTTGGACTGTATTAAATGCCTTAAATATATTTTATAAAGTGCACTGCAGTCTACTCAATAAATAAATAAATCCATCCATTATCCAACCCGCTGAATCCGAACACAGGGTCACGGGAGCCAATCCCAGCCAACACAGGGCACAAGGCAGGATTCAATCCCAGGCAGGGTGCCAACCCACCGCAGGACACACACAAACCACACACTAGGGCCAATTTAGAATCGCCAATCCACCTAACCTGCATGTCTTTGGACTGTGAGAGGAAACCGGAGCACCTGGAGGAAACCCACGCAGACACGAGGAGAACATGCAAACTCCATGCAGGGAGGACCCGGGAAGCGAACCCGGGTCTCCTAACTGCGAGGCAGCAGCACTACCACTGCGCCACCGTGCCGCCCTAAATAAATAAATAATCCATAAAAATTATGTGCAAAGTAGAGGTTAAAAAGTGAATAAATAATCCATTAAAATGAGGTTAAAAATCACATCAGGAATCTGTCTATTCATTTTAAACAAACACAAGTCCCAGTGCAGCTTCCTAAAACCCATTATGCAGATAAAATACTACACTTTTCCAGCCATCATGACATAAACAGAGTTGTGTTACGACTTTGTTCAAAAGGATTAACACCCATTTTAACGCAACGGACACAAAAAAAATCTTTTTTGTCTGTTCATATCAAACAACTACCCCAAGACATTTATTAAACAATGCCTTTATAGGAGACACCATAGACCTAAGCAAACAGTCGACTTCAACTAGGCCCATCACTGCACTTACCACACCCTCCCTTATCATTGTAGCATGTCAGAAAGTACAGCACTCATCCTGTCCAGATCTGGGAATCAGACAGAGCACAAACTAGCAAACACTTTATGGACTGTCCTTTTTAATGGCAAAAGCAAAAAATCGACCACAGAGACAAGAAGCACAGTTAACAGCATTCCATGCAATGCAAGCCCAGTGGACTATGTGGGACAAACATCTAAAACATTTGCGAACTTTATACAGGCACATCACAATGCTGTCAGAAGGAAGAACCCACAGTCTCTTATATACACACATACAAGTTCCATTGGACACACATTTAATTGGGACACTGTGAAAGTAAAATTAAGGGCCAATATTAAGAGTGCCAGAGAGCTGGGTGAATTGTGGCTGTCTAATGAAAATGCATTAACAGACAGTTAGACTTCAATCGAGCATATGCAGTCTTAATAAGAAGAATATCCAAATAATAAAAAGACTTTATGGCCAACACCTTCTGAACTCCACATTATTAATCCCCCTACACAAACCTCACTTGCTATATATTGCCTTTGATTCCTGTAGGTCTAATCATTTTCCTCTGATGATGATACATGATAGATTGTGGAAAGCTTAAGAATAAAAAACTTTTAAGATACGTGACTCATTTTCTGCCTTTGTGGATCTCTAGCTACAAATATGCAAACCATATCACAGACCTTAACTTCCACGAACACAGACACTTATCTACTCTATATATATAAAATTGTAAGCCTAAAAGTGCAATGATTTTATGTGACTTTTTTGTCACGCTTTAAATCGTGGTTATTTTGAAACCTACATATATACAGTATGTTTGGTATCATTCTTAATTTATTGAACTTTAATGTGATGTTGTTGGATTTGTTGTTGAATTTATTCCATTTTTAAATTCTAAACTAAAAAATATCAAGAACTCATGTCTCACAAGACGAGACTTTGTGCCAAGAGATTTAACCATGCCCGGGGCTGGAAATAAAAGCCAAAGAGTAGGACAGCTGCTGTACAGGCTTGTAAATTTTTGAAGAGCTGCGCGAGATGCAGATCACACAGCATGGCAGCAACAGCAAGCCAGCAGCTGATTGAGCAAAGTGGAGGTAAAAAAAAATGCATTTGTTTCCCACTTATCAATAGCACCTGACGACTCCGACTCTTTCGATACACTAACACAATGTCTTACTGGTATTTCTGAATGGATGAATAGTAATTTTCTCAAACTAAATAAAGAGAAAACTGAAATCTTAGTAACTGGCAATAATGGATTCAATGAGGTTATCAGAAATAAACTTGATGCACTAGGGTTAAAAGTTAAGACGGAAGTAAAAAACTTAGGGGTAACCGTTGACTGTAATCTGAATTTTAAATCGCATATTCATCAGACCACTAGGACAACATTTTTTCACTTAAGAAACATAGCAAAAGTTAAACCTCTTATATCATTGAAAAATGCTGAGAAATTAACTCCTCTCAGGACTACCCGAAAAAGACATAAATCACTTGCAACGAGTGCAGAATGCAGCTGCCACAATCCTAACTGGGAAAAGAAAATCCGAACACATTTCTCCAGTTTTGATGCCACTACACTGGTTGCCTGTGTCATTCAGGATTGACTTTAAAATACTGCTTATGGTTTATAAAGCCTTAAATAATCTCGCTCCATCTTATATATCGGAATGCCTGACACATTATATTCCAAATCGTAACCTTAGATCTTCAAATGAGTGTCTCCTTATAATTCCAAAAGCTAAACTTAAAAGAAGTGGTGAGGCGGCATTCTGCTGTTATGCACCTAAAATCTGGAATAGCCTGCCAATAGGAATTCGCCAGGCAAATACAGTAGAGCACTTTAAAACACTACTGAAAACACATTACTTTAACATGGCCTTCTCCTAACTTCACTTTAACTTAATACTGATACTCTGTATGTTCAATTCATCACAATAACTATTCACAGTGGCTCCAAAATCCATACTGACCCCTACTCTCTCTTCTGTTTCTTTTTCCGGTTTCTTTTTCCGGCCTGCGCCACCACCACCTACTCAAAGCATCATGATGCACCAACATTGATGGACTGAAAGCCAGAAGTCTACGTGACCATCATCATCAGGTCCTTCCATGAAAACCCTAAATACAAAGAGGACTGTTTGACTTATGTTAGGTAGATTGCCCAGAGGGGACTGGGTCTCGTGGTCTGGAACCCCTACAGATTTTATTTTTTTCTCCAGCTCTTGGAGTTTTTTTTGTTTTTTCTGTCCACCCTGGCCATCGGACCTTACTTATTCTATGTTAATTAATGTTGACTTATGTTTATTTTTTTATTGTGTCTTCTATTTTTCTATTCATTTTGTAAAGCACTTTGAGCTACATTTTTTTGTATGAATATGTGCTATATAAATAAATGTTGATTGATTGTATCACCGTTTAAGAGAGGGTTTCGGAGGAGTGACCGCGTCTCCTTGAGGTGCGTTCAGCCCCCCTCTTCACAACACGAGTGGCAGAGACGCGAAGTGGCTGGCGTGTAGCACACTTTGGGAAGGTTGGCTAGCGAAGCAAGCAGGGGGTGAACCCCCTAGTATATATATATATATATAATATGTATATATATATGCTAGCTGTCCCCCTAAGCTCCATCTGCATAGTATTGAAACAGGACAAAGTTTAATAATCAATAAACAAACAGGTGTCGCTAGTTAAGCAGAAGCAAGGTTCAGTCCAAAACGTGGCCAGAGGTAGATTCAAACAGAGGCTGGTGTGTAAGTGAGGAGGGCCCTGCCCAGCTCTCCACTCCTGATGTCATGCTTCTGTCTCAGATTAGCAGGAATATATCACTCATGCAAGCAAACTATGATACTTAGCGCAATGAGTGAAGTTGCAAAATCAACCGGAATGTTCAAGCAAATTATAGAAAAAATCTCGATCTAAATCTGTTAAGTAGTTCTCTCGTTCGCCAGCTTAACTGGAGGCAAGGTATGTTCTGAGACTGGTGCGCGAACGAAGAGAGCCCCATCTGGCTTCCTACTCCTGATGTCATGCTTCCCGCTTCCCCTCAGCCAGCAGCCACTATCTTGGATTTGCATGAATAAATCGCTCCTGTAAGCGAACTATGATACTAAGCGCAATGACAGAAGTCGCAAAATCAACCGGAATGTTCAAACAAATTATAGAAAAAAACTAGTTAAATAGTTCTCTTGTGAAAAGCAGACAGAGAAACATGTACAGACAGACGTTTGATTTTGTATAAGTAGAGATATATTCATATATATGCAGTACAAAATAATATTCCCAAACTTCCTTAATCTAACTAGGGACAAAAGTCTACCTGCCAATGTCAAAATTTGGATTAATGATTTATCAGCATTAAGCACTTAACATTTCACATATATACATTTTTGTGAAAAACTATTTGTCCCTTCCTGATTTCCTCAACAATGTAAATGTTTGACACTGAATATTTTCAGGCCTTCAGTCAATACACAATATTAAGTAAAGGGTACCTATAACAACAACTTGTGTCACTTATTGAATTAACACAATTATTCAACATCTGTTGGCTCTGTGTGATAAGTAATTGTTCCCTTAGACTTAATAATGGGTCATGCCATTCTAAAATGACTGCAAAGGGCAGTTCTTTTTTCCTGGAATAGTGATTGAAATGAAGTGAAATCATATACTGTAATATGTTAAGAATGTCTACTCACAATGAATGTGAAATTTTGTAACACCCCACTTAATTCCCTGCACATCATTTATCATCAAATAGGTTGCCATGTACATCATATTGTGGAATTTAAATACAAATCCCAAATAATAATGTAATTCTTATTAATATTACTTGTGTTAGATGTGAACTTTCATTCAACTCTGTAACATAACTTTGGTTGGTTGACTTTGCTAATTATTCATGAACAATCTATGTTGTTTAAAGAACTGGAAAACAGGATGTGCAGATTCAGCATTTAGCTATCTTGTTATCCTCAGATATGTAAACAAGTCACATTGCCTTCTGGTCACTCCTAAAGGCCTTGGTATTACAATAGGATCTTTGCAATACAGTCAGTTAAGATGTTTTAATGAATATGTCCTACTTTACTGCAAATTATTTTAATAAATGTTCTATATTTGCGAATTAATATTAATATTGTGGCTAACTTTTCTTCAACAATAGGAAAAGTTGGGAAAAAAGCACCAGTACAGTGCATAGTGGTGGTCATAGACAAGGGGGCGTTTCCTGTCTGGATTACCATCTTTAAGTCATTAGATAAAGGACTGGTTAGTCTATTTGCTTGAATCGAAATTTCCGAAGACACACTGACAGACCAAGGAACTTCATTTATGTATGTTGTATTTGAGAAGTAAAAAAAAAATCATTTAAAATTAAATACTGAATGCATCAGTGTAACATTAACAGAAAAATATATAGTTGAATAATACAAAAAACTCCTTAAGGAGACAGATGCTATGTAAGTTGTGATGCAAACATGTGGGAGCAACTGAGTTCAGCTGCCACCCTTCTTCCTGTTTGTCTGTTGGGAGGTAACATAATCTTCAGCTGGCTTTTCCTCTTTCAAGTTGCTGTGCAGGAAACAACCAAGCAAGCTTTTCAATATTGCAAAAGGCAACCTTAATGCTACATTGATTTGAAAAGCTCCTGTGACAAAGACCACAGAATGGCTTCACAGTGAAAGCAAAAATAGCTGTATAATCCCAAAATAAGTCCCATCAAAGGTCAAAGAAAGGAAGAAGCCCATAGCCTAATATGTCAACATATCACACCCTTGAACAAGAACAGAGGATTAGCAACAGGAGTCGTTGGAGACCTTACAAATGACCAAGAGTTCATTACACAGGATGTTCTCAATTAAACAAAGGAGTTGGTATTAATGAATGACAAACCAGGTTTAATGCACCTTATTTCACATTATATTTTATCATACCTTGGAGTACTGGTGACAAAGAACTCCTACAGACTTCCTGAGGCCAGGTGGAAGGAAGTCAAGGCAAATGTGTAGGAAACCTTTGCCCTAAATGTCATCAATGAAAGTAGTAGCCCTCCTTTGTACTGATATCCAAACCAGATGTCTTATGGTGGTTCTGCAAACATTTAAGAAGGCTTAATATGGTTTGAAAACCTGATGTGTACCTTATGCTTAGGATAGATAAACTTATTGAAAACCTGAGGGATACCTACTATAATACGACCATTGGTGGGGCAAAGGACTATTGGCAAGTGTCCTTGACTGAAGATGTCTTACTAGAAAATTGCAATTAGCACCCCTAGAGGACATCAGGAATATCATGTCTCACCATTTGGATTTAGTTGTTTCCCAACAACTTTTCACATTTCATCCATCCATCCATCCATTATCCAACCCGCTATATCCTAACTACAGGGTCACGGGGGTCTGTTGGAGCCAATCCCAGCCAACACAGGGTGCAAGACAGGAAACAAACCCTGGGCAGGGCACCAGCCCACTGCAGAAATCCCTAGACTATAAACCCTAAAATGAAATGGTTACAAAAAAAAATATTCAAATTACTAATACCATTCAGGGTGTGAGCCACAAAGTTACCATACTGTTGATGCACAAGGTTCAAGGAATGGCTTCTTATATCAAAACATAAAAAATAAGAATTTTCGTGGTGTTAAATACTGATTAACAAAAAAAACTAAAAATTCTTAGTTCAAGAAATCCAATAAATAATAACAAGAATAAAATGCTGATTAATTATTAAAATGCATGTAGAAGTGTTTTATGAATTTGTTTTTTGAACAGCACTTTTAATTTTCTTAGATAGTTGTCTTTCTTAGTTGAAATTGGTAATAATTATAAATAATGCAATTTCACCCACCATGTTTTTGCCTTAAGGATATACCTTACATCTGGTGTGTATTCAGCTAATTGTGACAGATTTGAATAGAACAAAGATATACTGTATCAAACAAAAACAGCTTGATGAAGTTTACCACTTAATTATTTGGTTTCATGACACTTAATTAAAAAAAAATCAAATCTATGGTACATGATCAAAAACTGAGTACAAATAAGCTTTTCATACACAGTATAGTGTGTGTAGACAGGAAGCCACAGGAGACTAGCTAATTTGCAGGGAAAACCTTACAGTTAAAAGAGAAAACAAGAGATGAATCAGCTTTTTATTTTTATTTCTTACAAAACAAGAGAAGGACGACATTTATTTATAGACTGTGTTATGAAATCATCAACTAAATCTATATATATTATTTTGAAACCTTAACCTGACATGTGCTGGTTTAAACATGTGTTATCAGAATTTTTGTGTAAGTGTAAAATCCTAGATACTGTAATACAGGCGCGGTGCTCATGAAGCATCTGTACATGTGATGTTGTTTAAGAGAATAAAAGACAGTATATGTTGAGGGACAGACACTGTAGTAGAGAACTGTGTGAAAACTCATGTATGTATCCATTAAAAGACTGAAATCTCTATCAAGTAAAAAAGACTCACAGCCACAGGATCTCTCTGTATGGTATAGAGAATCAGTATCTCACTCAGAGAAAAACAAACACTATTGCTGGTTGTGAGGGAGTGACTATAACTATAGAACTCACTGCTCTATGTGTGTAACAAGGGATGTCTGTGGGATGGCACATGTTACAGCTACACGTGCCCTTGACAAATGAAGCAAAAAGAAATAATGAGAAGGACTGCTGTGCAAGCTTTTACTATCTCAAAATCAGCTACAGTGTGAAACATCAAATACATAACATGAGCGAATAATATTGAATTCAAACACTGCTGAAATCCCTTCATGGTTGATTTAGCACACTATAAGATTCAAGTTACTTTAACACAATCACTGCTAAAAATCATAGTTGAAAGATTTTAATTAGCTTCTGAAAATACTCTGCTCTTTTAAAATGATAAGAGATCATTACACCTAGCAGGAAGATACATTTCCCTGCTCATAAATAATATTTGTGGTAAGCATTCAAATGAACATTTAGTGTTGTTATTTTCAATGTTGATTGTGTTAGAAAATATTCCATTACATAACAATTTGTTCTTACCACTATACTCTTTAGTGGCATTTGTGACAGTCATCCAGTTTCCAGTTTCATTAGGAATCCACTGGTCTTAAAGCAAAGAAGTTCTGAGTAACTTTTGCTTCTATTGGTAGGCAATATGGTGTAGTGGTTATTGTACTCAACCAAAGGCCACCATACTGTCAATCGGAGCCTAAGTCTGACTCATTGTGTGACCTTGAGCAAGTCACATAACCTGCCTGTGCTCCAAATGTAAAACAATTTCTGTATATGGGGGCTATTCAATTACAAATTCAATTGGGACAGATTTTCAAACCAAGACATTTACCTGGGCCAAACATTTTCAGTCGCTGGTAAGCAGGAGGTAATAACAAACTTTAAACCAACATAAATTAATGTATTGAAAACCAATTAACCTTTATTCATTGGTTCCCTTTTAAACTTGACAAAGGCACATCAAAAAGTCCATAAAAAGCAAAAAACTTTACCTGAACAGGATCTGAGATAGTAGCAATATGTTTTTTCCACATTTGAAAAAAAAAAAAACCAAAAAACATTTTGGTCATAACTGACCCTAAGCACATCTCAAAGTGCAGAAAAACAAAATAGTGCACAGTATTACCAATAACATTTGTTTCCCTTTTGAAATAAAATAAATATTTTGGTCATATGTGACCCAGGCCCATCACCATGTCCATTTGATAGAATAAAAACGATCTATCAATGTTATCAAACCTATCAGTACACAAACCCATAATAAATGATAACAGTAACTAACACATATGTACACAACGTCTACTGCACACCAAGGGAACAGAGGTTGGTTTTAAATCACCACACATGTGATTAGCAGTGCTTTTTTTGTGAACAAAAAGGTGGCAGTAAGTATATGTTGCGTTTGGAACAAATACTGTCAAGGTATGTAGAGCCAGAGAGTCCTAGCTGTACATGTTTTGTTTATTTGGTGAAAAACCATAACATTTATAATTTGAATTTTGCCAAACTGTCAAGTATAATAATAATAATAATAATAACTACTCTTTAAATTTATATAGTGCTTTACTCAATACTCAAAACCCTTTCAAATTCAATGCACGGAGGACCCGGGACGCGAAAATATGATCTTATTGCAAGTCAGCAGCAATAATAATAATAATACAAAGTAATAATAATAATAATGCATTACGCTACCTGCATAGGTGTACTGTACTATATAATATTGTGCCTGATAGTTTAAATTCACATACACAGAATATCTGAAATCGAATATTATTAACTGCAGGTTAATAACGAGCTCTACATTCTACAAAAAAATGATGTAGTCCCACAAAGCAATTAGTGCTTAATTTGATTGAGTTTGAGTGTCAATGGCTAATCGTCATCCTCGTAACAGCCACGAATCTGGTGATCAAAGTGTGTGAGCGGACAGTCAACCAATCATATGAAGAGAAATGCAGGGACAGTGCTTGTCAGTAACAAGGCTCTCACTGGAGAAAAATTAGATTCATTTGTGAAAATCCACGCTTGCGCTAAGTTGATGAAACTGAAATACAACTAAGACTCAGCACACAATTGTTATAATCATTTAATATATAGTCGATAGTACGACCAGCTGTTGCAGCCAAGATGCCAGTACAACATACCAACTCGTACCATCACAAAAACAAAATCAATGTATCATAGACTACCACCACTACTTCCAGACACACAACAAAGCGCTGCATTGTGGGTTGAATTTTGTTTGGCTAAGTGAGTGTTGCATTCATGATCTGTACTACTGTAGGAATTTATGTAGGAATTTCTGAAGCCTGGCAAAATGTGTTTTTTCTTGGTTTTTCTCTGCATTTCTGATGGGTTCATGTGCTGGGCCACTTGGAGGTTGCTTCTGGGTTGCATGTGGCCTATGGCGTGCCATTTCAATAGGCTGGCATATATGGAAACAGTTGTGCTATAGAGCTGAACATGTAAACCACCTTGGCATTGTGTTCTCTAAAGGAATGTAATATATACAAATAAAGCTTATTTGACATTTTTTGTTTTCACATTTTCATTCATCAAGTTATTTATTACAGTAATCAAATTCTTTTCAAAAATTGGAATCTATCAATGGGACATTTTACTTTGCAACAAATCACAGATGGTGATTACCTTATTTGGCTGAAGTAGCTGCACTTCTTCAGATTGTGTGTGAAATCAGGAAAAAAGTACCGTTTAGTTAACCATTGTTAGGTTAACATGTTTAATTACGGGTCTCTTATAAAATAAACAGGAATGTGGAAAAACATGCTAGTCATATTTTGCTACATAGGACAAGGGGTCTCTCCCAGAAAAAGAGACAAGATAATCCTGGATTTTAAAACAAACTCCAGTTTACTATAGCACAATTTTACATCACCAGACTAAAATGTAGCATCCATCTATCCATCCAATATACAACCCACTATATCCTAACTACAGGGTCACAGGGGTCTGCTAGGCAGGAAACAAACCCCAGGCAGGGTGCCAGCCCACCACAGTAAAGTGTAGCAGTACACCTGATTTCAATCGGCTAAACGCAATCCGGGATTGGCTGATCCGGATTAAGGTGATTTTCATAAAATTATTTACAAGCTCTTATGAGTGGAGCACCAAACACTTGTTCAAACATGGACTACAAGTCTAAGAAAGAGAGAAACAACCTTCATGAGAGCAAAACAAGATGTTCTAGTGCCAGTGCATGAAGATTATATCAGTAAAAACAGGAGCAACACAGCAGCAGTAGCCTCCAAGGAAATGGGAGATTTTGTAGAGAAATATCACTGATAAAGTAAATGCGTAAAACAGTTAATCAAAGAAATCCATGTAAACTTTGTATAGTAAATGATTGTATTGTGCAAGATGTACCCCGACGATATTATCTTACTTTAAACATTATATGCCCTCAAGTAAGCATTGATATTTGGCCTCAACATTTATAATTATGTGCATGGCCTCTCATATTATCTTAAGAATAGGAAAAAAAAATATTGATAGTATACTAAGTATTTGATATACATACTTGCACTTAATGCATAAAAGTCATCAACCAAATGAACTGCAGTACAATGAATAAGTAATATTGCTGCCATATTCCTTTACAAAACCCTGAATCTAAACTGCATATTAGGCATATATATCTGCTGAAGAAGAGAGTCTTCAGAGGTGCTTATTTAAAAGGAAAGGGACTCTACAAAAGGGATAGAGGTTGGCTGCTTGTTCCTCCAGCGAGTCCATTATCAATTATTTTTGCTCAGAAATGTCACAGTTCTTTAAATTTAATTGTCCTACCTGCAGCTCTGTGAAATTCTTCATTGATGGTGGATATTTATTTCTGTCTTGGGAAGACATCCTGCGTATTTTTGTGTGTTTCTGCAGACAGCACTTGGGAACACTTTTATGATTGCTTTGACAATATGTGTGGCATCTCCAGAAAAAAAAGACCAATGTCAACTAAAAGCCACAATATGTAACATTGTACTTTAGTTTAAGAAGGTTACTCAGACATACAGTGGTGTGAAAAACTATTTGCCCCCTTCCTGATTTCTTCTTATTTTGCATGTTTGTCACACAAAATGTTTCTGATCATCAAACACATTTAACCATTAGTTAAATATAACACAAGTAAACACAAAATGCAGTTTTTAAATGATGATTTTTATTATTTAGGGAGAAAAAAAATCCAAACCTACATGGCCCTGTGTGAAAAAGTAATTGCCCCCTTGTTAAAAAAATAACCTGACTGTGGTGTATCACACCTGAGTTTAATTTCCGTAGCCACCCCCAGGCCTGATTACTGCCACACCTGTTTCAATCAAGAAATCACTTAAATAGGAGCTGCCTGACAGACAAGTAGACCAAAAGCACCTCAAAAGCTAGACATCATGCCAAGATCCAAAGAAATTCAGGAACAAATGAGAACAGAAGTAATTGAGACCTAGCGTAACTTTTTTGGACCTTGAAATTTCTTTTTGGTATGCATTTAACTCATGCTTGATCTGTGAGTATTCATCTCTGGAGTTAAGGATTTCTCATTTGGTAGAGCTGGATGAGGTACAGTGGATTTGTGATGCTGGAAGTAGTGGGGATGTATTACAGAATGGAATTAAGAATATGGAAAGTGAAGTGGAGGAACGACACTCATTGGTGGTAGAGCAATATAGAATGGAGGGAGAGAAGCGGTTTTTGGATGAAGGATTAAGAGATAATGTTAGTTATTCTGTTGTTGGAAACTCGGTGAGATCTTCTATGGACCTATCAGGTTCAAGGGAAGTGGAATTGAGGACGGAGTTGGAGGAAGGGGAGAGGATGATTGGGGAAGGAGTAACATCACAAATGTTGGATGAGACCTCTTCTCAAACTGATCCCAGTGATTTGGTGAATCGTAGAAATTTGGATGATCTAGAGGTGGTACAACGGCCCGAGGTTGTGAAGGGCTGGAGAGAGTTTTTGAAATCCAAACAATGGATTTTTGAACCAGATAGGCCCTTCATATTCATGGGTGATTCCATTTTGGGAAGGATACCTTGTTTTAGACAGGATCGAGTGGCGGTGTATAGCTTTCCAGGTGCGACAGTGAATGACATGAAAGCGAATGTGGATACAGTAAGATCAACTAATAATAAAGTTTTGAAGGTATTATTGTCAGTTGGGGTGAGTGACTAATAAAAAACATGGCTCGAGAGTTAGTTTAATTAAATGTTGGTTTCAGGGATTGATCAATAGGTGTAGGATGAAGTTTCCGTTAGCGGAGATCTTGGTAGCTAGGATACCATATTCGGAACAGCTACAATCAGAGGAGGTAGTTCAGAGTGAAGGAAGTAAATGGGATTTTGGACTCATTGATTGGAGTGCAGGTGGTGGAAAGTTTAGGCTTGGGTGATGCGGAGGTGGAGCCAGAGGATGTGATTCATTGGACAGGACAACAAGCCTTTGAGAATATGGATTATTGACTAGAGGTATTGGATCTATTGCAGGTGGAGAGGAAATTTGTTTCGGCGAAGGATGTCAATATTTTGAACTTAAGTAATGGATTTTTGCTGACACAGTCGGATATTGATTTATTGCAGCAGGGATTGAGTTTTGTGCCAGTTCCTTGTGAGATAGATTTGGAAGAGATTGGGACAGATGTAGCTAGATATCATCGTAGGTTGAAGTTACTTATTACTTATTATTTTGAATGAGGTTGGACAGAACCCAAAAACATTTGTTCAGCCTTCTCATTGGGTTCCGGAAGTGGATAAAGTAAGTAAAGTGGTCTTGGATCTAATTGAAAAGGATCAGAGACAAATACCTAGGATGCAAAGGTTGCATTATCGTCCACTTAAAAGATCAATCCGGGAAAAAGCTAAGAAGGATATGGTTAAGATTTTAGAGGTGATGCAGGAAGAAGGATTTATCCCATATAAACTAAAACAGTTTTTGTCAGGACCCTCAGACCCAGTGCCACGTAAATTCTACCTTCTTCCAAAGGTGCATAAAAAACCAGAGGTATGGACAGTGTGGAAACTGAATGTTCTCTTTGTTCCCTTGTACTAATTAATGTCTGAGAAGTAGGCTTTACTAAACCTTGTAAAAGCATGCTTTGTTTTAGCAAACAGAAAAATATTTGTGCAAAGGACTCAAGGTCTGAGCATTCCACAAATGAGTCTGCTTTATCACGTTTTCCCTTAGCTTACATCTGAATGCCATAACAAAAGGAGCCAAGAAATCAAGTTTTACAAGGGACGTTAAAGGGGCTCAAGGTTTGTGTATAATAAATGTGTTGACTGTTACATTTTATAATGATATTAAATCACGCATTTTAGAGGTATAATACTGGACCCCACCAAACAGACGGGGTTCAGAAGAGCCCTGACGCTGTCATGTATATCTGATTGTCTGTTTTTCTGAAACTCTTCTCACCATGACTCTGAAAAATAAAGCTGCTTTATAACCGCACCTGCTGTCGGGTCTGAGTTTTCGTCCACAACAGTGCCATATCAAGTACCACCGGGTAGACCTATCATATCGGACTGTTCTTTGGAATCGTACAGGGTTTCTGAGTTTTTGGATTATTACCTCAATCTCTTTCTCAGAAACATAATAGTTTTGTCCGAGATACTTATAATTTTTTGCAGTTGGTGAGAGATAGGGTTATACCAGATAGGGCCTTTATGTTCAGTATGGATGTGGAATCACTTTATACGAATTTTGATACTGGATTGGGTATGGAAGCGGTGGCTAGAGTCTTCCGGAAATTTCCAGAGGTGGATAGATCAGATGAGCATCTTCTAAAATTAGTGGAATTAAACTTTAAGACTAATGACTTTGAGTTTAATGTATCGATGTACTTACAGGTTCATGGGATGGCTATGGGCAAATGGTATGCCCCCTCTTATGCGAATATATATATGGTGGATTGGGAACAACAGGCATTTTTGAAGTGTCATAAGTTACCGCTATTATATTTTCGTTATTTGGATGATATTTTTGGTATATAGACGTATACTAAGGAGGTATTTCTTAGGTTTCTAGATACATTAAATGGGGTCCATAGTATGATTAATTTGACTGCTGAGATGAATTGGGAGACAGTTACCTTTTTAGATACCCAACTTTATTTTAAGAGGGTGTCTGAAAATGAGAAAAAGATCTGCTCAAAAGTTTATTGCTTTGTTGCAGAAGAATAGTTATCATCCTAAACATACATTTAGGGGGATTATTAAATCGCAATTGATTAGATTTTACAGAATTAATACTGATGAACAACATGCCCGTGAGGCGACTAGGATTCTTTTTGCAGTATTGAGGAAGAGAGGTTATTCTAGGAGGTTTCTTAGAGAAGTCCGATTGGAAGTAGAAGGGACGTATAAAAATTATCTGGATATGACACAAATTGTATTGAATAAGCGGAAAGGGATTCCACAGATAATGGAGGGAGAGGATGAGGGAAGTCTAGGGAACCTGTCATGGCTTACACAATGTGATTTAGAAGAAGAGGAACAAATAGAGATTCAATTGGGTCAAGGAACGGCAGGTTACTGTGATAGGATGGAGTCTGATTGGAGGACTTCGGTACAACACTCTTGGGTTTCTCTATCATATTTTCCGATGGTTAAACTATATATTAGATTCCCTGGAAAGGAGATAACCTACCTTTTTTCTTTTTCTGTTTCTTCTTCTCTTCTGTTGCCAATCTGAAATGGTCCAAACCTGCAAAAGAAAGAAAGGGAGGATGGAGAGAATATCAGGAAATATGTTGAGTTAATCCATGCTAATAGGGGTGTTCTAGATACTTACCTACACGAGTTGGAGTGGATGATTCGGGACCTGGAGGAAACTAGGTTATTTGAAAATGATATACTTACCTTGTCAGTCGAGGGAGTGGAACAGATGATTGAAGGATGTGTTGGATTGATATTGACTGGCCCCCTCATCAACCCTAATCTTAACATTAGTGGGAGGGGCTCTGATGTTAAATCCCAGGGATTGGGGCTGGATCCGGGGTTGAAGGTGATCAACCCTAATCTTAGTATTAGTGGAAGGGGCCATGATGTTAAATCCCAGGGATTGGGGCTGGAGGAGATGATCAGGGCTGCTCCTAAGAAAAGTCAAGGGGACCCTGGTGGGAAAGGAGGATCCCCTGGGGGTGTTGATACTAAGATTGCTTCTAACCCTAATTTAAAAAAGTTTGAGTGACCCTATCGTTGGAATGGGGGATTGGGAGGTGAGATGGAAGAGTGAATTTTGGTTCTCATGGGAGGGCCCTATCCCTAGAGCACTATTTGAATGGATTCCCTTGATTTCTTATGAGGAAGGGCTATTTGGAAGTGAGGGGGATTCCTTTTATTATAGGATGAATAGGGATGGGTGGAATGATCCATAAAGGTGTAGATCGGTGCGAATGGGGGATTATTGGAAGGCTAGTGAAGATGGAGAGGGAATGATTCAGGTGCGATATTATGGAAGGAGGATGGATGGATACAAAAACAATGGGGGCAGCAATGTTTGGAGGTATTAGGAAGGTTGAATATGAAGGAGGGATTAGAGGAGGGTATGAAGTGGCTAGTGGGTGAAGTACAAGGAATGGAATGTTGGGAAATAGAGGGAGAACAATTGTCGGACAGGGAAGATAGAAGGAATAATAATTCGGAGGAGGAAGGGAGTGATTTGAATAGGGGGGTTGGATGAATTAATTCCGATGGTGCTTACTTTTTTAAGGCAGGCACAGGGGGTGATACGAATCCTGAAAGAATATTTTAGTGAGGTACAAGCTCAGGATGAGGACTTGCAGGGTTTTAGATTGGTGGCGGCCAATCGTAGGAATAAAACTTTAAAAGATCTGATGGTTCAGGCCTCTTGCCCTAAACGTAAACGGAATAAAACTGCTTGGCAGATTCCCTTTAAAGAAAAGAAAAGAAAATGGTTAAAAACCCTAAGACATTGGTGGAGCGGCCAATTTTCCAGGATTTATTATTGAACAGCATTAATTGTATTTATGGGATCCAGTGCCAAATGTGTAATTTGATATATATAGGGGAGACTACAATACTGTACACTTAGGGTTAGGTGCATTCAACATTTGAGGCTAATTGAGAGCCAGGAAAGACGCGCTAAATTATATGTACATTTTGGACAGCCTGGCCATAGCCCATTGTTTTTTGCAATGGAACATGAAAGCTATTGGAATAAGACCCTTAGGCTTAAAAAGGAGTTAAAATGGATAGAAGCATTAGGGATTTTTTTTTCCGGATGGCTTGAATGAAAAGTAATTTAATTGAAGGAGGACAAGATGGCTGATTGTGTTTTGTGTATATGTCATTAGTATATTACACCAGGGTAATTAAGTGAATAAAATAGAATTGGAATACAAGATGGAGCTGGTGAACCCATGCATGCCAGTATTTCTGACATCCCCTACCCTAACCCTAACCCATAACCCTAACCCTGATAATTTACAAAGTTAGAATGAAAAAACAGTATTTTCATACTGCAGATGTTTAAAAGGCAGTGTGGTATAAGCTCAGGGGTGTTTTCCATAGGACTACATCTAGCATGACTCACTTTTGTCTCCTCAAGGCTTGAGATCCCTAACATGTCCATTTCATGTGTTTATTTTATGAGTTACATTTACACTTTAGTTTTAAGACTTATACTTCTTAAAAAAGGCCTACCATGTATGATCTGAATGTCTGTGTTTCGTATGACATACCAAAATTTCACAAAGAAATGCAGTGAAAATAAAAAACACTTTTAAAACTCAAACTTTTCTATAACAGAAGTTTGGTTCATTTGAATTAAAATATTTTAAATATTTTATTTATAACCATTTTCATTAGATTCAGTTTTAAATTTCTCTCTAATACAGCTGAATAAAGTTTAAATAGGACATGCAAAAATTAATTGCTATAGTGATTTTGTAAAGTATAGTCATTATATATTGTATATCAATGGTAGCCAATATGCTGAATACACATACTTGAATTATTAAAACCTCAAATGGATAAGTTCATGTGTTCAAGTTTTATTTCCCATTTATGTTTAGTACTTAACAATTCCTATTCACATTTGTTTTTTTAGTTACAATAAAACTCACCCAGTCCAAATCTATTTCAGCAGTATGCAGTGAAAAAGCTAAACATGAAGAAAATGTTGTTCGATTACTGGCACACTCATGTATACACTCAAAATAGTCAGTTAACATAATATCAGTTACAGGTAGATGTTATCATCTGCTTGGCATTTGTGCCTGACACACCTCCAATGGTGCCCTTTGGTTAACTACATGGTCGTCAGCTGGTACCTACTCTGGTACATCTCCATAACCATGCATAACATGCAAAACATTTAAGTTGTGGGTAGTGTGGCCGTTATGTGAAAGAGGAATAAATGGATTGATGTCAATTAATTAATTAATCAATTAATTAATTAATATTGTTTTACTTTTGACTATGCAAATATTATTAGGACTTAGTCAAGGCTTCCACAATATTTTCCTTATCTTTCTCCATAGGTTGGAGTTCCGTGCCATTAGATTTATATAAAAATAATTGAACCACATTTGTTTTAAGAAAGAGAATAATACAATTTATTTATAAACCCAGGAAATACGGAAATAAGATCACTGCTTATATAATGATATGAAACAGGTAAAACAAGACAGTCAAGAGAGAAAACATTAAACAAAGACAAGGTTCTTCTTAGTTTGTTTACAGGGTGAGCCATACGTTTCCATACATAGGAAAATAAACATTTTTTAATGAAAAAACATTTTTAATTATATAATATGCTCTACATGACTGCTATTACTTTGAAAACACATTTCAATACGTGTCCGCCACTGCTGATGAACACACATTAGCACAGCTGGAGTTATGCTTGTAATGGCGTTGGTGATACGTTCCCTAAGATGACTTATGTTTCATATCTTTTCCTGATACACCATGGCCTTCAAATGCCCCCAAAGATAAAAATCAAGTGGGGTGAGATCTGGGAGGCCACTCGTTGCTCTTTATTCAAACGCATTTTTTAGGGTGTCTGAAATATAAAAAACAAAATGTTAAAAACCATATGTATGGAAACTTGTACAACTAAGTAACTCTGGGGTTTATTTTATAGGACTTTTTATTACTTGTCTGTCTTTTGGAATTTTAGGGTGACAATACAGTCACTTGAATAAACAGTTGAATGCAAAGATTGGGCTAAACTTTTATGGTGCAACTCAAATCTATCTTGTTTCTAATTTAGGCAAAATCTTGGAAAAGGTTTACTTAACATAGTTAAACAGTAACAAATAACATGAGAAAGCAAGTCATTGGCTGACTGTTTACTACTTACTTATAACTCTAATTTATCAATAGATGAATTGTATATTGTGATAATGTTACATCATTAATTTTTTATGAATTTTTGAAACTGTTTTTGGCTGAGATTTACATGCTTGATAGGGTTTCCTGACTACTGAATCCATTTTTGATGTTAGTTTTTTATGTCAGTTGCGTTTTGTTTGTTATAGACTCTGACATTTTATAGAGCAGTCACCACCACGTTGAGTATGTGATGTACAGTAACTGTCATAATGGTATAAGGTCAGTGCGTTCACTTCCTGGTTATCTGAGATTACAGATACATCTTTTGAAGTTTGCCAGTGTGTTTTGTTTAACAAAAAAACTGAAGCAACAGATGGGGGAACACGATGACATCTTTACATCAAATTGCGGGAGTAATAAATAAACACTCTCCATTTGTTGTTGATTATATGAAGTCAAAATCAATTGTGCCACATTAAAGAACCTTATCTACTACATCCTATTCATTTATCAGGTTGACTTTAATAAATGCCATGGCTTTCTTAATCATTGCCTGATAGTTTTTGACCTACAATTCTGCACTGCCATTAATAAGTAAGAATGATTTTCAGGTGCCACTTAGACTAGCAAGCTCTTAAGAGACATCAACTAATATTAGATTAAAACCTCTGGTTATTAGTGAAACTAAGAAAGTGAACTAAACAGATGTTGATCAATGCTAAATCTGCAGAAAAATCTTAATAACACTCAGTTACTCAAATAGCAGTCCTCTTGGAGTGAAGGTAAGGGAAGAGCAGCTGGCTTTTTCCATTTCTGTTTAAGTCTTCTTTTTATATTTTAATGTAATACTGAAAACCTAGTTGTTATAGTTTAAGCCTAAAAGATCAAATTGGACCGAGCCTAAATTGTCTGAGGCTTAATACCTCAAAAAACACTGCAAAAGGTAAAACCCAAAAGTTGAGTGGGGAACCACCAAACTCTGGTCTAAAATTGCAAAAAAGTCTTTAATTATATATTTACAGTAACTATCCGAGTAACCAGCATTGCCCAGGTATATTTGTCAAAAGGGTTAAGGAAAGAAAGCAAAGGTTTATGTGTTTTTTAAATGTCACATTCTTCACCAACAGTACCTCTCAATCAACTTTTTTGTCCTTTTCATGTTTCAAATTTCAGGTTTTATTGTCATATACAGATAGAAATGGAACATCTTGAGTCAAGTGAAGGTGGACAGTTTGTAGTGCTTAAATTATAAATAAAAGCCAACAAAGCAGAGTTATACAGCAACCCTTCAATTTTCCTTTGTTTTGTGCTACAGTTTAATATTTGACCAAGGCTTACCCAACAGACCTCTGCAAAACCACAAGATACTCCTTTTTATATTTCAGTAGATAGAAGCAGCATGCAGTGTTACAAGAATTTGTTCAAAAGTCTGAATTTACTTGGGATTCAAAACTTATAGCTAATAAACAGTGACAGGTCTAATGTATTAAGCACAGAATATTGACTCAGAGTAAATTGCTGGAGACACCAAAAACCAGTGAGGTTTGTCTGCAGTAAGAATTCAAAAACTGCAACAAAATGAGATTTGTGCCTCATTTTATCCCAGTACTTCTAAAAGGAGGAGGAATTAACATTGTTTAAACCTTGAATCTTAAATCTTCCCCATACACGATAAGACAATTTGGTGACTCATTGTAGATGTAATTGCTCACCTTCTGACTTTCACGCTTTTATTCTTATCTTTCATCTAATCTATTTCCTTTACAGTTATGCCTCTGTCACTTAGCTTTCATTACTGAAGGGGATTAATATCTTATTAAAAATGTAAATGCACAATATTCATGTGGAAAAATAAAAAATGAATAGAATAAGTAACTTTGAACCAAAAAGCTTTTAGAGGTGTATACAGAATTGTATAAAAGATAGTCTGTTATCAACATGATAAATTTCAGGACACAGATGTGCAAAATAAATAAATATATTTACTATTAAATTTCACTATCCTTCCCATACATACATAAGTATACAAGTTTGTGAACAGTATTGCTTCAATTTTCAGTCCCTCTGAACAGTGTTGGGCATATAAACTGTTAATACACATAAAACTAACGGTTCCCTATTCAGCTAAAATCCTAACTTAATATCATGAATGGAAGTCAGTGGCAATACAAGCATTTAGTTGACCCAAGTGAGTGTACTGTATGGAACAAGCCCTGTATGGAATTCAGTGTATCAAGAGATGCTGCTTTAGTTACTACAAAAATAAACAGATGACTGCTCAAGCATGCAAAGAAATCAGATGAGATTCTCAGCAAACTTCTACCAAGTTATTGACAAACGTTAATGTTTACCACAGCTTTTAATACCAAATCTCCATAATCTGCATTCTTCTTCTTCTTTCGGCTGCTCCCGTTAGGGGTTGCCCCAGCGGATCATCTAAAATACTAATAATTGACCACCAGGCACTGACATGGGTTGTAACATCCAGTGATCATCAGCAGGTTTTGTATTTGCTACAGTACACAAAGCGTTCATTTTCTACGTCTTTTGTGTACCGCTTTCACTCCTTTATACTTATTGTTAAAAACAATCATCTGGTGCCTATCCGTTTCTTGTTTGCACTCATTAGTCTCTCATCTCTAATAGGGTGGATTAAGCAACGGTATCTGGGACAAGTAAAAATGCTGTAAAAGTTGTCAAGAGCCCAACTGGACACAGTACAGTTTCAGTGAACTCCATGTTTCTGATTATGGTTTAGGCACCAAGATATGGTTACTTATTCCATGGGTCTAATATTAAAAATGAGCTTTTGTCTCCCAGCTATTATCTCAGCTACCTGCTGAGAATGTCAACAGACTTTATTTAGTCCAGCAGCTGGAATGTGAACTTCAAACTGGGTGTTTTGTGTGTTAGGGAGAAGGACATCATTTATGAATCCAATTTTCAAACTAACTTGAAAAATCCAGTAATGCAATCAAAAGACTTGACAGCTGTAGATCAGTATGCCAAAATAATAAGGGATGGTCTTTCTGAGTCTTATTAGTATACAGTGATAACTAAATTATTACAGTCTGTAAAGAATCTTGTGTGTTCTGTCACTCAATAAATGTGGGGAGTTTGGTTAAAGTGCAATTTCTTAATGTCAAATGACACACATCCTGGATTTTAAAGTAGGTGTAGTGTTATGGCTGAATCAGGCATTGTGGAGTTTCCATGCTCTACCCATGTCTAGTTGAGGTTTCCCTAAGTAGCCCAGTTCTCATACACTGGAAAAACATGCAGTTTAGATTAACTGATTCCTGATTGGCCTTGCAGAAATGAGTGTTGGTCTGTGAAAATGTTGTGACGAAGCAACGCAAAATGGCAAAAGGAGTCAACAGGCCTCCACTGAGTCTGATCTCAATATTCTATCCAGTCAAGCCCAAAAGACAAGCTTTCAAGTTTGCACAGACCCAAAATGGTGCACTAGCATTAAAAGTCAAGAAACCAACTAAATATTCAAAAATGCTTTTAAAGACAGAGGATGACCAGGAATCTCTGCCCTGACATCTTTCCTGAAGAAGGGGCCTGAGTTGCCTCGAAAGCTTGCATATTGTAATCTTTTTAGTTACCCAATAAAGGATGTAATTTTGCTTGACTTCTCACTACATTCATAATGCCTAACACAGTACAACACCGTAGTATTGTGGCCTGACAAGGCAAAGGTGAAGAAATAATCTTTATACAGTAAAAGTAAAATGTCTTCATTTAAACAAAAACAGAACACAATAGGGAAAAAGATAAAATAAGGCACAAACAACATGCCTTAAAAAGCAACGACCCAAGGCAAATAATATTAAACCTACAATCTAGTAATCAGAAACCAAGAAAGAGAAACAAAACCAAACAAATAGGCAAAAGTCATAATCAGAAGTAGTACATACTCACACTTGGCATTATCTTTCAGTGTTTTTAAAATTTGAACAAATGCTGCTAAGCACATCTTTTATATAGTGAAAACAGCCACATAAAATTAAAGGCTTACAAAAAAATGAAGTCATGATGTTACCAGATTAATACTGAAATAAAAAATGACTATAAAAATATATTCAATTTCAACAACAAAGTCAAAAGAAGCAGACCATGATATGTTTGTAATGGTAACAAGGGGAGACTGGAAACATCTTGAGGTTCCCCGCTACCACCTGTTTTACTGGGGGAACTGTTGATCTGCTTTCCTATGTCCCCAGCATCCTTTCATTATGAACTGTCCTAGATACAGGGTTGTCAGATTTATAATGCATCACAAGAAAGCAAGCAAGCAAGAAAATAACCACCCTCTTAACAGTCTAGCTGTAAATTTCTGCAGCTCTGCTTCATTGATAAGTCAATCAAAATATAACCATTCTGGGGCGTGAGCAAATGTATGTCACTCCACAACTGGTACTTCATTTACATAAGGAAGCAAAGTTAAAAGTTAGGCGGTTAACTTGTGAAGAGGAGAGTTTATTACAGGTATATACTTAAATGTAGCTGTAACAATGAATTATTAAAACTTAAGGAAAAGGACTGAAGGCAACTAAAGGTTTAACTAAACATGTTTTAAAGCTTGAGCATGTGAGAACTGCCTCTCCTTACAGAAACCAGCAGCTTGATTTTCCAAGGTTGGAATGAGGTAAATGAGTAGTGAACACCCTTCTAGAAAACAAACACCCCTCCCATGAAGTGGTGCTAAGATCTATAGTACTGTACAATCCTCATATCACCCCATTAGCGAAACAGTATTCAGGCAAATGGGAGCATCAAAAGGAGTCAGAAAATACTGGAGAAACTAGATGATTGGATAAAATAATAAGGATATGCATATTAAAAGTCAGATGACGCGATGTATTAGATTAGGTAATGGTAGTAGAAAAAGCATAAAAGCAAGTGAATTGTATTATTGATGGCTCACTCCATAGACTGAGACATTTGTGCATATCTATGTGCAAATAAAGAATTGTTCTGCATTCTCATGAACAATTAGAGGAAAGTAATAGAGGAAAGTTCTTTCAACAACAAGAGCAGATGTTTGGATGATGGAATTTATTAATAATAGAAAATTATTATCAATGTGTCTTATTTCCAGAAAATAGTGCTAAATTAGCAATAATTAAAACTGACATGAAAATAGATATGATTACAACAATTAAATAATTTGGTAATAAAGTGATACCCTACTGATATATTGTAAATAGATACTGAAGACAAATAGTAAGGTTAATTGGAAATAATTATTAAGAAACATCAAATATGTGTGTTATTAGAAAAACTGCAGTGGATAACTGAAGACATATTCAATAACAAAATGTGAACTTTTTAAAAACAATGTTAATTTGAAAAGCACAACTAAATGAAAGATCTGGGTTCATCCAACTCACCCAATTAGGAAGACATAAATTAAGGCAAATTATGGACAGGTAGAAAAGCATAATGGGTTAAAAAGTCAAACAGAAAACCAGAATGCCACAGGGTTCATTCCCCATTATGTAAAGAGTGTAGTATTTTCATATAATATATCCATTTTATTTTGGTAAATTTTGTACTCTGTCCATAAGGCAGAATGCTGTACATGTAGATCACTATATAAAACTGCTTACACCTTAAAATATTTAGTAGAAAAATGCCAGAATATATTAATCATTTTCACAGAATTTCTTCAACACTAATACAGCAAGACAGGATATTTCAGGCATTAAGTACACAAATAAATGTTTTATTAATTGTTATTTGTTAACAGTTACAAAAATATAATCACATTTAGTTAAGTGTGCTGCAATGTTTAGATCAATAATAATGGTGAAATGCAGCACATTCTATATGCACATAAACCAGTTTTTGATTGTAAAACATGTGTCCAAATACATCATGCTATTTCATATTTTAGTGTTTTATTATAAACATTGCATTCAGATAAGAACATATACTTATGAACTATATTACCTGTAGAACAGTAAACACTCTTATCTTCTACATTATAAGCTGTAGTGTTGCAGAGGTCAATCCACACTTTCTCAGCCCTGGATGAATGGTCATAAAGAAGCTTATTTCCAATCTTGTTCCTGCATTATCTTTGAGAAAATGTATTTGCGGGAAAGCTCTCTCAACAAGTGTAATGGATAAAGGTGAATTTTCTGATTGTACCCATTGCCAGTTTTGTGAAAGCAGTAGTTTCCTGCAGCATCTATGAATGCTTCAACTTGTAGCTAAATGCCTTCTCATGTTATATCAATAGAAATACCTATTCAAGCACTATGAGACACTGAAAACTGAGGGGGCAATTCACTCTCTCATTCACTCATTCTTTATCAAAGGACATGGCTACCTTTGGACTTAAGAGCTTCATCTTCCACTACAGTTCCATAGACTTAGGTACTCACATCTGATAGTGAAAAAGACACCATGTTACAAATCCAAAGCATCTTATAATTATGCCGTTTTATGGTAGATGACAGTCTGCCATAAGTTTACATCATGCAGTGACACTGAAAGGCTGCTTGGTGTCAGATTTAGTGGGATTAGACTGACCTTATTTATTTAATAATAATACATTTTATTTTTATAGCGCCTTTCCCATGCACTGAATTTTATTGGTCTTCTTAGTGCAGACAAATAGAATCTCTTAAGGCCCCTAAAACTGCCAGTGTTTCCCCTTTTGTAACTGGAAGCTTTTGTTCCCTGTTTTAATTTCTGTAAAATTTAGCTTCCAAAATTGTAAATGAATTAAATTTACCTTATCACTGAACATTTCACGCAGTATGCATGCTGCATATCAATGCTCTGAATTTGATGCCAGATTAAAATAACAGTCTGAGTGCATCATATCATTCCAGAATTCGTTAGACACAGTCTGTGACCACTAACCTGCCTACAAAAATAAGTAAGATCAGCTTGAGGGGGCAGTCATCATCATTTAAAGGCCTAATAGAAGGGTAAATCACTGTATTCAGACTGGCATTTGACAGAGGGAGAGAAACAGTTATAACTCTAATTTAATCATATACTCTAAATTGCTAGGCATTAATGCCATTGCATTTGTGGTAAATACATTAAGGGAATGACAAACACACACCTTAAAAGCTTAAAGTTTCTCCACTTCTGCTCAAAAATGATGAACATGATAAACACATCTTACAAGCTTAAAATTTGTCAACTTCTGTTCAAAAACGATGAACAATGCAAACACACATACTAAAAGCTTAAAGTGTGTTTACTTCTGTTCTAAAATGGTGAACACTGAGTGCTGCCTACTGTACCTGACAGTGGTACTGCCTGTTTAAATGCCTCCAAGATTTCTTATTTACAAGCCATTCATTTCCAAAAAAATGAACCACTGTCTCAGCAACGCTGAAAAACCTCCTTTGAATCTTGGAACTACGGTACAGACCACATACAGACAAAGCTTTTATAAACAGAGCTTTGTTACCAAAATATTGCTGGATTCATCAAGATAGTGGAAGTATGGAAAATCTGCTATACTGTGTTCTTGAAGTGGTCCACTTTGAAATAAATATCCAAAACAAAATGAATTACTATTGTAAATTTTCTTCTGTGCTAGATTCATCATGAAAAAAATTCTCCAAGTTCATCAATGGATAGACCACATAGATTACAGTTTTCAAATCTCTGTGTTTCAGGTCTTCTTTAATAACTACATTTACAATTACAGAAGACAGCAGTACTGCACATCCCTTCAAGTATCTGACTGATGGTGCATAACTACTTTTTGTTTTGCCTTCTCAGCATGGATCCTTTAAATGTTGTGATAGGTTTTCATATTTTTCCTGCCACTATAGCAATCTATTGATTGAGACCGAGACTGCCTTTGGATTCCTTTCAATCATTTTTTTATATATTCGCCAAAATGTTGTCCAACAATAGTAGAGGTCCTATGAAAATAATTCCTCTAGCGCAGTTATCTCACCTGCCATACATAAGTAGTTGATATCTACAGCAACACAAACTTTTATAGGTAATTGGGTAGTAGTAGCTGTGACTGAAAGATCATTGGTTGAATAAGCAGTGACTACATTTGAAACTGACCGGTTTAAAACATTAAGAGGGTTGGGTGGAAATGCAAATATCATTTTCAGTTGTTTCAAAATTAAAAAGCCAAAATTAAGAGTCACACCTAAGTCATTTTTTACACTGTAGCTTTAAAAATAGCCCAATGTGGCAACTTCAGTATGCCTAGAAGTAGCTACTTCTAGAGTTCTCATTATGACTTCCTGCATTATGCTTCTGACATGGCTGCATCTGTTGCTTGTACCAGAGCTACACTTTTTACTGTCAGTGCATGTAGGACCCTTTCTTGTGATACAGTACAATGCAATGTTAATTATACCCATTTTGACTTTGCACTAGCATACAACATCCATCCATCCATCTTTCTCACCTACTTATCGAAGGCAGGGTTGTGGGACAGTTAAACTCTATCTCAAAAATCATAGGGCATAAGGCAGGAACCTGGTCAGGGTGCCAGTCCATTGCAGGTAGAACCCACACACTAGAACCAGTTTAGCAACTGCAATTCATCTAACCTGCAAATTTTTGGACTAACAGAGGAGAATATTGCAAACTGCACAGTGGGAATACCCAGGATGTGAACCCCAGTCTTCTTACTACACCACCTTGCTGCCCGTGTTTACAATATAAATGTAAATTGTTAAATGATGCATCTTGACAATAACATTTTTATTGAAGTAATTGGTTGAAATTGATTCTGCATTCTGTTTCACTGACTGAACCGCTAAAAAACATGACTAAAAAGGTGCAGCATTTTATCAAAAGAAATGCAGCCTTTAATATTGTATTTTTACTAAGAAGCCGAATGTCTGCTTTAATTTATTTTACATACTTTTTATTTTCAATCCGAAAAGTGAAAGAAAACATCCTTTTTTAGGATTTTTTTAAGGCAGTGTACATAGCACAGATTTTGCCTCTTGTGAGATGTTTTTGCATACATGCCATGGACTAATTAGATACTTCCTGAGAGTTTCTTTGTGTGCTTATCACGTCATTTAACTTAACTCCACAATCGAGAAACAGGTCGATAGTTAAAACTTAATTGCTGTGCTTTGCTGATGATTATACTATTTCCCCCAAGGCAGATTCCTCTTGAGGTTTATAGGATAGACCCCAAAAACAAAAAACACTAGAAAAGAATCAGAAACTATACAGTACATATATACAGTATATAATTAAAGGTTAAATATCCGCACCATACTTATAAGTATATTAAGCTTCCTACACGGTTGATTAAAATCTTCAAATTAGATATTCTTATCAGTGCCCACTGCTTCTCTTATGGATGCAAAGAGAAAACAGCGACCTTTAAAGGGAGAAAAATCAAGTTGCCAAATTGTCCTCTTTGCTATGGATAGCCATTAGCTCTCATTACTTTGCTATTATTATTTTCTTTAGTGTGTAAACTTGAAATTGCTTCACACACTTTGAATGATTGGTTTGTGATTATCCAGAAGCAAAATGCTTTGATGACTGCCTTGTCTCGAACAGCCTATGCATACAAAAAAGGAAAACAGCAGGGCTCATTGGAAAGTTACATTAGTTTCCAGGAGGTCTTTAGTAAGAGCTAAATAGGATGGTGGCCTGACGGGTTTGCCCACCATGCCTCCAGTATTGATCTGCAGAAATTTACTATGCTTTCTGGATTGACAGGAAGAAATTTGTGACTGCTCTAATTCTGGATGCTAACTGTAGGGTTTGAATAGTGTACAGCAATGAAATATTGGCAGCTGATGTATATAACATTTTGCACACAATATAATTTTCAGCATGTTATTGATTTTAACTTAATTATATTAATTTAATGCATTCAAAATGTACAGTCAGGCTTAATGTTAATTTTCTTCTATGCAATTTGAGAATTTAGGTTAGAAATAAAACTCCGTTTTTTACACAATTAAGAGGCTAGACAGTAATAGTTTTTGTTGCCTTTTTAAACTCTGACAGGATGTGGGTGGTCGGCACTTCAGAGAGAAGGCTTTTTATTAGGGCTAAGCACAAATCACTTGAGAATTGTGTGGGAAAACTGCAGTTTGTACTCCCTTTAATTTGCTTCACTTAATGTTTCTAAATTATTTACAATTAGGCCATTGTTTTTACAAACACAGATAGACTGATAACAGTTTACAGGAAGAGAATGACTAAAAACAAATACAATTCAAAGTAGAAAAATTAATATGATACTGTGTGTGCTATTAGGATAAAAGGGTATGCTAATTACAGTGAGCTAGTCATTTATTTATTTTTTTACATTTACCAAAAAATCTTGCATGATACTGTATAATTTAACTTACTGATCCTCGAGAGTTGAATGAACTGGAATGATATCCATCCATCCATTCAATTTCTTAAACCACTTATTCAGGACAAGGGTGGTGGTGCAGCTGGAGCTTATCCCAGTATTCATTGGGCACAAGGCAGAAGCAGCACCTGGACAAGGTATGGCCCATCTGTAATGATATATAACATTTTATTGGTTCATTACCCAAAATCTTGATGTGAAAGACCACCACCACGTGAAGCATCAATGTTTTGTACTAAAGATGTCGTTACTCAAACCAAATCCATCCATTCATTTACAAAACTCTTTCTGGTTCAAAAACATTGGGGGAGTACACTATCTTAGCAGGATTATGCAGAAAGTAAGACTAATGTCAGTCCAGGCGCCAGTCCACCCCAGGGCCAATTTAGCATGGCCAAGTACTCTAAGAATAAGTCATTGGCCTATGAGAGGAAAACATAAAAAAAGAAAAAAAAATTACAGGGTGAACATGGAAATTCGAGCATATATCTGAAATCTGAACTTTTCATCCTGGAGGCATTGTTAACCACTGGGCCATTGCATAACTGTTCTAAAACAACAAATCAAATAATTAGAAACAGCCTTATAATTGAGAAATATTTACTTATCACAACAAAGCATTTTATCTATAAGTGACATTTAGATTTATTAATGACGCATGTGTAAAGAGTGTTTTTATTAAAGGTAATAAACATTTTACAAAGCTACCAGCATATTTGCTTAAACAAATAATTTGTGGTTCAGCCATCAAGGAGAGGAAGAGATTTTAGGGAGCATAGGACAATAGTTCATTGCTTTGAACACTTAGTGAAAAACATTTTAATGACAAAGACAAAATCATTCCAAGATAACTACTAATCTGCTTACTGTACAAACAGAAGTATGGAAGGTGTCCTGCTATTTATCCTACATCAAATGTACATGTTTTTTGATAAGCCTTGTTCATGCATCAGAGCACCATTTCTGGATTTTTCTTCAGTGTTTAGTACCTCACATACTGATATGGGACAATAAACAGTAGGAGTGTTTACCCATTTGTTACTTTACGGATTCTGAACTTGCATTCAATTTGTTCACAGACAATATGACACTGTTTCAAAAGTCATTCACTCAAATACAAGGACTCCCCAAGGATGTGTTTCATCACCATTACTATTTACAATGTACACAAGCATCCTGAGACAGGACAATGACCAATGTTCCATTATCAGGTATACTGATGATACCATGCTGATAAGATGCATATCTGCAGAGGAAGAAAGTTATTATTTAAATTAAGTGGACTGTCTGATAAACTGGAGCAAAAATAACCATCTTATTCTTAATGTCAGTAGTACTAGGGTGTTGTACCGTGTTAGCCATTATGAATGTAGTGACAATGTACTGTATATCTTGCCTGAAGAAGGGGTCTGAGTTGCCCCGAAAGCTTGCATATTGTAATCTTTTTTAGTTAGCCAAAAAAGGTGTCATTTTACTTGACTTGTCACTACATTCTTAATGTCAAAAAGACCAGAGAAATCATATTTGACTTTAAGAAACAGGTATCTGCATGCTCACCCATCAATGTTCTGGGGGAGGATGAAGAAAAAATGACTGAATATAATTATTTAGGAACTACCGTAGATAATTATCTTAATTTAATTTAAAAACAAAAACATATACTCTAAATGCAATCAGCTCTTATTTCTCCTCCATAAACTCAAAACTATTTAATGTGGACACGGAACTCATGTTGTCCTTTTATCGCAGGGTGATCCAGTCTGTCATCACTTTCTGCTTCATTGCTTGGTTTAGAAGTCTGACAAGCCATAATATAAATAAGCTCCAACAGATTATTAAACGTGCAGCTAATGTTATTGGGAATGACGTAAATGATTTGGTAAGAATGTGTCAGAAGGCAATGTTGAAAAGACTGGAAATAATTTCAACAGATGACATACACCCATTACATGCAGAAGTTAACGTCAGTAAATCAGTGAGGATATTTGCATTAAAGACCCTCAAAAATATGTATCATGTAATCAATTTTAGGTAAATACATGTTCCTGGGTAAGTCTGAACCTGTGTTGTCTGTTTTATTTCATTTCCGCCTATTATTGGATGCAAATGAGCAGGCAAATTTCATGTTTTGTTGTGTAAACATGACTTGATAAATAAATAACTGGTCTGTCAGTGACCTTGTGTTGAAAGAAGAGCCCACACAGGATAATGTAAACCCCTGGTCATACCAGTTATAGCATAAATGGGTGCTGTTAAGGAACTGAAAACCACATGATTATACACAGCGTTCTTTCTCAGACATTTTTGTGCTCCCAGGCTTAACAGGAAATAATGTAGGATTAATAGCAATCCAGCTAACAATGCTCAAGGCAACATGTTTTGGTAAAAAAAAAAAAAAGCAATTGGGGCTGAAGGGGTCATTTCATGGCACTGGTGGCTCAAGACTAATTTAGGTGCTCTTTACATTAGCCACCAAATATTTAAGAGAAGATGCAATACTCCGACAAGAATGTGAAAAGCCACAAAAGTGACATAAAACAATGTTCATTTTGCTGGCAAATGACTGGAGCAGAACAGTTTCTCCATTCTCTCCCAAGGTTTTAAATGATTGTCTAGGGTTTACAGTCAACAATTCTTTGACCCGAAAGGTCAAAAGATTTATTTATTAACAGAGAAAAATGGCAAATGATTGAAAGCGTTATACTTCTGTCAGGTTTTAGTATTGGATGTGGTGTGGATATGTGTGTAGAGTCAATCCGCAAATTAGGGTGGGAGTAATGCCAGGTTAATTGTTTTTAGTCTGGTATGCTTTTCTGTTTATTTTAAAGCTTCTCTCTTTGATCATCCTGTCATAGGCAAAATGCACCTAACAATGTGAAATTTTTGGCACCTGCAATGTATGGTGGCAATGTACGCTTTAATTTGTTTTCTGCTAGGGTTCAGAAGTCATTATTAGGCATGACGAATTTGGTGAGTGCAAAGGTGATTGTGTTAAAAAGAAACAAAGAATGTACCACTTTTATTTGCAAACTTTATAGAAGGTAACAGTAATGAAGAGTGAAAGGAGAGAAAAAGCAGATTGGATTAGCAGTTAAATAACATGCTTCCTCCTCCTCTTCATCTTCTCCTGCTTCTATGTGGTGTTGATGTGATCAATCTTCACCATACAGCTCAGTCCTGCAACTCCAGCTCAGTCCAACTCTTTCCCTTCAGATCTTCTTTTGCTTTATCCACGCACCTCCACTTTGGCCTCCCTTTCTCTTCTCCTGTACTTCAACTCCCATCATTCTTTTGCTCACATATTCATTGTTTCTCCTCAGCACATGTTCATACCACTTCAACCTTCTTTCCTGTACTTTCTTAAATATCTCTTCTATTTTTGTTGTACTTCTGATTATCTCATGTCTCATTCTGTCCTTTTCTGTAACTCCACACATCCATCTCAACATTCTCGTTTCTGCCATATCTAACTTCTTCTCCTGTAAACAATTCACTGCCTTTGTCACAGCTCAATACATCATTGATATAGGAACACACTATCAAGATTGTGACTCTAATTGTAGACTTTAAGCATATGAGATACACATATATATTTTCAAACTCAATTAATGTAATTCAGGGTTGTGATCATGCCCAAGGATTACCTGGTAGCAACGGAAGAAAATAAGAAACACAAATACAGTGCCAAGTCCATGTCAGGCAGGTGAGATATTTTAATCATAATTATTATTTTAATAATACAGATAGACTATTGATTCTAAGATTTAAATCCAACTTGTGTGTTTAAAGCCTTATTGACCTATTGGCCCACCATCTTTACATTGCGGCAATGAGGCAGTACTCAAGCTCTCCAAACACCTGACACAGACAAGTTTGGACACAGGTTACAGCAAATTCTTTGTCATTTCTTCTTCTTCTCTCTCTCTTAGTCTACTTCCTTCTCCGCTCCTCCCATCTAGTTTTGTCTCCTTCCTCCAAAATCTGGCTCCCTAAGCTATGGCTGGCAGCACCTTTTATTTTATCCCCGGAAGTACTTAGAGTGTTGCCAAGACTTAGCACATCCGGGCGTGGAACCCAATAGGGCTGAGCCGTCAAACTCCAAGTTCCATTATGCCTCGTGGCAATCCATGATGATGCCGCAACCTAGACAAAGCCGTGTGCCAGTTGTCTCTCCCAGTCCTTCCACACTGTGAGTGTTTCGGCCGGGTAAGGTTCCCAGATGGTACCCTTCACAACATCTAAAAACTCCCTAATATGAGATTACCCTAAAAATGTCTAAAATTGTTATTTGTTATTTACATAATATGTTTTCAATTTTGTATTCTGCAAACACCAGTTCAATTAGTTTAATCATTTTACTGTATTGTGCTTTGCATAAGGCATGTTATTTTATGTTAGGACAGGAAAAAAGGATGTAGCTTGTCTTGTCAAAGATTCTGCATTTCCTGAAAATTAGAAAAAAACTATTAGCCTGCTATTTTTAGTACTTTTATTCTCATTATTTTTTAAAATCTTTTGATGTGAAACATTTTATGTCTAGGCATCATTACCTGTCATTACAAATAATCTTCAAAAGCATCTCTTTGATTCTTATAAAGTTTGTATAAAATATAGCAGCTGGAACTATTTTAAAAAGCAGGGCATCCCCAGGAGCTCCTTGGTGAATTGTAAAAGATTCATGTTTTCATTTTACCGTTATAGAATGCATTAGTATTTCAGTAAAAATAATTTGAAATGTAGATAGATTGAGGAGAATTATGCAACGTTAGAGAGAAACACCAGAACCAGTGCGGGATGCAGTTCATCTCCTGATGAACTCCAGCTGTTCTGAGAGCAAAATGAGACAAAATTGTTACTTGGTATGCGCACACCCAATTAAGAAGTTACTCATTTCACTATGCATGTCACAAAGGTATAATAATATTCATAACAGGTTCATCATGCTAGATACCACAATTTGTTTAAATAATTTTAATAAATTGTGATACAGGGTTCAGTTTAATAAAAGCCTTGAGAATTTTGCAGGAGGTACATCTCAGGATGAAACAGGTAGACTATACCACCCTGCAACATTTTTTTTTAATTTTATAACTTGCTTTATAAGTTGTAGGATTTTGGCATATCTGGAGATCGGTTCTATATCAGCAACATAAGTTGGTTTTCACTCTCATCATGCTCACTGTGCTGACAGATGTAGTGTGGTAAATTGTGAAACTATATGCCCTGTGGCATTTATTTATTTGATTTCCATATTGTCATAATTTCAGGTTAGGTACAGTTGTTCTTACATTATGCACTGTTTTGTTGTAATGTTTATGGTTAAAACTAGGTCAGTAAGTTTATGAATTTAATTTACATTGGATGCATGAGCCCTTATTACAATATATGTTTAAGCTTATTATCCATGCCAACTGTTTGTATGTGTCATGTTGCACAGACCTATCAGATCTATTTATGTATCTACATCTTAGGTTATGTAGCCTATGTTCAGAGGACCATCAGAATATATTCTTTTCTCATAAAATGTAGTATCCAAATCTGACCCAGCTAAGTGGCTCATTATTCCTACAGCAGTATATAAAATAATCTACGCACGCACTTACAACTGATTGTGCTAATTCCTCATTCAAGAATGAAAGGAAGTTTAAGATAAATGCTGCCTACTCTAAATCTATGTTATTTTGACCTCAAAAAAGATATTACAGTATTTACTGTATTTGGTGTATGTACTGTAGGTACATACATACAAGGGTGTTATAACAAAACATTACATGCCAAATTTGCAGCAAAGATAATTTTTTTATAAAATGTATATAGAACATCAGAAATTATAGTTTATGATAATATAAGGGAAAACTGGAGTAAACTAATAGATACAAATAACCCAGTCCCACATTATCAAAAACTGTAAGGCATTGCACAATTTGATACACTATGCAATTTTCTAACTTCTAAATCAAAATTTTTTTTTTTTTAGTTTTTCAGTCAGAATCATATATATATAGAAAGAGAGAGGTTAGGAGCACGCACTGATACAGTACATTGCCGCACCCACCACACGACAAAGCAACTCATGATCCCAGATTAGGACCCGAGTGCAGCCATGCAATGGGTGATACCTCAGCACCACACTAGTTCAGATGGAGTGGAACAGTGTGAGGTTTTTTATGGTGGCTGGAGTGCCAATTCTGCCACCAAGAATCATAGTGTAACATTAAATAAACCTGACAGTTTGGAATTAATTTTTTTTTTTTTTTTGCACAGGTTAAATCAAAATATACATTTTAGTGTTATAAGTAGTGCTGAGAGCTTTATTATTCTTTTTTATTTTATTTTATTTAAAAGCATATAAGAAGCCATACAATCAAATCAAAGTTAACAAAACCAAAATTCTAACCCCAACCAAAAGAAACAAAGGACAGCCAGCCAACAAAGCAAATCTTTGAAAGTAGGAAGGAAGGAAGAGCTGATCGAAAAGCTCTACAGCAGATTGTGTCGAGAGCAGAGTGAATGATGTGAATATAGCTTCTAGCGCATGCTGCCTCGGCCATGGGAACAGTCTATTTCAACTTCTCTCATTCTGCATATGCTTCAGAGCTTTTCCTGTAGGGACCTCGCAGTTTTAGAAACAATTTCATCCCAAGAGCTATAAACACACTCAATCAGTCCACCAAGTGCTCCCGGTAGTGATTCACACGAATAGAGTACATAGAAGAATGCATAGAATACAAAGCATTTAACGTGCTACTTTAATTACGATGGGATTTGAGAAACTAGTAAATTAAATGATTTTAAGATGAAGTTTATGACGTTCTAATTTAATGACAAACTACATGATTAAAGTGGAAATTTTTAAAGATTAAAGTTGATATTTTGACCTTTTTTTCCACTATGTCCCTATTTTTTTTCTTTTCTTTGTACCCTAATATGCTTCCATATGACACTCAGACAGTGGGGCTACTACTCACCTATTCACAGCGACATTGATATCTGACCACTTCTTTTTTATTTCGGACACTGTGCGAGTTTCTGAACTTGAACTTTCAAATTTCTCCGTCACTCTATGTCACTCGATTAACTTCCTTTTGTTGTTTACTCCACTGCTAAAACCAACAAATAGTATGTTTTTCCTTGCTTCCACTTGGTATTCACTGAAATTCTTCTTTTTCTCTGTGCTTTTGCCATTGTCTTTTCACAGAAGGCTAAACTTAAGGGGCTATTTATATTGATTTGCATATTCAAAGAGGCATAATTCTGGGAGGAGTTGGGGTGGGGCGGCAGACACATGCATGTGTGTTACATTTCACACTGACCAGGGGCCTCATGTATAAACGGTGCGTACGCACAGAAATGTTGCGTAAGAACTTTTCCACGTTCAAATTGCGATGTATAAAACCTACACTTGGCGTAAAGCCACGCACTTTTCCATGGTACCTCATGCCTTGTCGTACGCAAGTTCTCCGCTCGGTTTTGCAAACTGGCGGCACCCAGCGTCAAAGCAATGGTACTGTTCTTGTGTGATTACTCATTATTTTCATGACGCGGCTTTATAAATACACAGAAACTAACCGCATATTGTTTATTAGTGTAATGCATCTGATTGTAATTAACTCGTAACAATATAATGGTCCAGGGAACAGCCATAGTATTCCAAATACCATAACTGCTTTAGCGTTGTTACTCTCACTTCTCCTTCTTCTTCTTCTTCTTTCAGCTCCTCCCGTTAGGAGTTGCCACAGCGGATCATCTTTTTCCATATTACTCTCACTGCACGACTCGGAGTATTTATATCACTGTATCTGAGTGTGAATCACAGCAGCAGCTGATCGGAAAGAGAATTATCGGTATACAGCTTTAAGGACACGCTGTCTCAGCCACTGCAAAACGTTTTAAAGCCTTTCCTGTACAGACCTCGCGGTTCAGAAACAGTTTCATCCCAAGAACTTTAAATGCACTCAATCAATTGCACCTTGTAGAACTGTTTGTACTTATAAGTACAATCACCCCACTGTAAACTTGCACTACAGTTATAATATCGCACAACCCGAGACACTTTATAAAGTGTGTATTTACATATGATGACGATATCATTTTTAAGGTGAAATGCAGCAAAATATGTTTGTTAAATTATACACATAAAACTTTAACTTCATTTAAATAATCTATATTCTTCACTGGGAGTGTCATGAAGAATAGAATAATTAAACATGTACTATGAAGATATTTCAATGTTCTTTAAACGTTTTGAAGAATCGGCGCTAAGCTTACAGATGGCTTAACTTCTATTACAGAGCTGATTGTAAGGCGATCAGTTACTTGGGGAAAGAAAAGCACTGACTGCAGTGATGGCTACGCCAATATATATTGAATATAAAACAGAAAGAGAAAATAACAACACAGCTAAAAATGCAGCGACAAATTTCGACAAAAGATAAATGCTTGTCATGAGCACGAGGCTCATGAAACACGTTTAATAATGTGCTTTAGCTCCTATCATCATGAAAATGATATCACGTATACATCTCAGTATTTTAGTTATTCAGAGAGCTGTAATATCACAAATGTAATGGACTCTGTGTCCAGTTGGAGGAAGAGAGCCAGTTTAAGAAGCAAGTAGTGATTCACACACATAGATCACATACGAGTAGAAGATCAAATACAAAACAAAGCATTTAACGTGCTACTTTAATTACGATGTGATTTGAGAAACTGGTTGATTAAACGATTTTAAGATGAAGTTTATAATGTTCTACTAAATGACAAAATAAACTACGTGATTAAAGTGGAAATGTCGAGATTGAAGTTGACATTTCGTGCTTTTTCCCCACCGTGCCTTTTTCTCTGTACCCTAATAAACTTTCATATGACACTCAGACAGTGGGCTACAACTCTTCTTTTCACGGCAACTTTGATATGTGACTTCTTTTTATTTCCGGCACTGTGCGATTTTGTGAATGTGAGCTTTCAAGTTTCTCCAACACGCTATGTCACTCGATCAACTTCCTTTTGTTGATTATACCACGGTTTATTTGAACAAATAGTATGTTTTTCCTTGCCTCCACTTGGTATTCGCTGAAATTCTTATATTTTCCCCGTGCTTTTCCCATTGTCTTTTCACAGAAGGCTGCGCTTAAGGGCGATTTATATTGATTTGCATATTCAAATAGGCGTAATTCTGGGAGGATTTGGGGCGTTACATAATGCGCGTGCACGAGCGTTAGTTTTCACGCTGATCGGGATTTATGTAACGGAAGAACGTGGAAGTTGGAGTACGCACAGATTCCTGCATCTGGATTTTTCTGTGCGTAAACACATTTCGGCTTTTGTGCTTACGCCATGTTATAGTGCGAGTTCTACGCACGGCGTTATACATGAGGCCCCAGGACTTATGTAGCAGAAGAACGTGGAAGTTGGCATACACATAGATTTATGCATCAGGATTTTTTTTCTGTGTATGTACATTTCTGTTTTTGTCCGTATGCCATGTTTTAATGTGAATTCTACATATGGTGTTATACATGAGGCCCCAGGTCTTTATGGCCTGTATATCTGTCACTCAGTAATAAAATTGAAAGTTAAGTAGTGCCATGCCCCCTTCTGTTTTAGGTAATTGCAGAGTCACTCTTTGAATGCATGGATGTTTCGAATTCCAAATAAATAAGATAAATGGGAAGGTGTCTAGTCTAATATTGTGTACTACATAGTTAATTGGAAAGGACACTTTTATTCAAATTCATTTTGAGTCTAGATGTCTTTTGAAAATTTGCTAGTGCTTTTGGAACTGCTGGCACAGAATTTTGTGGGTCTGATATATACAATACCATATCATCTGCACATAGTGTTATTTTCTGTTCAAGTTCTTCTCGGAACATCCCCTTTGCCTCTGATGCATTTTGAAAGTAAAGAGCCAATGACGCTATGGCGATTGCAAAAAGCAATGATGATAGGGGACATCCTTGTTGAGTACCGCATTCTAGTTTGAAGTAGTCTGAAATAATGTTGTTAAAATGAACTGATGCTTCTAGAGTAGTATAGAGTAGTTTGATCCATTCACATATGTTTGGGCTAATCCCACATTTGTGCAATGTAGTGAATAAGTAGTCCCATTCAATTATATCAAATGTTTTTTCTGCATGCAAAGATACTAAAATCTCTGGGGTGTTAGATTTAATGGGTGAATATATTATATTAAACCAATGTAAAAGATTAGAAGCTAAGTGTCTGTCTGTAATAAATCCAGTTTGGGCTTGTGATATTAAGGAAGGAAGCACTTTCACAATCCTTCTAGCTAGAACTTTGGAGAGTACCTTAATGTCATTATTCAGGAGTCCTTATTTTTCTTTTGAAAGACTGAAATTAATTCTAACGAAAATATGAGGTAGAATTTTGTTGTCTTTAGCTTCTATAAGTATTGCTAATAGTAGCAGAGCTAAGTGATTTGAATTTTTTTTTTATAAAAATTCCAATGGGTAGCCATCAGGGCCAGATGCATTCCCACTTTGAAGTGAGTTTAAAGTTTGTAGTAATTTTGAGATTGTCAGAGGTTTATTCAGTTCCCCAACACCAAGAGTATCTAGCTGTTGTATCTGTCAAAAAATTCATTAGATTGTGTCTTATCTTCTTTAGACTGAATAGAATATAAAGACTTATAGAAGTCTCTCAATATGTTGGTTATATTTTTATGGTCTATGATTTTATCTCAGTCTCTGTTGGTAACTGCTTTTAATGCATTGCAGACTTCCTGCTTGTGAATTTGTTGGGCTAAAATCTTATTGGCCTTCTTTCCATGTTCATAATAATAATGTAGTGATTTAAAGATGAGCTGTTCCATTTCTTTAGTAGTCAAAAGGTTAAATTGTGATTGCCAAACCTATGTTTTTTCTATAAAGTGCCTCTTTTGGAGTCCTGGCTTATTCTAGATCAGTTCTAATAATTTCTTTGGTCAACTCAGGTACATTCTTGGTTTCAAATTTAGTTTTGTGAGAAAGATATTATATAATATTTTCTCTTAAAAATTAATTCACATTTTCCCAGAGTATTCCAGCAGGGACCATTGGGGATGCATTTGTCTCCAGAAAATAACCATTTGCTTTGATATGAATTCTGTGCAGTTCTCATCAACCAATGACAGGGAGTTAAGACGAAAGCTACAAGATGAGTATGTACGGCATAGTGATTTAAGCTCCATAATCAGAGGGGCGTGGTCAGGGATAAAAATACTGTTGTACTTACAAGATTTGATAATGGGCAAAAAATTATTGTCTATGAAGAAATAATCAATTCATGAATAACAGTGATAAACTTGTAAGAAGAAGGAATATGCTCTTAGGTTAGGATTTAAAAACATCCATGGGTCTGATAAGCCATGAACCTTTACAAACTAATTATTTTTGTAGTATTAGATGTTATCACCGTTGTAGCTGAAAACCTATTCAGGTCTGGATTTGAAACACAAATAAGTCTCCAGCAATTGTAATTTTATAAGTGATCATATTAGAAATAGATGCAAATACATTTTGGATTAAATCTCTATCATCCATGTTAGGTGCATAAATATTTTTTAGAATCACTTCAGTATTAAATAAATTGCCATCACCATGACATATTGCCCTTCAGGATCACATACTACGCTACAAATGGGATAGTTCTGTGTGTTAAGATTCCCACACCTCTAGTTTTATTTGTATAGCTGGAGTGAAAAATTTGGCCAAATCACTCCCTTTGTAACTGGAACTGGCCCTTACTTATTAAGTGAGTCTCCTGTAAGAATACTGTCTTGGCATTAAAACCTGTTAAGTGAGTGAGTACTTTCTTTCTTTTAAATTTCTAATTGAGACCTTTGACATTCCAGCTAACAAAGTTCACTGTTTGGGCATAAACATATTGCTTCTGAACTTTTGTTGATATTTTGTAGTCTTAAGTTAAGGTAGTACATTTTTATATATGATAGCTTTGACCTAGATTTCATCTTACTGCAATGTGTTATGGTAATGAAGCCTACTTTTGTGTTGGCACTAACAGTTATTGGGGTAAAAAGGATAAAGAAGAAATAGCAAAGCTCCCCCCTATGTCTCCTCCCCCCATTTTGCCTCCCTGAGTGAGGCATACCAGTCCTGGGGCCTCATGCATAAGGCTGTGCATAGAATTTACACTGTAACATGGCATAAGCACAAAAGCAGAAATGTGCTTACACACAAAAAAATCCAGATGCATAAATCTGTGCAAACGCCAACTTCTATGTTCTTCCACTACATAAATCCTGGTCAGCGTGAAAAATAACAGACATTCAATTGCCTGCTGTCCCTCCCTGTCTCCTCTCAGAATTACGCCTCTTTGAATATGCACATCAATATAAATAGCTGTTAAGCTCAGCGTTCTGTGAAAAGGCAATGGCAAAAGCACAGGGGGAAATAGAAGAAGTTCAGCGAATACCAAGTGGAGGTATGGAAAAACTTACTATTTGTTGGTTTTAACAGTGGTATAAACAACAAAAGGAAGTTGATCAAGTGACACAGAGTGTCGGAGAAACTTGAAAGCTCAAGTCCACAAAGCTGCACAGTGTCCGAAATAAAAAAGTTGTCAGATATCAAAGTTGCCGTGAAATGGTGAGTCGTAGCCCACTGTCTGAGTTTCATATGAAAGCTTATTAGGGTACAGAGAAAAAAAAATAGGCACACAATGGGGAAAAAAGCACAAAATGTCAACTTTAATGTCTAAATTTCCACTCTAATCACGTAGTTTATTTTGTCATTAAAGTAGAACATCATAAATTTCATCTTAAAATCGTTTAATTTACTAGTTTCTCAATTCCCATCGTAACTAAAGTAGCATGTTAAATGCTTTGTTTTGTATTTGATCTTCAATGTGCTGTATGTGTGTGAATCACTATTTACTTCCTGACTTTCTCTTCCTCCGACAGGACACAGAATCCATTACATTCATAATATTACAGCTCTCTGAATGATTAAAATACTGAGATGTATACTCGATATTTTCATGATGATAGGAGTTAAAGCACGTTATTAAACATGGGAACATGGTGGTGCAGTGATTGTGCGTGACCCAAGATGAAATAATTTATTGCAGCAGTACTGTCTCTTTCAAACATACTAACCCCCAATTCCTGTCCTTACTTTTCTTTCTCCAAATACCCAATCAGCTATGTAATAGACGTTAAGCCATCTGTAAGCTTAGAACGCCGATTCTTCAAAACTTTTAAGGAACATTAAAATATCTTCGTAGTATGTGCTTAATTATTCTATCCATCTATTCTTGCAGTGTCACGCCAGCACAAGACAGGAACAATCCATGAACGGAGTGCAAGCTCCTAACTAGTGCTGTGGCACCGTGTCCTGGCATTTTTAATTATTAACAATATAGACTACGGTGGTGGGCTAGCGCCGTGCCCGGGGTTTGCTTCCTGCCTTGCGCCCTTTGTCGGCTGGGATTGGCTCCAATATAGATTATTTAAATGAATTTTAAGTTTTATCTATATAATAAGCATATTTTGCTGCATTTCATCTTAAAAATTATATTGTCATCATATGTAAATACGAGCTTTATAAAGTGGCTCAGGTTGTGCAATATTATAACTGCAGTGCAAGTTTACAGTGAGGTAATTCTACTTATAAGTGCAAACAGTTCTACAAGGAGCACTTGATTGAGTGCGCTTATAGTTTTTGAGATGAAATTGTTTCTGAACCGCGAGGTCCGTACAGGAAAGGCTTTGGAACGTTTGCCTTGTAAAAGCAGTTCAATAGACAGCATGGCTGAGGCAGTGTGTGCTTGATGCTGTATACCGATAATTCTCTTTCTCAGATTCTGTAAATCTTTGATTCCCCACTCAGATACAGTGATATAAATACTCTGAATGGTGCAGTGAGAGTAATATGGAAAAAGATGATCCGCTGTGTCAACCCCTAACGGGAGTAGCTGAAAGAAGAAGAAGAAGGTGCAGTGAGAGTAACAACGCTAAAGCAGCTATTGTATTTAGAATAGTTCGACCATTCCGTGGACCCTTATATTGTTACAGGTTAATTACAATCAGATGCATTAAACTAATAAACAATATGCGGTTAATTTCAGTGTATTTATAAAGCCGTGTCAGGGATGTGGATCTGAAAAAGAAAGGATAACCACACAGGAACATTAGCACTGCCTTGGCGCTTGGTGCCGCCGTCTGCAAAACTGAGCAGAGAACTTGTGTACACCAGGGTATGAGATAACATGGAAATGTGCGTGGCTTTATGCCAAGTTGCAGCTGATATGAACTTTCAACTATTTTTTACCATCAACACTTTTTTATAGTATTGGTCCAGGAATTGCATGGGGCATTTCCACCTTGCCTCCCATAGACAGGCCTATGCATATGGACATACTTGGTTGCCCCCAATGCAAAACTACTTTACATACCCCTGTGATGCCCGATGTTTCTTGCAATCTAGCATGACCTTCATTAATGGGCATTCAGTATTTTATAAACGAAAACCAGTAGTTAGTGAGTTATGCACACAGACACTCAATGATGTGCAAATACAACAGTTCTTTATAACAGTAAATTGCAAAAAAAAAAAATCAGTATGCAGTCAGTTCATTAATGACATATCAAAAATAAATGCACATCAAAAGTAATTAAAGGCAAATAGGTGGAAAAAAGTAACTATTTACAAATATATACAAAGTTCTACACCTCCTGGAGCTCTTCCTTCAAATAATTAAGTTAAGGAAGTTATTCCACGGAGGAACCACAAAGAAAAACTGAAAATAAAATATTTACATCAAAAGTTTACTAACCACACAGCTCACTGCCATTTCTCCCCAGCAATTGTCTTCACTCAATTAAGAAATTGGAGGTAATTTCCAAAAAGTACCTTTCGCTGTCCTCGCTCCCCTTAGCATCTGTGCGGTGCCAGCTTCACAAGATCTTCCTTCCCAATAGGAACCAAATAAATTAGATGGAACTTTCCTCACGCTCATGCACGCCTACTCAGCTCTGTTACTTGGGCTCTTCTCTATGTGTTTATGTAGACAGCCTACATGCTCCCCACTTCACAATGGCAGATTTGATGTGATGACGGTCTCTTGTCCGTAGGCATTAGTCCATCCATTGACCTCAAGTTAACTGTTTACTCCAGGAAAGACTGACTGTCAGCATGTCTATGTTGATCAAACACAGGAAGCTCTGCAATCTCCTTGAGACTTTTTGGTATAGTAAGATAAGTACATAAATATAGGTAAACAACATTTGATGTGGCTTTTATATAAAGATCATTAAAATACATAATCACAAACAGAACTTTGCACGCTATATTGGTGAGCTCTATAGGCCCTACTGTTTCGTTGAAGGACATGTGTGTGGCAGATTTACTGGCAGGATGACACCCAATTTCTTGCTGCATTCAAACAGTGCCATCTTACACCTTGACTCCTGGTGCAGCTGCGTTGTTCTTTTGAGTGAGTGGACGTTTCTTGCGGGGAGGGCTTCTGTTCTCTTTCTCCGATGTAGAACCCTCATCTTCATCTGAGTTCCCTTCTGTTATACCACGTCTTTGCAAGTACCCTAAATTTACACCAATTGCTACAGACTCAAATAAAATATATATTCTTATTCTATATTAGTATTAATAAGAGCAGCTCACTACTCAAAATGGTACACGCAGGAAGGACCCGGAATCGAACCTACAACCTCTTAATTATGAGTTTGCAGTTCTTACCGCTGCACCAGCCGTGCGGATGTGTCAGCCTCGTCCCCTGACCCAATATTGTATTTCTTTGGTTATATTTTTGAATAAAAGTGCTCTTGTTTTGTTATACTTGTACCTTTTGTGAAAGTGTTTATTTGATATTTGAACTTCAATCTTCACACATTATACACTTCATGTCTACATTTTGTCATTAATACTACAACATGCAAAATTTTCTGTTTTATTTATGTGTTCAACATTTCTTGCCTCACATTTCCTGTCATCCTACATTTAACAAGATACAATTCCAGACCTACATCACACCCAGATAAACAGACTTGAGCTGGGAGAACTTTAGCTGCATCGGTGGCGGGGATGGGAGAGCAGGCTGCTTGCTGCTTGTGCTGATCAACACATTTGCAAAACAAAGACACTGATGAGGAGGTGTAAGGGAATTTAAGGTGGCCCAGGATTACGACTTTTTTGATAGGCCTCAGGGATTCTAGTGTTAATGTCTGGATTTCTGTTGTCATGTCCTGAAGAAGGGCTGCTATGTCGTGTTGCTCCATCATCCTAGCAACAAATCCTGTCGACCACTGTAAGAGAAATGTCAACAATAAAAGTTGGTCATATGGTATAACTGATTTGTAAAAGTAAACAAAATGCACACAATGATTGTGCAGATACAAGTTCACATCACAACTGTCAAAGATGGAGGACCTTCCAGTTTTGGACCATTCTGGAAAGAAGAGACCAATCCAGGTAGATGGACACCGAAACAGGACATCCCAGGTGTTATAGGCATCAATCATCTGGTTTGCAGAAGGAGGAAGAGAAAAAGGCATTAGGGCACAGCACCAACCTCTGGAGCAGTGGTAGAATTACAGTCCTTCAGCTCTCCCCTATGCAAAGATGTGTGACATAAGACACTATTTACAAAAATGATACAGTTAGATAATTTCAAGTAGAACAAAAAGTAATCTAAAGCATAACATGAGAAATATGTAACACGCAAACAAAGCATACTTGATTTAAGGACCAGACCCAGAGAGAGGCTAAAAAAGCCAAAAGTCAAAGTAACAAGTCACGAACGACAAGTTTAGTTTTTTATCTCATTACTAAGATGCAGGAAGTACTGTACTGCCATGTTTTATTGGTGGTAGATACTGATACAATATATAACATGAAGTGCCACTTGATGTCAATGGCAAAACAATATGTCCATACAAATGTTAAAAACTCACAGAAAGGCAACAGAACAGGAGTAATTGAAAACAGCATTGAGAAAAATAAAACAAGGCAAAAACACATAAAATCATGTCACACCATAATTAGGTGTAATTGATTTAAGGAACAGGGGACTGAAATTTTTATATCAATAAAGAGCAGTTAAATGTTCTTGAAAGGTGCTATACGTAGAGCCCACATTAAATTTTCTTACAGATTGGGGTATTAGATATTAAAAGACCTAATGTAATTTAAAAAGATCTTCTCCATATTACCATTTCTAATAATTAAACTAGTCAGCAGTTGTCCATTAAAGATTTTCATTTGGTATTTGTAATTCTGATAGAGGTACAAGAAATTAACTAACATTTTGACATGGTGTAAAAACAATTATACATGAGTACAACTAAAATACCTCTAAACAGACTAAAATATGTCTCTCAGATTAACTAGAAGAAAACACACAAAACATAATATCACACAGATTCACTCAACAACATTACCCACCTTTTTAAAACTCCATTTACTGTATAAGTAATTCTTCCACTTAAAAATGTCAGGGAGTGCAATTGCTCCTTGGATAGTTCCTTAGTGGCGAAAAAGACCTGTCAACAGCCAGGACCAATTAAGGCATTAATATGTTCTAGTGAATAAGATGCCTTTTAAGCTATGGAATGCAAAAGCAAACAGCAGAAGCCTCAGAAGAAGCATAAGGCAAACATGCAGCACCACCAGTAACGAGGATACCTACACATATGCTTAATCTGGACAGAATGTCAAAAAGCTCACACTGATGATATTCTAAATTTTAAAGGTCAAAAAATGTTTCATATTGATGATGTAAAGTGGATAGCTGATTAAGCTTTTTAACATTTTTTGTCTGATACATTCATTTATTTTTCAAACCCAATTATTCCAATACATGGTCTATGGGAGTTGAAATCTATCTCATGAGTAACATGTTTAAAGCAGGTACCAGCTTTGAATGGCATGACAATACATTGCATGGGACCTCAGAGAGGTAGACTGTCTCGAACAGAGGCTGTTACATGAGTAAGAATGGCACCGCCCCCCTCCCCTCAGCCTGCAGGCGCTCTGTCGGATTCATACAAATAAATCAGTACAGCAGGAGAACCATGATACTTAGCGCAATGAGAGAAGTCGCAAAATTAACCGGAATAATCTAAATCCGTAGTAGTTTTCTCGTAAAAAATGGACAGACAGACAGAGAGATGTTAGATTTATATATACATATATATATACAGTATATATATATACTAGCAGGAGTACCCGGTGTTGCCCGGGAATCTATAACCAGTGAATTTCCGAAATGAGAGAATCAGAATATAGAAATAGAACAAACAGTTTTCTGTTTCACATTTTATTGTAATAGGTAATATAAGTGCTCATTCCAGAGCCTTTGGATACACTATATTTTTTGTTTTCCCTTGTGGTGAGAAAATGAACAAATTCTGAGGATGGCCCACTCTAGAAAATGCTACGTAGAGTTGTCCATGTGAAAAGCATGGATTTTCAAAATTGATGCCTGTAACTTGTAGTGATTGCCCTTTGATCCTTATTAATTGACATAGCAAAAGCCAAACGAACAGGAAATTGGAGCAGTTGGAAATCTTCTTGGTATAAAAACATCTTTACGTCTTGCGCAACGTGTCATGATAGTTGCTCAATAATATTTGGATAGAGAGTCTTGACACAAAGGCGAGTGGAATTACACAGTAAGGAGCATCTGTGTCGAACTGTTCTGCTATCTAACGGACGTTGGCGATGGTAACTACAGAGAGAAGTGACATACAACCGTTGCTGCATATGTAGGGGAAGGATGCGTCTTTTTAAGGCGAGTCTCTGTTCAAACGTGTACCTGGCATTGCCTGGGAATCTATAACCGGTGAATTTCCCAAATGAAAGAAACAGAACATAGAGATAGAAGAAACAGTTTTCTGATTGACATTTTATTGTAAGTTCCTTCACTGTGGATTCTGTGTGCCTTTGCGTTTCAGATACCCTTGAAATAGACTTTCTTGTGGCATCTGAAGTGGACCTTCCAATTCAAGTAGGACAATTATAATGTGTTACATGGTATTACGTACGGAATAAGCACCACAGTGAGATAAATTTTCATTATTTACAATGTCGGAAAGCAAACAAATAGCACCAGTCAGTGAGAAAGAGCAACACTGAAATCGTACTGTCAGTTGGAAAGCAAGGAAATAGAACCACAAATACGCAAGGCCAGTGAGAAAGAGTAGCACTGAAACCGTACTGGGAAAATTGGAGGGGAGGGGTGCTCAGTTTGTAAGGAGCATCTGTGTTGAACCATGATGCCATGTAACAGACATTGGCGATGGTAAGTACAGAGAGAAGTGACATACGATCGGTGCTGCATTTGGGGAAAATGGTGGGGGAAGGATGCTGTCTTTTTAAGGCAAGTCTCTGTTCAAATGTGCTTTTATATAACGGACATTGACGAATGAAATACAGCACTATAAGTGCGTGTGGGAGTGTGACGTGCGGAAATGCGGGTGTGTCAGCTGGTCACATTTACTGGGTCGTTCACATTTTACATCTATGCGGCAGTTCCTCTTCACCTGATCAAAGTAGTCGGCCTTCTCATACTTGGACACTTCCGCCATTTGTTGGCAATTTAAAGAAACATGGGCGACGCACAGAGACCAAAACTGCCGCTAGATGGCGCCACGGTGAAGTTCAGTTACAATGTGCGGCCATCTTAAGTATGGGGACGTGTGCCAAATGTGTCAGTGACAGGGCACGCTAGATGGCGCCGCAGTGAAGTTCTGTTACAACGTGCGACCATCTTTTAAGTATGGGGTCGTGTGCTGAATGTTTTATTGGTTAAAAGGTGCCCTGTGGTTCACCACGAACATTTTTCCGAACCAAACTTACCCCATGACCTTCTCCTGGTCACAAAGGAGCCCCATGCCCGGTTTGGTGGCAATTGGATGCCTGGTGCAGATTTGTATAGTGGACAAACAAACATACACACACACAGACTCTGCTTTATATTTTATATATATATATATATATATATATATATTGCTTCTTGCGCCTGTCCTGGCACAGACTCACACGGGGGTCTTCCTCGTGAACCCTACAAGCAATACACAGTCCCAAAAAAGCACTGACCACAACCAAAACACTGCTTTCTGGCACCACCACTCCTCCCTTGAAGCTTCGTCCTCTCCTCCCAACTCTGGCCACTGAGTGGTGGTGGCTGGCCCCTTTTATAGCCCACCCAGAAGTGTTCCAGGCGTTTGACCACCTGATCCCAATTGCATTTCCGGGTGGGGCTGAAGATTTGCCTAGCTGGGCTGTGAAATCCAGGCAGCACCCCCTAGCGGCCACCCCAGCTCCCAACCGGGCTCCATCTCTCATCGAGCCCTGCGGGAGGTTGGGGAATCATCAATGGCCAGGGAGGCTGCCACCAAGCATCCCGGGGGAGGTATTGTGTTACCCACGGTTGCTCCCCCGGAACATTTGCAGCAGGGGCGTCTCGGCCAGGCATGGGACCCGGCCGGCACATATATATATATATATATATATATATATATATATATATATATATATATATATATATATTGTGAACGCCCCGGACACAGACAGGCAGACATGTTGTAATCCACCACCACACGTTTATTTACAACACAACTATTTACAAAAGTCAGTGCACACCCCAAAGTCCAGGCCTCTCTCACTCTTGCCTTTCTTCGGGCTGCCTCCACTCTCGCTCCTCTTGCTTTGTCCTTCTTCCACCCGACTTCAGCCCTGAATGAAGGAAGGCGGCCCCTTTTATCCTCACCCGGATATGCTCCGGGTGCTCCCTGGCAATCACCCGCCGACGAAGCATTCCGGGTGTCCCTGTTACTCTTCCCCCCAGCACTTTCTGGTGGAAGTACTGAGATCCAGGGTTCCCAAGGCATTGGGGCACCCCCTGGCGGTGACCACGGGCCCCTACAGGGTTGGGCTTCCATGCCCTCAACCTGTGGCCCCCAAAGCAACCAGGGTGGCGACCCCCACGTGATCCAAGGTGGGCGCACGCCTTCTTCTGGTTCTTCATGGCGTCCCGGCAGGGTTGTCGCCCCAGGCACCTCTGACAATATATTGTCACAAACACGAGACAAGACTCATAAAAAGATATGGGGCAGCCACCCGTATAATCTGCTTTCCTGGCTGCAAAGTAGTTTTTAATGGATAGTCCAAAATATATATATTGTCACACACGTGCGCATGGGAGGCAGCTAAAGGGCTTGAGTGAAGGCAGTTCGGAGGCATGCCGGGATGTGGCAGAGTACACTGACTCTTTTTCTCCCTTCCCTGCAGACCATTCCCGGGGGAGTCCACCTGGCTCTATTGACATCACTTCCAGGACCGAGCCAATGGAAGTCAACCTCACCAGCTCCAGCCCCTCTGATGTCACGTCCGGCTGTGATCCAATGGTTGAAGACCACATGCTCGATCCTTATGACCTCACTACCTATCTTCCCCTTTAAAAACCTGCCCCTTTTCCCTCAGTCTTGTTTTGGACTCGTTTGTATGCACTTCAGTGCTGTATATTCTCATAAAATAAACGACTTTGCAGCCGGGATACCAGATTATACGGGTGGCTGCCCCAAATCTTTATCTTGAGTTTGTCTCGTTATTGTGGCACTCGTTATTGTGACAATATATACACGCGAAGGAAGTTCAAAAGGTTTCTGCATTTTTTTAAGTGTGTTTCAGTGTGTTTATTAAGAATTTCAAAAACAAATGAGATCAGTTTTCTGCATAGTCACCTTTGTTTGCAATGAAATTTTACCAGCATCGTACCAACTTTTTAATGCCCAATTACTACTAGTAGACCAAAAGCACCTCAAAAGCTAAACATCATGCCAAGATCCAAAGAAATTCAGGAACAAATGAGAACAGAAGTAATTGAGATCTATCAGTCTCTCACAGTGAGAGTCATTATCCACAAATGGCAAAAACATGGAACAGTGGTGAACCTTCCCAGGAGTGGCTGGCCGAACAAAATTACCCCAAGAGCGCAGAGACGACTCATCCGAGAGGTCACAAAAGACCCCAGGACAACGTCTAAAGAACTGCAGGCCTCACTTGCCTCAATTAAGGTCAGTGTTCACAACTCCACCATAAGAAAGAGACTGGGCAAAAACGGCCTGCATGGCAGATTTCCAAGACGCAAACCACTGTTAAGCAAAAACATTAGGGCTCGTCTCAATTTTGCTAAGAAACATCTCAATGATTGCCAAGACTTTTGGGAAAATACCTTGTGGACTGATGAGACAAAAGCTGAACTTTTTGGAAGGCAAATGTCCCGTTACATCTGGCGTAAAAGGAACACAGCATTTCAGAAAAAGAACATCATACCAACAGTAAAATATGGTGGTGGTAGTGTGATAGTCTGGGGTTGTTTTGCTGCTTCAGGACCTGGAAGGCTTGCTGTGATAGATGGAACCATGAATTCTACTGTCTACCAAAAATCCTGAAGGAGAATGTCCGGCCATCTGTTCGTCAACTCAAGCTGAAGCGATCTTGGGTGCTGCAACAGGACAATGACCCAAAACACACCAGCAAATCCACCTCTGAATGGCTGAAGAAAAACAAAATGAAGACTTTGGAGTGGCCTAGTCAAAGTCCTGACCTGAATCCAATTGAGATGCTATTTCATGACCTTAAAAAGACGGTTCATGCTAGAAAACCCTCAAATAAAGCTGAATTACAACAATTCTGCAAAGATGAGTGGGCCAAAATTCCTCCAGAGCGCTGTAAAAGACTCATTGCAAGTTATCGCAAATGCTTGATTGCAGTTATTGCTGCTAAGGGTGGCCCAACCAGTTATTAGGTTCAGGGGGCAATTACTTTTTCGCACAGGGCCATGTAGGTTTGGATTTTTTCTCCCTAAATAATAAAACCATCATTTAAAAACTGCATTTTGTGTTTACTTGTGTTATATTTGACTAATGGTTAAATGTGTTTGATGATCAGAAACATTTTGTGTGACAAACATGCAAAAGAATAAGAAATCAGGAAGGGGGCAAATAGTTTTTCACACCACTGTATATTTATGTGACAGTTTGGCGAATAAAAGTCACAAATAACAGATAGTTGTTGCTACTGTCATTATCTATTTAAGAAACTGTTTAAAAAGGAAATGTTAAAATGTTCCAAAAGTTGCTATGATTGACCAAGGAGTCCATGGTGGTAAGGCTGCTGGGATGAATGAGATCTGGCTAGAGATGTTGACAGCATGATTAAAACATTTATTCAGTGTTGTATGGAAAGAAGGTAAAATGCCCTTGGACTAGCAGACTGGTGTGAGCTGTAGAGGAGACTCGGTTCATACAGGTTAATATACAGAAGGAACAATGTGGATTCCATCTTGGAACAGCTGCTGTTTGTAAAAAGCATATGGCCATATCTCTTGGTATGTGTTATAGGTGGTGGTGTGGGAATATTGAGTTAAGGGGCTGCTTTTGTGTGGTATTCATTCCCTATAAGAAAACAGTGATAGCTGTGTCTAAATACTTGCACTGCTCTTGTTTGTGGTTTTCATGGATAGGATAACAAAGCGCAGCCTTGTGAGGGTGTCCATTTGGGATGCCAGGTTTAAAATTTCTGCTTTATGCTGATGATATTCTCATCTTTGCCTCATCTGACTGTGACTCATTGTTAGGTATGAAGTGGCAGGAATGAGGATCAGCACCTCCAAGTCAGAGATCATAGTTCAATATTGGATGGTGAGACAGCTGCCTTTAGCTGAGGAGTTCAACTATCTTAGGAACTTATTCACGAGTGATACAAGAAGAAAGCAAGAGAGCAATAAGCAGATTGGAGCAGCAGTAGCTGTTCCACAGATGTTCTACCGGTCCATCGTAGCAAAGATCAGAGTGTAATCCAGAAAGACATTAAAATAATATTAGGTGAACAAGGAAGCAGGTTTGTGATGTATATTGTAGTTTCATAGAAGGGATTCTAGTCAGGTTTAGTTTTCCTCCTAAGCAGGAATGATGAGAAAAAAAGAGAGAATGAGAAAAGGTTAAGATAGATATAGATAGATAGATAGATAGATAGATAGATAGATAGATAGATAGATAGATACTTTATTAATCCCAAGGGGAAATTCACATAATCCAGCAGCAGCATACTGATACAAAGAAACAATATTAAATTAAATAGTAATAAAAATGAAAAGAATTAAAATAAAATTAATGTTCGCAGTTAAGTAAGAATGTTTAACATTATGGCCGTTTAGTTATCAGCACTTATATTTTACTGAAGTTTAAACTGGAAAAGGGAAATAAGAGAAAATTATAACTCCATTACTCCACTCCAAGAGTGCCAAGGTTAGAGTAAAAGGTAGGGTAGGAGATGTTGCATCTGGCGTATGATGAAAGAGAACATTGGCTCATCCAGAGAGTATACAGGGTAGGATTCAAAAGTAATGAGCCTCATTTTGTTCTGACGCGAACGTACTTTGCCGCACGCCCCACTTGCCAGCGACGGTGGGTGTTGACTTCACAACGCAACGGAGCTCCTACTGCTCCGAGCTTTCGAAGCGGTAGGATCGGCCTTGACGGGAACCCCTGTGCAGTAGTGCGTTACACGGCGGAATGGAAAGTTCGTTAGAGCAACGGTATGCGATCAAGTTCTTCGGAGTGAAGGGGATCATCCACTACGAGTTTGTCCCGCAAGGACAGACCGTGAATGCTGCTTACTACTTGGAAGTCCTGAAAAGGCTGAAAAGAAGCGTCGCGCGCAAGCGAAGGGACATCAAGGACAGCTGGAATCTTCACCACGATAATGCACCCAGCCACACCGCCTTCATCGTGAGCGCCTACCTGGCCCGGGTGAACGTTCCGGTGGTCCCCCAGCCTCCCTACAGTCCAGACGTGTCGCCTTCTGTCTTCTTGTTTCCGCGCTTAAAATCAGCGCTGAAAGGAAAACGCTTCAGCTCGATCGAGGACATCCAAGCAAATGTCAAGGCAGCCCTTGCAACCATCCTGGAACAGGCCTACGTGGACGCCTTCAATTCATGGAAAAGCCGCCTACAAAAGTGTATTGATGCAGGAGGTGCCTATTTTGAAGACTATTAATTAGTTGTACCGATTTGTTCAATAGATTTGTCTTTTTGAACAAAGGCTTATTACTTTTGAATCCTACCCTGTACCCTTAGTAGCATTTAGGCCTAGAAACAGCAGGACAGAGAAATGTTACCAATATAAAATGGGCCTCCTGAGAAAAATGACCTGGGGTATGCATAATAAGTGACCAAAGTTGTCCAGCTTTTCCGTGCAGACATTTGTTATTCAGTTTTAAAACTGATATGAAGTGAAACGTTGTGTTACTCAGTAAATGTGTGGAAATGGTTGTGTTCTGTATAAATTATTTCATGTTTTCATATATGTGTAATTTTTTACTAGGCAGGAGTCATACTAGTTAGTAAGTAGTCAGTTTAATTTTATATAGGACTACATAAATTCATAGACCTCAGGAAATTCCTTCTGAAACAAACATTTAATGGTTGTTAAATGAGTTTAAAGATAAAGCTTGCTGTTTACCAGTTGGATCTACATCCCTGTTCCAATCTACTGTTGTGGGTAAAGGCAAAAAGACTGAGATTGCAAGTAAAGGTAGCAGAAATGAGGTTTCTTTCCAACGGTCCTGGACTGACACTCTGTGATAGAGTGAGAAGCTCAGCAATTTGGTGGAGCCTCAGAGTAGAACTGCTACTCCTCTGGATTGACAGGAGGTAGTTCAGGTGGGTATGTTGTAAGGATTCACCCTGACTGGCTCCCATTAGGCATGTCACAGTGGGTGGAGAACCTGCAGCAGACCCTGGACACACTGGAAAGATTATCTCTCAGATGGCTTGTGAGCACCTCAGAATTGCCCAAGAAGAACTGCAGTTTGTAGCTGGAGACAGGGTAGCCTGTGCTAACCTGCTTGGTCTGCTGCCCCCACAGCTCTCACCTTGAAAAGCAGTTTGAGAAGATGAAAAGAAATGAGATGTTAAGATAGCAAAGTGCCAGTATATATGATACAAGTCAAAGTGCCAGGTGTTGCCTGGGTATACCTTTTAATCATTGCTGACTGAAATGCTAGTGTCCCATCCATCACATAACCTCTGAAATAACTATACATTTCTTTGTGCTTAATAGTTGAGGATTTGTTCTTTTTGTGCATGATTGGATTGCATAATTGCTAGGTTGGAGCTATGAACTCTACTTCTTTGCATTTCCTTGTTTAATATGGTTTAACAAATAGATGTCTTAATAAAATGAATGATTTGTTGAATAACTGAGTCCATGGACCACAGAGAACATTACAGAAGGAGGGCTGGGGGGACTGGAGTTCACAGAAATCACTGCAGATACATATATTGTTACAGGACACAGTACCAGTGTCAATATTTGATAATAGTTTAAAGATGATTCAAAGTTGATTTGTTCAATGTTGATTTAAAACTAATGATCATATCACTGTATTAGAATCAAAGCCTAAAATTATAACTGCCCCATCATAAAATGGACTTGAATATATGTTTACATTAAGAAACAGTAAAAGTTACTAACATCATTCATAGTCATTCTGTCTCCACCATATTCTGAACAGCAACATGACATGCACTAAATAAATCACATTTTATTCTGTTTCATCATGGCTTATCTCTATCATACTCAATAATGATATACAGATTCACAATAGTGTTTGCTTTTTCAAATATGTAAGGTTTTTACTTTGATAAAAAAAATTACTTTAAATATTTTACAGTTATTGTCACGTGTACGCATTGCTAAAAGATTCCTCTCTGCAGATTTGACCAACACGGAGAAGGCTGTCACTGTCCTTGTCCAGCAGCTTGAATCTTGCTCTGTTGGTTATATAAAATATTCAACCATTCATCCCTCCATTTTCTAAACCTACAAAATAAAAGGTAATGGTGTACTAAAATTTCCTTTCTCATACAGTTTTGCAAAGTTGGTGCTAAAAATCATTTTGCATGCAATTTTGCAATCACCAAACTCACTAAAATGGTCATTCTGCAGTCATAAAACTTATTGAAAGAAGGGAAGATTGCTAATTAAGGGTTTGGCAAAACCACATACCCCTTTTGGACCCATATTTCAGCATGGTTAACCACAACTCATGAAGATACTGTACAAAATGGTGTACTTTTAGACAAAAGCTGTTATAGAGCAAGGCAATAAAATTATTGTTCAGCTTAGTTGACAATATAATGCTGTACATACAGCACTATATTGGGGGCTACCACTATAGTGGGGACTACAGCAATCGTAGTCCCCACATCAACACTGTTTTTTTTGGGTTGTCCCACTTCATTACAATACCTCTCCCCGATACGCCATATAGCCTATATTTTAAGGCAGCACATGAAATCAATTTAGCTGTTTTTATGTGATTGCCAAACAAAGAGACATACAAATATCTTAAGATATATAAGCTGCAAACATATACATATACAACAGTGATACAGCAATTTCCGTGCATCTGTAGAGTACTTTAATTGAGGGTTAAATAACTGGTTTAACTTTGTAATGATTACGGTACTGAGAAATATATTGTGACATTCTCCAGCAAGAACGTTTTCTAGGGATAATCCAGAAATCAAAGCTAATAAGTGAGTGTTTGAATTCTTTTCCAGAGCCATTGCCTGAAAAGAGTGTTATGAAATAAGTTCACAAAGCAAGCTCAAGTCAAAGTTTTCTTTCACTTCTAACTTTATTTTGTATCACTGGCAGTCAGATGATGAAAGACAATTAAGGAAGATCAATAGAAATAACCAGCATATGTTAGCACTGAGAAAAACCTTTTAACTAAGTAACAATTTGTACTATCCAGCTGCAAGTAGAAGTGCAAATGGCCAATCTATCTCAATATTCTGACAACAAATAACTCATTTCAGTGTTTATAATTTATGACTCATATAAAAAGTCATCAAAACTCATTAAAACACCATAGTTTTTCATATAAAAAGCCTTGAGTTATGAAGTGTGATCACTTTAATGGATTATTGGAATGAAGGATGAACAGTTTCTTGTGGAATCTCCAGGGTGCATCATTGAGGGTGAAGGTCATTCCTGACCTCCGCCTGTTCAAATAAACAGCACCTCACAGAGGTCTACTTTACACAATTCCACATAGAGAGTCTGACAGCTCAAAAGCATTCAATTTCAAGATCCCTGAGGTGAAGCGCTCAGTCTGCAGACCTCAAAAATTCTTTGATGAGTAACAAGCCATAGGTTGTAACAGTGGAGCGCAAAGTAAAATTAGCATGCTCCACATTAAGTAAAAATCAGAGTTAGGGGCATTTATTGGACTCTGTGGTGTACACATTATAAGACCAACATCATTACAATTTAGGTTATTAAGAAAAACTCATATATTACCTGAAAAAGAAATGCAGAATTACATTTATTCCTTAAACAATACAAGGGAGATTTATGCCAGTGGGGTTTCGATGACTCAGTAAAAAACTGCCAATTATACATGGTCACCAGAGCTTTAAATTAACATGCTGAGGTCATTAAATTCTTTGTGAAAAATAATTTCTTTTTAACTTATGCTATAGGTAAATAGCTACAAGTTATATTTTAAATTGTATCACTAATTGGACATAAACTGTCTCACAATGCAGTATTACCTAGGCATATGTTTTTGAAGTGTTTAATAGAAATTAACATTATAAAAAGAGGAAGGTAAACACCTCAGTTTTGCTATTTCACAGCATTATTGCAAAAAACCACAACATTAAAGGCAAGTTAAATTTTAAATTGATTAAAAGAGTAAAGCAGCTCCAATTTAGGGAAGTCATTTACTAAACATGAAATGAAGTTTCATGCAAGAAATAACATCATTTGGACAAGTCCATACCTAATGATTGTAGGTAAGCAGAGTTTTATATAGGCCGAATAAGTGTTCTCTAAACCACTGGGTTGTCTGGCATGCTGTGTGATATGAGCAAATTGCTTTAAATGCTTGTGTGCCACCTGTAAAAAACACATGTAAACAGTGCTGGTCATTTTATGTATCTGTACTTTTAAATGCTTTGGGAGGGATCTTCACCTAATAACTACAGAGAAGTGGCACTTGTGTTTCACATCATGACGACCTTTGAGAGACTGGTCCTGGGGCCTCATGTATAACGCCGTGCGTAGAACTCGCACTATAACATGGCGTAAGCACAAAAGCCGAAATGTGCTTACGCACAGAAAAATCCAGATGCAGGAATCTGTGCGTACTCCAACTTCCACGTTCTTCCGCTACATAAATCCCGATCGTGCACGCACATTATGTAACGCATCAAATCCTCCCAGAATTACATCTATTTGAATATGCAAATCAATATAAATCGCCCTTAAGAGCAGCCTTCTGTGAAAAGACAATGGGAAAAGCACGGGGGGAAACATAAGAATTTCAGCGAATACCAAGTGGAGGCAAAGGAAAAACATACTATTTGTTCAAATAAGCCGTGGTATAATCAACAAAAGGAAGTTGATCGAGTGACATAGCGTGTTGGAGAAACATGAAAGCTCACATCCACAAAATCGCACAGTGCCGGAAATAAAAAAGAAGTCACATATCAAAGTCGCCGTGGAAAGCCGAGTTGTAAGCCCACTGTCTGAGTGTCATATGAAAGCTTATTAGGGTACAGAGAAAAAGGCACACGGTGGGGAAAAAGCACGAAATGTCCACTTCAATCTCGACATTTCCACTTTAATCACGTAGTTTATTTTGTCATTAAAGTAGAACATCATAAAATTCATCTTAAAATCGTTTAATTAACCAGTTTCTAAAATCACATCGTAATTAAAGTAGCACGTTAAATGCTTTGTTTTGTATTTGATTTTCTATGTGCTCTATGTGTGTGAATCACTACTTGCTTCTTAAACTGGCTCTCTTCCTCCAACTGGACACAGAGTCCATTACATTTGTGATATTACAGCTCTCTGAATAACTAAAATACTGAGATGTATACGTGATGTCATTTTCATGATGATAGGAGTTAAAGCACGTTATTAAACATGTTTCACTTCGATGAAATAATTTATTGCAGCAGTACTCAGGGGCTCTAAGCTTGTGGTGGCACTGGGCAGAGGAAGAATCGGTGGCTCCTTCGCCGCCAATGTCATGCACGGTGGATGGCCACGCTGTTGCAGACACTAGCCGCCTCGTGCTCATGACACAAGCATTTAACTTTTGCCGAAATTTGTCCCTGCGTTTTTAGCTGTGTTGTTATTTTCTCTTTCTGTTTTATATTCAATATATATTGGCGTAGCCGTCACTGCAGTCAGTGCTTTTCTTTCCCCAAGTAACCGATCGCCATACAATCAGCTCTGTAATAGACGTTAAGCCATCTGTAAGCTTAGCGCCGATTCTTCAAAACGTTTAAAGAACATTGAAATATCTTCGTAGTACATGTTTAATTATTCTATCCTTAACGACACTCCCAGTGAAGAATATAGATTATTTAAATGAAGTTAAAGTTTTATCTGTATAATTTAACAAACATATTTTGCTGCATTTCACCTTAAAAATGATATCGTCATCATATGTAAATACGCACTTTATAAAGTGGCTCAGGTTGTGCGATATTATAACTATAGTGCAAGTTTACAGTGGGGTGATTGTACTTATAAGTACAAACAGTTCTACAAGGAGCAATTGATTGGCTGCATTTAAAGTTCTTGGGATTAAACTGTTTTGAACCGCGAGGTCCGTACAGGAAAGGCTTTGAAACGTTTTGCCGTGGCAGAGACAGCGTGTGCTTAATGCCGTATACCGATAATTCTCTTTCCGATCAGCTGCTGCTGTGATTCACACTCAGATACAGTGATATAAATACTCCGAGTGGTGCAGTGAGAGAAATATGGAAAAAGATGATCCGCTGTGGCAACTCCTAACGGGAGGAGCTGAAAGAAGAAGAAGAAGGAGAAGTGAGAGTAACAAAGCTAAAGCAGTTATGGTATTTGGAATACTATGGCTATTCCCTGGACCATTATATTGTTACAAGTTAATTACAATCAGATGCATTACACTAATAAACAATATGCGGTTAGTTTCGGTGTATTTATAAAGCCGCGTCAGGAAAATAATGAGTAACCACACAGGAACAGTAGCACTGCTTTGACGCTGGATGCCACCAGTCTGCAAAACCGAGCGGAGAACTTGCGCACGACAAGGCATGAGGTACCGTGGAAAAGTGCGTGGCTTTACGCCAAGTGTAGGTTCTATACATCGCGATTTGAACATGGAAAAGTTCTTACGCAACATTTCTGTGCGTATGCACCGTTTATACATGAGGCCCCTGGACTATATGAGTCCTCCTTTAGTAGACAACCTGGACACACTGCAGTTTGCCTATTGGACAAAGACTGGTGGGAAGAATGTAATTATCTATCTGCTCCTCAAAGCTTATTTTAACCTGGACAAAGCTGACACTGTGGTGAGGATTACGTTTTTGATTTCTCCAGTGCCTTCAATGCCATCCAGCTGTCCCTTTTAAGCGGTAAACTCAGAGATATGCAGGTGGATGGTGTCCTGGATAAATTATCTTTCCAACAGAATGCACTTTGTGAGACTCAAAGACTGTGTTTGTGATACAGATGTGAGCAACACCAGAAGACCATAAGAAACAGTCCTGTATGGCAAGCCAAATTAACATTTAGAGATATCTCAAAATGAATTTTGGATATCTTAAAATGTAATTTACTTTTTAAGATATCTGAAACTCGCTTTGAGATATCTTAAAATAATTTCCTTTACATTTTAAGATATCTGCAATACATTTTGAGATATCTCAAATGTATTTCAAGATATCTCAAATACAGTTTCAGATATCTCAAAATAATTGTGTCTGCATTTAAAGATATCTCAAATGAATTTTCAGATATCTTAAATTGACCTTTCATGCATTTTAAGATATCTCAAAATCATTTCCTGTAAAATTGCCTATTATTTCAATGGGACTACTTGTTTATTATAAGATATCTTAAAATGTATTTGAGATATCTGAAAATGGACAGGAAGCTGTTTTAAGATATCTGGAAATGTATTTGAGATATCTTAAATTGTATTGTAGATATCTGAAAATGCTATTGAGATATCTTGAAATAATTGAGTGTCCTTTTAAAGATATCTTAAAATGCATTTTAGATATCTTGAAATACAATTTGAGATATCTTGAAATACATTGTTAGATATCTGAAATGGAGCAGAGACCCATTTTAAGATATCATGAAATTAATTTTAGATATCTAAAAATGTATTTAAGATATCTGAAAAATGAATTTCAAGATATCTTGAATGCTTTTAAGATATCTAAATTATATTTCGAGATATCTCAAAATAACTTCCTTCTCATTTTAAGATATCCCAAATTCATTTTGAGATATCTGAAATGCATTTTCAGATATCTTAAAATGACTTCCTGCACATTTCAAGATATCTCAAATACATTTCAAGATATCTTAAAATAACTTCCTGTGTATTTCAAGATATCTCAAATTCATTTTGAGATATCTCAAAATAGACAGGAAGTCCCATTGAAAGAATAGGAAATGTTACAGGAAGTGATTTTGAGATATCTCAAAATGTATTTGAGATATCTTGAAATGCACAGGAAGTTATTTTAAGATATCTCGAAATGTATTTGCGATATCTCAAAATGCACAGGAACGTATTTCAAGATATCTCGAATTGTATTAAAGATATCTTAAAATGCATTTCAGATATTTCAAAATGTACAGCATATCATTTCAAGATATCTTGAAATCTATTTAAGATATCATAAAATGCTTTTAGATATCTTAAAATAGATGCATTTTTAGATATCTGTAAGTCAATTTGAGATATCTAAAATGCATTTCCAGATATCTTAAAATCCATTTTGAGATATCTCTAAATGTTAATTCGGCTTGCCATAGTCCTGCCTCCTTTTCTCTTCACTTTGTACACTTCCAACTACAAATATAACACCACATCATTTCACTTTCAGAATTTATCAGTGGATTCTGCACTTATGGGGTGTATTGATAAATGAGATTAGAAAGAGTATGGGGATCAGGTGGAGAACTTTGATCCTTGGTGCAAAGAGAATTGTCTGCATCTTAATGGCAGCAAAACCAAAAAACTGGTTATTCACTTTGACCTTACCAAAGAGCTTCTGTGTCCAGTCACTGTTCAGAGATTTAATGTAGAGGTTGTCCACTCCTACAAATACATGGGGGTCTACATCAATGACAGGTTGGACTGTCACACAGAGGAACTACATAACAAAGGGCAGAGCAGGCTCTTTTTCCTTAAGGACACTGCATTCCTTTAATGTAAGAAGTGACAAGGCATATAAAAAGGGCCTGTCCCCAAGAAGTGGCATCTCAATTGCGTCCTGGACTAACTGCAGGGCGGAGCTCCCTGTTAGATGGGTAAAATGATACTTTAGTGTTTATTTGGTTTCTAGCACCCCAGTGCACCTGTCTATTTCTGTGATTTTTTTGGGGCTCTGCAAACTCATTCGTTTTCCACAAGATACATTGTTTAACACAACACAAATAAATATTAACATTGTTTTGACCACAGGAAAATGGCAGATTTTTTTCTTAGTGTAATGTACAGCACCTCAACTTTTAACATCACCTCCTTGATTTTCATAGAGATATGCTAAGCAATAACACTCAACATTCAGTATTTCACTTTAAATTGTGTTTAAATGACTTTGAAGACATAGTAACTAAATCACACAAAAGATCATAAAGAGTTGTAGATTCAGATAGCGAACCCCGTTTAATTGTTGGCAAATCAGCAAACATAAGTGAACAGCAATGCGAGTCCAAGACTGAACTGAAGCAAGATGTTGGTGGATGTGGTTATAAACCAAGGAGACAGGAAGAGGTGGGCTAAAGTGACCGGAGAACAGAAGTGTACGTCAGCAGTCTTTGGTTTGTTAATTTTCTGGCCTGTAGATTGAAGAAGAGAAGAAGCATTAAAAGACAGCAGCCAACCCTTGACTCGAGGTGAAATTAGCCTTTGATGAGCCCTGAAGTTGTCTCCCAATGCGCACATGTGACAGCATATACAGTATTTACTCTAATTTTTTCAGCATTTACACATTAGTATAGATTAGATTTTCTTGCAGTAAGATACATATGTTATTTGTACTACAAAAAGGTTTTTACTTAAAATCAAATACATACAAAGTGTAACAAACAATTTTTAACATCTAAACAGAAGCACAGCAGAAGCGGAATGACAGTTTTTTAAAATAAAGATTCACTCACAGAGAACAAATTTAGCATAAGAAAATGATGATGAATCTTATGCATTAATTCACATTTATTTTCTGCACAACCAAAAGTGCTAGATTAATGATTGGCATTTCAAGTATATAGTACATGTCTCAATTCCTAAACACAAATGTAAGATGGTACTCACATTTTAATAAATACAGATAGAATATGACTATTCAGCTTATGGTTTCCTGCACCTATATTTTAACTTTAGTGCATCCATCAGTGAGCACTGGCTACTTAGGAATTCAGATCAATTGGATAGTGATAGACTTAAATGCCTTTTTAAAAATCCCTCTCTACTATTAAATGGATAAAGGAAAGAAAACAAAGAGCAAAAATAGGCACTTAGCTTGCTTTCATGCTGAAGATCAATATGTACAACTGAAAGAAGCTCACAGAAAGAAACTCTCTTTAGTGCAACAGAAGGTGCTTTATTATTTCTCCATTTGGCAGGCTCCCTATTCATTCTTCAGAATTTCTCTTTTTTAGAGTCTTTAACTTTATACTAATCAAGTAAAGATACTTTCACCACTAGTGAGGTTATCCAACATTTGACGATTCCTTAAATTTTTCGAGTCATTTTCCATTTAATTTGAGTTTTTTTTAATTACAATATATGCCTTGTAATTACATGCTAAATAACTAGCTGCATTTTATAACTAGCTAAGTACATTTTATTTATAAAGGAAGCATTAATAGTTATGTGTGCAGATCAGAACAATGCATATGATATTAATGGTGAGACTTTGGCTAACCAGTGTTTAAGATGAGAAAAAATGAAGAGGCAGTTAATCTGGTTCTAATATACAGTATACAGTATTTGAGTATCACTGGCATACTGTATACCAGAGGTGTTCAATTCTAAACCTGGAGGGCTGCAGTGGCTGCATGACTTTGTTTCTGCCATTTTGGTAATCAGTAACCAGTTTCTGCTGCTAATTAACTTTTTCCGTAATTTTAAATGAATTGTTATTTAACACTCAGACTCTTTGTTTTTTTTTTCCTTAATTAGCAGCCAAATAATAATGATACACAAATTGTGCCAACACATTACCAGCTAACCTGTGTCCATCATCCAATATCTGAAGATAAATAAAGGTGAAGGTCTCAGTGATGTTGATCTGCTCAGGTCAGCATAACATTTTGACAGTACCAGTGTTATACTTTATTTAAGCCAGGGTTCCTCCCATGTCTTGGGTTCATATCCTTTTTGTATTTTTTCACTTTTGGGTTACTGTTTTATGTTAATGTTACTTTTATTTATTATTAGCTTTGTTCTCAATGCCTGTGTTATGTTCTATGTGTTTTGTGGGTGGTTCCCCCACAGGGGCGGGGTCACCTGCCAATCACCAACAGGGACCGCTGTGTCCGCTATAAATCTGGATGGCCTCCCACAGTTCCTGTGTGTTGTTTTTGAAAGCACTAGGGAGTGTTTGGTGAGTCCTGTGATTCTTTTATGGTTATTGTAATTAATGGATTTTTTATCCCTGCGCTCTGTTTTTTTTTTATTCTGTGTGGATATACTGTTTTGGGGTTTTGTTTCAGGCAATTCCTTTATGTCTTTGCGCTCAAGGGATTTTCACATCATGTCATAGCACTTTCATTACGAGTAACCTTTTTTTATTTTATAAAGATTATAAAGGCCCTTTATTGTCTTCTTGTGGTTTTTGATAGTGTTTCTCCCCTAGAAGACATTTTTGTAACTGTCAGAACTTATGTTCTTTGGGACTCCTAGTTGACAACAGGCAGAAAGAGGGCAGCAACAAGCCATGAAATTAAATAACAGGTTTAATTAATAACAAGAATCAGCTTCTAATTAAGATGCTAATTGGAATGAATTTGATTGAAGCCTGATGGCCTTAGCTTCACTAATTATTTGTTGGGTTACTTCACATTTTATTCTTGTTTGCCTGCCCTTTAGAGAAAAAAGAAGCAATTCAGAGAAATGAGTAACAAACAACAATTAAAATGAAGGGAAAATACATCAGTTAACAGCAGAAATTGATCACTGATTAACAATTTTTTAGGAAGGAAATCCTGCAGCCATTGTAGCCCTCCAGGATCAGAATTGGACCCCCACTATATACTAACAGTTCAGTCAGATCACCAAATAATCTCTCCTAAAGGCATCATATAAATAATATACAGGGAAAGGGTACGCAGAAAGACCTCATGAACCTCAGTGATGTCATAAATTTGACATGGTAATGCACCAATCTGCAAATTATAACATGTTTCAAACACAGGATATTCTGCAAAAATCAATATTGACAATTTGCATAAAAAACATTTAATGATGTATTGTTAAAGGTTACAATGAGATCAAGGTGAATTTGCATGCAGTATTAAGGACTCTCCTGTTAGCATCCTTTGTGCTTTACACAGGGGAAGAAACTAATTGAAACTGATCAAGTAGTTCATCAACTTAAAAATCCCTCTAGATGACAGTCACTGAACAAGGCTATGTAAATGCTGTAGCCATTTTTTTAAAATCTAACTGAAGTTCAGCTCATATGTATTGTGATAAAATTGTGGTAAAAATATGATCAGTTCATGATCAGTATACATGGTTAAATATGTCCTTGCTACAAACTCGGCTTACTTGGTAAAAAAATGAGCAAGGGATATGGTTACATCCAAAATCCATTATTGCTAGATCAGGAAAAAATGGATCCAAGTGTGGAAAATAAGGTGGATGAAATTATGGATAACTTATATTTTAAATGCTCAGTTTATATGGAATGTTTGAGAAGATGCAGGCCCACAAACTGCTGCCATCAACTTTAATGAGCTAAGATCATCAATTTAAACTGGTGCAGTTTTTGGTGTTTCAAATATTCACCGTCTGCCTCTTTCATCTCACCATTAGTAGTTTTGTTAGGTTTTCCTAAATATTTTCTTTTCCACCCGAGACATTTTTTTTAAACTATTCAGTTACACAGATTTATTCCATATGGTTACACATGTAATTGATTTTTATCTGTTTAATCTATCATCCCGACTTATTTTCAGATGACCTTGTGGAAAAGACTGAGACAAGATCTTTTTCAAACAAATATTCCTGTCTATTTGTTTATCTAAAAATATACAGTATTCCTCTTTTGTTCCAATATGGATATTGTAACAAATGAAACATTCTGCAAAAATAGTTATGCTCTGTTTTTAGAGGTAAATAGCACATGATTTTAAAATTCACCTAAAGGGTAAGTTTGGCATTTTTCAAGTCAGTTATTTCTTGACAAACATGGTACTTGTATATGTGCATTTGCTATGCAAAACTGTGCTCTAAAGTTAAACAATTTCATTAATAAAAAAAAAAACCTGTCCTTATACTTTATAATCAAAGCCATGGTGCATGGAGCACCACCAGCAAATAAAAGTTTAAAAACTTACTGGAAATGTCCATCTTTTAAGACAAGAAAGATATTAAGCATGGATCTGTGTCTTGTGATTACACACACATTGAAAAATAGCATATGCACGTCATTTTCAAAAGGTGGCCCAGGGACGCAGTTCACTTCCCTGGTTCTCTGGCCTGGAGTTTGAATGTTCTCCCAATGTCTGTGTGGGTTTCCTCCATGTGCTCTGATTTACTCCCAATTTGCAAAGACAGACATGTTAGGTGAATTGGCAATCCTATAATGGCCAGAGTGTGTGATTGGATGTGTGTCTGTGCTCACCCTGTGATGGACTGGCTCCCTGTCCAAGGTTTGTTCCTAGCTTATGCCCTTTGCTAGCTAGGATGGGCTCCAGCCCGTTCCACACCCCTGGTCTGGAATAAGCAGGTTAGAAAATGATACATGTCACTTTCAAACAAAAAACAACAATATTATGAGATTTAGTCATTTTAAAAGAAGTCCAGCTGTGTGTGCTACCTCGCCAGATGTCTTCTTCCAAAACAACCTTTCACACCTAAAATCCAAAGACCAAATAAATCTAAACATTTCCTTCCACATGCTTCGTATCATGTTGATTTACTTCCATATTTATGTGAAGAGTCTACCATAAAGTTGCTACTACACAAGCAAACAGAAAACGTACACTTAATTCAAGAAATATAGTATCAGGCATATGCTTTAAAATAAATTTCCAAATCTGTTTTGTTGTTACAAACATGCATGGGAAACACAGAAGACATGTTTTCTTATGTCAAAACATTTGATGCTTCAAAGTGGACATATCCGTTACCTTTTTAGGCTTATTTTTTCTGGTGGTCCCATAGCTTCCATTTTGATATGCCAGGGAGGGCAAGATATTGTTTAAAGTTGGTAGAAAATACTTAACTTCAAAACACAGTTTTGCATGACAAATGCACATATACCATATTTATGAGTAAATGAATTTGACATGAAAAATACCAAACATCTTTTAAGTTTGATTACTAAGGTTATAACTTAAGACCAAACCTTAAAGTAGTTGAAAATGAAAGTTTTCATATTGCATATATTTAGTTTAGAACTAATACAAAGATCATCATACATGTGTGCTGTATCTACCTTTATTATTTGAAGTTTCGTAGAAAGTGTCACTTTCTACTTGTCATTTTTTTCCCTTTTTTCCAGAGTGGCTACAAAATTGAAGGACTCTTTAGTCATGAAGTCAACTGGTAATATGGCATCTTGTACTGTGCCTAAAGGTTTTCTCTCAACATTTACAGTGCACAGCAGCTCATAATAATGTGCATAGCAAGGTGATCTTTTCAGCTTGTATAGAAATATTGTTTGTTCTGTGACAAACATAACCACTATGCCATAATGAAATGAATGCATTGCTTTGTAGTTCAGAGAATGAATGCATATCGCACTGAATGAATGCTTCTGTGTCATTTGAGGACTTGCAACAGTGGCCATAAGCAATTGCCTAAGGTAAAAACCACTGACCTTTTCTCCTTGTTATCTGCATGAGTATATTTCTCCAGGTAGTCCACCTTTCCTCCCACATCCCAAAGACATTATCTGTTAGACTAACAAGTAACTCTAGATTGGTCCACAGTGAGTGAATGTGTCCTGCCCGGAGCGGTCCCTGCCTTGTTCCTATTTCTAAAAGAATCTTTTCTAACCTTGTCAATGCAGAACCACACTAAGCAGATTCATGTCAAAATATTTTCCTGACTGGCATTTGTCAGTAACATTATATCCATGCATTGTTATTTCTTCTGTGCTCGCTGATCACATTTTTTCATACAATTTGCATTTTTTTCTTGACTTCTGCCTAATGGCTAGTTGTAGACGTAATTCACAATGATATTCTGTTTATAAACATAGTCTTAAATTTACAGAGGTTCAGATTTTATTCTTATAGAATGATTGTATTTATTTAAACTAGTGGGCTTCGCACCCTGCTTGCTTCGCTCACCAACCCCAAGTCCTGCGCTGCGCACTAGCTTTTTTGCAGTTCTGCCACTCACATATGGGGATGCGGATGTACAATTTAAACAGATTTTTTATTTTCATGGGAATTGTTACATATGCATCAACGCAACGTATAACTGCCCGTGATTGAATTTCTTTTCTTTCTCTCTATTAAATAAAATGACTTTTTCAAATGTTTGGCTCTAAAAATTGTTAATTGTCTTTGCAAAGCTATTCTAAATGGAAACTGTTAGATCTTAATATGAATGTCATATCAAGATCTCCTTTGACGTATAATGTTATCTGTGGAAGATGTACTACATTACCTTTCTTGGATACATCCTCCTTTCTACAGTAATTCGTGCGTTGTAAGACCGGACATTGTTAACAGTTCTAGATATTCTTTGGTATAATGTAAGTTGTTGTTTTCATCTTCTGCATCGATTACCACCGACTGTTTCAGCATAGTCTATTGATACGCATTTAACCAATTTGATGTGTAACCGATTGACATTTTTGACGTTAGGATTGCACATGTAGTCATTTTTTATGTTGATAACCCTTCATGATGAAATTCTTCAATAAGATTTGGACATAATACGTCCTCTTTAATTCGGAACCTAAAGTGAGGAAAACGTTACAATATATAAGAGCTGAGTGCGCAGGACGTGTGTCTGACAAAAGCATTCACATAAATGAGAGTTGAGGTATTGTTTGAAAATGTTTGAGAGGAGGGTGTGACTTGAAAAAAATGTCAAGGCAAAAGTCTTGTCTCGTGGGACTTGAAAAAATCTCTCTTCCAAAAAAGTCTTGTCTCCAGAAAGTCTTGTCACGTCAAAGGATTTTTTTTTTATGTAATAGAGAGATATATTTCAAGTTCAGATTAATGCCTCAGTAACAATACTAAAATGTTTTCTTATATTAAAATATGTTGCATTTTTAAAGTTGTAAAAGATAAATGATTTTTTTTTTTACTTCTCAAACTGACTTCCTGTTGAAAGGCATTATGACTTTGGTGTTTAATGTTACATTTTTGCTATCTTGTCATTCATTGCTGCTTTTATAGGTACACTAGACTATTCCCAGATTTTTATAATAAAACGTTGACACATGTATGTACAGTATATTATAATGACAAGAAGGTGTTCAGCAGTCTTTTGACCTTGGAACCACTGAATATTTATTTTCTCCAGCATTCTGCAGTTTTTTTTTCCTCCTTAGCCATCTAATTAATGCAATGGTATTTAAGATGGCCATTTCTTTCCTCTTTTAATCTCTTAAGTCTTTCATGAATAGTTTCTTTTCCTTCTTTTTTTGTTAATCTCTTGATTTCACTGTTATTATTGTGAAGTGCAGCATATTCATCTTTTGTCTACGAAAACGTGCTTTATAAATAAAGGTTGTTATTTTTGTTATAAACTGCTGTGGCAAGTGGCTGGGGGTGATTCTCAGCCAGGGTGCCCAGGAAGACCGGAGGAGGGCTTATGCCTCCTCCAGACATTGAGGGGTTGACCGCCTGGTGGCTTTGGGGACCCCGGGAACAGAGCTTAGAAGCTCAACCCTATAGGGGCCCGTAGTCACGGCCAGGGGGCGCCTCAATGCCTGTGGACCCCTGGCCCTCAGCACTTCCGCCACACCCGGAAGTGCTATGGGGCAGAAGACCAGGGACACCTGAAGTGCTTCCAGGTGCGCAGCCAGTACTTCCACCACACCAGGAAGGGCCTGTGGAAGCTAATCGGGAGGCACCTGGAGCACATCTGGGTGAGCTTAAAAGGGGCTGCCTCCCTTCATTCAATGGCTGGAGTCAGAAGAGTAGCAGGACAGAGCTCGGTGGAGAGGAGTGGAGGTGGACCTAAGGAAAAGGGCAGTGTGAGAAGAGGCCTGGACTTTGGGGTAGAGTGGGATGTGTGTGCTTTGGACATTGTAAATAGTGTAAATAAGCATGTGGTGATTGAAACAATGATGTCTGTCTGGGCTGTTCCCTGCACTGCTCAGTTCTGAATAGCTGAAAATGGAGCAAGCAAAAAACTATACAGTACTTGTACGGGATGGGAGTCTCCATTTAAAATATCTAAAAAGATGAGAGTAATATCTGACTCATTTTTACATATATGAATCAAATCTTGCTAGTTTTGCCTGTATAACACTGTCTACAACACTAACACTGCAAGTCTGTAGACATTAATATGGAGTTGCATTTGTAGATAAAAACAGCCTTTGCTTTTATAGGTCAGGTAATAAGGTTGGATGAGAAAACCTGGCTCATAGTCAACACTCTAATTCATTAGGAAGGTGTTCAATAAGGCTTTCTGCAGGCCACACTAGTTGTTCCACCCCAAACTTGTGAAGCTATGTCTTTATTGAACTGGCTTTGTACACAGGGTCACAGCCATGCAGGAACAGAAAAGGGCATTCACCAAACTGTTGTCACAAAGTTCAAAGTGTACAATTGTCTGAAACAGTGATGAGCAGCATTGGTCCTGGAGGGATGCAGGATTTTGTTCTACCCAGTTACTCGATTAGGAATCAATCCCTACTAAAACAGATCAAATTTAATTTCATGGTTATTTTGTGTTTTTACGTGCCATTTCAGGATAATCTTATATCATATTTTTTTTTCTTTTCAAGGATATCATCCAAATGACTTAAAGCCTTAAATAGATGAGTAATTCTCATTCCATTTTTTTCATCCAGATATTTTTTAAACCAGATAGTAATATGATGAGCACTAACAAATGGAAATAAGTGAAACGGAGAACTGCTGGTTCCTCTGTCATTTGCATCTTATTGATCAAAACACTGAATGCAGATTTGTAAGACTAAAATAAGCAATTAAGGGTGGGAAATGGTAGCAAGAGAGACCACTAAAAGGAGACATTAAATGTTGTTGGAGCAATAAGTGTTTTATTGGCGATATCGTTAAGGAACTGGGTTGGAACAACAACCTGCAGCCACTGAGGCCCTCCAGGACTGACGTTGCTCACCTCGATCTAAAATATCTTTCTATGCAGTAGCTTTAACAGTAACCATCATTGGGACCAAGGGGTCTAGCCTAAACCCTGAAAAATAGCCCCAGACCATTAAACCTACTCCACCATACTTTAAAGTATGCACTATGCAGTCTTGAAGGTATTTCAGAATGCCACATAGATTCATCACTCCAGAGAATGCTGTATGTTTCAAGTTCTCAGTTTGGCACTCTGTTGTACAACAGAAGACAAGCAATTTTTACACACTAGTCCAGCACTCGGCAGCCCTGCTCTGTGAGATTGCATGGTGTTTCATTTCATGGCTGAGTCGTTGTTGCTTGTAGATCCTTCAATTTCACAATAATCACACTTACATTTGACTGGGGCAGATCTAGCAGAGCAGGGGTTTCACAGATTGACTGGCAACAAAGGTGTCATCCTATAATACTCATCAATATGGCTCATTCTACTGCCAGTGCTTGTCAATGGAGATTGAATGGCTATGTGCTTGACTTTATGCACACGTTAACAATGGTGTGGCTGAAACATTGAATTCAGTAATTTGTAGCTGCCTCCACATACTTTTCGCCATTTAGTGTATAAATAAAGTCTCATTTTTAAGTTTGTTTTTGTTTACTATTTTGAAATGTTCATTTCTCTCAAATAACATTTCTAATTGGTTTAAGGATTTTGAAATCCATTAGAAATGCCTCTACCTATTAACCATACATGCCACAAAGTACTTTTTTTTTTTTTTCATGTTGCTCTAAAATAAGTAAGAAAAAAAAAAAACAAACTTTTGTCTTAGTCACCTGAAAGTCAAAAAATGTTGAGCCAGTCATCTTCATACTTTTGCTTTAACTCCACTCTAGATGCGTGCTTAAGACAAATGGCACAAATTTGGTATTTTGATGTATCTTTTGTCTATCTGGTCATCTTCATTACCTGGCAAGTGGCAGATTGTCAATACTGGCAAGGTCAGTGAGTAACTTTAACAACTGAAGGATAATAAATACCACCAGAAATCCTGTTAATATGACTGAGTAATATCACATTGTGAATTCTTCTTTCAGCTTCTTGATATCTGACTCCTTCGTTCTGAAACTGACATTTCATTTCCACATTTTGTGTAAGTCCTTGTTTGTTGTCCTCTCATTTTAATTTCAACTTCAATGTCTTAGGTGACAAAGTTCAAATTACATTCCAGCTTTTGTTATTTATTTCATGCAACATAGTGAGCTCACTATCATTTGTCCGACTTTTGTAACATTGGTGTATAAAATGGCTTGCTTTGTTTATGAGAAACAGTGTAAATTACTTTTAAAGAAATGAAAAGTAGAATGAAATACAAAACAGTATTTATAGCAAATATATAAACTTTAAAGCATTTTACAATTATGATAACTTTATGATTATCAGTAATATTTAATAAAAAAACTGTGCTATGTTCACATCAGCAGTTACGCTCGTTTATCTGGACCTTTTCTTGGATTACTTTCTTTCATTAATTTAGATCTCTTTGTGGTTTTGATTTTCTTTTTTATTGCTTTTAAACTCAACTTATTACTTGTTTAGCATCTTAAAACATTGTTGTATCTTTGATAAATTAGTCATTACCTGCTGACATGGGCTCTGTGTGTGTGTTTGAGAAATGTATGTCCCTTGAAAGGCAAACTTTAAACAGGTTGTAATTTAAATTACTTATTCTCCTTGATAAATCCAGTTATGGCTTTTTTTTCAATGGTTAAGAAATAAGGAAAGGTTTAGAAATGAATATGAACATATTTGAAGGGTGAAGGTGTTGTTGTTGGTTTTTTGTAAACCGTTTCCTGTAAATATTCCAAGAACAGTGGGAATAGAAAGAGGACAGATGAAAAGTCTGACGGGATGAATCTGGAAGGAGGAGAAGAATATTTAATGGATATGTGGATGTAGAGAACATGTAGATCTTGAACAGAAGGCATCCAAGTTGGAAATTACATATTTCTTAGACAGAAAAAGCTACCTGTTGCACTGCGCCAGTTTTACTTCCATGTATTGCAAAAAATCGATTCAGTTGACTATTTTTTTATATTTACAATTGCTTAATGGGTGAAGTATTATAAAACACATTGAAGTTAAGCTGTGTTTGAACCTTTAGAAGAACTCTTTATTGAGAATAGGTTTGCAGCCTTTGATCAATTACAGTACAGCTCAAAACTAATCTTCCAGTAGCACACAACATTTATTTTGCGCAAGTAAAAAGCTTCGAAACTCTAATGTATGGTGATGACAGAAATATAGGCAGCTTTTTTCACCTCCTGTACTGTTTAATTGCCTCCCTCGCTCCTTTTTGTATATGCTTTTATCCTTGCTTTCTTCCTATCATGAACACTCACAGCTTTGCTCTTGACTTTTGCTAATTGACTTAACTAGGATTCTTTTTCTATCCTTTCATTCCTTCCTCTCTGATAAGTCATTTACTTATTTTACATTACAGATTTTCTCTTACACTTGGCGTGATAGTTGTACCAAAAACACCTTTCTCGTAATTCTAAATGCAGTTAAAGAGTTTGTCAAAACAGTTGAACATCTGTACCAAAGACTCCTAAATGCTTAAAACATTAATCATGTGTGTCAAAACACACAAAGCTGGTTAATCAGTACTGTACAGTGCAGTCATCAACTGCATAGAATTCTTTTGTCATTATGTTAACACAAACACAAAAAATGCCCATTCTTTTTATCAAAGCCAAGCTGACTCTGTATAATGTATTTTAGTCAATAGAAATGTGAAAATTATGAAAAATGCTCATATGTAAAAAAAATTACTTTATTAGAATATACATGCAATGTAAAAAAGAGAAACAGTTAAATATTTTCACAGAGCTAAAAAGGAGAACAAAGAAAAGACAAAAATAAATGAAAATATTAATGTAATCACAATAGGAATAGCAAACAAATACAGAAAAGCATGAAAGTAAATCCACAGTACTGTAAATAAAACCGATATTGTACAATATGAATGAACTCATTTCCCATTTTTCCATTTTGTTAGGCCACATTTCTTCATCTACATCATACTTAATAAAGTATCTATCTATCTATCTATCTATCTATCTATCTATCTATCTATCTATCTATCTATCTATCTATCTATCTATCTACTTGATGTCATGACTACCAAGACACAGAGAGACAACTATTTTTGCATGCCACACCAGCCCCTTGCAGAGCTCTGCAGTGATGGCATCAAAATCCAGTGCCTTGAGTAATGACATCCAATTATGGGGCCTGCAATCATATGTTCTTTTCTATAAACTACAAATAACTCCTTAATTTGGTTGTGGAAAGGTGACTAATGTGGAACACCAATAGCATCTACTGGTGTGCTTCAATCCATTCTCTCATGTCACTAGATTGGTGAAGACTGATGCTGTATCAAGCAACTACCTGATTTGGCAGGTTGGGTCTCACAATTCCCCTTGTAACCCTTGGGAATAAGAGCATTGCATAAACCTTTAAAGAAGGCCTGAAGATACCCTGGTTACAGAGTCCAATGAAGCACAATAAAAAAGAAAAAATATATTCAGGAAAGATGTTATGAAGAAAACAAACAGAAAATATTTGATGTATTCTGTTGCTTACTGTACATTTTTATATGCCATTCTTTGTAGCACCATTAGTCCCTCACTAAACAGGACACCAGCTACATCATAGAGGTTACAGACTTGTGCAATTTAGCGCAACAGACCTGACAACATGTATTTAGTTTGTTCAGTGAAACACATCTGAGCATGAAAAGAATGTGAACACTCTACCTGGGAGACATACTAGGCCAGAAATGCACTGAGGCAGTAAATCTAACGGCACAAGTGTCACCAGAAGTCTAACATACTCCAACATAAAAATATTTGATAAAAATGTACAAAAAAACTATTTGAGCAGCACAGACGTTTAGTGGTTAGCAGTGCTGCCCTAAGGGCTGCTTGAATCTAGGATGAATCTTTGTTTGTTTATTACATAGAAACTGTACATTCTTCCTGTGTTTATGTGGGTTTTCTTTTCACGTGTCCTGGTGCATCATAAAGACATGCATGATATGTGAATTGGTGGCTGGCACAATGTGAGCATGGCTGAGCGCCTCTGTATGTCCTGTAATGGACAGACATCTCATCACCTAATGGTTTAAAAGAATACTTTGAGTTCTTGAGTCTCTTTGCTGACTAAAGCAGGTCAAGGAATAAGGACAGATGTTTTAACAAAGGAAGGGCTTTAAAACAGCCATGATTAATTTTTACCAATAGATGTGGTGATCATTTTCTTCCAAGCCTGGTTTTATCAGTTGCAGCTGTCGACCAGATGTCACTTGGACACTGAAAAATGTCAGATGACACAGATATTCCCAGCAGGATTGCAATTAGTGTGCTATGTAAATGCTTTAAGCAAAATGAAGAGATTGTAAATTATGTAATATATACATAATGTACGGTATTTATTGTGTGTCATTTATTGTAAAGACTCCTGCTGCAATGAAATGTGCATTAAAGGTGATTACCATCATAAATTTAAATTAATTCATTATACTTGATTTTGCATGTGCATAATAGCAGTGTCAGTATAACCAGAAATATTTTACAGACCCAGAAATCCACTTCTTTTTGAACTCTTTAATCTATTATACGGTTAGGATAAAGATTTCAAAGTCAGCAAGTTGTTGCTGCTCTAATAAACAGAGCAAAGCAGTCACTTAGCAATAGATGGAAATTCTAAGACCAGATGAAATTAATTTTAGTGTTTAACCTTTCTGATGTGCTATGCATTTGCTTTCAGTTTTAGCTTTGTTTAAAGCCTGGTTTGACAGCATAATTAAAGACAAAAGGTATGATATGCTTGAGTTTAGAATTAATAATTGTTATCTCTGTGCTGTGAATTATAATTTTTCTTATTGGTTGGAATGTTATGGAGCAAGCCACATGAATCATTGATCACAACCCACCAGGCCTCCTGTATTTTAGGAAATGTTTCTGTAGCATAATGCAATGACTTGCAGTCCTTCTGGAAGAATGAACAAATGTCACATCTGATGTTAAAACTACTTATACTAAGAGCATTTGAAGAATTGGAACTGCAAAAAAGATTTTTAAAAAGATAGTGTTCATTTAGCTATATTTATATGATGATTGTTATTGTTAACATTTTAATTCTGACTTGGGCAATATTTGTTGTTCTCAAAAAATGAAAGGAATTTGAAGATAATCATTTTCTTTATCTCACAACAACTCCATTTAATGCATAAGGAGTGCTAAATGAAAGAAGAAATATACCTTTAAGGGAGTTTAGAATTAATCATATTCAATGCAGATTATTTTTGTAGAGCACACTTAACAAGTTCATGGGCAAAATGAAATTGCAGATTTTACACATTAATAATTACACAATTCAAACATATAAAAGTATAGATTTGTTAAAAGAAAGCAATTTTAAACTGAAAGTCATGAAGCAATCCTAGCAGTACATGTCTTTTAACATTGTAGAAAAGAATGTAATTTATTGGATCCACCCTGGAGAGATGTCAATAAATATGGAAAGATGAATACGGAAAAATTGAAAGATAAATTTTAACTTGGTTAGTTAATTAACAGTCTTAGCTTTGGCAATACCTGTTATCCATCCATCCATTTTCCAACACGCTGAATCCAAACACAGGAGCCAATCCCAGCCAACACAGGGCAGGAACCAATCCCGGGCAGGGTGCCAACCCACCACAGGACACACACAAACCACACTAGGGCTAATTTAGAATTGCCAATCCATCTAGCCTGCATGTCTTTGGACTGTGGGAGGAAACCCACACAGACATGGGGAGAACATGCAAACTCCACGCAGGGAGGACCCGGGAAGTGAAACTGGGTCTCGTAACTGTGAGGCAGCAGCTCTACCACTGCGCCACCGTGCCGCCCATACCTGTAATTAATCAAATAATATAGCAAGGCCCCTAGTTTGTTTACATTACCTTTCTGTGTTGTAAGAGGCAGATCTCTGGCCTTTAGACTTCCATCAAGGTAACTGAAACACAATAATATGCTGGGAAGGACAAATCCATTGAGTATCACAAAATACAAAATAAACAGATAAAAACAAGCCTATAGGCCCTTTGACAGTTATAATTCTTATTCCACAGTTTTTGCAAGTACATATGTATATAATTTGTGGAATAAGAGTTACAACTGAGCACTTAAAGATAGCATTGCATGGTATTACACAGTAAATACAAGGTAATAACACCTTATTACTCTGTAATTATATAGGTAATTACATTGTAAGTACAGTGTTTTTGGGACACCTAATCTAAAATGATAACCATAATTCATTATTAAGACGTAAAGCTAAGTATGTTTTGATTTGCTTAGAATCTTATTTGATTTTATAGTAGCTGTTTTTAAAAGGGTAATAAAATATAAATAAAATAACATTAAATATGATTAAAATAGATCATCTGAAGTGTGTATGTTGGCTTCAATAGAAAAAAAGTGCTTTTTAGATGTTTGTTTGTTCTTAAATTTTAGAGAAAAGAAAGTGATTGGGCAAATAAGCAACTGTTAATGTAGAACAAAATTAACAATTGTTTTCTTGCAGGAATGGTATAGAAAATGCAAGAAACATGTATTCTTAATTTTAATGGTCACATACATTATAAAAAATGGCACAAGTTGTTTTTTTACTGTGCAGTACAGGTTCAAATGTGTTACAGAAAAATGACTATTTCCAACATTTTGAATTGAGCACATAATAAAAATATGCTGTTTTTTAGAGGTCTAAAAATGAACAGCTTATATAACTGTTCATTACTTTAGTAGCATTACATATTTTTTGAGTGTTCACTACGTTATGAGCATCCTGTTTAAAGGAATAGGGTTATCAGTGAAACAGATTGACTTAATTTATAATAATAATAATATTCAGTAAAGTTATTGCAGAACTGTGCAGCTAAATCCTTATATAAAATTAATGCACAATAAGCACCCTAATGCAAAGATCCAATGACACAAGACAGCAACGATCTGATAACTTGTTTGTAACAGCAATCATTATATCTTTAGATCTACAGTAATGCTTATTGTATTTGTTGTAATTCCTGCTTTGTAAGTCGTTTCAATTAGTTCATGCACGTTTGGTCAGAGTGTGATAAACATCTCATGGTCAATAAAAGAGTTTGGTATTTTTGTTTTCTGCCTTTAGGCATAGTGTTACAGATTTTAAGGACCACAGTTTTGTGAACTTAGCAGGATTCACTGCTGGAGTTATTCTCCTCCTCATTTCCCATAACTAGCTCCTGCTGCTGACATGTTCTGTTCTGTTATTTGGATAGTAAAGGTTGACAGTATTCTTTTATTTTATTTTTATTTAACACTATACTTACCAGAGCCTACAAAAAAACTTGTAGATCCGTCCCACCTTAAATCGCTTCTCACCTCTCCGTCAGCGTCTTTTGTCCCTTAAATGTGTTGATAAGCAGCAAGCAGTCTGCTATCACATCCCCCACCAGTGCACAGTTTTCTCAGCTCAAGTCTGTTTACCTGCGTGTCAGTTGCTTGGAGTTGTATAAAGTGAGAAGTCAAGCAAAATCACACCTTTCCTAAATACTATATCATTATTAGGAACGCATGCATTTCATGTGTGTTCCGTGTCTACAACGATCTATGTAAACACATCATTAAAAAAGAAACGTTTTTCATATTTTAGTAATAATTGACAAAATATAGACATGAAGTTTATAATGTGTGAAGCCTGAAGTCCAACTATCAAAGAAACTTTCACAAAAAGTACAAATATAACAGAACAAGTGTGTTTTTATTCAAAAATATAACTGCAGAAAAAGAACCCGCATTTGGGTGCGACATTGACATGCATTTTCTACAACTACTTTGGTGGTGTAATGGTATCAACTGTTGACTGGTAATCAAAGCTTCACAGGTTCGATCCCTGATGAGTCCGTTTTGAGAAGTGAGCTGCTTTTATACTTACAATTATGGAATAAAAAGGTTAGCTTTGTGTTTTTTTTATTCAAATTCATTCTTTGTCGCGTTCATGATCCTAACCTATATCTGACACTGCTGTGTTCACATAAAGACGTGCTATACTTGTGACTTTATGCTGTAGGAAGTAAGTAAATAAACCAAGGTAAATAAGTAAATAACATTCGATCTGGCTCTTATATGCAAAGTACAGCGACAGCAACTTCCACCTGCAGCTATAAACTCTTCAGTTCGCAAGCGACTCTCCACGCTAGTGTTTACATCTGGATGGTGTATGTGCCCTAAAAAGTCTGACTGTATTCTCGTACCAATACTTGTGAACTGAAGTGTCTGCGTGCATTTTTCGTGGCATTACACATGTATTTTTTGAGTGTGCCTGTGTTACTCAAACACAGGAAGCTCTGCAGTGTACTTTACTTACTAACACTCCCCTCCCGCCCGCCTGCCTCTCCTGATCTGACTCTAAGTCACAGCGCCAGCGTAAATTCAAACCCGATCTGATGCTGTTAATTTTCAAATAATATTGCATTAGTGCGATGATATGTTCTGATTGGTACTATTCAAGTCATAAAATGATTTCTTCAAAATGACACATATACCTGCGTCTGTGTGGTGTTTTTTTTTTTTTTTTTTTGACATCATACACCATAAGGTGCATACTAATTCTGCATGAGCAGGAACACTCAATAAAACTGAATAAAAAAAATTAAGTGACAGTGATATTCTAAACCGCTGAAAATTATATAGAATGACCTAGAAAAAATATTTAGAGCCTTGTACATTTTAACAATATCTAAATCATAACAATACAGCAAAGATCAACTGAATTGTGGTAGGTCCATGTTATTCTTACTTGACCAACTGTAGCAGAGAGAGTTATGAGCTGGTTAGTTTTCTTGGATTCAAGAAGGCAGGTCTCTTAGACGTTATTTAGGATGCCTGGCCCTCTGACAAGAAAGAGATCATACAGATTAGGGTGTCTGGATGACTTTCCTAAAATTGCCATGTGGCAGCACATCAGAAGGGGTGCCGAGTGAAGCCCACATGGCACTTCACAGGCCTGTTTCTGACACCAGAAGTGTTTTCTAAGGATTTCAATGGAAGTTTCTTTAGGCCAGGTATAAACTCGAAACTTGGCCAAGGGGTATTTCACAATAGAGTCAGAAGGCAAGTTGGACAAGGGCATAACTCACAAGGAAATGATGAAAGCTATGGAGAGGAAGAGAAAGTAAAAGTTGGTTGTGAATGGTTTGCACAGATCGTTTTATATAATATTATACACCATCTTTTTGAAATTGAAGTCCTCACTTGCTGGTTCATATGTTTGAAGCACAGTGCTAATGTCAATCATGTAGTTTTCTTGTTTAACTGTGTGGCGGACAGTTGGGACCCTTGCCTGGTTGAAATGCCAGGAGAGGGGCAATATCTCCCCCGGGACACAAGAGGGCAGCCCCCCTACGTTACATCAGGGTCACGGGCTTGGAGGTGGGAAGTTCAACCCTGGAGCCCTGGACTGTTGCACTTCCGCCACACCAGGATGTGAAGCCGGAAGAGAATCCAAGCACACCTGGAATGCTTCCGGGTGCCTATGCAGCACTTACGCCACACTAGGAAGTGCTGCAGGAAGTTCATCAGTATGCACATGGAGCACATCCAGGTGCAACATAAAAGGGGCCACTTCACTCCATTCAGGGAGTCAGAGTTGGGAGGGAGAGGAGAAGAAAGGAATAAGGAGAAAGAAAAGGACTACAAGTTTTTTGAGGTGATCTGTGTACTGTGTTGTGTGTTAAAAGAAGAAAAGAAAATAAACGTGTGTGTTTTTGGACATTGTGGGTCTTAGTCTGTCTGTAGCTGGGCTGATCTTTCCACAACTACTAACTGCATATTCACTGTTGTTTATTTCCTCAGTAAAATACTGAAATGTATTTTAAGTAGTAATGTAAAAGTAATTAATAATTTTTTCACAGTAGTAAAGTAATCCTGTTATATTTTGATATAGGTAATTTGTAATGGGTTGCTTTGTTTAAGTAGCTACACCAACTTTGGTTAATAATATGCTAATATGTGTACTATGAAATTACTCTTATTTTACTAAATGTTTCATAAATCTAAATATTTGCTTGTATTTAAATTATAAAATTTGTCTTGAATCAAGTCTGCATGTGCAATCTTGTGATGAGTACAGTCTGGAAACCAACATAGTCTATTCAGTAGGAACTTGACGCAATTGCTGCCTAGCTAGAAGAATCATCTGTACTGATATATAAGTAAGATTATTACATATAAGTGGACTGAGACCTTGATATAATTGTGGAGTGACTGTTCGTTTGACTTTTAATTAGAATATCTTGTGAACATCATGATTACTAAATCTTTAAGTTGACTTTAGTGTTCATTTGGATGCAGTTCATTAACAATGTGTTTTGTTCTTTTTTTCTGAACTCTGGGCTATTATATGATGTGTGGGGAAAATAATACATATTTTATGAAGGCGGTGTTTCCAAATTTGGATATATTAAAGTATTGTAATTATTGCTCTGAAGTTACTTTTTGAAAAAATCACTTATGAGCATCCAAAGGTTTCTAGGTAAAGTTCACTTTTGACCAGTAATACTGGCCAATGTTTACATGGGAAAGTGGAAACGTGTTGCAGGTTGTTTGGACATGGAAGTAAGAATTTCTCTATATCCATGACAATGGAAAATGGTAATTAGGCTTGGATATTAATATTAAACACATTTTGTGCTGCTTATCTGATACTGACAGAGTCCTTGGTGAAAAAAGATATACTTTCAAGTTTATTTGCATGATTAGTTTTTGTATTGCTGAATCCTCCTAAATTAAGGATATTAAGATTTGTTAATGGAAAAACCAAGGCATTCACTCGGGCCCAGCTTTTTATTTCACAAAGCATTAAGGCAACAATCAATAGTCTGTAGGCCATACAAATTACCTTAAAGCTAGAGTAGCTAAACAAACTCATTTTCCTCTTTGTTTAGAGCAAAGTCAGTCAGTCATTACCCAACCCGCTATATCCTAACACAGGGTCACAGGGGTCCGCTGGAGTCAATCCCAGCCAACACAGGGCGCAAGGCAGGAACAAATCCCCGGGCAGGGCGCTAGCCCAGCACAGTTAGAGAAAGGTGACACTGAAATTTAAATAGGGGAGGAAAAGGTTCTGTGGGGTAAAATGGTCATTTAATCTAAAGCTTTTACATTTAAAAATATGATGTATACATTGTGATGGATGGCAGAGAATCGTGCCCTACAGGTAGAGCCTGTAGAAGCAGGGGACCGGGAATAGGGCAATTTATACTCCAGGACATGAGAGGGCAGCCCCCCCTGGGTTGAATTGGGGCTACAGGCTTGGGGCTTAGAAGCTCAACCCTGTTCGGTCAGTGGCCACCACCAGGGGGCACCTGGACAGCTCCGGAATCATGGTCTGCAGCACTTCCGCCACACCCAGAAGTGCTGCCGGAAGGTGATCAGAGATCACCTAGAGCACTTCCTGGTGCAATATAAAAGAGGCTGCCTCACTCCATTCAGGGAGCTGGAGTCGGGTGGCAGAGGACAGAGCTTGCGGGAGAGGACTGGCAGCGGCAAAGGAAAACGGAAGAAAGTAAAAAAAGAACTGTGAGTTTGGGCTGTTTGGTGCACTGTGCTGTGTGCAGGAAGAACTGTAAATAAAAAAAGTTTGTGTTTTGGGACATTCTGAGTCTGTTTCTGTCTGTCTTCCGGGTGTCTTTCACAACATTTACCATCACAGTCCTTCCCGTTTTTTGTAAAATATGTAATCTGATTAAAAAGGATAGATAATTTGTCCTGTGCAATCTTGTTAATGTTTACATAGTGAAAAATGAGCAAAACTTGACAGAATGTGTAGGATTGACTGTAGTTGAAGGTTAAAACATAAATGGAAAAACTTTTAACCATCTTATATAACTACAAACTATAATAGTAAGATACAATAGATGACTAGTAACCACACATACAATGCCAAAAGGTAGTGACCAAAACGGACATCTGATTTTAATGCCTTATATTTAACACATGAGATTAACACTGTCTATTTACTTCATATTTAATCTGAAACGGCTGCAGGTCTGTGCTAAGTATTATGCAAAGTTTCAATCAGTGATCAGTTTGTACCCTGTCAAACCACTATAGTCCCCCAATTATCTTTTTTTTTTCCATCATAATAGTTTCTGTGGGAGAAAAAAAAAAAGAATTGTTTACAGTATCATAAGAGAAGCTCTGGGAACCCACACTTTAAAAGATTCAGATAAAATGTTTTACGGAGTATATAGTGAATAACTTTCAGAAAGTTTTTTGTTTTTGTGATCAGTTTTGTATATTGTTTCAAATAAGTATTAAAAGTGAAGAAAAAAACTCCCAGTTTAATCAAATAATAAATGAACAGATAACAACTAATACTTATACATTAATATAAATCCATGACATTAAGCCAACAAAATCAGTCACTAGTGACAAGAACCAATTTCCATATAAATTAAAAACTATCTATGGCTATTATGTAAGTTTGTTTTCAGTTATGCAGTAATTTTTCTTCCACTATTTTACCACTGATTTAATGCAATCCAGAGGTCTTGATATTGATTACTAATTGGGGGACACCACTAAAACTAATAGGCTCCATATAAAGTTTATCAAAAGATTTTTTTTTTCTCTTTACATAGACTAGTAATGAATTTTTTTTTGTAGAATTGCTTTACATTCTTTTTTCATGTAAATGTTTTAATAAAACATTTAATTACTGAGTACCTTCTACTTTTTTAAACTTCAATTGTAAATCTCTTTGTGAACACTGAAGCAATGGTAGTTTTCTAAGTTGTAGAAAATATTCACATATAATGCACAGCCAATAATTTTAATTGTATTGTTTTCATAAACTATGCAGACTCTTGCTGGAGTTGTGCTTGGGGGTGGGATCATCTTGTACTATAATACAGTAACATTTACATAAAGTTCAGCCATTAAATCACCACTCTGCTGAGCTTAAATGGCAAGAAATAAACTGGCAAGATACTGTATATGAAAATATATTTAATAAATACAATATAATCATTCACAATTTTGTAGAAATCATCAAAATGTAATACTAGGCACTGTTTACTTTGAAAGGTTTTCAAAGTCATATGGTACAGTAGCTCTTCAATTAATTTTATACAGATCAGGGCAGCTTATCTATGTAGTATGTAACTCTTTCATTTTGTTTTAAATAGGATAAAAGGCCATAAAGTACAAAACGATTGTTTTATCATAGAACTTCCTATCCTGCAAAGCTTGATGAACTTTTATACTCGGATGAAACAGTCATGAATCCAAAATGTTCTGTTGCAATTAGGAAGTGAAAAACATTAAATAGAAACATTTATACAGAAAAAATGGAAATATCACATAACATAAATAGATTCACTTTGTAGTAATTAAATCACAATTACACATGCATCTGCAAAGATGAGTCATAATAGACTGATTGCCAATTAGCAGTATGTGTTGGCTAACAATTAGCACTTTGATATTTCGGTTTTCAAAGAAGCATGAGGTAACTAACACAGCTTCAAAGAAACCCAATAGCTGGTGCTTGGATTCGATCAGTCACAAAAACTGCAAAAATACTTTTTCTGTCAAGGGGAAATAATCTGCCGAAATGTGGACAAACTTCAATGTTACAGAGGAACAATATTCACAAGTTGTTGCTATCCTCAGACATAGATGAACATTTACTATTATAGTAGATAAATGTCACAAAATTACAACTTTCTATAACACCTGGATAAGATCAGCACCTCTGTGAACGAGGCACAGCAAAAGTCATATGTCAGAGGTGGCCAGCTCCGATCCTGGAGAATCACAGTGGCTACAGGTTTTCATTCTAACCATTTTCTTAATTAGTGACTATTTTTGCCATTAATTAACTTCATTTAATTTATTTGCTATTTAAGACCCTTTAAATCAGGGCCAAGCAATGTCAGTCCTGGAGGGCCGCAGTGGCTTCAGATTTTTGTTCCAGCCCAACTGCTTCATGTGAAATAATGCATTGCTGGTGAAACACTTATTGCTCAACTCACATTTTTCTGCTTCATTTTAGTTGTCTCACTTGTTATGATTTTGAACACTTAATTCCTTATTTTGGTCTTAAACAACTGTATTCATTGTTTTCACTGCTCCTTGTAGCAATAAGATGCAAATGACAAAGGAACCAGCAGTTCTAGATCTAGCTTTTCTACATTTTTCACCCATGTGTATTCATCATTCACTATTTGGTTTAAGTACTCAGAAGAAAACTGAAGAGAAGGTGAAGAGCTGCAAATGACTCATCTGTTTTAGGTTTCAAATTACTTGGATGATACACGTATCATTAGAAAGAAAAGGTTTGGTGGCAACTGGGCGACAGTCAACTCAGCGAAAAGACAACTTGGCAAAGAAACAGCTTGGTGAAATACAACTTGCCAACATCCTTTACCAGTTAGGTAATAGTTAGGTTCAAAGATTTTTTAATTATATTTAAATGACAACGTGATTTACAATGTTGAAAATAAATTTATAAAATTGACGAATTAACTTTATTCTGGAAATGGAACAAACTCTGTCCTACTTTATCTTCTGCAACCAAAATTGCTAATCCTTTATATAAATTGTATTGATTGTAATTGTATGATAACGTTATTTAGAATACAAAAGATGACCTGAGAGTACGGCTTAAGGAATGTCTTTACTCTCAACGTATTGGGACTCTCATAAAGCAGATGATTCTGTGGATTTTCCGGTGCCCTACATTGTAATTTAAACATCATTAAAAAATCTCTTTGAACCTAACTATTACCTAACTGGTAAATGATGTTGCAGAGTTGTCTGTCACCCAGTTGTATTTTCACCAAATTGTCTTTTCGACGAGTTGTCTGTTGCTCAGTTTTACCTGAACGAGAAAAAAAAATCTGTGGCTTAAGAATGAATTCACATGGTACAGTAAAAACACTAAAAAGTGATGAAATTAAGTAAAATCTGCCAATTGTGAGGATTGACTTCTAATTAACACTAGAATCACTGAAGCCTATGCAAAAAGTTGTAATCTAGGGCCACCTTAACTTCCTTTGCACCTCTCCATCTGCGTCTTTGTTTTGCAAATGAGTCAATCAGCACAAGCAGCAAGCAGTCTGCTATTCCTTCCACCGCCCACCTCCAGCACTTATAACCAAAATGTTGCGGGTTCGGGTGGTCCTCATTTTGGGTAGTTAGCTGCCGTTATTACTTTAATATATTACATTTTTGATCACAGGAAAGAAGAGGTGTCTTAGTTGCTATCTAGTAAAAAGATTTGTAAAGAAGGACACACTGAAATATTGTAACAGATTAAGTTCTGTCAGAGCTTGTGTTTTAAAAAAATACCACCTGCAGAACGGCACATTTTTGCCACCCAAAACCCCCAAACACAGTACATTCTTAGCAGGCATGAGTCAATACACTTAATTCACCTACAATACACATTGCAACTAACGTTTCATAATACAATACTCCCACGACACAGTACATCCTTAGGTGAATGGGCAAAATAATAAATGTTAAAGAAAATGAAAAAAGGGCAATCTTTATTCTTCAGCATACCAAGACATTTTGGACAACGCTATGTGTACAACTTTATGGAAACAGTTTGGGGAAGGCCTTTTTCTATTCCAGCATGACTGTGCCCCAGTGTACAAAGCAAGGTCCATAGAGAAATTGTTGGATGGGTTTGGTGTGGATGAACATGACTGACCTCACCCTGTCAAACACCTTTGGGATGAACTGGAACGGAGATTGCAAGCCAGGCCTTCTTGTCCAACATCAGTGCCTGAACTAATTAATGCAGTACAGAATGAATGGGCACAATTCCCATCGAAACACTCAAATCTTGTGGAAAGCCTTTTGAGAGGTGTGAAAGCTGTTATAGCTACAAAGGGTGCACCAGCTCCATATTAAAGTCTATGCATTTGAATGCAATGTCATTAAAGTCCCAATACTTTTGTCCATATAGTGTATTTTTATCGAGTTTTGCAATAGCGAAATGAAATGCGAAATGTCCTGTAAGCTAATAGACACTTGCCGTTTTGACTAAAAAAACATGGAGCAGGTTTAAGACAGACATTTGTACCTATGACTGACACCTGTGAAAATCAGAAAAATGAACGCCAGTATCAGTTACTGTCATGTAGCTTCAAAATGTGCATTTGCCATTTTGATGCTCTGAACCGTTCAGTGTAAACTGCAGTTCTGAAATATTTGAAACTTTTAAAATGAACATATTTCTAACAATTCTTAAAGGCAGTATATACAGTGAACTGTATACTTGTTATGTATGTAACTCTGATGGCTCATACTAAATTTGAATGTTTCTGTCCTCCTGTCCATCTGAACTTATCATCGGACTCATCTTTAGTGACTTTAAAAAATTGTTTGTCTATATATATATATATATATATATATATATATATATATATATATATATATATATATATAATATAATATAATATAATATAATATAATATAATATAATATAATATAATATATATATATATATATATATATATATATATATATATATATATATATATAATATATATATATATGCTATTTATTCATTATTATTCTTATCTAATTTTAATGTTTTATTTCTAACGTTTTAATGTTTCTTTCACATCTTGTAAAGTCATTTTGATCTCCATACTGTATGTGAAAATATCATATTGAAATAAATGTTAACTCTCATTTTTTGTATTAATATTTTGTAATGTTAAAAAAAACTCTTGCATGAAAATTCTGTCCTGACCAAAGTGCCACCTGAGGCAAATACCTTGTTCCCTTACCCCATGCTACACCTTTGAATTCAGTCTGCTTGACATTAACTAAAGTGTCTCTTGGATTTAGAATTCTATGTAAAATCAGTTAACCCCGAATCATCTGATGTAGAGCATTGAGCCCGAATAAAGCTTATGACAGTATTCTGCTACCATCTAGTGGATAAAATTATATCATGGTGCAAAAACATCATGAATATTTCAATGCGCTTTGCTAATTGTGGACTTGAACCGGACACAGACAGGCGTACATCGTAAGTTCACCCAACACACATTTATTTTCAATTATTTACTCCCCAGTGCCTCTTGCACCGTTCCCCCAATGTCCAGGCCTCACAGTCAAAATGCCTCTCTCTCCTTGCCGCCTCCAGTCCTCTCTCCAGCTCCGTCTCTCTTCCACCCGACTTCCACCAATGACTGGAGTGAGGCAGCCCCTTAAATAGGAACCCGGATGGGCTCCAGCTGCTTCCCGGCACTCCTCAGAAGACACACCCCAGTGTGGCGGAAATGCCGGCTGCACACCCGGAAGCCCTCCGGGTGTCCCCTGTCTTCTTCCCCACAGCACTTCCTGGTGAGGCGGAAGTCCTGGGCTCCAGACTTCTTCAGGCGCCAGTACGCCGCCTGCTGGTGGACACGGGTCCCTACAGGGCTGGGCTTCAAAGCCCTTTACCCAAGGCCCCAAACATAAACAGGGTGGACGCCCCTTCGCGGTCTGGAGGAATAGGTTGAAATTAAGAGAAGAGACAATGATTATGTGGGGAAAAGAGCATTGGGAATGGAAGTTTGGGGAAGACAAGGTGAAAGAGGCCAAAACGGAGGCAGATGGATAAAGTAAAAAAAGATCTGAAGGGAAAAGGTTTGATTGGGGAGGAGGTGCAGAACCAAGATATTCATAGAAGTGGGAAAGGATGAAGAGGCAGAAGATATGTTTGTCTCTGTGCAGTCCACAATGTTCATACTGTTCATATACTGTAAATCTCTGAAACATTTCAGTCTTTTCACCAAAACACTTCACCACTTTATAAAAGCAGGAGCATTCATGAATAACGTTTACTTTGGTAATGAACTATTCCTTATACCTTGTAACCACAATGCTGAATTAATTGTCTTCTTCTTTCTGAAATATGAATGTCTTCAAAATGTTTCGTTTTGCTCTCTATTGCCTAAATGAATTAAACTAAACTTAATTTCACCATCTTCCTTATTCAATTTTGTTACTTATCTGAACCTGAAGAAGTGTTCCTTCTACTTCAGTCATTATGTAAGGAGGTCAAAAGAAATTCTCATTGGATCGTTGCAGGAAGATAAACTCGGTATTGAAGAAACAAAACGCAAGAGTAAGGCAGCATTAATTGTAAATCTCTAACTTCCCCAATCATGTCTACGTTATATCCCCTAGATGGACTCCGATTTACATCTCTCATTCTCTTAAAGCTGTAAAATCCAATATACTTTCTATAACATGTAGAAGGCTCAGCCCATCAATGGGTGCAACAGAGGACCTTTACCCTTGCATCCCTAAAGCCAAAGAAAAGTCAGTGCTAATCTTGGAAGTGACTCCAAAGCTTGGTTGGAAATACCTGGTAGGGAGGCTTAAGTTGCTTCAGGCTAGAGTTTTTGTTGATGGTTTTGTGGTGGGAGTAAGAAACCAGTGTTGTGTAATAGAGAGACAGCATGTGAGAATGTGCCTGCTTGGGGGTTGAGCATAGCACTACCTTTGAAAGACAGGAACAGGGCCTTTACTTGAAAGGTCCTGGTGGATATTGGGATTTTGTTCCATTTTCTCTTTTCTTTATATGTTGTATTCTTCCCAGAGAACACTCTTTTGAATCATCCTTTGTTTTGACAATTATTTAAAGTGTGGAGTGATGGTATTATGTTACTCTCTTCAACTACATAGTTTCCCCATTTTTATCTTTTCATTTCATTCCTTTTTCACCAGTGAATAATCACTTTTTAGCAAATGGTAACATCCTTCTATGGTTCACTGCTAATGGCACGCAATCCACTTAAGGATAAAAAGTTGGACTACCTGCTGTCTTATAATAGAATTTTAACGAACCTGTACATCAAATGCCTCTCAGCATGTGGGCATTGTGTGATGATAGTATGAGTAAATAAATTAATTCACATTTACTTAATCAGTAGGTTTAGGCATTTAGAAAACAGCATATACTAAAGTGAAACCCGTGAAAAAATAACAATAGTTTTTTAATCACTGGACCAAGAAACATTTTATACGGCATTGCATTCTTTGTGGGTTGTATTTAATAAGAAGGAAGATTTAATAGTTTAACAATAGGAACCACTGAAGTATTGTATCCTAACTGAAAACCACCGGCTTAAAATGTGCAAAATGAACAATCCAATCTTACTGCCAAGTTTTTCTTTTTTCCCCTCCATGAGCTTTTTATTCTTCACTTCTTATAATGTTAACACGTCCATTTTCTCTTCACGATAATTTGTCTGAGTGAAGAAGCGTAATTAATCATTGGTATGAAGCACATTCACCCTGACATTCTATTTTTTTTTTCTTTTTGGGTATGTAAAGGCTCTCAGGACAAGAAATGAGCATGAGAAAAAGAAGTGTATGCTTCACAAGCAGTATTTAATTTAAGTGCCAGTAGATAAAACAATGATGGCCTGCAGAAATTAATAATTATTGTCATTGTTTCTGAAGACTTCATTCCTCAATAAAACAACCATGTGAAATGTACGAATGTACATTGTTGTTGCTTTAAAACAACTAAAAGGAAAAAATATATCCTATAAATGATTAATTTAATCTGCAATAGTTACTGACCAATCTACTCAAACAGATTAAGTCATTATAATAATTTCTATAGGCCATCTATGTGGTCATTTATTTGCTTGCATTTTTCATTATAGGTTCACAAGGATTTGGAAGCCACACTGGCTGTATTAGGTGTAAAGAAAAAGCAATCCTGCCTTGGACATTCATTCCTTTTATTCTGTTTATTTTCATTATCATTAACACATAGGATCGTTGAAGATGAAATCTACATATTGTTTCTTAGTAAAGTACATAGTACATTTTGGTATATAAACAATCATACAAATAATACCAATGAACCACTATAATTTCAATGCAAAAATACGTGTAACTGATTAGTTCGATGAAAAACTAAAATCACCAAGCACGAAGCATCCATGTACTGTAAACTGTGAAAATTATTACACAGCCTGGTTTCCATACAAAATTAGATAGATAGATACAGATACTTTATTAATCCCAAGGGGAAATTCACATAATCCAGCAGCAGTATACTGATACAAAAAAAAAAAAAAAAATAAAAAATAACTATTAAAGAGTAATAAAAATGGATGTAAAAAACAGACAATAACTTTGAATAATGTTAACGTTTACCCCCCTGGATAGAATTGAAGAATCGCATAGTGTGGGGGAGGAACGATCTCTTCAGTCTGTCAGTGGAGCAGGACAGTGACAGATCTGCCTAGAGATGACACTGTTCATTGGATGCCGTGGATTCTCCATGATTGACAGGAGCTTGCTTAGTGCCCGTCGCTCTGTCACCGATGTTAAACTGTCCAGCTTCATTCCTACAATAGAGCCTGCCTTCCTAACATCCGTCCTTCATCTTTATGCTGCCTCCCCAGCACACCACCGCGTAGAAGAGGGCACTCGCCACAACCGTCTGGTAGAACATCTGCAGCAGCTTATTGCAGATGTTGAAGGATGCCAACCTTCTAAGGAAGTATAGTCCGCGCTGACCTTTTACACAGAGCATCAGTATTGGCAATCCAGTCCAATTTATCATCCAGCTGCACTCCCAGGTATTTATAGGTCTGTACCCTCTGCACAGAGTCTCCTCTGATCACAGGATCCATGAGGGGCCTGGGCCTCCTAAAATCCACTACCAGTTCCTTGGTCTTGCTGGTGTTCAGGTGTAAGTGGTTTGAGTCACACCATTTAATAAAGTCTTTGATTAGCTTCCTATACAGTACTCCTCCTCCTGCCCACTCCTGATGCAACCCACAATAGCAGTGTCATCAGCGAACTTTTGCACGTGGCAGGACTCCGAGTCATATTGGAAGTCTGATGTATACAGGCTGAATACGACCGGAGAAAGTACAGTCCCTTGTGGTGCTCCTGTGTTGCTGACCACAATGTCAGACCTGCAGTTCCCGAGACGTACATACTGAGGTCTGTCTGTAAGATAGTCCAAGATCCATGCCACCAGTTGTGAATCTACTCCCGTCTCTGTCAGCTTGTCCCTAAGGAGCAGAGGTTGGATGGTGTTGAAGGCACTAGAGAAGTCCAAAAACATAATTCTAACAGCACCACTGCCTCTGTCCAAGTGGGAGAGGGATCGGTGTAGCATATAGATGATGGCATCCTCCACTCCCACCTTCTCCTGGTATGCAAACTGCAGAGGGTCAAGGGCGTGGAGAACCTGTGGCCTCAGTCGGTGAACCAGCAGCTGCTCCATGGTCTTCATCACATGTGACATCAGAGCAACAGGCCGGAAATCATTCAGCTCACTAGGACGTGATACCTTTGGGACTGAGGTGATTCAAGATGTTTTCCAAAGCCTCGGGACTCTCCCCTGTTCCAGGCTCAGGTTGAAGATGCGCTGTAGAGGATTCCCCAGTTCCAGCGCACAGGCCTTCAGCAGTCGTGGTGATACTCCATCTGGACCCGCTGCTTTGCTGGCACGAAGTCTCCTGAGCTCTCTGCTCATCAGCACTGCTGTGATTGTAACTGTGGGTAGGTATGTCTCTGCAATGCTGGTATCAGCAGAAGGATGGTTGGAGGATGCAGTACTCAGAGTTGAGAATGGATTAGGATGGTCAAACCTATTAAAGAAGTTGTTCATTTGGTTTGCTCTCTCCACGTCTCTCTCGATGGTGGCACCCCACTTCAAGCTGCAGCCAGTGATGGTCTTCATCCCATCCCACACTTCCTTCATGCTGTTATTCTGCAACTTCTGCTCCAGCCTTCTCCTGTACTGCTCCTTCGCTGCCCTGAGCTGGACTCGGAGTTCCTTCTGCACGCGCTTGAGCTCATGCTGATCACCACCTTTAAAAGCCCTTTTCTTCTGGTTCAAAAGGCCCTTGATGTCACTTGTAATCCATGGCTTGTTGTTAGCATAGCAGCGTACTATTCTTACTGGAACTACAATGTCCATACAGAAGTTGATGTAATCAGTTGTGCAGTCAACAGCCTCTTCAATATTCTCACTATGTGACCCCTGCAGGATATCCCAGTCAGTGGTTCCAAAGCAGTCTCTCAGAGCCTGCTCTGCCTCAGGGGACCACTTCCTGAATGATCGTGTGGTTGTAGGTAGCGCCTTCACTCTTGGTTTGTAGTGAGGCTGAAGCAGAACCAGGTTATGATCTGCTTTCCCAAGCGCAGGCAGCAGGGTGGCGCTGTATGCGTCTTTAACGTTTGCATACAGTAGGTCAATAGTCCTATTTCCCCGGGTGTTACAGTCCACATACTGGGAGAAGGCAGGTAATGTTTTGTCCAGCGTCACTTGGTTAAAGTCTCCAGAGATTAGCACAAGCGCCTCCGGGTTCTGCGTTTGTAACTTAGCAACTGTGGAATGGATGATGTCATTCGCTATCTCCGTGTTCACTCGAGGGGGATGTAAACAATAACAACAATCACGTGTCCAAACTCCTTGGGCAAGTATTAGGGACGCATACTTATGGCCAACAGTTCGATGTCCCTGCAGCAAGTGGAGATTTTAACGTTTTACATATCCTGAGTTGCACTACCTTGTATTGACAGAGAGAGCAACTCCCCCTCCTTTATTCTTACTACAGGTATTTGCGTCTCTGTCTGCTCTAACTGTGCTAAACCCGGGTATCTCCACGTTAGCATCTGGTTGTTAGCCAAGTTTCACTAAAACACAGCAAGCTGCATTCTCTGTAGGTTCTGACATTTTTCCCCTGCGCGGCTAGTTCGTCGATCTTATTTGGTAGTGAATTCACATTTCCCAGGATCACAGAAGGCCCCGAAGGTTTATATCGCCACTTTCTCTCAAGTTGCTTGGCTTTTATTTTAGAGCCGGCTCGGCTGCCTCGATATCGTCTTCTTACTACGTCAGGTAAATAGGGAACCACACCTGCATGGGCATTTCTTCTCAGGGCTTGAAGTTGACAACTTGAATAGGCGAATCTTGGAGTGTAAAAACCCATGTCAAATAGTAAAAGCAGTAAAAAAAAATGTCCAGGGAGTGATTCCACATAAAAGAAAGTGGTAGAAGTGATCAGTAAAATAGAGAATAATAGAGAAAAAAAGTAAAAGATAAAATCATACACGGAGTTGCTGGAATGGCTGCCACTTGCAATGGCGCTGGATGTATATGTAAATTATTGGTCGCATGAAGGAAATACATTTAAGATGTGTTTTAATTAAACTGAACAATGATTCTTGGCCAATTGTTATTCAAATAAGGAACTAAAGCTTTTTGGAATGTTACCTGTGTATTTTGCATAAAATAAATCGTAAACACCCACCTTAATAAAATCATAAGTGTCTGTGTGTCCATCCACTTGCTATATCTATCATTCTAAATGATATCTCATCACAAACATTTCTAGTAATAAAATACATTGCATTTGTCATTCCAGTAGATGGCACAACATAAACATTAATGCTGCTTTTACTAATTCCATACCAAATGATATATAACAGATATACCTCAAATGCTAACACTGCTGTCTAGGTTCATTACTTAGACTTCAACCTGTCTTAGATGGGTAGCACAGCAATAAATAAATGAACTGGTCTGCAAAAAAATGTTTCACTGGCTGTGAACATTTTTAGGTATTCTTTGATATGTAATTGGCTGAGCCTATGGTGCCGTGAATAAAGGACTATCTTTTGGGCAGTCTGCAGTTTGTGAGAATCAAGGACTGTGTTTCTAATATGGATGTAAAGAACACTGGAGCATCACAAGAAACAGTCCTGTCTCCTTTTCTCTTCACTTTGTACACCTCCGACTATAAATATAACACCAGGTCATGTCACTTGCAGAAATTCTTGGTGCTTCTTAACATCAGCAAAACAAAAGAATTGGTGAATAACTTCCTTTGCATCAAAGAGCCTCTATGTCTGGTCAGGCAGTGGATGTAAATGTGGTTCTCTCTTATAAGTACTTGGGGGTCCACATTAATGACAGGTGGGACAGGTCTCAAAAAACAGGAACTATATAAGAAAGGGACAAGCAATATCTTCTTCCTTGAGAGACTGTGTTCCATTAATGTGGGTAGTAAGATCCTTCATATCATCCACAACTCTGTGATGATCAGTGCAGTTTTCTATGTTGTGGTGTGCTGGGCTGGTAACATCGCTTCAATAGAGGCCCACTGAATCTAATTAATAGGGTAAGCTCTGTTACAGGACCTGGAGGTCACAGAGAAGGAGAGAATTAAAAAAAAAAAAACCAGCCATTATGAACAATGCTGCACATCCTCTCTATGACACACTAATACTGAGTACTTTTAGCCAACAAATTATTCAGGGGACGTGTGTCAAGAAATGACTGCCAAGTCAGAAGTTTTCCTTCTTTTGAATTTTCTTGCTTTTTAAGTCATTTTGATGTGTACACAGGCTATATTGTGTGTGTGTGTGTGTGTGTGGTTTTATTTATCTATCTTGATTTGAAGGCTCTGAATTTAAATCTGGCAGTAGAATTACTCTATCACATCCAGTTTTTGAGAGATTAACGTTTAAAATAAAGCACTATTTTAAGAAAATATAATTTGCATGTTAAATTGTAAATATGATTATTGCTTATTTTTTTCCCTTCTATTATACTCTGATGTTGTTTCACGGTTGAGTAACCAACAGATCTCTGCTAACATAGGCTCACTTCCACTATAACATCTTTTCATTTTAGCGATATCCTGGTGGACCTTTCCACTTGATCATCAGAGACAGCTCCCTTGTTCCAAATGAGAGTGTAAGAAATGGATTATTAAAGACATTGTAAGAGCATTTTGTTACGGTAGTTAGTTGCATTCCAAAGAAAAGTTTAGCACATCTTTTTTTTTCCCTCAATAAAGATAAGGTGTTTATTTGTTTTCTGCTTGCTTACCTGTTACCTGGTCAAGAAAATGGACAGATCAACCTGACCTTGCATTTTTCTGTTACATCTTTCTAACTATCTAAATATAAATTCCTGGCTGTTTTGAAAAAAATAAGAAGACAGAAAAAAAACTGAGAGCAAAACGTACATAGTAAATGGTTGATTTTGGGTTGTTTACACATCACCTAGTATTAACAATGAGGAAGACTACCATTTTTCAGCTCAAAATATACTTCAAATATTATTCTGTACATGAAAATTACTTATACCATAAAATAAACTTAACTTAGTTCTAAAAATATACATTTTTCCCATAATATAATTTTTAACTGAATCTGATGTCTCAAGGGAACGGTCTGTGGCAGAGATATTACAACTTCAGAAATGGATTCAACACACCTAAACATATATATTATGCTGTAGGATCTAGGAGCAGGCCGGTAATATTTGTTTGGGCATGATTTTGGAACCAGCCCTAGAAAAAAAATGCCACATCATACTCATAATGGCTATGGCTGACAGTTGGTTGAAGTAACACGTAAAAAAGAAATAAGACTACGGAGAAGGGTGCAATGTGTAAATTCTGGCACCTCTCAGTAAGCTGCATTTTACCTGTGATTGAATAATAGGCCACAATGTTACATAATAATATAGTAGGCTGCATTTTAATTCAGATTTTTTTTTTCACCTGCTTACTAATAATATTATAGTCAAAGCAGACTGACTTCATCCTCCCTGATGATGCTGCCTTTGCAGAAATCATCTTCATATTTTTCACAATGATATTATTTCAAAATAGATGTGCATCCATGTTAATAGAACTCACCCCATAAGAGCTGAAGGCAACTTTGATTTTATTTATAGACCCAGCAGAAAGTGATTCTAAATAAAACCTCAGACAATCAGAATAGCTTTCGGGTTATCTCTCCCTCTCTCCAATCCTTCATCACAGCTCACGCTTCAGTAGCCATGCTCTATTTCTTCTGTTAAACTATTTGGCAGACTAAATTCACATTAATAAAGAGTGTACATGGAAATATCATCTAAGATATGAAAGTGTGTGTGTTTCTGTCTCTGCCTCTCATACACACACTTCTTTGCACATACAGCCTACACAGGATTATGGACATCCATGCTTGCTTCTTTATTTTGTCATTTTTTCCTCTGAATTGCACACATGCTCAAAATCTGTTGGTATTTGCCTACCTGCCTTAAATAGCATTGCCCGAACACTTGATGTTTTCACTGACTGAGCAGTCAATTATGTGGAAAGGGCAGACATACCTAAAAGGGCACTTGATGTTTATATTATTATATAAACTGTATATATTTATGTGAGAAGTAGAATGTTGATTAGCTTAACATCTTGACTGCCAGCTACAAGTTTGGAGTATATTCTGTTTCATGTGCCAATTACTACCAATTAACTCAAATTTTAGAGAAAATATATTTTTATTATGAGTTTTGCGCAATAACAAAATGCATTTATTTAGTATATTAAAATAACATACTGATTTTACATTGACATCAGGAATAAATTTACCCATTGTCTCTGTGGCAGTCAATGTGTTAAGGTGAAAATGAAATAGTCTTTGTGATTAAACAAAAAAAAAAAGCATGATTTTTCATTCCTGGCTTACTTGAAGAGGTAAAAATGTAACATCCACCCATTATTTATCAACCTGTTCAAGATAACCAGAGCTGGTGTCAAACACCAGTCCTTAATGGGTTGTCAGTCCATCACTGTGCATGCAAACCAAAATGGAGCCAGTTTATAGCTGATAAGTAACCAATAAGCAATGGAGGAAAAGAACATCCTACATCATCTGCACAGACAATGCCTGGTTTATGTTTAAAACATAGCACACACCATAATAATACCTCATAGTTTAGAAATGACATTATTTTTTCCAAGCTCTTTGTAGAAAATACAAGGAGGTTACAGATTTACTGGACAATAATAGCCTTATTTTAATAGAATTAACAGTTTAGCAAAATATAAGCATACCAGCATTCTCTTCTAGTGTATCCATTGTGTAGTTCACATATCTATGCTGTAGATCGGGGTAGGCAACGTCGATCCTGGAGGGCCGCAGTGGGTGAAGGTTTTTGTTCCAACCCTGTTTATTGATGAGAGGTCAATTATTGCTAATAAGACTCTTATTGCTCAAGTGACATGTTGATGCTTCATTTTAGTGGTCTCGCTTGTTAAGGTTCCCCGAACTTAATTGCTTATTTGAGTCTTAAAACAGCTGCATTCAGTGTTTTTAATGGCTCCTTATTAGCAATAAGATGCAAATGACAAAGGAGCCAATAGTCCTCCACCTGATTTGTTTCCATTTACACTTGTGTGGATTCATCATGCATTATTTGGTTTAATAAAACACTTAAGAGAAAAATGTGACAGACTGAAAATGATTAGTTTTAAATGTCAAATTATTTAGATGATAAAATAATCTATGATATAAGAACCTAACATTGCAGACTAACAAGCAATAAAATTAAATAAAGTCTGAGACTGGCACAGGTTTGGTTTTTAATTAAGAATTGGGTTGGAATTTAAAACCTGCAGCCTCTGCGGCCCTCCAGGACCGACATTGCCTACCCCTGCTGTAGATAGATAGATGTACCCCTACTGTGCATTTCTCTCTATTATAAAAGAAAATCTTGGGATGAAACGAGACTATTGCCAAGAGATTTTTTTTTCAGGTTAACGGCCCACGTCCACGGTCCTCTCACCTCTCATTCATGTGAATGTTTTTGTCAGACAGTTCCTGTGCTCTCAGTTCTTATAAATTTTTATGTTTTTCTCACTTTAAGTTCCCAATAAAAGACTTATTATGTCCAAATCTTATTGAAGAATTTCATCCTGAGGGGTTATCAACAGAAGAAATGAGTACACGGGCAATCCTCGCACCAAGAAACGATGAAGTCAAACAAATTAACATGAAAATTGTCGATTGGTTAGATGGCAAATTGGTTAAATGCGTATCAATAGACTATGCTGAAACGATTGCTGGTGATGTTGTGGAAGATGAAAACATTAACTTACAATATCCCGTAGAATATCTACATATGTTAACACCGTCTGGACTTCCACCGGCCGAATTACTGTTGAAAGAAGGATGTATCGTAATGTTATTACGTAATTTATTTATGAGTGATAAGCTATGCAATAGGACAAGATTAGCTGTATTCAGAATTGGTCGAATAATTCTGACATCCATCCATCCATTATCCAACCCACTACAGTATATGCTAAAATTTTAACAGGTGACAAGAAAGGTAATGTATTCCGCAGATAACATTAGACACCAATAATTAATAATTTGTATTGAAACATTTACAGTTTCCTGTTAGAATTGCTTTTGCAATGACAATTAAATCACAGGGACAAACATTTGTAAAAGTCAGTTTATTTATTAGAGAGAAAGATACGATATTCAGTCACAGGCAGTTACACATTGCGTTGTCATGATGTAACTCCAAATATGGAATCAAAATTCAATGCAATATTGATGAAAAGTTAATTCCAAATATTATAGTTAAAGTGTAAGTTTACAAAGTATTTGCATGTTAACTTGAAATCCAAACAGAACGAAAACATACAACACAACAAATACCTCTAATGCAACATGAAATATAATTTTCTTTCAATTTATTACGTTTTATTATTTTTAACTATGGATAATTACTCGCTGTAATGTAAAATAGTTAGGTCTATTATGCATATGTAACAATTCTCATGTAAATAACAATCTGTTTTAAATAGTACATCCGCATCCCAATATATGAGCGGCAGAGCCGTGAAGTGGCTAACGTGTAGCATCCGCCCGGGTGTTGGCGAGCGAAGCGAGCAGGGAGAAGAGCCTCCTAGTACTTATATAAGTATTTCAATGTGATCAGATACAGTTATAGCAAGACCTGAATAATATCATACATGATACAATAATACTTAAAGCCCATGTTATTAGCAGAGCACATTTTTACTGTGCAACTATTATACTTTTAATATTTTTCAAATTTCATATGAAGCAATATCATTAAGTGTTGTTGCCATCAGATTGACAAGTTATAACTATATAAATCTGTATGATGCACTTGCACATTGTTCTTCAAAATCTGCACATAATGAGTACCAGTCATAAGAGTTAAGGTACCAGGTAAATAGAAAACTTGTGCAGTTGATTTAAGAAACAGTACATTTAGTGACATTTAGAAATATACTAGACATTAAGCCCATTACAATAACGGGCGCTAGAACAGTAGTGCATAAACATTAGTAGGAACAGTCTATATTAAATGGCAAGGGACCTTGTATGTGGCTGTAATATGCGTCACTGTATTGTATGCCTTTAATTTTCTCTCTCAGTAGTACTGGTTGGTATTTCTGTAAAATGCCTGTAATTTTGTCAGACAGTAATACAGTGGAACCGAAGTAATTTCCCTCATAGGATTGTATGTAAATACAATTAATCCGTTCCAGACAGTATGAACTGTATGTAAATATATATATTTTTTAAGATTTTAAGCACAAATATAGTTAATTATACCATTGAATGCACAGCATAATAGTAAACTAAATGTAAAAACATTGAATAACACTAAGAAAACCTTGAACAGAGAAAACTAACTATGCAAGTGTTGGCGCTATAGCCTTACGACCCGCTCACTAAAAACACCTTTTTAAGGAAAAGGGAAAAAAATGAACATTTGAAAAATCCGTAATCTAATAAACAACCAAGACAAGTAACATTGTAACAATGTACGCGTGCGCCTGTGTGTGTGTATATGTGTCTGACTCTGTCCCGGGCCTGCGTGTGTGTGTGTGTTTGTGCGTGCGTGTCTGTCTCTGTGGCGGGCCTGCGTGTGTGTGTGTGCGTGCATGTCTGTCCCCCATGCGGGCCTGCGTGTGTGTGTGAGTGAGTGTGTCTCTTGCGTGGGCAGACGGCCTGCGTGCGTGCGTGACTGTCTTTCGCGCCTGTGTGCGTGTGTGTGTGCGTGCGTGCATGCATGCATGCATGCATGCATGCATGTCTGTCTTTCGTGTGGGCCTGCCTGCCTGCCTGCCTGCCTGCCTGCGTGCGTGTCTTTCTGTCTGTCTCTCTGGCGGGCGTGCGTGTCTGTCTCTCGGGTGTACGCACCTGTGTCTCTCTCTCTCTCTCTCTCTCTCTCTCTCTGCACACACAGGGAATGCACAGGAAAAGACTGAACACGTGCCGTGTGGCCCCGCACATGCGCACTTCAACAGAAGACACACACAAACGGACACCTGTACGCACACAGAGGTTTTATTAAAGAGGATGATAGTACTATTGGCTTCAACATCAAGTAGTAGAAAAAAGCAGCAATATTCTGAAGTCTTACACTAAATATTTTAAAGCAAGTAGTGGTGATTATTAAGGTTTGTTGCCCCTCCTGACACTGTTAGGATCATGCTGTACCATCTAATAGTACAGGTGGATAAGCAGAAAACTAACTAGAAAGTTAGTAATGGTGATTATTGTTGTTATATTGTTATTGCTATTATGGTGAAAGTCAGTAATGGTGATATCAGGGAAGGCATCCGGTTGTAAAAATAATGCTGAAACATCTATTGGAGACATCTAGGTAAAAGAAATAGCTACCCCATATAACAATTTGAATACCTATGGAAGAAAAAGAAAAGTTTAGATAAATATTAGGAGATAATTTAATTTATTTTTGAAAAAAAAGAAGGAAAAACATTTACTCACATTTCAGTGGCCCATGCTAGACGACTGCAAAATATTATTTTTTATTTATATAAATGTGAACAAAATATTTTTCAAAAGTTGACAGATGTGATCAGATCAATGACTTCATGCCAGATTTATAAAGCTCAAGACAATTTTCCAAAATAATATACAAAAATGTACTATTTCATTTTGTGCAATGCTAGCTGAGTATCACAGAGTAATGAAGTTTCCATTGCTTTATACATTATATATGATTGCAGTTGTTTAGATTTTTATTTTTTCCACTGAATTTTGACTTACTTATTATTAAATATTCACTTTGAGGAATACATTTCCTGCGGTGGGTTGGTGCCCTGCCCAGGATTGGTTCCTGCCTTCTGCCCTGTGTTGGCTGGGATTGGCTCCAGCAGACCCCTGTGACCCTGTGTTTGGATTCAAAGGGTTGGAAAATGGATGGATGGAATACATTTCAATTAAAACATTTTCTTAAAATGTTTATATATCATTTGAAGTTGAACAAAATCCTTTGTTAGATGTCTAGAATTTAGATGGGGAAAACACAGCAACAATTTAAAGTCATTAAAAATATGAATATAGGTACGTTTCACTTAGTACCTTTGAGCTATGTTGCTCATAGCTGGAAAAATAACTCCCCTCAATTTATAATTTTTACATTCTATTACTGCACGCCTGCTACTACATAATGAGGGCAATTTTATAGAATTCATGTAATTGAGAGCTTTTATAAGGAGAAAAATGACTGCAGAACCAGCCTGGCAGACCATTGCTCAAACATTAATGGCTAAATTATCACAAAATGAATGTGCAGAATCTATTGTGTTTGCTTCACTTCTGAAGTTCCTGTCTTTACCTTGTTTGTGCAAAATAGGAATCAAACAATACCAAGTGCTCAAAAATAAATGTGTGTTGTTTTATAATTCATGGAAAGGTCATTTTCCTAGGAGAACATGCATGAAGTGGAAGGACTCTGCTGGTTGTTATAATGTTTGTATTTTTTCTTTCAGTATTTTTTAACTATTGATTTTGAAAAATGGAACAAACCTATCATTTTCATATTTGTTAATGATTTGTTGACTTCTGCTGCTGTTCTCTTAAGATATCTTTTTTTTGTTGTTGGTTTTTCCATTTTTCCTGTTTTATCCCAGAGACTAAGTATCTTATGTTTTTTTGCCTTTTTGTTGTAAACTTGTTTTGATGTGTGTGAGCCAGAGTCTTGTGTATTGTGTATTAGAGACACAGCTTTTGCTCTTCTCATGTTACACTGCAGATGAGTTTTAATTGTTTTTAACTGAATTAATCAGTAAAAAATAATGCATATTATATTCTGTGATCATATGGTACTGTGATTTGTGCTGGAAATAACTATGGAAATTCATATGCTGTTTTTGTTGTTAGATTCACCTATACATATAGCTTGCATTTATATACACACATAAGCACATTTAGTTTGCAATAGAAAAAGACACCTGTGAGTGGAAGACTATCCCTGAATCCGTTGTGTGTGCCAGTGGTCCCATACCATTTGCTAAAAGGGAGGAGGGAGAAAAGTAACTGTGCAGGATGGCCGAGGTCTTTAGTTAACCTGTTTGCATTTATTTCTAAGGCAGTGCATGTTGTATATGTCCTGCTGGTAATATTCTGTACTGCCTTCACCATCCTCTGCAGTATTTTACCCCCTTGAGAAAGTAAGTACCGTACCACGATGTGATGAGACTTTAAGAATGGACTCAACTGTGCACCCGTAGAAGTTTGTGAGAACAGATTGAGAAATATGATCTGTCCTCAGACATCTGGGAAAGCAGATTCAAAATATGTTGGGCTTACTTTGGTTTGTTGGGCTTTGTCATTCCAAGAAATTTAAAGTTGCTCACTGTTTTAAAAGCATCCCCTCCAATACAATACAAATGTGATCTGTCTTCTTCTTTCTGAAGTCTGTGACCAGCTCCAATGCCACACAACATATGGTATTTTTCTATTATCGTGATGCAAATCGTATTTTTAAGATTAGGCATCCAAAGGGGACATTACCATTAGGGACATATAGGTAACTATGCTCCACCCACACTAACTTTAAGGTTAGTATTTGCGGCTGGGATAGACCAGTCTAATAATTTAAAATCCATAAATTATGGAACCGGGGGAGTGGCCACACAGATTTGCATCACTATAATAGAAAAATACCCAACATATTAGTTGAGCTATACTTGTTCCCACATGTTCTACATCAGCCCAGTGGTCTGTACCTAGTACACCTATTGTTGTAGGTGCCTTTGGGGGCATCCTACTAAATGCCTAAACCGCTTCAGCTCAATTTGGTGAAGCAGTAGTTCATCTCCAAGATCCTGCCATGTTTTTGAGATTGTGTAGAATTAGCACACAAACAATACACAGGTAGCCCATTTTGGCCACTTGTACTTGTGTTCTGTCTTTTTCATTCACCATCTAAAGTATGTGAACATAGGTGAGCATGGGAATGTAGACTGGCCATTAAGCTGACAGCTTGATAAGTGGACTTGCCTCTTTATTAATCCCATTGCTTGGTAAAACAATTGCAAAACTGCTGCCAATGCACTGATTCATTGCTCATCATCTTTTTATATGCACTTGAAATTCACTTGGGAAAGTGCTTATTACACTTTGCTGCAAACCAATCGGGTGTGTACTGGAGATTGCGTTTCAATAAAGTAGAGTATATGATCATCTACAAAATTCAGAGATGCAATTTGCAAACTTTATTATCCTGCTCATAAATAGTAGTCCAACACCCACACAGAATGGTCATGACTTAATACTAAGTATACAAAAAAAACTGTTGCTCCACAAATACAGAGACTGATAGGCACATAACATCATCGCTACATTCAAATTCTCTTACCCTTCACAAGATACCATGGGGTACATTGTCATAATGTTTTCTTAAGCCAACAAAGCATACAAGCTCAGTGTTGTCAGACTAACATGACCTCTCAAATATATGTGGTGAAATGAAGAGTATTTCACTGTTACATGGTCAGGACTAAATTTGTGTTGCTTCTCCTAAATCTGAGGTTCAGCTCTCAGATGGGGTGTCTGTCCCAGAAAAAAACAATGCTGCATAGTCCTTTTTATGGATTTTCAAGAGTGTGATGTTTTTAAAGTGGGGACCACCACTCCTTTCAATATTGAAAAGGTATGATAGCAAAAACACCACACAAAATCCAATGTGTTCAATATTACCAGTAAGATTGCATTCACTCTTACAACCGTGCCACTATAAATATTTATAATCACTGAAGTTGTTGTTTTCTGGGAAACATAACATTTAAAAAGAGAATGAGTACAGCCGACAATAAGGGATGTGATAAAGGTTCTTCATCTTTTTTTGGATTTTCACAAAGAATAAACTTGTATGTGAATGTGATTTTTGCTATGCACAATCCATAACATAAACAGAAATGTATTAACAATTCACCACTTGGATTCAGAGCAGGCTTTAGATCATTTCCTTCCTAGGTTTGTGACCTTTGCATGGCAGTGGGGTTGCATTTGTTAGCTTCTGTAATCCTTAATCTTTGTGCTCCTAATACTTTTAACCACTGCAAACTGGTCTAAGGCCTAATTTATCCTTGTTTGTATTCCTGCATCAGTGCCCCAGCCACATAATACAGGTAAGCTGCTCACAACAGTAAAATCCATTATATTCTGTGGTCCACATTTACATCAACATAGAGGAGCAAAGTGTGCATTTCTAAAATGTAATATCAGTCACGTTAGTGCATTTCTTCTATAGGAAAACATACTTTCCTTTGCTGTTTTCTCTGAATAGTTCCATCCTGTTCCCTGTAAATGAGGCAGAATGCATGTGTGCTCTAGTAGGTGTGGATACATTAACTAAATATGACTGTCTTTAATGTATCTTTTAGACTGTAGTTGAATTGTCATGTTTGCCTTCATTATTAGTAAATAAGGCATTGGACTGCTAGAATGCCACAACACACTTCATGGCTTAAAAATATGTGCATGTAACAATAAATGTGTGATGCTTCGGTGCCCTCAGCCATGGACACAACCTTTTAGTCATGTTCCAAGATGAACCAGGGCAAGTGAGGAGAACAATGAATTAAAGTACAAAGAATTAAAATATTCAAAAAGATATACAGTGCTTCAATAAATAATGCTTCTTTAAATACCAAACAGTATCTTTTGTTCTGTGGTGAACCAATACATAAATCCAGTAAATAAATACTTAAAAGTCCAGACAATCTTTCACAAAGTATACTCTTCTGTCCTAATCAGGACATTAGCTTAAATCCTCCTCACGTTGCCGGTTCCATTTCAGTCAGCCACCTTGGCTGGTACCTGCAGAGCTAAACTCTCACCTCATCTGGTCACCGCAGCTCCCCAGGGAGCCTTCACCTCTGAAAGGAAGCTGCCACTCTGTGGATCTGTCTATCAGTATATTGTTTCCAAGGCCTACCTCTCCAATGCTCAGCGGACTCGAACATCACCATACCCTGCGACCTCCAGTTCATCAATCCTTCTCCCTTTACAAAACTCACCAGTGCGAAAGTTGTCTGTCCTGTCCTTTCCTCCCACAATACTTGTTAATCCAAACATCTACAAAGAGATCACTTGCTTTCTCATTTTCATTTTCTAGAATCGGGTAGAATCGTCAGGTCGATGGGTCCTTTTATCAAATTGGCTGTCTCAGCTGTGGAATGGCCAATTGGGGGAAGCAGCTTGATGGCTGAGGTCTCCAGGACACTAAACAAATCCAAATCATATTATGTGATATCATCTACTGTTAAATTCTGCTCCATATTTGTACTATTTTTATTTTTATGCTAGTTATTTTTATACTATTAAGGATTACTTGTGTTCTGTTCTGTGTATTGTATTGTATTGACCCCCTTCTTTTTGACACCCACTGCATGCCCAACCTTCCTGGAAAGGGGTCTCTTTTTAAACTGCCATTCCCAAGGTTTCTTCCATTTTTTCCCTACAAGGGTTTTATTGGTGGGAGTTTTTCCTTGTCTTCTTAGAGTCAAGGTTGGGGGACTGTCAAGAGGCAGGGCCTGTTAAAGACCATTGAGGCACTTCTTGTGTGATTTTGGGCTATACAAAAATAAATTGTATTGTATTATTTTGTATTTTTTTAATCACTTGCACATCTTAGCTTTCTTTCCTAAGCACCAACCCTTTCATTTTGGGGCAACCCCGGTTGACACTAGTTACAATAATTATGCCACTTCTGCATAATGAACTAAAACCTGAGTGATCACATGCATTCTTGTGTGTGCAACTTTTTGGTGATTTATCCAGCAGGCTATTCCTAAAAATCATTAAAACCAATAGTATATTAATTCAATAAAACACCCCTTGGATCTGTTTTGCCAGAAGATGATTCCAGTGATTTTTTTCTTTTCAAGACAAAACTTCAATTACTAAATTACCAGATTACATTAATATAGTTTTCCCTGGAAATATGTAAGCTTAGAATTGTAATAAGGTTTAAGTTAATCTTTTGAGTGAGCAATTACTTTTGAATGAATTTGCTGACAGAGGAAACAGCCAAAAGTATTCAGTGGCATAAGTATTCAGAGCAGAACTCAAAATTGTGGAAGGTGTTTCAAATGGTATGTACATGTCCTCGATTTCCAGTACTCACCAGTTACAGAAAACACTGGAAATCAGTGTAAATACTTTATAGAAGAAGAAACTAACCATGACTATAAAAATAGAATATTGCAAACAAATATACTTTTTTCTGTTATATACATATGTATTTCTTTATTTAAATACATTTCAAGGTGGTAAGCCCAAGGTATTTCCTGTTGTGATCCCATACTATTGTAGATCAAGGAGCCAAATGCTTAAGAAAGCATTTATTAACCAGAATGAAAATAAACAAATGGTATTTTTAATTACCGATAATTACATTTAAACTTTGACTATAAGAATGTGTTGAACATTTTTCATAATTTGGTGGAGTCCCACAGAATGAATAAAAAATTAAGTTACTCTTTAATAGTTCAGATTCCTGAAAATATATGTCATTATTGATTGATGAGATATGGTCGAGGTAAATTTGCCCTATGAAAATTGAATTAAATCTCATCAAAGTTAGTTAGTAGCAAAGTCAGTAGTCTTAATAATTTCTCTTTATGACTTTTAATGTTTTCCTTTATTGAATAACAAAATTTCAAATGGAAAGAAGTGCAAACAAGACAGGTCAGAGTAGTTCTCTTTAAATGGAATGCAAGGGGGTATGTTCATTTATATTAGAATTGGAATTAGAAAGCCTTTATTTTCATTGTACCAGTACAATGTAATTGTAAATGTAAATTGTAAAAGTTACACCTGTAAATAGTGCAAGTACAACAAACAACAACATCAAAAAAATAATATAGAAAGCACACATTCTATAACAAATAAGTACTATACATAAATAAATAAGGGGTGAGAATTATTATCCAGTCATCATCATACATACTGGAAAAAAAAAATAACACTTCTATGAGTTTTTAAAATTTTAAATTCTGATTGCCCAAGGACAAAAACTATCTGCAAATCTTTTTGTTCTACTTTTACTTCTATTGTACCACATGCTACAGGACAGTAGTGTGAACAATGAGTGGGCAGGACTGGAAGGGTCTTTAATGATTTTCCTGGCTCTGTAGAGGCATTGGGCATTGGAGATATTTTCCAGGGAGGGCAGGGAGCAGCCAATGATTTTTTTCTGCCATGGAGTTTTCCTCTCTGCTACTGTACAGCCAGCAAACCATGTTGAAATACAGTATGCTAAAACATTTTCGATGGTTAAGCAGTTGAAGGTCAACAGCAGCTTCCACGTTTTAGAAAAGTCTCAGAAAATGCAGTCACTGCTTGGATTTTTGACCACTGTCAATGGCAGGTGCTCAGAGATGTAAACTCCCAGAAACTTAAAGGAGGTGACCCTCTCCACCAGGTCCACATTGACGTACAATAGGACTGGCTTTGCTCTCTGCCTCCTGAAGTGAATGACCATCTCTTTAGTTTTGCCGGTGTTGTGTGAGAGATTGTTCCTGGAGCACCACACTGACACCTTCTGCAACTTGTCCCTGTATGCTGACTCATTGTCACTGGTAATGAGACATACCACAGTGGAGTCATCTGCAAACTTGATGGTAGTGTGGCTGGAGTAATTAGATGTACAGTCATAAGTGTACAGGTCATATTGAAGTGGAGTGTGAGGGTGGAGGAGCTGGGGGGGCCAATTCTAACACATTGTGAGCGAACATGAAGGAAATCCTTTATCCAAGTGCAGAAGGAAGGGGAAAAGGTCAGGTTATTCAGCTTATCAATTAGTATGTTAGGGAAGATTATATTAAATAGCAAACTATAATCAACAAAAAGTATCCTTACTTGGGTCTCTGACTGTTCCAGATTGCTCATAACTGCATAGAGGGTTGTATTGGTGGCATCTTCCATGCATGTATTTGATCTGTAAGCAAACTGGTAAGGTTTGAAGTTGAGAGGGAGGTTTGCGTTAATGTGCTGAGAAATGAGTCTATCAAAACATTTCATGACTGTTGACATCATTGCAATCAGTCTGTAGTCATTAAGGTTATTGGTAACTGACATTTTAGGGACAGGGATGATAATGGCTGATTTAAGTTGGGCAGAACGGTGGCCTGTGTCAGTGAAAGATTAGATACTTTAGTAAGGACTCCTGCCAACTGGTCAGCACAAGCTTTAAGTATGATTCCAATTATGCCGTTTGGTCTAGCAGCTATATTCTTGAAAAATATATATTCTTTTAGCATTCATTGTCTCATTGACCACCGGTCACACTTGATGTTCCGGAAAAGTAAGTGTGTCACAGCTGGGAGTCAATGGGGACAGAGTGTCTGTGTGAGACCACTTTGCTTCAAAGAGAGCAAAGAAAAGATTTAATTACTCTGCCAATGAGGCATCAGCACAGATTGGCACATGTGTGACTGCTTTTGAGAATGGTTATTTGTTGTAATTCCTGCCAAACCTGTAGTAAATTACCTCTACTGTATCTTGCTCTGATAGGCCATTTTGTCAGTTTTGATGCCTCACCACGGATTTGCTCTTGCTACACTGTACTGGGTCCTATCCCCTGATTTGAAGAAAATGTATCAGGTTCTCAACAGAGACTGAATCTCACTGGTAGACGTGTATATATTTATCCACTGTAACCATATCTGTACAAAACTTAATATAAACTAGTACAGCTTCTATGAGCTAAATTAAGTATAATTGTTCAATTATGGACCATTCTGTGTATGCAAAACAGTCATGTAGCTGCGAGAGGGCTCCCTTGGGCCAGGTTTTGATGGTTTTTATAGTTGGCTTGATTTTCCTCTGGAGGGGAGTATATGCTGGGATAAGAGAGAGGGTCAGAGAAGCCCAGATGTGGGAGACGTAGGGCACTGTAGGCATGCTTTAGTTTGGAATAACCACGGTCAGGCGTGTTTCCCCCTTGGGGGAACACTCTACAAATTGCACACATTTGTGGAGCACAGTCTTTAGGCATGCTTGCTTTGTTAATTATATTGTGAGATAATGTTAGCGTTAGCAGGAATATAAACAGCATTTATGATCACTGCTGTCGGCTCAATTGGCAGATAGAAAGGTCTGCTAAAAACTGTTATTGCTTCCAAATCAGGAGAGCAGCATGCATATACAATCTTACTGTTTGTACACCAGTCATTGTTTATATACATGCAAATACCCCAACCTTTTTTCTTGCCAGAGTCTCCATTCCTGTCAAAGCGGTCGATGTTATGGCCAGACAGCTGCCCTACAGTGTCCGGGATATGCAGGTGTGGCCAGGTTTCCATAATGATCATCACACAACATTCACAAATATGGATGTTTGCAGCCATCAATAATTCTAGATTGTCTAATTTGTGGACAATGGATCTGGCGTTTGTGAGGAAGATGTTCGATATTGGGGTAGGCCCACCCGGCATGCTTGCTTCTGCTTGCACTTCCAATGCCATCTATGCTGCCTCTCAGACCCGATAACAATCCAAGGAGCCCCTGGAGGTCTCACTATATCCTGAAGTATGTTGTGAATCCACTGGTAGCTGCTTGTAATGTCCATATGGCATCATATTCCAATATTAAGCAAGTTCATATGACTATATGGATCTATCTTAGCACACCTCGCACATACTACAAACACGCACATTAACACAACCAAGCAACGAAATAGAGAGCCACTGTGTCCATGCATGATACCATTTTATACTTGTCTATGTCATTATCATGTGTGCCATATTGCACACACAATCAAATTGAAAGGTCATATTGATTCATTAAGTTATTATAGTAAGCTGGTACAAAACAATTACAGTATATGACTGCTTACACTACACACTTCTGCCATTATGAGCACATTGATGTAGCCCAAGAATTATTGTAAGCACTTGGAAACAATTACCTGGAGATGATATCAGAAGGATAAAGCATGAGAATAGGAATTCAAGGGTCAAAACCAGGAAGAAAAAAACACTGAAACATCTCAGAATATAAGAAGAAAAGAAAGGCAAATAACCTTGGACAAAAAGAAAGGTCAAAACAGAAGAAGCCTGATACCAAACCATTACAGATTAATTTGGCTGCGCTGACTACTACTTAGACTTCTGTTAAACAGAGTTTTAAGTGAGGGATACTAAACATACCATCAGCTGCAATATTTATTTTAATTGTACAATATTACTATTCAGTACTTGGGAATTTTCAGTACTATGAAACTGAACACTATTTTATCATTCATCCATTGTACATCAATGATTCTTTGTGAGCATGTCTGTTTTCTTGCTTTTTGCAAACTGTAAAAATGATGTTGCAGGGTGAAATTTTAATACAATAAAATACAATGCAATTTATTTTTGTATAGCCCAAAATCACCCAAGAAGTGCCGCAATGGGCTTTAACAGCCCCCAGCCTTGATTCACTAATATAGTAGAATAGATACAGTAGAATTGTCACTATTAATTAACCTATGTATTTTCAGTTAAGTTGTACCTGATTTAATTGGAAAAAATGTAATGGAAAAATTAAAACTGTAGAAGGTCATTTTTAACAGTTTACAATATTTACTCCACGAATGAAGGGGTTAATATAAATCAACATTGATTTTAAAAACTGGAGTAAATGCTTTACTTTTCAACTTAAACAATGTAATTTGATGTCAGTATGGCCAGACATTTTGCTGGTAGCAGACCTTCGTGCCACTTGTGTAAGTACCCTGTGAACTGTGATAGACTTGAAGTGCCTAGCCAGTTGATAATGTCACCACACGTCACATAGATTTTTTTTTATTGTTACACTGTATATATGGTCATATTTGTTTTGTAAATGTTGCATTTTTACTGTATGTTGCTTATTAAACACAAAAAGCGGGCCGTATTACATGTCAAGTTGAAGGGTCTTGTATCTTTCAGTTTATTTGACTGGGTAACAAAATGCCAATGTTGCACTTTAAGCACATGCATCATAATCACTGGCATTAACATTGACAGAAAAAAAAACATCATAGTGTGTCTTGAAAACACAAAAATGTTTGCAGACTATGCTCATTTACTTTCTTAAATAATCAAAGCAGGAATTTTTGTTTTCTCACTCACCATTAATCTGTAAGTGATTTTTCAGATATCACTCAAATTAATTAGCTTTATGTATGAATATTACATTTTGAAAATAGGTCAAATAAACAACTTAATTAATTCAAATGTCAGTGTTTTATATTATCATTGCTGCATAAGTATTCAGGCAGCTAGAAGAAGGGTAAAGTATTATCACTGGCCCCCTGTGTGCAATGCTAATCAACCAATGTATCTACAGAAAGAATTCTGAAACTGATGCTGGCTTTAACAAAAATGGAAATCCATTTAATTATGGAACAAAATATAAAATGCCATAGCTATTTTATGAAAAAGCAAAACAAAACAGTCATTTAACCTTTACTTACCCATTGAACTTTATTATTAAATCACAGATACAAACTAGTTCCCTGTTTAACTGGTTAGGAAAATAACTGGAATGATACATAGATGGATGCAGACTGTATTCAGTGTGCCACTTCCATCCTGAAGCTGCCTGCCATATAAACACAGACCCGTATTTACTGAGGCATATCTCCAAAGAATAGGATGGAGGATAACTTAGACATTTAAATCATTAACCCTGCAGGGAAAGGCTTTTAGTCTGATTAGAAGCAGCTGTTACATAAAGATTTAAACAGGCAATGACTTAATAATTCAATTTTGGCTGTCAGAGAATGCGATTGTCAATATGTAAGTGAACATCTTATGTAAGGTGATAGCTTTAAAATAGAAATGAAGCAGCTTTTCAAGATAGCAAATATGAAATAAATACAGCAGTTATGGCTGGACATTTAAAGTCTACTTTTCTGATCAGTAGCCAAACTTCAGTAAGATTGAATTGTGTTAAGCAATTTGAGAAATAGTTCTTTTATGTGTCTTTGTTTGGCACAATTGTTTCTTTAAAGTTAGTAAGAAATATAAGATTGCATGAACTTTAAATAACTATTGAACCACTAAAATGATGATCATTTAGCTATTTATACGTTACAAAAGAAAAAATAGTTTATAGTGTTTTCAGTATAATATAAGCAACAATGCTTGCTATAGTATTACTGAAAACCAATTGATCACATATTATGAATTCTGATGCTTTAGTGCATGAACAATAATGATAAGTTTAGCATGAAGTACAAGTGTAAAATTCTTAAAAGAAAAAACTTTCCATAGAAAAGTTCAACATCTATATACTGTATATTATAAAGGACTGACATGGAATGGTCCTGAATAGCATATGATTGTCTCTTTAAGAGAACATTTATTGTTCTGGGTTGCCAGTATTACCCCACCATTTCTCAGGGCCATTTTAGATTATGGAAGAATATTTTGCTGGGGTTTCTTCCAGAATTCCAGGCATTAGTGAACTCGGAATGGAGCAACAGTCTGACTGAGTTGAGGAAGAAAGGAAGGTCTGATCTATCAAGGGAAATGTGTGAAAGTGTTGTTATGAGGGTTATTTTTGTAACTAAGTGCAGTAATAGTAGGCAGTTATTTTTGTTTAGTTAAAACCAGTGTGCCAACCAAGATTTTGCTTTTATTATTTATTTTGATTCTCCTTTTACCTTCTTGCATTTATCCCATTCCTTGCTCATGTTTTTGGCTAATAACTTAGCCTTTTTTACCATTCTGGTCTTGTACAATTTTGTTTTGGGATTGGGGACAGTTTAAGCACTTACTCTATGTCACTATATCTACATGTTTTTATCTATAATGTACAGTATGTCTATTCTAACTACAATATATACAGTATAAATATATACTGTATATTTGCTGATTTTATATTCTCTCTATCAACTTTTCCTAGTGAAGGTAGCAGAGTTGGATAAACCTTGCTACTCTATGCCTACAAACTAAAGTATTGTGAACACGATAAACAAATCTTGTGCAAGATGGAAAAAAGTCAATGATAAAGGTAAGGGGCCTCATGTATAAACGGTGCGTACGCACAAAAATGTTGCGTAAGAACATTTCCACATTCAAATCGCAATGTATAAAACCTAAACTTGGCATAGAGCCACGCATATTTCCATGGTAGCTCATACCCTGTCGTACGCAAGTTCTCCTATCGGTTTTGTAGACTGGCAGCACCCTGTGTCACCCTGTGTGGTTTATCTTTCTTTTTCAGATCCACATCCCTAACACGGCTTTATAAATACATTGAAATTAACCGAATATTGCTTATTAGTTTAATGCATCTGATTGTAATTAACCTGTAACAATATAATGGTCCATAGAATGGTCAAACTATTCCAAATACCATAACTGCTTTAGTGTTGTTACTCTCACTGCAACTTCTTTTTCTTCTTTCAGCTGCTCCCATTAGGGGTTGCCACATCGGATCATCCTTTTCCATATTACTCTCACTGTACCACTCGGAGTATTAATATCACTGTATCTGAGTGTGAATCACAGCTGTACAGCAGTGGATCGAAAAGAGAATTATCGGTATACAGAATCAAGCACACACTGTCTCGGCCATTTGCTATTTGAACTGCTCTCATCCAACAAACGCTTCAGTCTTTCCTGTACCGACCTTGCGGTTGAGAAACAGTTTCATCACAAGAACTCTAAACGCACTCCATCAGTCCATCAAGTGCTCCTTGTAGAATTGTCTGTATTTATAAGTACAATGACCTCAGTGTAAACTTACGATACAGTTATAATATTGCACAATCTGAGCCACTTTATAAAGTGCATATTTACATATGATGATGATATCATTTTTAAGATGAAATGCAGCAAAATATGTTTATTACATAGATAAAACTTTAACTACATGGTGCTGTAGCACTAGCCAGGAGCTGTAACTTCGTTCACGGATTGTTCCTGTCTCGCACTGTATTCTTGCTGTGGCTGGCGTGACACTGGAAGTATAGATGGATAGAATAATTAAACATTATGAAAATATTTCAATGTTCCTTAAAAGTTTTGAAGAATCTGCGTTCTAAGCTTACAGATGGCTTAACATCTATTACAGAGTTGATTGTGTGGCGATTGGATATTTGGAGAAAGAAAAGTAAGGACAGGAATTGGGGATTAGTACTGTATGTTAAAAAGAGACAGTACTTCTGTAATTAAGTATTTCATCGAAGGTCACGCATGCGCCACCGTGTTCCCATGTTTAATAACATGCTTTAACTCCTATCAAGAAAATATCACATATACTTCTCAGTATTTTATTCATTCAGAGAGCTGTAATATTATGAATGTAATGGATTCTGCATCCTGTCGGAGGAACAGAAAGCCCGGAAGCACGTAGTGATTCACACACACAGAGCACATAGAAGATCAAATACAAAACAAAGCATTTAACATGCTACTTTAGTTACGATGGGATTTGAGAAACTAGTAAATTAAACGATTTTAAGATGAAGTTTATGATGTTCTACTTTAATGACAAAATAAACTACGTGATTAAAGTGGAAATTTTGAAAGTAAAGTTGACATCTCATCCTTTTTCCCCACTGTGTGCCTTTTTTTTTTCTCTGTACCCTAATAAGCTTTTATATAACACTCAGATGGTGGGCTACGACTCGCCTTTTCACAGTGACTTTGATATGCGACAACTACTTTTTTATTTCGGGCACTGTGCAACTTTGTGAACTTGAGCTTTTGAGTTTCTTTGACACGCTATGTCACTCGAACTTCCTTTTGTTGTTTATACCACTGTTTAAACCAACAAATAGTAAGTTTTTCCTTGCCTCCACTTGGTATTCGCTGAAGTTCTTCTATTTTCCCTCGTACTTTTGTCACTGTCTTTTCACAGTAGGTTGATCTTAAGGGCTATTTTATATTGATTTGCATATTCAAAAAGGCATAATTCTGGGAGGAGACGGGGTGGGACAGCAGGTGCGTGCACGTGCGTCACTTTTCATGCTGACCGGGATTTATGTAGCGGAAGAACGTGGAAGCTGGAGAATGCACAGATTTATGCATCTGGATTTTTTTGTGCATAAGCACATTTCCGTTTTGTGCTTACATCATGTTATAGTGCGAATTCTACGCACGCCGTTATGCATGAGGCCCCAGGTGTCTTATTTATAAGATTTTGAGTGGATTCTAATGAGAAAATGTGCACACACCAAAGCACAGGAAAATGTGTGCACCAAAAAAATACTGATTTATGAAACCTTGCATATGCACATTTCTACCAACTATTAGAGATGGCGGAGACTGATACCATCACCCCTTTTTCTCTGGAGGTGTGAGATTCAAACTCTGAACTAAATCAATGTCAACTGTTGAATCACCTGCCCTCTAGTGACTTGGGTAAGCATGAACTATGCACATTCATTTAGTTAAAGTCCAGGGGCCTCATTTATAAACAGTTCATATGCACAATAATGTTACCTACGCTTGTTTCCATGCTTACTTCAAGATGTATAAAAGCTAAACTTGGCGTAAACAAACTAACATTTTCACACCACCCTTACCCTGTACATACGCAAGTTTCCACTCTGTTTTGCAAACTGGCGGCACTCAGCATCAAAGCAGTGCTATTGTGCTTGTGTGGTTTTCCATTCTTTTTTAGATTCACATCTCTGATGTGGCTTCATCAAATACACTGAAATTAACTGCAGATTGTTTATAAATTTAAGGCATCTGATTGTAATCAACCTGTAACAATATAATGGTCCACAGAATGGCCGAACTGTTGCAAATACCAGAGTTGCTTTAGTGTTGTTACTCCCAGTGCACCACTCAGAGTATTCTGAGTATGGAATCATAGCTGTACAGCAGCTAATCAGAAAGCTTTATGGCAGGCTGTGTTGAGAGCGCAGAGGATTATTAGGATACAGCATATATCCTGGAGAACATTTATAGCAAATGCTGCCTCAGCCATGCACAGTCTTTTTGTATTTCTCCCATTCGGTAAATGCTTCAGAACCTTTCCTGCATGAACCTCGAGGTTCAGAAACAGTTTTATCCCAAGAGTTATAAGCACACTCAATCAGTCTACCAAGTGCTCCTGGTAGAACTGTTTGTACTTACAGTATCATTTTTAAGATGGAATGCATTAAAATATGTATATTGCATTATACATATACATTTTTAATTTCATTTAAATAATGTTTACTGTTAATAATTATACATTTGGGCATGGTGGCACAGCAGTAGCGATAAGCTGGCACCCCATCCAGGGATTGGTCCTGCCTCGTGCTGTATGCTAGTTGGGACTGGATGGATAGGTGGTCGGAATAATTAAACATGTACTACAAAGATATTTCAATGTTCCTTAAAAGTTTTGAAGAATCAGCGTTCTAAGTTTGCATATGGTTTGACTTTTATTAAAGAACTTATTGTGTGGGAATTGGTTACATGGAGAAAGAAAAGGAAGGACAGGAATTAGGGGTTAGTACATTTAAAACAGACAGTACTGCTGCACTAAATTATTTCATCGAGGGTCGCACATGTCCCAGCAAGCATCTTGCAGGAGGCAGGAATAATCTCTGGACAGAGTGCCAGCTCATCGCTACCACTACACCACCAGCATGTTTAATACATGCTTTAATTAATTTCATCATGAAAATGATATCAATAATAATGCCTTAATATGTAAATTGTTCAGAGAGTTGTAATATCATGAACATAATGTATTCTGTGTCCTGTCAGCATAAGAGAAACCTCATTTAAGAAGCATGTAGTAATTCACACACAATCAGCATATAAAAGAACACATACAATATGAAGCATTTAATGTACCAATCTAGTAAATTTAATATTGATTTTAAGATTAATTTTACGACGTTCTGCTTTAATGACAAAATAAACTACGAGATTAAAGTATACATTTCAACCTTTTTTTTTCTCTGTGTCCATGTTTTTTTTTAAACTTTTCTCTATACCCTTATACGCTTCCATATGACACTCAGACGGTGGGCTACGACTCATCTTTTCACATTGACTTTGATATCTGACCACCAGTTTCTCCGCCACTCTGTATCACTCCCTTTTGTTGTTTATATCACTGCTTAAACCAACAAAGTTTTTCCATGCCTCTACTTCCTATTCGCTGAAATTCTGTTTTTTCACATGCTTTTGCCATTGTCTTTTAACCAAACACTGAATGGGGAAGGTGATATTTATATTGATTTGCATATTAAAACATGCAAAATTCTGGGAGGAGTCAGGGTGGGACATCAGGTGTGTGAATGTGTGTTACTTGGGAAGCTTTATAATGAGGCCTTTGGACCCATCTTCAAGGATAATGTCTTTCATCCAGATGTTCTTTAATAGGTCAGTGAGCATTATGGTAGATATGGTGAGGTCTGCTTTGAGCATGTCAGCATGGATGGTATTGATCCCTACTGCCTTCCCATTCTTGAGTGCTTTCATGACATATGTGACTCCAGCCACAATTTGGGGGACTGATGTTAGTGTCCAGAACATTCGCTGCTGGTACAAGGTTAGCAGGATATTCTGGTTCAGGCCTGTTGAGTACTTCACAGAAGTGTTGTACCCATCTGTTGGCTTACTCAGTTGAGAGAGTGTTATCATTCTTGTCTTTAACTGAGGCAAGCTGGTTCTTTTTACCACCACACAGCTCTTCAGTGATCTTATATACAGCATTAAGTTCACCTCTCTGTGTGGCATGCTCAGCCTGGCTAGCTATCTCCTCTACAAAGGCTCTTTTATCCTCCCTGGCACTCTTCTTAAGTTCCTTATCTTTGGTCTTGCTGGCTTTCTAGACTTGTTCTTGGAGCCTTAGTGACTTAGTGCTGAGCACCTTGTCTTTAAGTTGTTTCCTTTCTTTCAAATGTTAACTGCCCCTTCTGTTTTCTCTTCCTGTAGGTGTATCAACATAGGTCTTGATGGCCTCCCACTTCGTGTTAACATCTAGATTCCCATCTATTATCTCATCTAAGGCACTAAAATGATTCAAAAGTTCCAGTACAAATTCCCTACTGGTTTGAGAACACTTATTTTGGGCAGCATCTATCTGTTTACATCACTGACTCTCCTGCTCCTGACGCTTGAGTTTGATGGTACTTTTCACTTTCTGTTGATCAGGATTTGGTCATCCTGGTTGATTGTGTAACCATAATATGTCATCTTTTGGATGTCCTTGTGTTGGAAAATGGTGTCTCTGACCACTAGGTTGTCCAAGCAGAAGCCAATGAGTCTGCTGCCATTATCAATTATTTTCCTACAGCCTTGGCTTCCCAAAGCTCTATCACAGTTGGTGTTGTCATCTCCAACCTTGGCATTCATGTCACCCATGGCCAGCAGCATATTATGACAAGGGACTTTTGAGATATGTCTTGTAATACTTCAAAGCAGTCTTCTTTGTCCTCCTCCTTCTCCTTAGCTTCATTTGTTGGTGTGTAGCATTGGATGATGGTGAGTTTAGTGTGCTCTAATCATCCTCCCTTCAGAGAGTGGTTCCCATTCTCACAAGTTTTTGGCCTTCTTCTTTTAGACTGTGAGGGTCACAGCATGTTGAATTTCATGCCCACAGTACAGGATTACTGAGCCATCATTGGTCACAAGGCACCTTGAGCCTGACCATCGGCACTTACTCACTCTCATGATATCTAGTCCATATTTCTTAATCTCACTGAGAATTTGTGCTTTTTTCAATGCCTCATATATGGTTCAGACATTCAGTGCTCCAATGTAGATCTTGTGTTTGAGCCTGAGCACACTGTCTGTCACATTCCTGCATTCCAAATCGTGGCTTTTGCCATAACAGTCATTCTGGCAGTTGTGTTGTTACTTACATTTGAACTTGTCTTAGTTTCTGTAACAGAATTGTGTCTTTTACAGGGTGGTGTTGCTGGCCCCACACTCAACCCTCAACCTAGAGGACCAGGTGTTGTCCTTAGTCTGGCCCTTTGCCGGTGACCAATCAGCATGGTTGAACCTGCCAGGGAACTGACCCCCCCACTGACATAGCTCCTAAGGTCACTAAGACATGTAGACCCCTCCACCATGAAAAGGTGACAACACAAAGGGGGTGACAATGCAAGACGCATGACATAAAATGATTACTGGGGAGTGGATCAACAAAACAAGCAAAACATTGAAATGCTGATCAGCAAGCTTACCAGAACTATACTGACATAATTATAAAATCTTGGATGGTTTTATCCCCACCAATTAGGAATACCTCTAGGTATCAAAACACACAGTTGGCCTCAGTTATTGTAAAGAAAAACATGACCAGCTCAAATGGATAATAAGACACTGTTCACAGGAGCAAAGCAGAGAAAGAAGATAGAGGAGACAGGTTTTCTTTTACGTTTCCTTTAACAAGATCAGAACAAAAGATGTTCTTTTTTTCAGTTTAATTTGAATGCCCTCACACATGTGTGACAAAAACATCAAGGGCTTGGCAACACATACCCATTTAGTCACTAATGATATTATCATTGGCAATGCTGCAAATATCATAAACATACATAACCAAAGCAAAGAATATGACCCAAATAAAACCCTGTATGTTTTGGAGGGTATCTGGTGCAGAGATTACACCTATCCTTTCCTGTGATCATGAGCTGTGGAGGGTGACAAAAACACTGAAGTTGTGGATACAAACAGTTAGAAATAAAGTTTCTTTAAAGCACTGTGAAACTCACTCTCTGTGAGGCCATGTAATTTGACAATCTATGAGGACTCTGTAGTAAAGCTGTTACTCCTTTGGATTCTGTGTATCCACTTTAGAGGGTTTTGCTTTTAATGAGAAAGCCTCTCAAAGGAAAGATATTTACTTAAGCATACATAGACAGAAAGAATAATAGATGTGGGTTAACCCTCCAGCCCTTTCAGCAAAGGTAGGCATCATATGGAGCAACAGGCAGAGCAGCAGCTGAAATGCATCTCTGAACATTATGATATTAAGATGTACTACATTCAAGTGATCCATTTATGAAAAATATAAAGAGGCATAGTGCTCCGTATATAAATGCTTCTAATAGCACCATGCAGCATGGATACCTTTGGTAAATAGGCTTTGCTTATGGATGGATACCAAGTAACATTCACGTTATTTGGTAAATAGGCTTTGCTTTGGCTAGAAATGTATAATTCCATTTGAACACACTAATAACACAAAGAAGTTGTTTACCAAGATTAAAGTGTTGTGTTTACACATTTTCTTTTGTCCTCATAGATTTCCTGTAAAAACTGTGACACGGCAATTGGAACACGTGAATTCGCCCACTGTGTTTAAAATGAGAATGTGTTACTTGACATACATATATACATAACTAGCTATGTGATATCAAGAGCAAAAAGTGAGTATGTCTCTCCTGACCTACCTAGGAATGCAATAGCTAGCAGAGTGCTGTAACAAAAGACAAAAGAGATCATAAAGAGTTGGGGCACCAAATGGTGAACCCTGTATAATTGTTGACAAAACAACAAACATGAATTCTCAGTAATTATGAGAATGTCTCTTCAGACACAAGTCAAAGACCTAACTCAAAATGGTGGATCTTCTGCTTTTAGATCCTTCTGGCAGGAAGAGGTGGCTGGACACTGGAAGTGGTGTCAGCAGTGGTATAACTGTCAATCTTCCAGTATGCACAGGAAGAAAGAGAAAAAGCATTAGCACACAGAGGCAGTCCCTACAGCAGTGGGTAATAACCATCACTACATATATGTGTGGCAGTGTCTGTTGTTAAAGTAATAGGAATCTCCTTCCTATGACCCTAATTTGGATTAAATGGATCATGAAAATGGATGGACAGTCAAATACTTGCCTTAACGGTAGGATATTCAGATTACATAATATTTACATATAAAGTTTTCAATATTTATTTCTGTCAGGGCTTAATCCTGCAATACTTTTCAAAACAATATAATCCTATTCAAAAGGTGCATACAATACAAATCTGTCAAGGGTTTCAAGGATTTTTATTTTAAGCTGTTCCCTTTTTAAATGTTTGGTCAGGATTTTTCCTTTAAAATATTATTTAATGGCAAGATGTTTTAGAGAAAAGACAATTGTATAAACATTTCATTGCAGAACATTTATTCAGCATCACTGGCTTTGTTTGAAAGGCTATACTGTATATAATTATTTGGTAAATAAATAGATAAAAAAAACACAGTAACAATCAAATTTGTAGAAATGTGATAATTTTATTTTATTCTTTCCACTGTGGTAGAGCATTTTAAATTATGCAATATATGTTGAAGAATGAGTGTTAATCTGTTGAGAAAGAGCCCATAACTCACAGGATAAGATTATAGATTAACTGGGCAATCAATCTACTGAGTATATCTGTGGAATGAAGAAAGTAAGACAGAATATTCAGAGAAAACCCATGTTGACTCTGAAGAACTGTGCTTCTCAGTGTCCATTGGAATAATTTCTGTATGTATCTATCTAAGAATAAAAAAATTCAAAGTAGGCTTTAAAATTGTAGTACTGTGAATGTGTTTTAAATTAAAAATCAAATGTGTAATAGTATGTTTTTTAATTTTCTTATATATATATATATAGACATGCAGGTTAGGTGCATTGGCGATTCTAAATTGTCACTAGTGTGTACTTGGGATGTGTGTGCGGTGGCTGGTGCCCTGTCCGGGGATTTGTTCCTGCGTTGCACGCTGTGTTGGCAGACCCCCATGACCCTGTGTTAGGATATAGCGGGTTGGATGATGACTGACTGACTGACTGACTGACATTCAATGTGTTTTCTTTATTTTCATGACCATTTACATTGGTAGATTCTCACTGAAGGCATCAAAACTATGAATGAACACATGTGGAGTTATGTACTTAACAACAAAAGTACCCCTTACCCTAACCCTTTGCTCCGATTACTGCTTTGTACACTCTTGGCATTCTCTCGATGAGCTTCAACAGGTAGTCACCTGAAATGGTTTTCACTTCACAGGTGTGCCTTATCAGGGTTATTTAGTGGAATTTCTTGCTTTATCAATGGGGTTGGGACCAGCAGTTGTATTGTGCAGAAGTCAGGTTAGTTGGACGATCATTTATTTTTCAACAGGACAATGACCCCAAACACATCTCCAGGCTGTGTAAGGGCTATTTGACCAAGAAGGAGAGTGATGGAGTGCTGTAAATGGTCATGAAAATAAAGAAAACACACTGAATGAGGCGGTGTGTCCAAACTTTTGGCCTGTACTGTATATATATATTATGATACGATACTTCCACAAAGAAATATTTTTACACACAGAAAAAGGTTTGGGGATCGTCACCATATATTGTCGTCCAGACAAATGAAAAAGAGGTTGATTCATATGACTTTCAGTGCAAAATGAACCATGAACTGCAGACAAAATGGCGTTTATATAACAGGATGGAGTATGGGACAGGAAATGGTTGGCCGGAAGTGACGATTGGAGGCAGGGAAACGGAACCAATGTCATCAGGATTGGACAGGAGCAATGGATTGATGGAACTGGAAGTGACGTCATGGTGGCCATTTTGAACCTGGAAGTGGGACTTCTTATTTTTCTTTGAATTTTCTGCAGGTGAAAAGAGATTAAGGTATCACTTGACAACCCTTTGTCTCGCGATATGTTACTCACCTTTAGGCTCTTTGACTGCCTCCAACTCGCACGTGTGTGACAATATATATTGTCACGCACGCGCGAGTAGGAGGCCGCGGATTGATTCGATAGCACCTGGGAAACCACTCGCCGCCAGGGAATGGTGGGGTATTAACTTTCTCCCTCTGCTTCCTCATAGAAAGAAAGACCTTCCTGCACCATAGGCCTGGATTGGACTCCTGGCCCTGGCGTCATCCTTCCCATCCTCCCTTGCGCATTATGAACTGTTTCGTTTATAATTTTGACCTGTTTTTGTTGGTGATTTACAATATACGGGGCCGGAAAACCCCAACCCTTGCTACTGTCTCCTCGGTCCTTTACAATATATATACAGTGGAACCTTGGGTCACGAATGTCTTGAACCATGTACAAATCGGGTTATGACCAAAAACTTTACCAAACTTTTGCATCTGTTCATGACCACACACTCGGGTGATGAACAAGCCAGTTTCCCTTCCGTTTCGTACATGCCGATGATTTCCGCACGTGTTCAGTCTCTCCCTGTGCATCCCCTGTGCAGCGAGCAAGCGAGAGAGAGAGAGAACGAGAGAGTGCACGAGAGAGAGAGAGCGCAAGAAGGCAGTTAAAGAAGGTAGTAAGGCCGAGAAGGCAGTTAAAGAGACTGCTTCGAGCATTGTTTTAATCTCTTTGTATTTAATCAATTCTTTTCTATTGGATTTTAACCTCCATTTCACTTCTGTTTTTATGGGATCACTTATTTATTCAAGGATTCTGAAAGCACTGCACTTTAATTTGGACTTTGGTTTTGATTGTTATTTTGTTGATTGTAATAAAAGCAGTTGGCGCTTTTTGCACCATCCCCTTGCTCCATTTTAGTGCCTCACTGTTGTGCTCATCTGTAACATTACCGGGTTTAAGGGCTCCCGGAAGCGAGATGTTAGCATGCAGCGAACCCGCATCTTCATAGACTTTACCTTAAAACTGTAATCTCCTCTCCACTCAGTTCCTCCTCACTTCCTTCATGCCAGAATTCGACTCATGCAAGGTTAGTTTTCTTGGTTGTTAAATTACGGATTTTTCAAATGTTCATTTTTTTTCCTGTGCTTAAAACAAGTGTTTACAGAGAGCGGTTCATAAGGCAATAGCTTGAACTCTTGCAATGTTAGTTTTCTCTGTTCAAGGTTTTCTCAGTGTTATTCAATGTTTTTACATTTAGTTTACTAGTACACTGTGCATTCTATGGTATAATTAACTATTTTTGTGCTTAAAATAAAAATCTTTAAAAATATATATTTACATACAGCTCGTACGGTCCAGAACGGATTAATTGTATTTACATACAATCCTATGGGGGAAATTACTTCAGGTCACGACCAAATTGGGTCAGAATTTGGCGTAAACAGAATGAGAACATGGATCCATAATGCCTTGTTACCACTTTGCAGGCTGGTGGTGGTGGTGTAATGGTGTGGGGGATGTTTTCTTGGCACACTTTAGGCCCCTTAGTGCCAATTGGGCATCGTTTAAATGCCACGGGCTACCTGAGCATTGTTTCTGACCATGTCCATCCCTTCATGACCACCATGTACCCATCCTCTGATGGCTACTTCCAGCAGGATAATGCACCATATGTCACAAAGCTCGAATCATTTCAAATTGGTTTCTTGAACATGACAATGAGTTCACTAAAATGACCCCCACAGTCACCAGATCTCAACCCAATAGAGCATCTTTAGGATGTGGTGGAACGGGAGCTTCGTGCCCTGGATGTGCATCCCACAAATCTCCATCAACTGCAAGATGCTATCCTATCAATATAGGCCAACCTTTCTATAGAATGCTTTCAGCACCTTTTTGAATCAATGCCACGTAGAATTAAGGCAGTTCTGAAGGCGAAATGGAGTCAAACACCGTATTAGTATGGTGTTCCTAATAAACCATTAGGTGAGTGTATATATAGTCACGAACGAGCGCATGGGGAGTTCCAGTTTAATTAAGTTTTGAAGTAAAACAGTTCACACAAAAAGGAAAATTAAAATAACAAAAAAGGAAAAGTTAATGTCAAGAAAAGTTCAGTTCTAAGCTTAATCTTGTTACATCTCAAATCGTTACTTCTTACTTAACATTTCTGAACCATTTCAAAACGGTCAGAAAACTGTATGCTTATCCCATTTCTAAGCTTAAATGGGTCTTTCAAGTCCTTCTTTACTGGGACTTGTTCCAAACAAACTGAGCTTATTATCACACTGTTATTCAGTTATAGTAAGAAGGTTCTATCTCTTGTTAACTATAGGGGGAAAAGACTATACCATAAGCTATGACTATGAAAGACATTAATATTCTATTCAAATTAAGCAAACATCAATGTGAGTTTAACTCAAAACTTTAACTTTCTAAGATTGGCTCTTACATTTCCGGCCCCTAATTGGCTATGCAGGAGCTGAGACAATTACTTTACTTTACTTCAATATGAGCCAATTTCTTTTATATTAACTATTCGTCTTAAATCATTAGCAATAACACTGCAAACAAATATATATATATATTTTTTTTTTTTTAAATTTCATATTTTAAACATTGGCTGTTTCTTGAAGTAGGCACAGTTTATTCACGGGTCTGTCCAGTGTGCTGGTTTTGGTCTGCACACAAACTCTTCTGACTGCACCTTTGGCATCTGGCATTGTCTTGATGACTCGACCCATTACCCAGGAATTGCGAGGTGTAGCTTTATCTACAATTAGAACAACGTCCCCTGGTTCAAAATTTCTTCTTGGTGCAAGCCACTTTTGACGTTTTGAAGTATTGGCAAATACTCTTTTGTCCATCTTTTCCAAAACAAATCGCCATGTATTGAATTTGTTTCCAGCGTCTTCTTGGGTATGGTTCATTTTCTGAAATGAGTTTAGGTGGTATTTCAGGTTTTGTCTTCAATAATAACAAGTGATTGGGTGTGAGTGGTTCCAAATCATTTGGGTCATCTGATGTCTTCGTAAGGGGTCTGTTATTGAGTATTGATTCCACTCTACACATTATTGTAGGAAGGTTTTCATCATCAAGTGTTTGTTGATTTAGTGTTGAATTTAAGATCTTTCTTATGCTTCTGATTTGTCTTTCCCACACTCCACCTTGGTGAGAGGCTGATGGTGGATTAAAATCCATTTGATTTGTTCTTGCATCATAGCGTCACTGATTTTTTTGTGTTCCAGTTTTTTAATAGCTTCTCGTAGTTCTCTTTCTGCTCCAACGAAATTTGTTCCATTGTCTGAGCGCATGATTTTAACTTGTCCTCTTCTATCTGTAAATCGGAGTATGGCTTGGATACAAGAATCAGTGTCTAAGCTATGTGCAATCTCTATGTGCGCGGCTCTGGTTGTTAGACATGTGAAGATTACTCCGTATCTCTTGACAAGACTTCTTCCTCTTTTGACTTGGAAGGGACCAAAATAATCAACTCCAACATTAGTGAACGGTGGTTGGTTTGATGCTAGGCGATCTTCTGGCAAATCTGCCATTTTTTGCTCACCTGCTTTCGCATTGTATCTTCTGCATGTTGTGCACTTTGAAATTATTTTTCTGATAGCTGAATTTGCTTGAGGTATCCAGTATTTCTGGCGTAATTGTGCGAGCACGTAGTTACCCACAATGTCCGATGCGTTTATGAATATGTTGCAATATGAGAGAAGCAACATGTGAATGCTTGTGTAGAATTGCAGGATGTTTAGCTTCTTCGGGCATTGCAGCTTTACAGAGTCTTCCTCCAACTCTTAATATTCCATCTTGTATGATCGGGTCGAGTTTATAGATTTTACTGTTCTTTTAACACAAGTCTTTTCTTTAGAGCTTTTAATTCTTCTGGAAATTCTTGCTGTTGACTTAGACGGATAAGCTCTGTTTCAGCTTTAACTAAGTCATCTAAAGAAATTGTACTTGGTTTTAAAGTCCGTTTATATTTTTTCATGTGTTTTGTGATTAGTGATTCTTGTTCTTTTGGATTACCTTTAATCTGACTGGCTTCTAGTTGAAATGTTTTTCTTTCATTTCTTAAGTGCAGCAATAAGTCTTTAAACTTGAGAAACCAAGCTACCGCTTTCTTCAAGCGATGCCAATCTGAAAAGTAAGTGATTAGTTTGTTGATGGGTTCGGTCACCTCCTCTACTCTTGTCATGTTAACTACACAAATTTTAGTTTCTGGATCATTTTCAAACAATGACTCTTTCAGTTGGTCTGGTCTTTTTGGCCACTCACATTCTGACTTCAATAAGAAACTTGGACCTTGTGACCATGTGGTGTTCTTGAGAAAGTTTTCTATGCTCGCCCTCTAGAGGCTTGATCAGCGGATTAAGGACAGATGTGACATACCTCCACTGTGAAGGTTGTGAATGATCTCTGATCACGGAGATTCTGTTTGCAACAAAGGTCTTGAATCTAGTGCTTTCGTTTGAGATGTATTTTAGCACCGTGGTGCTGTCAGTCCAAAAATGTAGATTCTCGTAAGGGCATTTGAAGCTCACCATTAAGCATTTTGTCCATTTTAACTGCCAGAACTGCTGCTGTCAGCTCCATTCTTGGAATTGTGACCTGTTTCAATGGTGCAACTCTTGACTTGCCCATCAGGAATGAACAATGCCCTTTGCCCTCTTCATTTGTTAAAACAAGGTAGGTGACAGTGCCATATCCATCTTCACTAGCATCTGCAAAATGGTGCATTTGTGCTGTCTTTATGGTTCCAAACCCAGTAGGTTTGAAGCATCTGTTCACTTTATAGTCTGTAAGTAACTTCAAATCTTCCATCCATTTTTTCCATTTCTGAATGTGTTTGATGAATGTCGTTTTCTGTTTCTGAATCGCTCCCTCCTTATTTAATATACAAAGTAGCTTTTCATGTAGTTCTTCTAGCTCTCTGTGTGTCGAACGAAAATCTCCAAATCTTTTTGCCACCATTAAGCGGTTTTCTGGAATGTTTTTAAGACTTTCGATCTCAGCTATGAACACATGAAGCTTATCTTCCCTCTGACTTATGTGATCTTTAAGATCTCTAATTATATTTTCTGACTTCGAGTCTGAACTCAGATCACTGCCGATCTCACTTGAGCTCTGTTTAGACATTGCCATGACAACAGTTCGAGCAAATGACAAGACGTTTCTTGACAGCAATTTCGTCACAATAGAGACGTTCCAACAAAGCAGATTAATTCCTTGAAACAAGGCTCCAATGACTCAAACCAAAGCACATCCAATCATCCAAAATGTCTTTTTCCAAGACGTCCTTTAATAATATCACAGTCTCTTAAATCTTCTTAAGGTACGGCGACCTTGCTTTCATTTATGATCATGCGAAGATAGTAGATAAGTTCACAGTACCTTCTGAATGATTCTGTTCTTTTCCTTCGTTGACGAGTTCTGTAGCAGAAGTATCTTCTGTTCCCGAATGGTAGATTTCAGTTCAGGCCTTAGATAGCTAGCTAGTTTTCTGACGAAATATAGCTGCGTTTTCCCAAAATTACCAAAGTTCTGCAGCTTCAACTCAAAAAAATGGGATTCAACAAAAGCCTGACGCGCAGAAATTACTCCACAGACAAAATATCTTGGTTTTTGGAGGTTTAGTTAAGTTTTGAAGTAAAAACAGTTCACACAAAAAGGAAAATTAAAATAACAAAAAAGGAAAAGTTATTGTCAAGAAAAGTTCAGTTCTAAGCTTAATCTTGTTACATCTCAAATCGTTACTTCTTACTTAACATTTCTGAACCATTTCAAAACGGTCAGAAAACTGTATGCTTATCCCATTTCTAAGCTTAAATGGGTCTTTCAAGTCCTTCTTTACTGGGACTTGTTCCAAACAAACTGAGCTTATTATCAAACTGTTATTCAGTTATAGTAAGAAGGTTCTATCTCTTGTTAACTATAGGGGGGAAAAGACTATACCATAAGCTATGACTATGAAAGACATTAATATTCTATTCAAATTAAGCAAACATCAATGTGAGTTTAACTCAAAACTTTAACTTTCTACGATTGGCTCTTACATATATATATATATATATATATATATATATATATATATATATATATATATATATATATATATATATATATATATATATATATATATATATATACTAATAAAAGGCAAAGCCCTCACTCACTCATTCACTCACTCACTCACTCACTCACTGACTCATCACTAATTCTCCAACTTCCCGTGTAGGTAGAAGGCTGAAATTTGGCAGGCTCATTCCTTACAGCTTACTTACAAAAGTTGGGCAGGTTTCATTTCGAAATTCTACGCCTAATGGTCATAACTGGAAGGTATTTTTCTCCATTAACTGTAATGGAGTTGAGCTGGCAATGACGTGGGGGGGCGGAGTTTCGTGTGACGACATCACGCCTCTCACGTAATCACGTGAACTGACTGTCAACGCAGTGCGTAGAAAACCAGGAAGACCACCAAAAAGCGCTTAAGAAAACATGCATTATATAATTGAGAAGGCAGCGAAACAATAAGAAGCGAGCGAGTGACATATACTTATTTTCATGACTGCTGCTACCTCGGAAAGAAAGCAAGGTGTAAACCTAAACTTTAAATTAAGTTCATAGACAGGCTACCGCTGGCGTTTCACATGCCCACAGGTAATGCGGGATACAAGTTTAATGAGAGGACGCAGGATATAAGCGAGAGTTTTGATCACTTTATAACTAAGTTAAAATTGTAGGTGAAGGGGTGTGCTTATGCAAATTCCGAGAGACTGTGTTTGTGGGGATTGACAGTTAAGGCGGGTGGGGAGTCACGTCATCATCTCCCTCCCACCTCATTTTGCTCTGAGCTGAGCTCCAGCTAACGCTGTCTTCGAAGCAAATTCCTCAGACTGCCACCAAATACTCACAGAAAAATCCACAAGTTAATACACACGCTGTCTCTATAGAGTTTCTACACACTGAATCCTCCAGGCACTACTTACAAAAGGTCACATTGACAATCGTGTTACGTTATTTTTAAAATCTTTCCTTTTCTTAGCACAAGCACAGCCTAGAAGCTTCGATGCATATGCTCCATAATGCGTTAAAAAATAATGCATTTAATCACACTTTGCATTACAAGCAAAGGGGAGCTTTTGTCAATGCATGATTTCCTGGTACACGATTACATTGATCAGCGCATCCCAATTCATTTTACCCTCGCACCACCTTAGTTTGAGAAGAAGTATGAAAAAA